>NW_023603184.1:84229344-84955215 GCF_014898055.3 Talpa occidentalis | reverse complement strand
TTGTTTGATGGAAATGGTACATATACTGAGTGGGCTCAGGAGGCTTGAGGGCACAGCAGTTTATCTTTCTCTTGTTACCTCCTCTCTTGCATTACTGACTCTCCCTCCTCTTACACATCTGCCCCCTCACAAACATCCAGTCAACAGAGAAGGAAAATTCTTGGACCTGCAACAGAGACAGGTCATCATTTATAGCTACTCGTCAGAAATAGACTACAGTTTCACACAAGGAAGACCATGAAGTGGTAGTTGAAAACAAATCCTCAGAGGCAGAGCTCTGAGCAGGAATATAAAATATAAATGGGGAATATAGACTTGGTGAACAATTAGCAGTCTTTATCAACTCCTTCTCCATACTTGTGCTGTGGCAGACATGATTCTATTCAAATCTTACAGTCATGCCTAAAATTAGATATTCTCATAAAAAAAAGTTTTTTTAAGTGACTAACAAGTTAAGTTGTTTGCTTAAGGGCCAGTGGTTAAGAGGTTTGTACTCCATAGTCCTGGCCCTATGTATTATATTGACTGTTAAGTGTTACTGCATAGCTTCCAAAATGATGATTTTAAGGCGAGAAAATTGAAAATTCATTTTGCAAGCTGTTTAACGACAATAGGAAAATTTTAATTAAAATGGTCAAGATCAAAAACTTGGTATTAATAAGTGTGCGTGATTCAATATCAAGAAGATACTCAACTCTGTTAAGTGATACACATCTTGCAGATTCAAGAGGATATGGATCTAGCAGGAGAGTTAAAAATAACAGGGAAACTGAGAATACCACATTATACTTGCTTTTCATCTATACCAGTGGTTTGCAAATTATGTTCTAGGGAGCCCCTAAATTATATAATTGTCCCTCAAAATATATTATGGGATCAGAGGCTACCTTAATAACAATTTGAGTGCACTTATTTGCTTTTAAAGCATTCTTCTCTAAATATTGAGGTTCTTTTTTTTTTGGTAAATGTTGAAGTTCACTCTGACATTTCAGTGGAGAAAAAATTTACTACTGCAAAAATAAAACTTGTAAACTGTACTGGAAAGCTTCACATACACCATAGAAATATATGGTCTGTTCATACTGGGGTCCTCCCCATTTTGGGGTGACTCACAAATTAGCGCTTTGGAGTACCAACAATTTCTAATCCAACAGTAAGCTATTATCATGTACCTCACTCACAGGGTCGCTATTTATACATTAACAGGAGAGTTAGCTGGGCTAAAATAAGTAACACTCTTTTCTAGTAATATAAATGTAAATTTTTTTGGAGCACCTGTATATCTACATCCTGGCTTGGTCCTGGCTTTTTGCAGTAGTGGGAATGAAAAGGATGAAAAAATAATATTTAAAATTGGTGTTAGCAGAGTCCTATCTACCCTCTTGTGCCCACAGTAAGAGTGCCTGACAGAGTTATGTCCATGGCATTGAACTATACTAGGCAGATGTGATTTGCTTGGTCTCAAAGCCTGAAGTGCTTAGAAAATGCTTCAACAAGTGTTACAGAAAGGTCTTTGGTGTTGAGGGTGATTATTTGCACACGGGAGGCAATGCCCTGCTGAATGTGTCTGAGCGTCAAAGTTAGAGCACAGTAGTGAGAAATGTGGCCTGCAGAATGAAACTCATTTTTCTCAGCCACAGAGCAGCCTAACGAATCCATTTGGATGTTGAGTTGTTTGAATAGCCTTAGAATTGTTAGAGGACAGATTCTAAGGTCATATTGAATTGCATCAAGCTTCAGGCTCATTTATTCTTGGAAACATTATGAGAGCTATAGCTCAGCAATATAAACAAGCAAAGTTTTCAGATTTTATCCATGTTGGATTTTTTTCAAGGTCATCTTTTTATATTTCTTTCCTCTCTTCCTGTTTAGGTTACAGCTTCTCTGTAAACCAGGTGAGCCCCTATTGGATATTTTGCCCTCTAATAAAGTCAAACCACCTTCCACTGAGCTGTGCAGCCAATTACATTATTTATAAAACCTCCAAAAGTTAAAATTCATCAAGATCTGTTGTAAGCATCAAGGGCTAAATCCCATTATCAAATTAAGCTTCAACTGCGTAGCTTTTTTTTTTTTTTCATTTTTGATTTTCTGCCTGAAACACAATATGAGCAGAAATAAGGCTAAAAATTCCATCTCTCATCCTTGACAACCTCACCCATCTCCCCAATTACTGGAGAAAATGCAGTAATGCCAAGCAGTCAGTGTCTATTCTCCACATCCAGTCCCTGTCCCCACTCTGCAGAGTGTTATGCAGGTTGGGGTCATCAAGGGCTTGGGATGAGAATTCCCAGAAATTGAGGAGCAATTAGTTTGAACTAGCCTGAAGAGGAAGGCTATCGGGGGCACATCAAGAGTCGACAGAATATAAGGGAGTGGGGCTGGAGAGTCTTTGTGTACTTTGAACTTGGCAAGTTAGGTAGTAACCTCGGCGATAGGAAAGGAGGAAATGTCTCTAGTACACAGGAGGCCGGGTTGGAAAATTTGCCACCCTTGTTCTGAATCTTTATCTTTGTTTTATGCTAATTTTTGCTTTTATAAATGCATTTTTCTTCTTACATTTAATTTATCGCCCTTTTCCCAATTTTTAACATTTGTTGGAGGTGGATTTATTTTTGTAAATAAGAGGATTTTTAAAATGCCACATACAACAGATTCCTGCAATTTTCACTGGTATTTATAAGTAAGAACTTGAAATATGTCCTTTATTCTTCATGGGATGGACAGCTTTCATTTCACTACAATACAATACCAAAATGAGGCCTCAAGAGCCCCCCATTTTACTAGGGTTTTAAGGTTATTCAAATTGATCTTAGGAAAAATTTACTTTTTTCAATAATTAGTGACACTTCCTAAAGAAAACCTAGCTAAATGGCCTCCCAAGCTTCCTAACCCCATAACGCATGTGCTGTTAGTCTCCCCGAAGTGGAGTTTGATCTAGAACTCTAGGACCTCATAGATGTGAGGACTCTGCTTCTGACCTATACTGAAAGGGCAGTCCTGAGCATTTACTAACAGACTTCCATGCATTTCTTTACTCACTAAGTTCCCAAGCATGTATTGAGGGCTTACTTTGATTCAAGAAGAGTGCTAGGAAGCAAAAATTTAAAACAAAACAAAACAAAAACAGATCTTATTTGTTTTTTCACTCCAGTAGCATCAATCTGACAGCGACCTCCTATCCTGACTACTCTTGGGTGCAAGTTCCATCGTTACATCTCTTGCTGTTTTGTTGGCCGGTTGCCTTACATTACATACAAGCTAATCCTCGGGGTCTTGATGTTTCTTTCTCCTTATTTGACTGTATCTACCCTTATTTCAGAATGCCTGACTCTTCTTCCCCAGCTCTGGTTATACATACCTGCTCCTGCTGCTGCAGTTAACCCCTCCATGCCCAATTATGACAGAGGTAGCATTCCCTCCTTTAATATATTTATTCTTATGTGGTTCACTGATACAAAAGCCAGTCAGCTCAGTAACAAAAACAGTATCAAACACTCTTTAATATGTATTATATGTAATATGTAAATCCATGCATAACATATTGTACTATGTAATACTTAACATATATAACATGTAATACATATCTTTTAAAAGTATACTTTTTTGTTTCTGAGCTGGTTTTTATATTATAATATGTTTATATTATAGAATTTTATATCATTAATTCATTATATTGTTTATATTTTATATATATAGTGTATATAATTTTAGTGAACACGAACACACACACCACACATATGCCACATGTGCCCTGAGGTGGTTTGCTTTATTTTATTTAAGGTGTCAAACTCTGAATTCACATTGCTCTCTTTTTTAGAGAAAGATAAAAAAAGACTCCTTGCACTCACAAGGGTCATATCCCAAGATACCTGAATAATTTTCAGATTTGCAAACACTGCTATTAAAGTTAATTCTCCCCAAGACAAGCACATGCAACTACTACTAGAGAACCAAACTGTGGCATTAAGATGGGAACTCAGGACACTGAAATGTGTATCTTAGCAAAAACAACAAATGAAACATGCTGTGACCCAGTGGTCATTAACAAATTGTAGAAACTGTAATTGTTAAATCTAAAGAAGCTAAAGATCTCCTACAGATTAGAATCTCCTCGTATTCACAAAGCAAGGCATGGGATTATTTGCAAAGTAGGTCAATTGGTGCAGGTTTATGAGAGAATTTGCTGTTGTGAATGAGCATCAGAAGGAATTAATCCTGCTCTTTCCCCAATAACTTGGTTTCCAAACTACATCCCAGGGGAGGCATTTGAGTGAGACTCTAGTGTATTATTATAAAGTACAGAGGAAGTAACACACTAACTGGATTCACTTTTTAAAACTTCTCAGAGTAAAACTTTGGACATAATGCCAAACATCCTGACAAAATCTGAAGGAAAACAAAAACAACTCTCCAGATGTTTTCCCTAAGTAAATGTATAGAGGTTACTATTCTTAAACGTTTGGGGGACGTATGCCTTATGCTGCAAAAGAGAACAAGGACCAGATGAAATGTCAGGTCACCAAAGGCCATGTCAGCCTCATAACAGGAAAGCAATGCATCCAATGTGATACTGGATAACCAGTATGGCAAAAGCTAATCAACACAATCTCACCAGATTTTTTTAGCTCCAAATTTCCAATCCTCTATGCACTCATGCTTTTTGCCAATTTAACCCATAGAACCTTGGAGTTCTTCCTGTTATGAATGGAGTACATCTCCCTCTTCCTTGACTTTGAACCAATGGTACATTGACAGACATGATTTATGAAGAGACTGAAATGTGCTGTTGTACTTGAAATAACCCACATGCACCTTTGACATGGTCATGAGAGAAACTACCCCAGCAGCCTGCTATCCAGAAAAAATAAAGTCCTGTGGAATATCTGGTGCCAACCTACAGCTTCAAACCAAGTCCAGCTAGATCAGCCAGTTCCAGCCAACTTACAGATGGAAGAAAAACTAGTTTTGTCATATGCCACTAAGTTTTGGGGTGGCTTGTTACTCAGAATTATTTTAGAAATGGTTCACCTCTAGCATAGTTCTTCTAATCTTGGACTAATTCAGTACAACTTTAAACCCCTTTATCCAGTTAACATTAGCCCTAGCCAAACAAGAGAAGTTGTGGTAAGCCTTTTATACCACCTATGTGTCAGACAAGTACACAATATCAAGGTCAGATTAAATAAACATAAGGTATGGTTCAGAGTAGGAGAAAATAGAGTTAAAAGATCAGGCCGTTCTAGCTTAGGCACAAGTCATCTGTGAATCATCTGAAATCACCCCTTCTTGAACCATTCTGGGTGTTCCATCTCTCTGTATACAGCTCAGGTTCCTGCGATGCTCCCAGATGCTTCACATCACAGGCATGGGTGAATTCTGCAGGGTTCCACATTTCCTTCAGCCCCAAAGAAAAGGGGAAGCCAGGATAACAGATTATTTAGCATTCTTAGAACCAGCACCAATCAAATAGATATTTGCATATTTGCAAAGGAATACAGATTCAAGAGGATCTGCAAGTTGGATTAGGAAGTGACTACTTTCTAAATCCTCTCATTTTTTATGGCAATTATACATAAGCTTTGGCTCACATTTGGAGAGAGCTTGTTGAAAGCCATGTTTAAGAGCATAAAATACTGATCCAGACCCTGTGCCTCAGTTTTTTCTGCTATTCAAAATGGCATTAAATTGTACTTGAAAGAAAATACGGTTTATATGAATAAATAGATGAAATGTTTAGAATGTAATAAAAGTTATATAACTGTTAACTCTTATTATTTATGTATTATTTTACCCATGCAGAGTTCATTAATGGGGGAGGGAGATTTTTTTAAAGTCCTAATATGTCTAGGGCATCCCTGGGGGTGAAAGGGTTTAAGTCTCAGCACAATGAAGCTATCAGCAGCACTGCAGCATTAGTTCAATCCCCAGCCAGGGAGCTAACCCACATGGCACAGCAGACTTCTCCTGTCTCTCCCACTACTCCCCTCAGCAGTGTATTTCAGTAGATCTGCCTGTTCTGCTCCTCTCTAACACCCCGCAGTTCTGGCCTACATCCCAGCTCTTGTACTCATACATAAATCTTTAAAAAAAATATTGTATTTCTCAGACATATTGTTAAAGTCCAGTATTACTAAGGGAATGAAATAATATGACCCCTACACTCTCAGGAGAAGAGAGGAAGACAGATATGTAAAAATTATCTACTATCATATTAGGAGTTTAGTAATCATTGTGAAACAAATGCCTTGTGGGTCAGAGGTTGGGAGTTCAGGAAAAAAAGGGAGATGTTGGTGAAAGAGTAAAATCTTTCAGCTAGAGATGAATATTTCTGGTGATCTAATGTACAGCATAGTGATTATTGTATAATACTGTACTGTATGTTTGAAAGTTGCTAGAGTAGATAAATTTTCTCATCACAAAAAGATTATGTGACAACGATGGAGATATTAACTAAAGCTATGGTGGTAATCATTTTGCAGTATATAAATGTATTAAATCAATACATCCTACACCTTAAATTTATTCAATGTTATATGCCAATTATATCCCAATAAAACTAGAAGAAAAAAGGGAAATAAGTGTTTTCAAATAAGTTTTTCAAACATTGCTGTTGACAGTGTAAAATGGTTCAAGTGCTGGAAAAAAACATAATGGCAACCCTTCAAAAGATTAAACACAGATCTGCCATATGACCCAGCAATTCTACTCTTAGGAAATGAGAGAATTGAAAACTTGTACATGAATATTCACAACAGCATTACTGATAATAACCAAAAAGTAGAATAACTCAATGTCTATTGAGTAATACAAGGGAGGAATGACATACTGTTATACACTACAACACGGGTTAAATTTGAAAACATGGGCCTCCCTGGTGGTGCAAGGGGTTAAGCACAGCACTGTGAAGCTATTCACAGCTTCTGCAACATAAGTTCGATCCCCAGCTGACCAGGTAGCTACCCAACAGGCACAGCAGACCTCTGCTGTCTTGCCCGCTGGCCCCCTCAGCAGTGTATTTCAGTCAGTCTGTCTGTTCTGTTCCCCACTGTCTCTGGTGAATTCTTTCACTGCCTCCCCCCCCCCCCCCCACCCGCCCACACACCTCTGGACTCTACCCCAGTTCTTGTATGCATAAATAAATCTTTAAAAAAATAATGAAAACATTAAGCTAAGTGAAACACAATAGGCCACATTTTGTAAAATGTCCAGAATCAGCAAATCTACACACATAAAAGAGATCACAGTTACCAGGGAATGAATGACAGGGGGAGGGAATTTGCTAATAGATATGGAGTTTCTTTTGGGGTGATAGACATGTTCTGGAATTATATAGTAGTGATGGCTACACAGCATACTAAATATGCTAAAAGTGACTGAAGTTTACACTTTCAAATGGTAAATTTTGTATGAACTTTATTTTAATAAAAATGCTAAAAGAAAAATTAAAAAAAATTAAAGTAATTCTTCAGCATTAAGAGAACTATCTGAAATGAAGTCTTCTTAAACTTATCATTTTTTCCTGCTAAAACAGCTGAATAGATTTATTATAAACTTTAATTTTATATGAGTATAAATACATGGGTATGAATATATGAGTATAAATATGTTGGTTTATATGAGTATAAAAATGTGTCTCCTGGGAAGTAAAAAAAAATTCAAAAGAACAAAAGGAAAACTACATTGTTAAGAATATTTGCCTGAACTTTTGATAGATATAAGCATTTTTTTTCCTATGTGTCCTAGAAAATTCCTAATAAAAATTGAAAAATAAAGATTATTTTATAGTATATGAATTATATCTCAATTTTTCAAAAACTCTAGGATCTCTCAAAGGAATCCTTTGCTAATGTGCATTATAAATTTCCAAGATGTGGATAGAAAATTTCATGCTTTCCATTTTATGAAACAATGGAAAACTTTTTTTTTCTTGAGGTGCTACATGGAAAGTGCTATGGGAAATATATTGCTCTAGTTGGTACACTAAACTCCAAATAAATATTAATGTAAGATGATCCAGACTTGGAGTCAATGGTTTGGCTTAAATGATTCATCACGGTTGCTTCTAGGTCAATGGTATTTCTCCATTTCATTTTGGCTCTGTTGACAGTATCCCCTTCATTACATGTTAAGCTGTTGCTGCCCTGCATTTAATTATTCCTGATGTGAGATACTGACTTCAAAAACCTCTTTTAAAAACAAGGTAATATCCTGGAAAGTGAGCGCAAGGTTTAAGATGACTGTAATTTAATGGAACATGTACAGCTTAAAATACACACAGCACTTTTAATCCAGCTAAGGCTATAATGCACAAAGCATGACATTTTAAGTCTATTAAGTCATTTTACCAAGATTAGTCTTCAGGTTAGGTGTAATACTCTGGGGACTTATTGTCACAATGGCATGGAGACATTTACGCCAGTGGATTTCACTGGTGCTGATACACATTGGTATCTACACTACACAATCCAAAACAGTATTAAGAAAAAGATTTTTGTCACACTTATAAAAAAGCAATATTCTCATATTTCCTTTTTTTCTAAATTGTAAAATAAACCGGCCATGATGAAAGAAATAGCATGCAATCATCACATAGGAAACTCAGTCTGCATTCTTGATAACTATACCTTTGCAGAATATGAAAAATAATGACTTAGAAGAATGAAAAATAAGGGAGGGAGAAGAGAAAAGAGCAGGAGGAAAGATAAAGAGGGTAGCAGAGGCAGTAGCACAAAACAGAAACAGCACAGTGTCTACTTCAGAGCCACTGGTGTGTTGTGACTCTGTCATAACCATTTGATTTTATGCAGAAGTCAGATGGTGGTGGATAAATGACATTTCTAATTGTCTTATACAGTACTGATTATTCTGTTTTCTATTTGTGAGTAGCCATACCTGATTTTCTTTTTTGCATGATTAGATTCTAAGCATATTGTATACCAGAAAAAAAGACTTTTTTGGGTGGTGTATGGAAAGCAAGTCTGATATCATGGAAACCAGATGTATTTGTTTGGATGGAGTACAAGAAAACCTGTAAAGATTAACAGAAAATCTTTTTCTCTGCTCACAAACTGGCATAAAGTGTGCTACCACTAAGCTTCTACTAAGTGGCTACTTATGAGTGAATGACCAAAGAAATATTTTCTTTCTAGTAGAAGAAAATTAAATAGAACAAAGAGTATGCTTGACATTCACTGCATGCATTCCATTTTCCTCACTATGTAAATTATCCACTGATAGAAGTCTACCTGCCTCAGGTGGAGTTTTCACCCTTATAGGACATTCCCTAAACCAATATTATGTGATGATGCAGAAACAGAAACATCTCTTCTCTTCTGATCTCTTATCACAATTATTGTCTAAATGCCTATTCTGAAAATAATCTTTTATAGTACATGTTGTAACATGTTTTGAATTATGTTATCTTTATTATTAACATTCAACCTTTAATATCTGTATGTCTTACTTCCCTATTTTATTTTTTTTAATAGAGGCATGTTTTTATTTATTTATTTATGTATTTGTTTGTTTGTTTTGTTTATACATGCACTGGGTACAGTCAGAAGCACGGGAGGGCGAAAGAACTCACCAGAGCCAGAGCGGGGAGCAGAGCAGGCAGAAGGACCGAAGTACACTGCTGAGGGGAGCAGCGGGCGGCAGGAGAGGTCCGATGCCATGTGGGACCCTCCTCTGGTGGCCGGGGAGCAGCCGGGGATCTCGAACCGGCGCTGCAGAGGCCGCGGGCAGCCTTGCAACCCAGCGCTCAACCGCTGCGCCACCGGGGAGGCTCTTACTTCCCTATTTTAAAGTAGTAGACTGTAATTTTCTTGAGATCAGGGTCCATGTCTTATATGCTTTTTCACATGTCCACAGCCGCCAAATGTAATAAGTGTTCACTAAACTAAAAAATGTCCTTCAATTTAAGAGATTTTTGTCTTCCCAAGAAAGTATAGTGTAATATTGAGGAGGTATTACGTGAGTTTATTATTTATTTGTCAAATAATCATATAACCCCTACCACAAATAGATACCAGTCATGTGTTTTTAATATATTTGGAAAATACATGAGCTCACAGAATCTTTGAGGCAATGTAATAAATTCAGTTCTATGACTCTCATCCCCATTTTACAGTTGAGGAAACTAAAGCACAGAGAATCTGTATTTCCAAGAGAGAATAAATAGCAAATCCAGAATTCAGACCCACAACCCAGAATTTAGCAACCTGGATTGTGGCCTGGTTGATGGCCTGGCAATGTTGACTCTAATTTCTTTTTTTTTTTTTTTTTTTAGGGAGCCATGAGAAGCATTTTATTTTTTATTTATTTATTTATTTATTTTTTAAATAATAAATTTTATTTTTATATTCCCCCATACAATTGCAAACGCCCCATTCTGACCCCAATCCTTCCCCTCCCGCCCCCCACCCCCCAAAAAGTGTCTCTGGTTCATAGTTTTTTGTTGATTTTGATTTTCACTTTCTTATATTCATTTTCCTGGTCCCTTATTTAAGTTTTCTAGATTCCTGCTATGAGTGAGACCATCCGGTATTTTTCTTTTTCTTTTTGGCTTATTTCGCTGTTGACTCTAATTTCTTTTCACCTCATAGTGGTCTTGGTCACCTCAACTATATATTATACACACTTTTATCTATAGTGTTCATTCTGAGGTATCTGGGACTGGTTTATTTCTGATTCAATGTGGACTACATTTGAAAAAGCATTCCAAATGTTATCTTGTTATCTCTCATTTCAACTACTTACTAAAAATTAATGTTTTGATGCTGCTCAACTGTTACAGTGTAACTTGCAACAATGCTACCCTGCTCCTTCTTAATTTTTGTTTAGTCATCGAGAATAAATATTTCTATCCTGGTTTCTGTTCCTCTAATCTTTTTTGGTTATGTGTACAATGTTGATGCCTTTTGTTGGAAAACAGAACACCAAGAACTTCTATTTGGCATCATTTCCAGGCCCCATAAAAAGCAGACCTGCGTTAGTCTCTCCCTGGTGCTTTATTCCAGCTGAGGCGGGAAATCATCATCATCCCCTCAATCTGCTCCCAGAAGCTACTCAGCAGCTCCAGCCAAGCTTTCCTGAAACAGGAGTTCACCCTGAGAATCTGCATCTATTAAAAGCAGTCTTTTAATATCTCCTTTATGCTAATGAATAAGGGCCCATTGTCAAGATGTTTGCACTTGAAGCAGAAGGACAGTATCCTGTGTGAACACTGCCTGCGCATTCTCCTCGACCTGTCCACCAACCACAGGATGCCTTTCTCTGCTTTTGAGTGCTGGAGCATCTGTACAATGCAAGTAGATTTGATGTGAGCAAGGGAAGAAAGGGGCCCAGGATGGGAGAGCCTTTGTGGAAGAAACCTTTAAGCGTGTACCTCCCGCTGAGGGTGGAAGAAAGAAATGATCAAAGGCCTCACAAGAGGCCAAGTCTCCTCTAAGAGGACATAGAAAGGACAAAGATTGTTATACTGAAATATCTAAGAAACTCTCAAGGCTGTGTGGAAAAACAGGACGCTAGCATAATGCCTCATTTATGCAGGCCAGCCTACTTTGTTTAACAGTGTTACATCTGCATTCAGGGCCCACTGGTCTTTCAGGCCATCATCCCCAAATGCTTTGTGGAAGAATCTCGAATGCACATGAAGCTCTTGCCCGTCCAGCTCTCTTTTTAGTAGCTCTTTAAACAATTTTATCATACATAATAGGTGATAGGAATACTTTCCAGAAATCTCACCTTGCTTAAAATTGCTAATTTATCTCCTTAACCTCAAACATCAACCTTCTGTTATTTGCAGAATGTACAAGATTGAAAATGAACGTGGAAAGACATACAACTCAACCTGCAAACACTGAGCACACCCTGTAACAGATAAGATGTGCCACAGACGGTGTTCTCAAGAAACTTCTTTTACTATCTAGTGAAAAAGACAAGAAGCACAAGCTAATAATTGTAATAAAATGTCAAAAACTGTGGTGGATAGAAGGATCTGTAGCCAAGGTGTTATGGACAAATAGAAAAGGAATGTGCATCTCTATCAGGGTGGGCTTCAGAGCAGAAGCAGTCTATGAAATTCACTTTTAGTGGTTTTATCCATGTCATGAGCTTCTTGCCTGACAAATAATTTGACTTCATTAACATCTAATTTTTAATAGCTCTCCTGTTTTTCTGATCGTATCAGTCACATAACTCTCCTGTCCCCAAATCTATTTTGGGATTGGGTTGGAACTATTGCCATCAAAAGCTCAATTATAAAAGAGTTTAAAATGGACCAATCCCATTACATCCATTTTCTAATTAGAAATATTCAGGCCAGCTCTGTCTATGTTCCTCCTGTACTCAGTATTTTCTATCTGGGTATCCTGCCTGACATTTCTTAAAATTATATTTATCTTTCTATTTGTAGCAGTTTTGTCTCCTCCTATCTCTTTTTCTGCTCTCCTCACATCTCTCTCTTTCTCTCTCTCTCTCTCTCTCTCTCTCTCACACACACACACACACACACACACACACTGCCAAATCACACCTGGGTGATTATACCTGACATATAGCATGTTCTCTTTGTCTCTTAAATAGTTGTTAAACATACAAAGATAAGCTAGGAAAAAAAGGACAGTTAATAGCGCTCTTTTAGTTTTAGGGAAAAAAGTTCTGGACACAAAAATGAAAGCTACATTTATATTCCAGTTCCCAAATACTTTTGGCTGTTGTGTTTACAAACAAGCATAAGCTTGGTGAAATGAAGAGGACAAGTTGAGACAGAAACCAGGGAAGACAGGGTCAGTGGAAGAAATAAATAACTGGTGTTGTTCATGACCAAAAGTCCATGGCTGGGCACTGTTCTAAGTCCTTTAATCCTCACAATTGTCTTAAGTAATGTACTTACCAACCTAAGATTATAGATGAAATAATAGAGGTGCTGAAAGTTAAACATGTTTGAGGTCAGGCAGAATAAGGATATGAAGGCAGATGGGCAGGCTGTGGGGTCACCACAGCACTCTCTCCCACAGCAAATGTCAAGGGTCACTGATTGGGCTGCACACACCCTTGTGGAAGAGACAGGAGCAAGTGTACTAAGGGAATCTAGCTCAAAAGCTTTTGAAGGGGTTTGTAGTCCATTTTCAGGCATCTCAGCGACTCCTACCAAAGGCTTTTTCCCTGCCGGAGGTTTTTTGCTTTATTTTGTTTATATTATTTGAAAGGCTATTGCTAGACTTCCACACACTACACTGTAAAAGCAACTACATTGTCAGGAAATAATAAAAGGACACACCCCAAGCAATACAGAATTTCTAAGTGGGGAAGGATTTGCTCTGCAGTCTTAACCCTTGGGATTTTTAATCCCCTACATATTTACCTAAACACCCTGAACTGCTTCTTTAAAATCTGCTTGAGGCTCAGAAAGCCAAAATAATAATTCTGTGTACCACTCCACTTTAATATTTTCATAAAATCTAAAGAGATTTTTGATAACATCTTCAAAATTAGATGGAGCTATTTATCAAGAAAACTCCATTTTTGGACATGTCAAAACTTAGAAAGTTTGTCCCTATGCTGAATAAAGTCAAATATAGCATTTAGAACAGTAGCTAGTACGATATAAAAGCTCAACAAATGTTAGCATTATTATTACTAATCATGGGTCATTTTGATTAGATGCATCATATAGACATACCTATTGAAATTATTTTAATAAAATGCTTCTTACTCTCTCATCTTGACATAACTTTATACCAGGCAACTTTTGTACCATAAGGAAAATTATCAGAACAATGCAAAGAAGAAATTGTTTGCTGCTGGGTGACAGATGCTACAGTAAAGTACCTTCTAATTAACCAATATCAAAATCCACTCATTCATGAACTGTTGCTATCACCAGCAGGACAAATATGTTTCTCGAGCATAATGTTGACAATATGCCAGTCAGTAATATTCACGAAACATGGCCTTGGCTTGACCAAACCAGCCCTCCTGGATTCAGAGGGGATGGAGCAGGAATCGTAGCCAATGAGATGCCAGACCAGGAACTAGAGCTGCACAGACCCTAGAGCTCCCAGGTTTGCTAAGAAAAAAACAAGATATTTTTCCAAGGAATTTGACATCCTCCACAAAAAGAAGCTACATGGAGAAAGAGAAGAATGATTGTTGACTGAAGAACAAATGCAGCGTTACTCTTTGATGATCCCTTGAAAATAATCCAGGAGTCTGAATTATTTATCTCCAGGCCCTTTCTGGCCCCTGCATGCCCCCACGGGCTTTGTTATGCAATGATGGTTATTATTAGGTTGGTTGCTAGAGAATCAGGCAAACAAGCTGCTATTCTCAAAACTAGTCTGGAAAATATTAATTTCAGTTTAAGGAAAGACTTTTTAAATGGGTGTCAGGAATGCATTTGAAGTGGAACAAAAGGATGAATTGAATAGAGTTTCAATTTTCACAGTTTCCTATCAGGATAAGGAAAACAAAAGAAAACACAGTTTTCTAGAAAGCATTATTTCTTTGTAATTATAATGAGCAATTCTGGCCATTTATTTTTTTCCTGCCTGGGGTCAACTTTTGTCACAGTATATTTTGCATATTAAGTGGGGGGGAACCAATCTTAAATTAATAACTGTACAAAAGAATATGTTTTGGATGGAAAAGAGGCAGTTATGCTTAGAGTCATTATGCATTTAAAACAGATATTTAACCCTTATTTTCAGACCTTTTATTCTCCTGAGATTTCCCTTACTTTACAAATCTAACTGTAATAATATCTGTATAATATAGACACGTGGAAGTGTAGATCCATTATAAGTAGTGGCATCTGGAAAAGGCCTGTAGACCACAGGATTTAAACTGAAATGTTGTTGTGTCACTCTTTAGAGCCATTAATGTATTTATTTTGACATTTAATGTTATTGATAATAGTAAGAAGAAATGCCATTTCTTGGGTATTAACTAGGTCAGACAACAAGCCAGGCCTTTTCCATATCTTTAATATTCACGTTAGTCTACAAGATGGGCTATATTTACCTCCATTTTAACGTTGAGGAAAAAGCTTACAGGAGTTAAAGAAACAGCAGAAAGCATACAGCTAGGGACCCCTGGAGTTCAGCTTGCCATGCTTGCTGCAGAGTATCAATAGCCTGTACCACAGAGAGGCATCCTACTGTCTCTTCTATCCTCTGAGACATTCTGTGGATCATGTTCCTTCCATGATGGAGGAAATGTTCTAAAACTGCACCTTCCAGTGTCAACCATTAGTTGATTGTGGCTATTTGGGCTCTGGAAATGTAAAAATGAATCTTTAATTTTATATTAAATTGAAATTTAAAAGACACAGGGCAAGTTAATACTGTATTAGCATAACTTTAAAACAAATAAGAACTTTAAGGCAGAAGACACCTACCCTTGTATACTGAACAAAGTTGATGCTTGGACTGAGTACTTTTTTATTGGGATCATCCCACTTCACTCTTTTCCTACGAAATTCACCCTTTGTTGGTATGATAGTCATGAGAAGCACCTTCAGACCTCGAGGTGGTGAGCGTGCATGAGGGCTCACTCCTGCACGGCCTCCCCAAGTCTGCAAGGAACTCTATTTCCCCACTAGTGTTCACAGCTATGGCACAAATGCGCTGCCTGCTCTCTGCTCCTGCACTCCCATAATATTAAACATCCCACCCACCCATGAACTCCTTTCATTTTCTAAATGTCAAGGCAAAGACACTTAGACCTTTCTTCTAAAAAATTAATTTCTTTTTCAAAGCTTTGTTAAATGTTATATGCTAGCACCAGATTCACATCAGGTCTCAGTCTTCAGAACTTCATATTGAAAGTAACAACCATTTTTCAATGTCCACTCTGAGCCAAGCATGCATCTCACTTAATCATCACCAGAGCTGTATAAAGTAAATATTAATATATCCCCCACTTTACAAATGAGGAACTTGTCTGCTTCACTTCAAGGTCCTAACTCTCTCTATCTCTTTATTAGCTTTCAAACTTGTCATTGCCTTCTATCTCCACTACATATCCATCATATATTTTGGGACAAAAATATGACACATAAAAAGAAGCAATTAGATAGCAGTCAATGCAAGGGAGGTCTGAAAAAGGCCTTGCAGAATCCTAATCTTCTATGGATTAATGTTGGCAGAAGAAGGAGAATGTGTAGAAGTTAAAACCCAATTGAACTTATTTGGATTAAAAATGAAATCCGATTACTGCTAAAGATAAACTGCTGAGACTACATCTATGACAATAAAATTAGATTAATGGAAGGATAAGATTTGATTAACTACTTAGGATCATCCATCAAGATTTCATTGTGTTCCATTCGATTCTATTAAGCAAGGGGAAAAGGTACCAAAAAAAAAAAAAATCTCAAAGTTATGTCCTTAATGTGCATCCTTGTAGTACCACATTTGCTGAACACTAGGTTGAACCTAAAGGTCGAGGAAAATGCCTTCTCAAAGGACCTGCCATAGCAGTGAAGAAAACAAAACATCATTTCATCAACCCACCACATAATCTCAAATTCATCCTCCCAAAGCTGTCAATCAGGAGCAAAATTGCCTTTGCTTTTGGATTGGTTTCTGAGATTTCCAAGTTCTTTTAAAGAGAAAGATGTTATCAAAGAAAATGTATCTCAGTCTTCAACATTTCTATTTCTTTAGAAGTGGAGGCTGTAAACAATTAGTCTCTAAGTTTTATTAAGTAGTAGCAGGGCTAAAGGTGTTTTTTCCCACTTACCTGCAGAATACTGTTTGACTGACATGCGTGTCTCTGTGTGTCTGTGTGAATATACACTTTTTGTTCGAGTGTATTGAAAATCTAATCATAGCATTGCACATCCTAAAAAATGACATTTACAATATAAAAACAGATTTACATTTTTAAAAAATTTAAAAGACAGGGAGGAGGCAGGAAGAAAGGGACAAGGAGGTAGAAAGGATAGTGGTGAGGGAAAAAATTAATGTCCTAAATGCTGAGAAATGTATCTGGCAAAATAAATGAACTTCATGCAAGTCTATGTCTAATTAAAATGAATTCCAAATTTAGAAAATTAAAAGACAGTAAGAGATTTGTCTTTGATAATACTCAACTTTTTTCATAAAACATTCTTGCAGAGATGTGCAGTGAAATTAACTGTTTCCAAATCTGTTACATTAGAATTTCAGAGCATAGGCCTGCTTCCCTTGATCCCAATTTTCTGAGCAGTGCTAGAAAGGCTTTTCCAAGCTCACTGCCATTTTTTTTCTCCACGCCTGTGACATTTATTTCCCTATGTAGCAACTAATCTGATTTTCCCCACAAATCTGTATTAAGCTACATGGCTATGGTTAGTCTCTGTTCTGTACCCTTCCCTTCTTCAAATGTAAAAGCTCTATCTCTGGGAGCACTCAGAGTCTGTCTAGGGACCCATTGCAAATGAAGATAAATTGACACTGTGCCTGGGGAACTCTGGTCAAAAATGCAATTTTCAAGAAGATGGTGACTAGCTTCCAAAACTATTCATGTCAATGAAACATGACAGGTGTCACCAGGAACAGAGGTCCCAGGCAATGGGAAATTAGAACCTTTCATGTCGCTACTCATCTGTGGTTTCCTAATTGTGGTTGTTGGCATTAATTGATACTGGTGCCATTTTTGATCATGTGGGGCTATCTTGAGGGCCTTGCATTTCCAAAGGACTTGACATTCTACACAGCATGTTTGGATCAAATATGCTTTCCATAAGCCATGTTCAAGAATCTTCTCCCTGCTGGTCATTAGTGAAAATGACCTGGCAAATTCATCGTCCCTGAAATTGCACGTGCCATTCGGTGTGACTGTGGAGTTATATCTTCAGGCATATATTTGTGATAGTTCTCATCTCTCCAGTTGATATTATGTGTTTCCTTTTAGGCATGCTTGAAGGCAATTGCATTTAGTAAGTGTTTTTATTGATTTAAATGAGACTTTACTTGTCACAAAAAAGACTTCTTTAAAGGCAGAATAACTTTGTGATTTTAGATGCAGCATAAAAAGTTGTCAAAAAGAAAAGAAAGGAAGTCCATAGCTTTATCTATGGCTCTCAGATGTAGCTAAGCAACGTTTATCCTAAGTGTCATTTTGCTTTTCAGAAATATTTAAATGTATATGTTATGAAATACACTGCTCTATTAGCAGTGGGTGACCTCCTGTTGGGTCTATTGAAGACTTGGGTCCAGGCCTACAAAGATCAAAGATATAAATTGTCCCTGGTCATGGATTCTGCATTTCTAATTGACTATATCTGCCACATAAGATAACAAAGAAAAATGAATATAACCATCAGCAGTAATGAAATCAATTACCAATGTCTTTTTTATTAACATTTATTATCATCATATAGTTATCATATCACTACTAGTATCATTTTATAAATATTACATATCCTTTCTACATTTCATTTATTTAATCAGAAATATTGATCTCTTTTGTTATATGTTTAATGAAAACGTAAAATATTTTCTGACAGTTTGGTTTAAACTTGTTTGAGATATAGTTGTGCAAATAACTCATATTAAAACAATATTTCTTAATAATTCATTCACATTAACTTGGATTTTGACAATTTTTTTTTAGGAAAAAGTATTTATTGAATGGATATTTTTATAAGTATGGTCTACAAAAATTTTTTTGAATGCCTACTAGGTGACTAAAGAAAATGGCACACATCCTAGGCCACACTAGATGCATTTTGGCTAAAGCCAATGATTGTTTCTGTGGATTTCAGTTTCTTTTTTACTGATCTCTCCTCCCCATAGGCTGTTGTACTTGGACTTGTGTCTCTTTCCTTCTTCAGGGAACAGACTTGGAGCTACTAAACTCCCTCCATGGAGGAGTTTCTAGGATACCATGTCTAGAGAGAAAGAGAAAGAAAGGAGACAGAATAACACAGGGACAGACAGAAAGAGGATCAAAAACAGAGAGACAGAGAGTTACAAAGAATTTTATGGCCACTCTTGATCGTGGAAAATAAGGTCCAAAAATCTCCTTGAAATTTAAAATAAAGATAATGGGAAAATTTAAGGATCTATGCCCCTCCAAACTGTTTTCATTGTCTTTGTTAGCCTCAGCTGATGGCTGCTGCTCTCAGGCGAAATTACAGTATAACAAAATATTTAAAGTAAATATTTGCTTCAAAATTGACCAGGAAGAGAAAAATCCTTTAGGGAGTAAATGGCAGCTAAGGAACAGGCTCATTACTCAACCCTGTGGAGACAAATGAGCTTTCTGATAAGGTAGCGAGTGCACATCTGGGTCCACCAGCTGCACACTTGAAACTCTTCTTGAATCTAGAGGGTCCACACTCCCTAAATGGCTTTGTTTATTTATTATCCCTGATTTATAGAACATGTTCTTTTTTATCATTGTGGGGCATTTCAAGTCACACACATACAAAAATGAATTGAAAAAGCTGAGGTATAACATCAATATACACAGAAGCCCTAATATTTTGTGAGTTCAACTGAATGCTTCACCTTGAGCACATTTTGGAACATTGATCTCCAAATCTTTTCACACAGAATGGAGCAACTTTTACTCTGGATGTTTCACACTGCACTTTTTGTAGTAATCTATGAGCAATGCTGGGCATACAGTGATGGCTGGCAACTGATATAGTAATTTTTTATTTCTTCCAATTGGTTTGAAAGTACAAACCTAACCATGAATCTTTTACTCTCTCTTTGTGATATTAAGACTCTAGTACGTTACTTGTATGCAAAAGGCTTCCATGTTCTTTCTTTAAAAAGACATAAAACCAAATGTTTAAGGACTCTGACCATTGCAATGTAGAAGGAACTGCATAAATATGAGTATAATGAGGGCTCATTTCATTCTCCACCCCATAATAAGGCAGATACCTTTTAAGATTTCCATGACAACAGAGACCATAGCATTCAGAGTAAAGCATGAGGGTGCTCAGATGAATAAATGGAAGCCTCAGATGACTTTACCAAGCCTCAGTAAGGGTGGACTCAAAACAGAATGTGGGACATTTTAAATTGTGGCCAGCTATGTTCTCAAACAGAGAAAAATTAAATTGTAGTGAAAGGAATCAAAACAATGACTGTGGGAGTGCTGACTTGGAAGGGACAAAGAGGAGCTTTCTTAGGTGTTAGAAATGTTCTATTTCTTGATTGAGCCAAGAGTTCCATGGATGTATACACTGCTCAACATTTATTGAACCTTACACTTAAAATCTGTGCATTTTGCCATATATAAATTATGCAGTAATATAAACCTTAGCCAAAATCCACCAACCAACCAACCAGGAAGTCAGGTGACAATAAAAAAAGAATAAAAGGTGAAAGAACTAGGAAGCAAAGTGCATAGTTCCAGATGATCATTCTAATATGTTATTATACTGAAATAAAGGTTGTCCTATGTTCTCATGACAGTCTTTGGATTTAGAGTCAACCAAGTCTTGGTATTTTGAAGAGAACTTGTAGCATTTTATTTTATTGTTTTCTTTTCTTTTTTCTTTTTTTTTTTTTTTACATATTTGTTCATTTTTAAACAATATTTGCTTAACCCCCCACCTCAGGTGTAGTCCCCATAGAATTTCCGTCACCAATGCATCTGTGCACCATCACCTCAGTCCCTGTGCTCCACCCTCCCTCCCTCTGATCCCTCTCCCTCCTCCTCCCCTGCAGGATGTCTCTGATTTATAATTGTCTAGTTTTGCTTTGTTGTGTTTTGTGCTGTTATTTTTTTACATTGATATCTTATTTGGTTCCCCTATATTCCTTCTATAAGTGAAACCATCCAATATTTTTCTTTTTCCTTCTGACTTATTTCACTGAGCATAATTCCTTCTAGCTCCATCCACATTGCTGCGAATGGCATGAGGTAATCTTTTTTGATTGCTGAATAATATTCCATTGTGTATATATACACCATATCTTCTTAAGAACTTGTGGTATTTTAAAGAGCACTGATGTTGGATTATCAATGTTTTTATCTGTATTTTGTGAAATTGTGTTTAAGAGAGGAGTGAGTCTTTCTAATGATGGCCTACTATGGTCAAGCGGAACTATATATGTCTTTGAAAGTTACTTGAAAACTTGTCCTTATAGTCTCACAGCTTGGATGCTGCATGGATTAATTTCTTACTGATTGAAAAATAAATAAAATTATCTGATTACCAACATTAATCAATATGTCACACCCTGTGCTCAGTGCTTTAAATGTATCATCTCGTTTATCCTTCATATTTCCTCTATGATATAAATGTTATTATCTCTATTTTACTGATCGGGGAAATGAAACTTGGAGAGATAATTTTACCAAGTTCCCAACTAGATGAAAGATAGTAATTTTGACACATAAAAACCCAATTTCTTAAGCACTTTTGAGTTTTGTCTAAAGGAGGGTAAAAAAAAGCACAGTGCCTGATTTCATGGAGCTGACAAATATAGCAGGAACCAAGCAAAATCCATTTCTCCTATAGATTATTCCCATAGTGAGCAACATTATGATGACTGACAACTAATCTCCACTTAATGGACAGTCCAGGTAACCAGCCTTGGCTCTTTTTTAAATTCTCTATATAAAACATACCAGACTATGTCCCTGACACATGCTCACCTCCTATAAAGAGATCCCCTTATCTGCCTAGATCATCCTCCTCTCACCAGATGTGGTAAATATTTACCACATCCTTTGGGTTTCTTAGAGCTGTTATTATTATAATCACAAAAACTATTAAATATGAAGAAAACCAATACAATGTGAATGCAAGAACAGGTAGTTTTTGTTCTATTAAAAACCAGGTCAATTGCTCTGTTGAGTTTCAATCCAAGTAACTCACTCAGATACTGTCTTTATGTAATCTACAAGTCAATAAGAAAACTAATAAAATTGTGTTATTTGATCAGATTTTTAACACACTAGGACACTAATATGAAAGGGTATTCAACCTCCTTAATTATCAGGGAAATACAAAATCAAACCACAATGCCATGCCCTCACATGTATACCTGAATGATGAAAATGAAACTGACTGACAGTGTCTGATGTTAAATAAAGATGGTGGATACAGGCTAGCTAGAACTCAAATGTACCGTGGGAGTATAAATTAACACAAACACCTTGGAAAACTGACAGCATCTCTAATGATGAAAATTATATACCCCATGATCCGTCAATTTCTAGGTATGTATCCAAGACAAAGGCATAGTGTGCTCACCAAAAGACATGAACTGGAGCACATATAGTGGCACTATGATAATAGAAACAATTGGGAAATGATCCAAAGGTTTTTTATTATGAGAGTAAAAGTGTGGTTTAGCTATACAATGGAATGCTTCAGAGCAATAAAATTGAGCAAACTGTACTTACACCTAGCAACCCTTATGAATCTCACAAACACAAAGTTGAGTAAAATAAGACACAACAGAATACATTCTACATGATTGCATTTAAATAAAAGTCAAAAATGGATAAGAATCATCTAAGGTACTAGAAGAAAGAATAATGTTAACCTTGGTAAGAATGATGGGAAATGACTGGGAGGGGTTACTGGAGGAGGGGGCTTTGTTACTATATTTTTATTAGCCTATGTAGCGGTTACAAAAGTGTGTACACTTGGGGAAAATTTATCAAAAATTTATACTCACTCTTATGATGGATATATTTTCTCCATATATTCAATTTTAAAAACATATAAAAATTATTTCTTTCAAATAAAGTGTGAGAGAAAGAAAAAACAATAAAAGACTAGGCAGAGCTTATAAATATATAGATGGTTGTAACACTGAGATTGTTGAGCAAATGCCTTTATTTTCTCACTCCACTTTACAGTCATAAAACTGGAAAGTGTAGATTCTGAATAAAATTTGTGTGAAAAATAATAAAAGACATTAAATAAAAGCAGACTCAAAGAAAATACTATGACCTATCTCAGGAGATTGTCAAACATATGCACATACATATTTATATTAATACAAATAAATTAACTTATTCAAATTAGGTAATATTACACACAAGTACGTGAGTGTACATACAGACAGGCACACACACACACATACATACACATACACACACACTCTCTCTAATGAACCACAAGACCAGAAAGCAGGGCATAAAATCTTTTCCTATATTGACAAATGGAAATCTAAATAATTGAGGATTGCAAAAACCCTAAATGTTAAACATTTTTTCTGGATTGAATTGCTTTCTCATAATGAAGGGGATTCTTTGCCTTCAACCTGGAAAATTACTGAGTGTCCAGGGAAGTCAAAACCTTGGCACATTCATTTCCTTCCACATTATTGACATCTGATGGCTTTCACACTTAAGATGATAATCTATCTGTTAGAAATTTAACTAGCAAGAAGTTTAGAATGACATAAGATTTTTATCGGTAAGCAAGAACTACAGTAATTGTCAACCATGTATTTTGTAGCAAAAAGTACCAAAATGCAAAATGAAAGAATAAACTTAATTTTGTACCTCAATAAATACTCAGAATATGCTTTATCTGCAAATTAGTTGAGTAAATGTGTCTGTGGAAAAATAGCGATAAATAAAAATGACTTCTCCTTCCTGACTCCCTTACCTGAAACTTCAATCATTTTCTACAGAGTCCTTTCTCAGAAAGTCTATCAATTTCAGGGAACTTCGCTGTCATGGATCTCTCTCTCCTCTCTCATTTCTTCTTCCCCCACATTTTTCATCTCTTCTGCAGCCGTCCCCACCTGTGCAATAAACACAGGTACAGACCCTTTCCCTCATCTTCCCCTAAACACGTTTAAAAGTCTGTTGGTTATAGTGAACACCCAGCCCCTGGTCTCTCAGATATGCGTTGCTCAGAGTATTTCTCACTAGCAGGTTATCTTCATTAAGTCTCTGATTCTCCAGCAATGGGATCCCAAATTGATCTCATCTATACTCTGGGGTTGCTCCCACGCCATTCACTTCCCATAAAGCAAAGTTCCACTTTTTCTTTCTCCACCTCACTCTCTCAACTCATTCTAGTTCTACCCAAAGAGCCTTACCAAAGTAACCAAATTCACCCTTACATGTAGTCTCAAATTGACAATTTTATATCCTGCAGGGAAATTCTGTGGACAGCTCTTAAAGTTGTTTTGAATGGACTTCTAATTGAATGGACACTATAAGCGCTCCATTTTTCCTATAATTGTTTCATGAACCTCTTTTATGTTGTGTCTTCTTGGTTCATCAGTTCCAGCCTTTCTCAAGACTCATTTATTTTTTTACTGTGGTTCCCTGGTAGTTTGCCCTCTCTGCTGTCCTTCTCTCTTTCCTCCCTTTGCCTTTTTCTCTCTTCATCCCCTAGAGAAAATCACTGACATTTTGCTCACTAGCCTAGGTGGTCAGTTGCTGGATAAAAAACTGGCACTGAAAATAGGATTTGCATATCTCCCAGGCAAAGATTAAACGTGCTGCTTCCTTACCTGGGTTCTCTGTCTGAGCTCCCGCTTTCCCACCACCACTAGTGGCTGTGTGGAGAAGTCGGCGGAGATCAATGTACCACTTTAAAATTCCAAACCCTGATAGAATGAACTCAAGTGGTGAGTGATATATCACAATAATGGATAATCTAAATTATAAAAACCTAGATATGGAAAATGGGCTTTTCCAAATAAGAAAGTATATTTAATTCAGGCATTCACATTCAGATTATTCAAAAGAGCATTTCAGATAATAACAGTCTTGAGCATTATCAGTTTATCTGGAGACAGAGTGATTTGGGGAAAGCGCATTAATGGAATGTCTATGGAAATCCTGTAGGACCAGCTGGTCCCAGGAGACTTTCAAGCCTTTCAATTATTTCCTCTGGGGTTAAGGTTGTATCACCACTATGAATTCTCCTTTGGGCAGTGAGTCTTACATCACACTGATAACTCATTGCCTTTGTGGTCCTTCTTGGGGATTCAGGAACTGTCTTCCATCAGCCTTGTTATCAGGCTCAGTTACAGTTTTGCTGTTTTATAATTATATGTTATTATCTGAACATCATCTCCTATCTTCTCAATTGACTTCCAAGCCCTACACTGAAACACATGTGCTATTTTCTGTGCCACTGAAAAGCTTGGTTTATGTCCTCCCAGGTCTTTTAAAATCAAGGTCTAAAGCAGGGAGGGATGGCATTTTCACTCAGAAAACTACCTTCACTGATAACCAATTACAGTGTTAAAAGCTAAATCTTGTAAGCTTCCCCTCCTGCCCCACAGGGATACAGAAACAGAGTCTGGTGTGTGGAAACAAAGCAATCACTTAAAATGTAACAAGGCACATGCCCAAACTGCAACCATGACTCACTCTGCACATGCAATATTGATATTTCAGATTATATCTAATTGAACTGAGGTTGCAGTTTATTTTTCAAATGCAAACATGTGTTTAATTAGAGTAAAATGTGCATCTTTCTAACACTGAATTTTAAGTACCAGGTTCTAAAGTTTATTGATTGATGATTATTGTGGGGAAACATGAGCTCTTATGCATAAATCTTTTGACAGGAGCTGTCTGTCAAAAATAATGATCCTTTTAAAACTCATGAATAAATAATGATGCAGGTCCACTTTACATAAAAATACATACTCATTTACACTCTGTCCACTGAAATGAAATATGGTTATTTAAAATAATGACCCTGTGATGGGTGAGTAATGAAACATTATTAATTTAATACACATGGTATTTTATACTCACTCTCAAATTACATGCATCTATTTTCAATATTAACACATTAGGCTATTTTTTCAAAGACCTCTAACAAAACGTCTGGAACAGAAAATCCTTTCATGGATGAGATTGTGAATTTTAATTCTACCACACTGGGGTCTCATCTTGGTCACAAGCTGGAAAGTAATAACCAGGCTGTCACTGTGGTGATGTTTTATTGTCTGCTGACTAGGAGCATCCAGAAGGAGCCACCTCCTTTTCCTCCCATAGGAAAAAGCGTGAATAGTTGAGAGGGAAAGCCAGAATGCCATTTGCCTTTCTTCATCCTTTCCCATCTGGAATTCAATTCTGTTACCATGTCCTTTCTCAGTTCTTTTCTCCCTTTATCCCACCCGGATTTTCCATCTGTCTGACAAGTAACAGTTAGGGGATGATTCCAGTATTTGGCAATTCTCTGAGGGTTTTCACCTGTTATTCAGAGACAGAAATAGGAAATTAGGGGAAATTATGTTCCACTTGCTCTTTTAGATGATTTAGTGGACTATTCTGCTTCCCCCTCGGATTTGTCAATCATCTACTCCTGCCCTTTTCTTTTTTTCTCCAGTCATGACCCCACATCAGAATGGTGGTAGTGAGAAAGGGAGTCAAATCAGGACTGGGAATGGGTATGACCGACTTTGGAAAGACGGGATGAGAGGAGGCATTGTTTTTTTTTTTTTTTTTTTTTTCAATCTTAAATTTTATTTTTATATTCCCCCATACAATTGCAAACGCCCCATTCTGACCCCAATCCTTCCCCTCCCGATTTATTTATTTATGCAAAAAGTGTCTCTGGTTCATAGTTTTGGTTGATTTTGAGAGGACTTTCTTATATTCATTTTCCTGGTCCCTTATTTAAGTTTTCTAGATTCCTGCTATGAGTGAGACCATCCGGTATTTTTCCCTTCTTTTTGGCTTATTTCGCTGAGCATGATCCCTTCCAGCGCCATCCATGTTGCTGCAAATTGCATGTGTTTATCTTTTTGAATGCTGAGTAATATTCCATGGTATATATGTACCACATCTTCTTGATCCAGTCATCTACTTTTGGGCATTGGGTTGTTTCCAAAGCTTAGCTATTGTAAACAGTGCTGCTATAAACATAGGGGTGCAGGTGCTCTTTGGAATTGATGTTTCTGTGTCCTTTGGGTAAATACCTAGGAGTGGAATTGCTGGATCATATGGAAGCTCTATGTTTAGTAGGTCCAGAAATCTCCACACAGCTCTCCATAGTGGTTGGACCAGTTTGCACTCCCACCAACAGTGCACAAGAGTTCCTTTTTCTCCACATCCTCGCCAACATTTGTTGTTGCTAGTTTTTTAATATGTGCCATTCTCACTGGTGTGAGATGGTATATCATGGTAGTTTTGATTTGCATTTCCCTGATTGCAAGTGATGTTGAACATTTTTTCATATGTCTGTTGGCCATTGCATTTCCTCTTCAGAGAAGTTTCTTTTAGCTCTTCTGCCCATTTTTTGACTGGATTATTTCTTTGTTGTTGCTGAGTCTCATCAGCTCTTTGCAGATTTTTGTGATCAGTCCTTTATCATTAGTGTTGGGTGCAAAAATGTTCTCCCAGTTGGTGGGGTTTCTCTTTGTTTTGTTATTGTCTCTTTTGCTGTGCAGAAGCTCTTTAATTTGATGTAGTCCCAGCTGTTTATCTTTCTCTTCACTATCACTGCTTTGGGTGATGTGTCTGTAAAGATGTCTTTGATGTGCAAATCCCGTAGTGTTTCGCCTATATTTCCTTCTATGTATTTTATGGTTTCAGGTCTTATGTCTAGTTCTTTAATCCATTTTGAGTTGATTTTTGTGTATGGTGTGAGGTAGTGGTCAAGCTTCATTCTTTTGCATGTAGCGACCCAGTTTTCCCAGCACCATTTATTGAACAAACTTTCTTTGCTCCAATGCATAGTCTTTGCTCCTTTGTCAAAGATTAGTTGACCATAAATCTGTGGGTTATTTCTGGATTTTCTATTCGATTCCATTGGTCTGTATGTCTGTTCTTGTTCCAATACCATGCAGTTTTGATGATTATGGCTTTGTAGTATAGTTTGAAGTCTGGGAGTTTGATGCCTCCATTTCCTTCTTTTTTTTTCAGTAGAGCTTTGGCTATTCGGGGTTTTTGGTGATTCCATATGAATTTCATCAATAATTGTTCTATTTCTTTGAAGAATGCCATTGAGATTTTGATTGGAATAGCATTGAATCTGTATATTGCTTTTGGTAGGATGGCCATTTTAATAATGTTTATTCTTCCAATCCATGAGCAGGGGATGTCTTTCCATTTCTTTGTGTCTTCTTCTATTTCTTTTAACAGTGTTTTATAGTTTTCTTTGTATAGGTCCTTTACTCTTTTGTTAGATATTCCCAAATATTTGATTTTTTTTGTTTCAATAATAAAGGGGGGTGGTTTTTTGATTTCTTCTTCTTCAGATTTATTGTTTGTGTAGGAAGGCTACTGACTTTTGCATGTTGATTTGTATCCTGCCACTTTACTGAACTGACCGATGAGTTGAATTAGTTTTTCTGTGGAGATTTTGGGGTTCTCTATGTATATTATCATATCATCTGCA
Source organism: Talpa occidentalis (assembly GCF_014898055.3). Lineage (NCBI taxonomy): Eukaryota > Metazoa > Chordata > Mammalia > Eulipotyphla > Talpidae > Talpa > Talpa occidentalis. Next base: position 84,926,918 of record NW_023603184.1, on the reverse strand, counting down.
AATAGTGATAGTTTGACTTCTTCTTTTCCTATTTGGAATCCTTGGATGTCTTTCTCTTGTCTTATTGCTCTGGCTAGGACTTCCAGTATTATATTGAAAAGCAGTGGTGAGAGTGGACATCCTTGTCTTGTTCCAGATCTTAATGGAATTGCTTTCAGCTTTTCACCATTGAGAATGATACTGGCTGTTGGCTTGTCATAGATGGCCTTTATGATGTTGAGGTATGTTCCTTGTATCCCAAGAATTTCAAGGGCTTTTATCATGAATGGGTGTTGCACTTTGTCGAAAGCTTTCTCAGCATCTATTGATATTATCATATGGTTTTTATATTTCTTTTTGTTGATGTGTTGGATAACGTTGATTGATTTTCGGATGTTAAACCATCCTTGTGCCCCTGGAATGAATCCAACTTGGTCGTGGTGAATTATCTTATGGATACATTGTTGGATTCTGATAGCTAAAATTTTATTGAGGATTTTTGCATCAGTGTTCATTAGGGAGATTGGCCTATAGTTTTCCTTTTTTGTGTTGTCCTTATTCGGTTTTGGTATTAGTGTAATATTGGCTTCATAGAACATGTTTGGTATTGTCCCTTCCTTCTCAATTTTTTTGGAAGAGTTTGTGAAGGATAGGCACTAATTTGTCTCTGAATGTTTGGTAGAATTCATTTGTAAATCCATCAGGTCCTGGGCTTTTGTTTTTGGGGAGGTTTTTGATTACCATTTCAATTTCGCTGCTTGTAATTGGTCTGTTTAGGTGTTCTATTTCTTCTTTATCTAGCTTTGGGTGATTGTAGAGTTGTAGGAATTTGTCCATCTCGAGAGGAGGCATTGTTAACTTTCCTTTTCCTCCTTTCTTCCAAGCCCTGCTCTCCACCTTGAAATCCCTAGGTGGTTTCCAAACTGCTGATGGCAGTTTCTTCCATTATTTATTTTTTTTAAGATTTATTTATTTATGCATACGAGAACTGGGGTACAGGCCAGAGGTGTGGGTTGGCAGGGGTGAGAGGATTCACCAGAGACAGAGTGGGAGAACAGAACAGGCAAAAAGACTGAAATACACCGCTGAGGGGAGCAGCGGGTGAGACAGGAGAGGTCTGTCGTGAGTCATCTCCCTGGCTGGCCAGGGAAACGAACTTATGCTGGAAAGGCTGCGGATAGCCACAGTGCTGTGCTTAACCCCTTGCACCACCAGGGAGGCCCCCAGTTTCTGCCATTTTTATAAAGAGGAAAATTGACCCACAAGGAAATGATGGGCGCTGAGCACACATGCACAGAGACATTCCCTCTCACAACCAGATAATCTCCTTGGTAGGAAATAAGAGCACATGTACTGCAGATAGCAGCGTCCCCAAGACAGATACCGGGCCTTCCTAGCCTGTAGTGTCAACACAGGTCCTGCTGCCTCAAATATAGCCACTTACCTAAGTGGGAAACTTGACTCCACATTTCAAACCCATTATTTAAGCAACCCAGTCTGTTGCTTAGTTTATAAATGTTCCCATGTTCCCACATTCGAAAGAGAAATTATTGATTTATTTTTCAAAATAAAATCAGTCTGGATTTAAGAAATGTATGGAATCTTGGCACAATTACAGTTTCTCCTGCTGTGTTTTGGTAGACATTTTGGCAATCCAGAGGTTAAAACGAGAACTTGAATGACAGATAGCCAAGTGAAACTAACAATAAATCCTTGACTAAAGGTTAACTATTCCTTAACTTAATTTTTGAAAACTACTACCTTGAATGTCTTTCAAATGAGTGTTCACACAGAAGAGTGATTCAAAGTGAGTCATAAAAATATACATCTACAAACTTTGTGTTGAGATATGCCTCTTATATAATTATAATGAGTAATTTAGACATTACACAGACACAGTGTCAGGAAAGGGATAACTCTATCTAGCAAAATATTTTTTTGTAACTGTCTTCACATGAGACCTTTTAGTTGAAAATGGAGATGGCTTTGTTTCTATGTGTGTTCTTTCTTTTCACTTGCTTATTCATGTGAATAGATTGGCTCTTTTATTCAATAGTATTCAGTTGGTGACTGTGTGCTAGGATTACCATTTTCTACACTTTATACATGTGGTAAATTTCTATTCCTGCTCATGCTCTCACTTTTTTTTTTTTTTTTTGGAAAAAGACCCATAGATTTTCTTAAACACTTTGCCCAAATTTATTATTCTAAATAATTTTTTTTAAAGATTTATTTATTTATTTATACAAGCACTGGGTACAGTCAAAAGCGCGAGAAGGTGAGAGAATTCACCAGAGCCAGAGCGGGGAGCAGAGCGGGGAGCAGAAGGACCGAAGTACACTGCTGAGGGGAGCAGTGGGAGGCAGGAGAGGTCTGCGCGCCATGTGGGACCCTCCTCTGGTGGCCAGGGAGCAGCCGGGGATAGAACCGGCGTTGCAGAGGCTGCGGGCATCTTCGCAACCCAGCGCTCAACTGCTGTGCCACCGGGGAGGCCCCTCTAAATTAATTTTTTAAAGATTTATTTATTTTTATACAAGAGCTGGGGTACAAGCCAGAGACGCAGGAGGGTGAGAAGATTCACCAGACACAGAGCGGGGAGCAGAACAGGCAGACAGACCGAAATACACTGCTGAGGGGAGCAGTGGGCAAGACAGGAGAGGTCTGCCATGCCATGTGGGTCTCTCCCTGGCCAGCTGGGAATCGAACCCATGCTGCAGTGCCTGTGGACAGCTTCACAGCACTGTGCTCAACCCGCTGCGCCACCTGGGAGGCCTTTAAATGAATTTTATTAGATTTAGAAATAACACAATTTTAATTGTATTTTGTAGTGCAACATAATGCTTGTCAAATCAATTTAAATCAATAAGTAGCAAAATGGGTAGTTTGTGTAAAGTGCAGCATGGAATTGGGTCATATATAAAGGAGGACCATTAAAAAGATAATCACAAACCTGAAAAAGGAACTTGCAGGACCCTGAATTCACTGATATTCCCTAAACCAGACAGAGCAGCTCCAGACAAACTAGAACGTTGTTAATTCAGAGTTCACCTTAAGAATTTTAAGAATTTCTTAATGTGCAAGGGATTCTTTTTTCTTATAAACAAATCAGTCCTAGTTTATACATTAGAGTTATAAGTTCTGTCACTGATTTTAGGTAGACTTTAAAATAATGTGTTAGAAGATTTAGATTTTGAAACAATGAAAGCACTAAAGCAAGTCAATAAGTTTTCACCTAAGGCTGCAAGGGATCATTCAACTGGGAGTGACATGGGCTTGATGCCACTGTCACCCTCACTTTTATTAAAGGCATAATTAGCCTTTGAGGATATACTATTACCATAGCATTCTGGAGTCAATTTGCTATTTTTTTGTATGTTTTCTCAACGCTTGTAACCACCAAATTGTTCACAGAACTAGCCTGTGCAAAGATGAAAATTAAATATTAAGGTCATATATTCATAAAGTTAGTTTACTGAAAATTGACAAATTAGGTAAAATTTTTGAGGGAGCATGGAAAAATAAAAAGAAGATCATATTTCAAAGGAATCATTTATTTACATCTGGACTGTATGTGAAAGCAAGCACAAAATTTGACATGTGGGCTATTAGTTTCACATACAATAATATATTATCTGGGTGTTTAATCTATTATTTTTTCTTTCTTTGCTTCATTGAGACTTATCACTTAAGATGAGAATAGGTTTTTAAGGTAAAATGAAAATAGTTTAGGTGGACAGTCAAAAGCTTTGTTTTCTTGTGTTCCCTTCTTTGTCATTGTTTTGTATTAAGAGTCATTGTCACATCCTGGTAGTCATTGTTTTAAAAATATAGAGCTTAATCAAAGAATTCAGTTACAAAATATTATAAGGGCACATTGTATGAGTCTATAGATGTGGTACAAATGTTATTTTCTGAAGGGCCAGGAGAGCAGGAATTAAAGGAAAGTGGAAGAGCAGGGAAGGAGAATTGATCTTTTGTTCAGATAGGTTTTCTTTTTGGCTGGGGTGGGGGATACTTTTTTAATCTGGATGTAAATTAAACCAATATATTTAGTGTTTTTTTTTTAATGTAATCAAGTGTATACTTTAGATATAGCACTTTTTGCATGATTATTAGAATTCATTGAAAAGTAAAACAAAAGAAAAGGAGGTTGAAGTCCATTTTTAATGGTTCCTTTTCCTATATGTGAAAATTGTAGCAAGATATGTACACGTTTATGTGACAGGGAACATCATCTTGAACATCTATGATTATACTGTGCAGTAACAGATTTCCATTTGTTTTTTACATTTTTCTGCTTTCTCCTTTTATGCTCACTTTTGGGACTGTCATTACTGTGACTTCCATACCCTTCTTATTTGTGCTTTTTATGTATCAGCTATAGTCTGCAAAATCATCAGCAGCAGCATCTAACTTTACCACATCTTTGATAAACTTGATCATCTTTTCCTGCCAATTTTCACAGTAAAACCTAATAAAGATCTGAATGATAGGTGCTGGACATTTGACCTTTAGACAAACCAGTGGTTCCGTAACTTGTCTCCAAAATCCTTCACCTCAGAAACAACCTCTGGTTTCTATAGTGGCCTTCCGCATGGAAGGGGATTCTTTTGGCAGGCTCCTCAGAAGATTTTGTTGTTTTTAATGCCCATTTTCTGCAAACTTCCAAGAATTTTCAGAAACAGCTTTGTTGTCAACCCAGATTTTCTATTGCTGAATTCTTTTAAAAGATTTATTTATTTATGCATACAAGAGCTGAGGGCGGGGGGCGGGGGCGGGGGCGGAGGCGGGGTGGGGGGAGGGGTGAGAGGCTTCACCAGAGACAGAGTGAGGAACTGAACAGGCAGATTGACTGAAATACACTGCTGAGGGGAGTTGCGGGTGAGACAGGAGAGGTCTGCTGCGCCATGTGGGTTGCTCCCTGGCCGGCAGAAATTGAGCCCACTCTGCAGAGAGCTTCACAGCGCTGCACTCAACCTGCTACGCCACTGGGGAGGCCCCTATTGCTGAATATTTTTAAACAAGTTTATACTTCCCACTCCACCTCCTCCCTCTCCTCTTCTTTCCTCTGTATCTCCTAGTCACGTTCATATTTTGCTGCCCTCCTTCTTCGGAGCTGCCCACTTCTTCCTTCCTTTTAATTTCTTTAGAATATTAGTTTTACAACGTTGGATATGACTCAGAGGCACAGGATCATGCCTCCTCAGGTGCATGTCCCCACACCACGCTCGCCCACCACCAAGGCACCCGCAGTCCTCTGCCCTCCCTCTCTGGTAACAGCGTCTCTGCAGTCAGACCCCTAGGGTTTGTCTTGGTCTGGTTCTGTTTGACTCTTCATTTGGTTTCTCTACATTCCACACATAAGCGTTTATTCTCTGACTTATTTCTTTTAGTATTTTCCCCTTCATGTTCATCCCTGTTGTTACAAATGGCAAAAGTTCATTTATTTTTCAGCTGAGTGGTCTGTCTATCTCCCTTTAACTTAAATGCATTCACCCTAAGACTTTCGGGCAACAGCGGACTCGGTCTGCACTTGTGCTTCTTAGCTTCTGGGCTTCTGAGTGGCCCCGGGAAGTGTTGTGCACAAGGGATGTCCAGGCACCAGCGTGGGAGGCTCTGACTCAGCAGGTCTGGAGTGGGTTGAGGCAGAGGTGTTTTTGCACAAGTATCACAGGTGATGTAGATGTGAAGTTCCATTTGAGAAATATGCCTGCACTCTCTGCTACCTGGCATCTCCTTCTTTCCAGTATTGAAACATGGTCGTCTTGTTTCTCTTCTTTCCAAGCCACATAGCTCTTATTTCTTCAACTGTTCGAGGACCTGAGTTTCCAAATCTCTTATCCCTTAGAGCACCACCTCTGGGCTTCACTTTCTTAATGTATTTCTTAACTTGGCAACTGAGTGTTGGACTTAAAGCTGTAGATGTAGAATCAACTAGAGTGAAACCAAACTTTCTCCTCCCTTTCTTCTAGATTTCAAGTTTCTGTTCCTGCAATCTAACAGTATATTTGCTTTTGAAGTAGTCATGCTATGCTGTTGTATTATACAATAAGATCACTCATATTGTGGGACTTTTACTTGAACTTTTCCCTTTCTTCCCTTCTGTCTGCCTGCCAGAATTTCATCTCTTCTTCATCGGTAATTACTGAGTGTTACTTGGTGTTTGGCCCTGGGGATTCAGTGAGAATCAAGACAAACACAACTCCTGCCTTGCCAGAGATGAGATTCAGACAAGCAAAGCAGTAATTATGTCTTTAGGCTAGTTCTCACCTACGCTGGCCTGGTATAACTGATTTATGAATATCCCTAACTTGAGCCAGAAAGGATTTAGGACTGTTGACAGAATGCTTGAAGGAGAACTGCTTAACTCATCTTGCTCATGTGAACTGCCAGAATCTTGCCTGCACCAGCTGGGTCGGTTCCGGTGTCTGTACTTAACAACACCTGGAAGGATTCTTTAAGTCAAGACTTTATGAGCATAGCCAGAAGACTTGATGAGAATGATGGGACTTTAGTTGTGTAGCAAGAACTGCAAACATTGTATTATGTAGCCTTGTATTCTCCAATTATAATTGCCAGACTGGTGGAGGCAACAATCTCTGTTCTGGTTCCTCTGAATCCCTTTTCTTTGTCCCCAGTGACAATAATGAAGGGTCTGGGCTGTGATTCAGGACATTTTGTTGTTCTCGGTGAGCTCTTATTTATGTGACTGCTTAAAGAACCATGTTGAAGTAAGAGTCTGCTTTCCTTCCAAGGTCTGATTGCCTGTTTTTAGGAAGAACTGCAGGCTGCTGCTGCTGCTGCTGTTTGGGTCCTGAAGGCTCTGTGTGTGTGCTTTGTGTGTTGCTTTTCCTGATTCTCTCTGAGGCTTAACTGTTCTCCATGTTTCTGCGATTGGGTGGGCATTTCAAATTCCCTTTGAATGCAAGAGCTACTTATTCATCAGAGTTCCAAAGCCAGATGGACTTTTGGAGGCCTGGCTGACGTTTCCGTGGGGACCTTGTGAAACACTTGGTGGCAGGAGTCCTGGGGCCTTCTCTGTCCAGCTTGATGCCAGTCTTTGGTGTGCTATGCATACATTGTCCCTGACACATTTCCTCTTGTTGGTTTGAGGCTAGAATTACAAGTCTGTCATGACCAGTTTGAATCTTGATTCTGTCATCTATCTCGATTTTACGCTTCTGAAAATTTCATAATTATGGCTCCTTCGATGTCACATATCTTGAACTAAAACACAGGCAGTTTCAGATTTAGGATAGAGAACTGAGAGCACAACCAGACACCGCTAAGTGGATATCGATCCACCAACATATTCTGTTTTGTTAAATACATCCGGCCAATCCACTGTTTGTTGTTCAGTTGTTTTGAACATCTTAAACTGTGAAATATAAATTACATACTTCAAAGTGCCCCAACCAAAAACATACAGCTTAATAACTTATCACGAAGTAAACAACTATGTAATTTCTTCCCACATCAGTAGAATAGAAACTTTTCTCCCAGATCGTACCCAACCATCACTCTCATCTCCCAACCCAAGGTATTCACTGTCTTGAAATTATGGAAGTCACCACTTTGCTTTAGATTTTTATCTCGAAAATCTGAATAACTAGGACGAGCTTAGTTATGATTGTTTTTGACCTTTATGTAAATGGAATTATACAGCACATTTTCTTTTGTGTCTTGCTTATTTTTTCATACTTGTTCTCCTGTCTTTGATGAGCAGGAGTTGTTAATTTTAATATAATTTATCAATTTCCTCTTTTGTTAACTACCCAGATCATGAAGATTATCCACTATTTTACTTTATAAAAACATTGATGTGGTTTCATTTTTCTTTTTCTTTTTCTTTTTCTTTTTTTTTTTTTTTAAAGATTGATTTATTTATTTATACAAGCACTGGGTACAGTCAGAAGCAGGGGAGGGTGAGAGAATTCACCAGAGTCAGAGCGGGGAGTAGAGCAGGCAGAAGGACCGAAGTACACTGCTGAGGGGAGCAGCGGGCGGCAGGAGAGGTCTGTGCGCCATGCAGGACCCTCCTCCAGTGGCCGGGGAGCAGCCGGGGATCAAACCGGCGCTGCAGAGGCTGCGGGCAGCTTCGCAACCCAGCGCTCAACTGCTGCGCCACCGGGGAGGCTCTCAGTTCTAAACAGCTTTGCTTCAATTTGTCCAGATAAAGACTTTTTGTATTTATCTTGCTTCGAAGTTTTAAAGATTTCTTAATAATCTCCCATCAGTTTTGGAAAATTCACAGCTTTTATAGTTCTACAACTGATGCTTATATTCTCTTTCTTCTCTCCTTATGGGACTTTGACACACATTTTCTGTAGTTCTACATGTGTGTGTCTCATATGTATTATTTTGCATTTCAACATTTTACTGCCCTGTGTTTCATTCTAGATTTCCTTTTCTTCCTTATTTCTCATTAACTAATTTTCCTGCTAGGTGTAATCTACTTTTAAACCATTCAATGAGATGCTGTATTTTTTCTGTTATAATAATCAGGATCACTCTTTTAGTGCCACATCTCTGAAATTTTAATGTTTTTTCTATCTCTTAATAAGCAAGATTACCTTACAGTTTTTATAGGATGCCTCCAATATCTGAGTTCCTGTGATTCTGTTTGTTATTTCTTGTCTTCTCACTTTGCCTTGTCTTTTTTTATGCCTGCTTACTTTGTTTGTTGTTATACCTTGTATAAGCAACATTATTCCTAGAAATAACTTGAGTCCTGGAAGACAATATATTCCATCCTGCTAGGTCTCTCTAATCCCACCAAATTTTAGGCATTAAGGCGATTTAAAAATCAGCTGTGGTCCATAACACAACCTGTCTACCCGCAGTTTGCCATTATTCCCAGGGTTCTGATATCTATGATTCCAGCTGCATGCAAAGTACTATCATTGGGGCACTCGAATATGTGAACTTGAATCTCTATCTCACTAGATGAGTGAGACATTTAAAAGGCACTATTAAGCCTTCTCCTTCTTCCCAGCTATACTGAGATTTAATTTACATTCAGCATTGTATAAGTTTAAGGAGTACAGTGTGTTAACTTGATACACTTACATATTGCCAGGTAACTATTACTGTAATGGTAGCTAAGACTTCCCTCACATCACATGATCACCACAGCACCACTCCAAATTTGTTCTGAGAACGTTCAAAGTCTACACTCAGCAATATTCAAGTATACAACAGAGTTTTATTATTATTATTATTATTATTATTATTATTATTATTATTACTATTATTAATTATAACCACCAGGCTGTGTATTAGTTCACCTGGATTTATTTATCTCATACTGGAAGTTTGACCAGCATCTCCCCATCTCATCCAGCCCCCCCATCCCTGGTATGGACCATGCTAATCTGTGTTTCTATGAGTTTAGCATTTTTAGATTCCACATATAAATGATATCAGACAGTATTGGTCTTTCTCTGTCTGGTTTATTTCACTTAGCATAATGCACTCAAGGTCCATTTGTGGTTTTTCAAGTGGACAACTTAGTCTTTTAGGTTCCCCACTGAAATAAGCAATTTTACCTAAGAGGAAAAGAACTCTGAAAATGTTGACTTAATTTCTACAGATATCCGTATTCTGCAAAATCTTGTTCCAATCATTCTGTACTTTGTTGTTTACTCCTTAGTGTCATCATAGAGATTTGAAAAATATTTCATTGAGTTTTGCAAGTAGTCTTTAACAGAAGTCTTGATTGAATTACTTCCAGAATTGCTTACCAGAAGTCTTCCAATTTACATGTTTTTCCCTTAACCATGGGTAGAACTATAGACATTGTTCAAGTTGCTCAAATGCTTGCTGAAATCAAGAGGCTTTATAAATGGTTTTCCCTGATATTGGTATGTAATGTAATAACTGCAGAATGAAATTTACCTGGCTTTAGGTATGTGATTTTATTGATGTTGCATTGATTGTAAGATCACAATGATGTGTGTGTGTGTGACACCTTGGTGTCTTTTCACGATCTTTGAAGCCTTTATTCATCCTATGTTTTATTCTTACTTCTCTGAAACCCATTTACCTTATTCTTTCTCACACTTTTGTAAACTTTAGCGGTTATATAATTGATATTATGTACTTCAGTGAAATTTAATGCTAAAAATATTTGGCTTGGGGTCAAAATAAGGGGGTTGTAATTGTATGGGGAATATAAAAATAAAATTTAAATAAATAAATAAATAAAAATTTAAAAAATTAAAAAAATAAAGTTGTCTCTTTGGGAAACCATTATCACTGAGAAGACAGAACATGAAAATAGGTATTTCCCTTACGTTACAAATTCTTTATCTCATGGCAAATTAAAGGAAAGACAGGCTTTCCCATTTTTAACCATGCAATAAATTTCCTGGGGTAAATTCTGATAAAGAATTTCAAGTGTCATATATGATGCATGGGATATGACAGCAGAGTATGGGTGGCGGGTGGGCCGAGACTGTGAAATTAGTCCAACTTGACAAGGGAGCAATATTTCATCACTGACATTATTTCGAGTTCCTAGAACGTACTACTAAAAAAGGAAAACTGACTTGTAGTTTGATTTTCTTATTGTAATCTTTCAAGTCCTCCACAGATAATACATTCTCTAATGTGTCTACTCAGAAGGCACCACTGTCTCCACCCTGAGATAAGTGACCCAGATCCAGGATAAATGTTAATGAGCTCGTAAACAAAGAATCTGAAACTATTTATTTTACATATCTATTAAATATTTTAAAAATTAAAAAAATACAATGCAATATAGAATAAGTAATCAACATTAATAATAAAGTTATACATATTTTATCAATCTTATTGTGAAGAAGTATACTGATCTAACAAAAATAATCAGGGAAAACAAGTTACATCAACAGCAATATAAATCTTTTAGAATAACATCAGAATGGTAAATTTGAAGAAAGCTCTACTCATATTCAAATGTCCTTTTTTTAAACCCTTAACATTGAACCTCAGTTTCTTTATCTAAAAATTGGTAACACTTATGATATTTGACTGCCTCATAAGAAGGTTATAAAAAACTATATATAGCAATAGCACTTTGAACATTGTAAACTTGTGCAAAGCATAAATCAACATCTTATAATAGTTAATAAAGACATAATAGAATCATTTTTATAGGATATTCTCACTCATTAAAATGTTACCAGTAGTTTCCATGAAAAGGATTCAGTTGTATATTATTTCCTCAATTCTCAGTAATTCAAAGATTACTCCATTCTTTTGTGAAATGAATAAAAACCCTTACTGTCTATATTCATCCCTTTAGAAAATAGTCAATTGTCACTTATAATCTGTTTAGTATTCCATGCTACATTGAACCAAGGGAGCCATACAAAAAAAGCAAGAACACTCTCAATTTCTCTCCATTTCAAGTTTTGTCTAATAGATTTTGAATTGAATGATGCAGAGTCAATCCTGATTATCACTCCAAAATGAGCACTAGTTCATTAGCACTTTTATGTGGCTGAATTTGAATTTTTGTCCTTCTCACTTAATATAATGATCTAGATATGACTTCATTTTCCTTACATTTGGATTTTTTTGTTTATGTGAACTTATCATATGAATGTTATTTTTTCTGATAGCCAATTTCATATGCATATATTTTTTTCTCTGTACATTGGGTTTTGATGGGAAAATACTATTTAGTAGAAAAATTTGATAAGAAAATAGGTATGTTCTGTTTAAATTATATAACTATAGGGTAATGATTTTCAGGCTTTTCTGCCCTCCCACTATTAGAATTGCCCTGCTTGATGGGGCACCTGCATTTTGTTACATTGTTATAAGTTGTGTTGTTTACTTCCTGGGCCATGGCAGCAGTATTGATATACTAGCCAAGAGAAGCAGAAGAAGGAGAGAGAAAGAACAGGAGAGAGAAGGACAGAACCCCAGAAAAGGGAGTAAGAAGCCCAGAGTGAAGACTTGCTAGGGGGTTGGCAGCCTGCGGGCCTCCTGGCCCCCTGACACCCCTGCCTGCTATGTACCTGTTTGCTGCACTACATGTAAAGCTTAATAAAAGCCTGAGAAAGCCACCAAGGGCTCCAGGACTCTCCTTTACCTGCCCGGTCCACTTGGATCATAGAAAACCTGCTCAGTGGCCCATCCTGCCACTATACTAACACAATAATGAAGAGAAGTCAAGTAAAACACATCATAGGTTTGTTAGTCTCCAAACATTGAAGGAGGTATGAAACGACCTCTAAAACATAAAGAGTCAGTGTTGATTTCATAGAACAATCAGCCATGGGGTCAATCAATGTATGTGGAAAATGGAACCCATTCTAATGAAGAAGACACACAGAGAACATTGTTTTTTTCTTTTCTTTGGAGTTTTTAAGTAAAATCCTCACAGTAGTTCCAGGATACCACTATTTCTTGCAACTAAAGGTGTGTGTATTTGTGTTCACAGGTACCTATTTCTTCCAGATCTACTCATTACAACAGTTAATACTAACATTTTAATTTGAATTATTTTTTAAAATATTTCTTCACCAGTTTTCTTACTGACAATATTTCCTGGTTGTCTTTCAAACCGTATCAATAGATAGATTTTGAGAATTCAAGTCTTGATATCTTATTATGGAACAGAATTATTCCAGTATCAAAAGTGTCTGACAGGGCCTCACTGGTGGTGCAGGGCTTAAAAACAGCACTATCAGGCTACTGCCAGCCACTGCAGCATGAGTTCGATCCCTGGGCCGGCCAAGGAGCAACCCACATGGCTCAGCAGACCTCTCCTGCCTTGCCCGCTTCTCCCCTCAGCAGTGTATTTCAGTACATCTGCCTGTTCTGCTCCCTACTCTCTCTGGTGAATCCTATCACCCCCCATACCTCTGGCTTACACCCCAGTTCTTGTTTGCATAAATAAATAAATCTTTTAAAAAAGTGTTTGACAAAGGTTTTGGTTCAATAAGTTTAGGAAAATATGCCCAATACTCATAATCAGAACTCTTTCAATTGCTGTTTAAAATCTTGGTGAACTCATTGAATAGAAGTGCTAACATGTTTTGGGTTAGTAAGAAAACAAGCTATCGTCCAAACTAATTCTAAAGTGCATTCCGCTGAAGTACTTTGTACTTGATGGCATATAGTGTTCTTTAACATGAGCATATGGAGAGTCTGGTATTTCATGTAAACTTGAATGGATCACTGATAAATATTAATATGATAAGGCCCAGGGAATCCAGCTCATTTTTTAAAACTTGACTGTTCTGATTAAAAAGTGATGCCAACAACATTACCAGGTTCATGTTCAATGAGAAATGATAGGATATGCAGTCAACTCATGGAGATCTGAGTTCTAGCTCCTACTCTGTCATTTATATATTCTAAGATTTTGGACACAGAAATTGCTCTCTAAACATTGATTTCCTCATCTTCAAGCCAGGAAGGTAAAGGTAATTAGAATTTAAGGTGGTTCCATTATAATAGCCTTTCCTCTCATTAGTGTTGAGCTATTAGAGTATTCTGTCTTTGTTGGCTATGTACACCAGCATTCTAAAAGGCTTTCGATGGCAAGAGTGGCTGAAAGCCACATATTTGTGAGGCCAAATATGCCTTTAGAAGAAATATTTTTGACTTTTCAGTTAAGAGATATGGATTAAGTTGAAAAGAAATATGCTAAATAAGAATGTTGAATATTAAACACTGGCAGAAATTCAAAGTATATAAGAATTAAAGAGAATGGCATTTCCTTTGAAATGTTCTCTAGAATCACTTATATTTTAAAATATTGTGCAACATTGAACAGTATTTAACTGATAATATAAACAGTTTAAATTTTTGTCAAGGAATTTGCTTTATTTCTCTTCCTTTTACAATCAAATTTCTTAAACATGCTACCCCTACTTTCTACACCTCATTCCCCCACCACTGTAGGCACTGCTTTGCTGAAGACTGCTATCGCCAAGGTCATCAGTGATCTCTTTGTTGCTAAGTGCAATAGATGTAATGGAAATTTTCCATTAAAATACAAACAAAATCATATTATTTTCTTCCCTGAAACACTTCAGTACCTTCCAATTTCTCTTCAAATACTGTGCAAATTCACTAACAAGTTGAGTAAGTACCTGCAAGATCTGCTTTGGACCCTACCCTCCTTTCTAGCCTCATGTCTCACCACTTTTCCTTATTCTCACCACACTAAATGCTTGCATTTCCTAGGACACTGCTCTATTTGCGCTCAGTACATTAAACAGCACAGTTTTTCTTCCTAGAACTGACCTTTCATTCCCAAGCCTATCATGTTTTGCTATCACAATCTTGAAGATTTACCTGATGCCCCACCTGCCAAGCCTGGTTTACCTGATGCCCCGCCTGCCGAGATGTCCTACATATTTGCAGAGGTTTTTTTTTTTACTTTCTCTATTAGAAACTTTATTACACTTTTCATTTTTTCCCAGGGGTGTGTAATTTCCACAAAGACAGGGACAATATAGATCTCATTTATCTTCTTATTTCATACTCAGCAAGATGCCTGACATGTAGTAGGTGCTCAATAATTAAGTTATTTTGTTTTCATCTCATTTCATTTGTTTCATCTCAAATAAACCATACTTTTGCATAGAACATGATGGAAGCTGCACTACTCACCAGGGGTCATTGACCTTAAATTGTAAGATCAGTTTGTTTGAGTTATGAAAACAGTCCTATGAAGGCTAGATCATAATGGCATAGACATAACTGTTAATAGACAGGGGCTGTTCAGGCTGGGCAAGCCCTAAATTGGGGTCATATGTTAACATGTGATTTTCTATAATGATGTTGATGATGATGATAATGACGGTCAGAGCAAAATAAATGTCATCATCGCACCAAACACAAGTTATTATTTTAAATGTGGCAATCAGCAACACTCAGATAATATATGATATTCAGAATGTAGTATTCATAACATGAGGCTCGTTATCCTAATCAAATCATAAATATTCAGAGGTATTTTTAAAATCAAGTTTGTGGATTCCTTTAAGCACATTCAACTCCTGACTCTCCCTCTCTACTGCTTGTTTCAGTAGCTAGCAGCTAAGAAAAGCAGGAGAAATTAAAGGAAATGAAATTCATACCTTCTAATCTTGCTTAAAGCAATTCTGTTATTTTAAAAAACAATCAGGTTGGGAGTGGGCAAGTGTAACATAATCAACAAATGAGTTTGGGAGACTGTGGAATTCAATTATGTTCTTTTTCCCCATAAGGATGACTAATCACAATTAAGTTATAGTTAAATTTGCTTTCATGTGCAGGGAATCCTGACTCACAAACCAAATACACATACATCATATGGGGGGTTTTCTTGTGAAATTCAATGTCTTTTCCCCAAAATAAAAAATTATTTCTATTCATTACAATATTTTTCACAATAGAGATTTATAAACATCTGATAGCACATCCTACCTGAATACCAAGTAGAAACTACTCTCTTTTTTTTTTTGGAAATAAAATACATTATGAAAACAAGACAAGTCCATCCCAGAGCTTAGCATAATTTGATTTATTAAGAGTGCCTGCATAGGGAATAGTCAAAATATTACATAACATTAGCAGATTTGTTCATTAAAAACTCTTTTGATTTAACGTGTGCATGGAAATATTGATGAGATTCAATGGAGCAAGCAGCACTGGCCCCAAATCAGGACCAAGTCTTTGCTTTATATCTTTTGCTTAAATGATAATACACTGTTGTTTCAACACTGTTGTTTGCCCAAACAGGCAAACCCCTGCAATTGTTGCTGACAGCACTTCTGGGTATATTTTTTTGTTCAGAAATAAGGTTAAGATATCCATACCTGATCTCTTAGAGCAGCTGCTTGGTATTTATTCTTCCTTCCTCCACAGTATCTTTATTTTTACTCCTTAACAATCTAAGTTAGAAAAGAATGCAATGTTTTTATGCTTTTGTTTTGTTCTCCAACCTTTTATTTCTCGGACTTAGAATTGAATATAGGTGAGGCTTTGGGTTCTGAACATCCAAATGAGAATTAATGAATACGCCAGGATATTTATCCCTATTCAAAAATAATTTTTAATCTTTGATTATTTAGGTTGTGTGTAAGGTTCTTTCCTTACATATCACATTCTGTTCTCTCTGAGCCACAGAGGTGCCAGTGGTGTGGGCTTTTGTTTCTTTGTGTGATTGCAATAGATGGCCTGGGAGAGCATTAGACATCTTGTGTTATGACTAAAGAGGGGAGGTTGCGTTTTCGGTCCTGGTCATTACTGCTCCATTGTAGAACAAGTTCAGTCCTTTTCTTATCCTGAAACATCTCCATGCAGAATTGTAAGGATCTTTGTCATCTTTCAAAAGACTGCTGATTACATTTATAATTAAGTCAAGTTATAAGACTGAAAATTGAGTTTTTACAGATTGCATTAAATAATGCAGGTTATCTTCTTCTATAATACTATCAATGGTATAACTTCAATTCATAATGACAATAAAAAAATGCATCATAATATGTGTTTCAGGTAGAAAAGTCATCTCTCCTAGTCCAAATGCTGGAACATCACTTTGTACTTTTATGTGAAAATTCTTGTCCTTTCAGTTTCTCTCAGAATTAATAGGATGATTTATAAGAAGATTCTAGAAAATTTGACATTTTGTAACAATAGTTTACTTTAAATGTGGCATTAAATATTATCTTCTTGGCTATTTGTAGACATTTACCTTATTGATAAACACATTTCAGAATATTTAAATATTTATATTTTAAATGCTCCTTATATCAGGGAATAGTGTTTAACTTCTCAGAGTTGGGCTAGGTAGCTGTGGGAGAGTTAGGAGAAAGATTATCCTATAGGACTTTTGTACTCTGACATTTGAATAATGTAAATATTAAGTATAGAAAAGAAATATCTAAGTTTTAAATAATAGAACACAAATATATCCCTTGGTACAAACTGTACATGTGTTTAATGACTCGAAACCATTTCTGATGAGAGGGAAGGAGGTCATTGCCAGTTGAAAATTGCTAAGGACTCAGATCCATTTCCATTTCTTATTGGCCTATAAATTAGGAACATAGAAGTAAAGATATTTTGTTCACATTAAAATTTTTGGTTTGATTGTGAGATGAAAATTGCTCTGTGACCTTGAACCCAGCATCTCAGGAAGTTGTGTGGATTGTTGTGCAGAATCCACGAGAGAGAGATAAAAGGACTGAGGTAGTGCTCCAGCCCAGCATTCCACAAAATTTCCAATGTGTTCCTCAGGCTGCTGGTCTCCACACGTGATCTGCATTATCACTTCAGAGCCTGGAAGCCATAAAGAATAGTTACATATACAGGAAATGGCTGTAAAGAGATAAGAGAAAGTGGCTTAACAAAGGAAAATCGAAGATCCTTGTTCATCATTACCATTTAGGGGAGGAAAGAAAAATTGAAACTAACTTCTGAAAAAGAGGCTTACCAAACACTGACCAGATATGTGTGTTTAGATATAAAAGATATAAAAAGATATAAAGGTTATTGTTTAACTCCTGGACTCCTAGTTAGGGAATTTTATACACAAAACTTTTGTACACAAAACTTTATACAGCGAACATACAGATATATTCCCTATCTGGATTTTAGGCTTTTGCAGAGAAGAAGCAATGATGTTTGTTTAACAGGCACAAGGTTAAGGGGTTAAGAACATGTATCAAATTCTGGATCTACCACTTATTACCTGTATCACCTTGGGCAAGGTTGGTACCCTCACAGAGCATCAGCTTCCTGCTTTGTAAAATGGGATTATAATAGCATGCACTCCAGAGAATAGTTTTGAGATTAAATGAGTTAATATTGTAAAACACCAGGAAGACTGACTGGCACATAGTAAATGCTATAGCAGCATTTCCTGAAGAAAAATAAATATGGGCAAAACAGAAGTTCACTTAAGCTCTACTCAATTCACTAATGTGGATTGCCTCTGGAAAGCACTGGTTGATGCATTAAGAAACTCTTGAATGTTCATGTTTATCAGTTACTCTCTTGTTTATCTCTTTTTCCACCATTAGAATTGTTTGCTTGTGCTTATTCCCAGAACTATTTGTGGCAGTTATTCTTACTTTTTTAATTAAACAACTGAATCTTCTGAGGAAGTCTATTAAATATGTATTCAAAAAGAGTTTTCTGTGTTTAAGAACCAGGTTGAAGGCTCTGGAGAAACTTGATTAAAACAGCAGTTTTTTAAAATGCTCTTGGATTCAGTGTTTATGTAGCAACTAAACACACTGAAGAAAAATAATTGAAATATGGAAAGATTTCATCATGTTAAAAATTGTTTTTCAAATGTCTCTAAGTTCTGGCTGAACTTAACAAAAATGGAAACTAGATTGTACCTATGAAATGCATTGTGGGTGTGGTTTGTGCAAAAAGGATAATATAGGATTCTAAGGGAATGATCCAGACTCAACAGCAAAACTTGATTTTATAGCAAGAATTTGGTGAATTCTTATGATTTTATGAGCTTTATGATAAGAGAAAATGTAGTTATTGCTGATCATTTTTTGTCATTCCTAGAAGAAAAATTTTAATTCCACATATGAAGATTTCTATCAAAAATTAAGAGTGTTGGGTTTTAGAATATATGGCCTAAGTTTTGGCTCAGGTTCTGCCATATGCTGGCATAAGACTTCATGAAAATAACTTCCTTAACCTCTTTAATAATCACTTTCCCCACTGAAGTGCCTATAAGACTTTGAGGAGGATTCAATGCAATACTACATGGAAAGAGGTACTTGGAATGATGCAGATCACATGCTTAATATTGACCCACAATTGCTCTGCTTTCCTGCACTCCATCATCACCTCAGTGTGTTACATATGAATCTTATTGAATAAAGGCTTTATTTAACTTTTTTAGAAATGATGGTGATCAAATCATTCAATATATAATTATTGTGCATGCAATTTGTCAAGCTCTAAAATATGATGCTGAGAATGTCTGCTTGAATCAAGATATCATACTTTGCCCCCTTTAAGAAAGTTAGATGAAACATTACAATGAACATAACCATTATTGACCTGTCCTTGTGGCCAGACACTAAGTAGAAAAAAGAAAATTTTGATGTTGATTATGATGAGTAAGAATCTATTAATGTTTCAGGAAATATATATTCATCCTTTCATTCAATAAACTTTATTTATTTATATCCCAGAGGAGGGAAGTGGAGTCATGATGGGTGATGAAAGCAACTATATGGAAATTAATTACATTATAAGGAAACACAGGAAGGGAGAGAAATGACAGCAAGTCCATGTCAAGATGCATGATATTTCTAGATGATTCTATCACACTTTACCTAAAGAGCTTGCTCATAAAATCTAAAGAGCTTGCTCATAAAATCACAGGATATTAAATAGGATAAGTTCTTACAAGTGATGAAAGTATATGTTGTGAGCATGAGTATGGATTTCAAGTTAAGACCAAGATGGAATCCTAACTGTCACATTTTGGTTGTCTGACACTGGGAATATTGCTATCTCTATTTAAATTTTAATTGTATCATTTGTAAACTAGAGTTAAGACTAATTACCCCCAGGGGTTGTGAGGATTAAATTGAGAAAATATGCTAAAGTAGTCTAGAGAAGTGCCTGGCACAGTAACTTTCACAAGTGATTACTATGGCATGAAAGAATCAGCACTATCCTCAATGATTGCAGGCCACTGGCAGCACAAGTGCTTTATGAGAACCTTGCCATAGTTTCCCCTGGAGTTCATAACTTAACTTAATGCTCTATTCCTAAACTGACCTATGGAGTCCACCTCCTCTATGGCAGCTGCTCTTTCCTATCTGTTCTAAGCATATCATATGCACAATGTATACTTCAAGAAGTCAAATTCACCTAAAGATATTAAACCTGTATTTCTCAAGAAAGTCATTTGATGGCTTGTTTATTTCTTTGCTTGGTTTATGCTATTTGAAGGATGCAATGGGTCTCTATTTTCTTGCCTGCAAATTTCCTTACTTTGTGTCTGTCACTACACAAACATGTACAATTTCACAAAGACTTTTCCATAACATAGTCAGTTGCTCTGAAAACCTCCTAGATAATTATTCACAATATTTGATAAGTATTAATAAAAGGTTTTGAGCTCATATTCTTTCTCTGTGGATAAGTAATGTATTCCAGCACCAACTATTGGTAACTTGTACCGACAGAGTAGATGTCCAATAAATATTAGTTGATTGATTTATTTTGCTGAATGATTGAACTCCAAGGCCTCATACAAGTCCTCATGCACAGCTGTGTAAACTCTGTGGAATGAAACTGAAGCTTGCCACATTCCAGGAACAATATGGAATGAGTTAGTCAAGTACCTCGTCTCTAACATGTCATCCATCAAATAGTCTTAACATCTTGCTGACATAAAAGCAGCTTCAGGAGACTCAGAACACTATGACAAAAGACAAAATCACTTACTCAAAGGATTAAAATAAAAGGAACAGCAAAATGCCAATATGTATGTGTCATTAATAAGGGAAGGAAAGAGAGGTGATAGATCACTTTCAGATTGCAAGTAAGAATTAAAAACAATTTCATTAAGTTCTCATGGCTTCTGCTTCACCAGCATAAAATTCCAAATGAACATGCTAGAAGGCTAGTGTACTTTGAAGTTAAAGCCCTAGATGTGCTCCTTAATTTAACAAGCAACTTTACAGCTTTGGATAGACACTAGGGGAAGTAGGAATAGTTTCACATCAGCTAGTATATGATAATATAACCACCTTTGTTCTGATTAGTAACTGGGGGAAAACTGAACATTGCATCTAATCCTATTAATCTCTGTTCATAATTGTTCCAAGAAAATATGTACTGTTAAATTTGCTTGCAAACTAGGGTTCACAGACAATTCATTAGTTTTAATTTCTGACTTGGATGTGATTGGCTAAATCGATAAATTGATTTCCCCACCCCCCCAAATTTCCAATTTAGGTCTAATCTGATTTGTGAACTTACTTGTTACAGAAAAAAATAGAAGTGGCATTACATATGCTCATGTGCCTAAGCCCAGTAAACAAGATGGATGACAAAAAGGACCACGCTAGGCTCCTTTCGGGGTCTAGACAGTTTGTGTGTAGGGTTTCCTAACGGACTCTTATCTTCTCTGTACAATATTCTAGAATTTTCATGACTTCTTTATTTAGTGCTCAGCCATATCCTTCAAACTACTTTGTGTCTTATCTAGAGGTAAATATTAATTTGTAAAGGAAAGGGATGAAGGGTGAAATGGAAAAGAGGAATGCTTTGCCCTGTAGCTTCGGAATGCCACATTTTCACAGAAGCTGTCCAGAGCTGAGAGAAGGTTCTGCTAGCATCCATGAAAAGAAGAACTTCATTCCCTATGATTGTCAAAGGGTCTGTGGCCTTGCTTTATGGAAATCACACCCTGGATCATTTTGCATGGCTTAAATGTGACATTAGCAAGGAATGACCTTTGAGTTTAGGAAGTTCTCCTCTTCCTAACCCGGGGGCTTAATTCAGCACAAAGGAAGAAGGTGACTTTCTGGACTTCAGTTCACAATCTGGACCCCATGACCCATACTTAATTCGCAGTGAACTTGACTTGCATGATCTGGAGGGACGCACTAAGGGTTTTTTCCCATTTCATCCATTTCTATCTCCCTGTTGCAGTCCATACAGAAGCAGATTTGAAAGACACAGGCATTTTAGCTAAGTTATGCAAAAAATTTAGTGGGAAAATATTTCAACTCTAAAACTAACATTTGTACTTCCCTTCTGCGGATGGTGACTGAAGTATATATGTACCTGAAAGGAAAAGCATGCTTCCATTAAGCACACGCAAATATGTAAGCACACACACACACAAGCACACACACACACAGAGTGGAGCTCCTGCCCAGTGTCCTTCTGTACTCCTCTGAATTTCCACTCTTTTTCTGCTCTCCTTCCTAATAGTGGATTTTCATGGAATCTTATCTGAGTGTGCTCCATGAACTAGGCATTCAAAAACCTTCCAGCTGATAGAGCTTACATGTCATGAGAAATCAGCAGAAATAACTAAGGTGTCATTGTATATTACATGGAAAATCTCATATGGGCCCTTAATAGTTTGAGGACAAATAATTAATTACTATGGAATAGTTTAAGCAACAGAAAACTGAGAGTGGTGATTTCAGACATGTGGTCTTTTTATATCCTTAAATAATGCTGTCATACTCCACAACACATGTCTTGATTTTGGGTTAGGAAAATGGTTGCCATGCTCAGAGCTCCTTTTGTTTCTTATATAAGGGATTAAGATATGTCATTTTCAAAATTAAATGCTCATAAACTTAATGTGTTTTCATTTATATAACCTGAAAGCATCAAGAACATGAATGACACTGATTAGTATCCAGTATTCATTCTGCATTTGACATTCTCCACCTCTCCATTTCAAATTCAAAAGGCTTTACCTCTAGCCAACTCAAAACTATATAAACATTAACACCAAATAATACCCAAATTTTGAAATATGGCTTTAAGATACAGCCATGCTATCAGAAGTTGAGAGTGTTGAATTGCCAGTAACTTAAATTTGATGGACTTCAGTTATTACATCTGCAAAAGGAAAGTGTTGTAATATATGAATTTTCAGAAACTGTTCAGCCCAACCATTATGCTCTTCATATATCTCCCCAGTGTTTAAGCTATTTATGGTTAACTTTTTCCACTACATTTTTGCAAGAATTTCACTTTTCATGAAACAACTTTCATATAGGTCCAATTAAATAAAACCAGAAACTATGACTATTAACAAAGTATATTATTGTATGTTTTCAGATATTTTTGCCTAGAAAATTAATATTTTCATTTAAAAATTATCTCATTTGTAGGGGAAATGGTTTTCAGGCTTTTCTGCCCTCCTGCCATTAGGATTGCCCTGCCTGATGAGGTACCTGAATTTTGTTACATTGTTATAGTTATGTTGTTTACTTCTGTGGGTCATGGCAACAGTATTAATATACTTGCCAAGAGAAGCAGAGGCAAGAGAGAGGCAGAAGAAAGAAGGGAGAAAGAAGGCCAGAGAACCCAGAGTGAAGTCTTGGTGGAGGCTTGGAGGCCTGCCCCTCGGGCACCTCTGCCTGCCAGTGTACCTGGTTGCTGCACTACATGTAAAAGCTCAATAAAAGCCTGAGAAAAGCCACTGAGGGCTCCAGGACTCTCCTTTACTGGTCTGGTCTGCTCGGATCATAAAGAAACCTGCTCTGTGGCCATCCTGCCCCTATGCAATTAATATTAGAGAAAATTCAGTGAGGGTGGGAGAAATGTATTGACCCAGACAGACAATGAACTTCAGTGTGCCTGCTTCCATTTAAAGGATGAAGAAACACACCTGGAGAATCCCAGGGTTATTTTACATAGTCCGTTTATTTCCTCCATTTTTCTATTTGTGTTTTGCTCGTACTTCCAAAGAAACAAAACTTACTTTGAGAATTCCTCCCATTTCTAACACTGATAAACCTATGAATCTGCAAAGGATAATTAAGACTTCAAAATTAAAGTCACACTGAGACTTAATCTCCTGCTAAATTATTTTGTCAAAATGAAAACCATCAGGTCACACACTGGGATGCATTTAGTGCCTGTGATGATTTGAATGTAGACTTTTGGTAATAGACTACAACTCTTCTTAAATGGTGAGTAGCTATTGCATTTAGTGCAAACACACCATCAGTGCTTTATTATTTGTCTCAAAAGAAAGAATTTTCCTTTTCTACCTAACTAAAGTATTACAGCATATGGTGCCATATTAAAGCTTAATAGAATGGTAGCTGGTGGGATGAAATTCTAGAATTACACGTTTGGAAGTGGCAGACTTTGATGTTCCACAGTCAATACCCAAAGCAATGACTCCAGGGCTTGGTGTTTCTTCAGAGAACAGCAGTTCTAATTACCTAACTCAGGGTCTCCTGATTCTATGAGGGGAAGATTGTCAAGAAGCAACAAAATAAGAAAGGCATATACGCACACATAAGAAAATCACTACAATCTTGAGGCGATTTCTCTTAGATCTTATGTGCAGAAGGAAACAAATTATATGTATACGTACAGAAGTGTACAAAGTGGGCTATTCTTTTATGCATTTGTAAAATCTCTTAAGAACAACTATGCTGGTACATTACAGTCCAAAGAAAAGGCAGCGATCTATAAAATCTGTCATATTAAATGTTGGAATCTTGAAGATATGCTTGGTAATTTCCTGAAATGACTTTCAAAAATCTTTACAAGAAATAAACCTTTGTCAAGCTGAATTTCTTCCTCCCAAATTGGTGATAGGATGTTCAGTTAGGAAATGGCATTGAAACTTGGCATGAGCAAGGTCCCAGGCCCATCTTTCTGAGGTGAAACCTGCAAACAGGTGGAAGTTTGCTGGCTAATTTCAGATGATGCGGCGGTGCTACTGTGTCATGCTGAACAACGGGCTCTTTCTCCTACTTGTATAAAGTTCCCCAACAAGTTTCCAACCCCACCAAGAAAACTAACATGGCGGAGACACTTTGGAAATTCCTATGTCCTTTTGAAAAATAAAGTCTCTCTGTTTAAAAATGCAACAGACCTAAACACAGACTACGCTAACCCATAAGCAAAATAATGTAAGTGCCTATGTGTGCAGAATGTCCAACTTCTGAACTACTTGGTGTTCCCACATGGTCAAGATTAATAGCATTCCATTCTGACTCATTCTTCCTGTCCCCACGGGTGGAAGTGGGCTTGGAAACAAGCTGGATAAAGAAATTTCCCAGTGTATCACAGTTACCAAGCCAGCTGTGCAGTCAATTCTACACAGATACAGTTGAAATATTACAGATTTCTGACAGACTTAATTATTGTACCTATCTTGTGAGCTCTGGGATCTGGGCCAGATTGCAAAAAATAGGGGAAGTTGCTGGACAGCGGATAAGGATGCTCCCGTGTATCATAAGAACTTTAACCTGAGACTCAACATTTCCAGCTTCACATCAGCACAAACACAGACCCTTGGCCTTTGTTGTTTATCAGAACATACACAGCAATAACAATTAACCACAATGTTTAGAGATTTGAGAGTTTGAGTTTCTATTTAATTTATTTTTTTCTGGTTGATTTGGAATTAAACAAACAAAAAACACTTTATTTAAGCCTTGGGAAGGAGAAGGAAGGAAGCTAACATTTATTAAGCATTGTAGCAAATGCTATACTAGATTTTTTAAAGTATGTTGTTTATTTTCACCATAAGTCTATGAAACATGTATACTATGTTTAAAAATTACAGATGAGGTAATATACTTGTAAGTTTCTTAAATCACAAAACTATTGTTTGGAAAATATAAAATTAAAATCTTAAGATGTGCCACTTCCAAAAGACATGTCTAGCTAATATTTTAACAATTCTATATGTGTGAATGTTAACTAATTAGCACATTTCAGTTTTTCTTAAGTGAGTATTTTTTGGCATTTTTAAATGCTAAGCTCTGATCTCACTCTTAAAGATAGATGTGAACTCTATATAATGATACCTTCCAGAAACTTTCAGCACAATGGACATTGCTTAGTAATAAATATTTAGAGCACATAGTGTTTATTTCTGTAAAGTAGTCCTTCTCATGGTATTATGGGGGCAAGATAGCAGGACCTCCAAAATAGTTGGGGGTGGGAGGATGCATAAAAAAAACTTCCAACAGAGGGCAATTTAGGTTGAGTTTCTTGGTGAGAGAGATAATATACAGCAGGTGGGAATCAGCAGTGCAATGCTAAAAAGGCATGAAAGCACATGGCAAATTTGAGACTCTGCAAGTGGCTTAGCACAATCAGAAGAAAGGGGACATATGGGACACTGATGGGAAGTGAGTCTGGAAGGGACAGACAGAGCCCTAGCACATGTGCAAAGCTGTGTGGTCTGACTTACAATGTGTGAATGATAGAAACTATGAAAGAAAGTGGGAAGACATCATATTTATGTTTCAAATGATTCTTTGAAAATGCAGGGGCATCAGAGTTACTAAGGAGATTCAAAAAATTTCCTGAAGGATTATCAAAGGTGGGGGATGGTGGGGAGCAGGGAAGCCTTCTGGTTTCCATGACAACACACATTCCAGGGTCAACTGCAGGAACCTTATTGTGGGCTTTTGGGGAAGAGCAACAGGTCAAAGACAGATAATACTAGACAGAATCTCACTGTGTCCCAAAGGTAAGTTTTAAAAATCTGTTATTGACTTAGACATCTGCTACTTTTCTTGAAAATGGGAAGTATATTTTGAATGTTTCCATTAATAAAAGGTGACTGAATATTTCAAAAGAATTGTTGCTATTATTTCTCCTGATGCTGTCCTCCAAATCCCCTATTACAGTGTCTCTCTTTATCTCACAGTGTCCCTTATAGGGATGAGGGTAAGAGGTTATTCCAGGATGGCTGGGGCGAAGCCTTAAAAAGCTTGATTAGACACAAGCTAGATATTTCTTTGAATTCATTTTTATTTAAGTCATGCAAATCATATTCCTAATTCATAATATATTATTCTTTTTAAATATGTAATGCTTACTGTAAATTCACTTTTCCTCAGAATCTGAATAAATGTAAAATGCCAGAAAAATGCACTATATTTATCAGCTGAATTATTTTTCCTTCTCTGGCATAACTCCACTTCACTTGGAGACTCCATTCCCACAATATTTTGCTAGACAAAGGTGAGCAACCAGTAATTTAGGAAAGTAACAAATGGATCCTCATTTCTAAGGTTAACATGATGTAAGTACTTTTTCTCATGCTGTATCCACAAGACCCACCTGTTATAAAGTTGTTAAAAAGAAAAATCAGATACCCATGTTTCATCCATGAAGATTATTTTTATTTAATGTGTTCATGGAATTGGCATTAAAAAAGTAAATGAACATAAAAGTGTTCTGTTGGACTTCTGCAGTCACCATACCAAAATCTCCATTTTAGTGAAACAGTAGACAATAGGCAGTACCCCATGGCCCACAGTCTCTTCTGTCTTCCACACCATTATCTCACACACTAACTCTGCAGCTGCCCAGGCCCTACATCACTGCAGCATTTGCTACAACACAAATGGACCCCTAGGTAAAACAGAATTTTTACATCTTCTGGACTGTGAGTTTAAGTATACCCAAACTAAAATCTCTAAAACATGGGACTATATACTATATTAAGAGAGAAAATTGTACTATATAAGAATATATTTAAGGCACATAAAAGCATATTATAAAATACTGCTGAAGGGAACAAAAAAGCAAAGACAATAAATAGAGAAAGGCAATTAAAAAAAATCATTATGGGGTACCTTCAAAAGTCTTTAAACTGAGGCTCTGAGGCTTCCAGCCTCATTTCAATCATTTAAGAAGTGTAAAGGGAATTAATAATTTATAAAAAAAATAAGCACTATCAGCATGGGGTATAATGAAGTATAAGTATTTCCCCATTGTTTCCAAAGAGAAGACAAAAGCTGGTGAGGTACATTAAAAAGTAAAGTTAAACAAAAGACCATGGGAGCCCTTCCAGGCTTTTTATTAGGCTTTCTCTGAAATCTCTGATACCTGTTTGTAATGCAGAACTTGGCAACACTTACTTCCTTGGGGCTGTCTGTACACATCTGTGAGCATAGCTTGGAAATCTAAGCAAAGTCTCCTCATCCATAGAAGTCAAAGATGAGATGACAGATAACCTGAAGGCTGCCATTTGTGACTGGAGAAGAGAGGGACGTCATGGCACACTCCCTCTTGGGTAACATCCTTGGCCTAAACAAGCGTGAACACCCACCGGGCACTACCCTGTTCCATCTCCCCCATGTTCAGTGTTAACTCTCTAAGACCTGGACTCTCCAGCCCAGGTGTGCCAGGGAGTTGGCTCTGGTTCTAGAGGAAGTTCACCAACCAGTTACCAGGAGTCCAGTCAACTTTCAAAATGGATCAAAGGAATTATAATGAGGCAAGTATTTTCATGCCAGGTGTGCAATCCTATTTCAATATTAGAATGAGCTGAAATGAAACTGGAGGAAAAGTCTTTAAATGTCAGAAGCAAACAAACTTGAATATGGAAGTTCTTCAAGAGAGGATGGTTTTCTAGTGCTTTTCTGACTCTCTAGCCATTGTGCCAAGTCTTGTGGAGTGAAATAGCCCAAAGCCTTGCAGGCAGCAACTGCATCTTCTAAAGAATTTGCAGTTTAAGTGGTTTTGTTCTGAGAAAACCTGTTAGCCTCAAAAGTATTTGCTCAATTGACTAAAATGGCAAGTTGGGAAATGCCAAGGTGATGACTAATTGCCCACACCCAGATGCTGTTTCTTCCTGCCTTAGGAGTGAAACCTTGCTATTACATGAGTAAGATGACTTGCAGTTCAGGGACACACCTGAGCTTCTAGTCATGCAAGTCATATGCCCTTCTAATAAATCTGACAAGCAATGCTTCTTGCTTGGGTGGTTCCTTTCTCAACACCTTTTGCTGCTGCAAGAGGAATCTTTAATGCTAAAGTCACATCTATTTCTCTCACCCCAGTGAAGAGATGTGGTTACGATTTTCCAAGTGACAGGTCTCACTATCCTTATTTTATAGCACCAGCTGTCTGTCATTGGGGCAGGAAAAGTCTTCCCGGAAATAGGGACCTGGCTTTTTCACACTACCATTTTATGGCACTTGAAAATCAATTACAGATTGAATCCAAATGTACAGTTTTCTCAGTTTCTAATACTGAGCTTTGCTGGGTTTTGCTGAGCTAAGTGGAAACATTTCAGTCCTGGAATGTCAGAGAAATGAAGAAAAATGAAAGCCACCAGTTGCTCAACTTCAACTTTCAGTCACTACAATGAGTTTTCATACAACTCTAATACGCAACCCTAAACCCAAGGACCTCTGGATATGCAGTAGCAGTGTAATACGCATAAAGCAGTTTGACTCATAGCTATAGCAAAGTGACCATGGATAAGCAAGTGCCTGCTCTTATGAAATCAAGATGAAAAATAAGCCACCTTAAGCATATTTTCTGATAAAATTGTGTGTTGAAAACAAAACAGAATCAAGAGCAAGGAGCTAATAATAACAATACCTTCTCCACAAACACAATACTGCATTGAATAGTCTTAATGACTATATAAGGCAGGTTTGCAGTGTCTCAGTTTTATAGATGAAGGGAGAGAATGGGAAGTATTAAGAAGACACATTTAATAAGCCCACAGTCACATTTAATAAGTAGCAGAGCAGAAATTCAACCCATGTCAGTCTTATTCCGAAATCCACAGCACCTTAATGCCTCCCATGTGGTCCACAAAAATGCGGTAAGGTTGTATGCTCATTACTTTTCTTCCTTGGACCTTAAACCTCTCTTATACGCCTACCTAAAGTGACTTAAAATGGATACTTCCTTAGGCTGTCCTCAATCATATCAATTGTGGGGAGGGGTCTGTGAGAGGCAAGGGAAAAAGGTTCAGCTCTTACTACCCTCTTTCCTTTCCTCTCCTTCTAGAGATGTTCAACTGTTAGAATATTAAAAAACAAGATTTATTTTTATTTTATTTATACATACAAGAATTAGGGTTGTAGGCCAAAGGTGCAGGGCGTGGGGTCGGTGAGAGGGTTCACCAGAGAGAGTGGGGACAGGCAGATCTACTGAAATACACTGCTGAGGGGAGCAGAGGCTAGACAGGAGAGATCTGCTGTGCCACCTGTGGGTTAGCTTCCTGGATGGGGGGGTGGAGGGGGGATCAAAGTCATGCCTGCAGTGCTGCAGTTGCTGGCAATAGCTTGATAGTGCTGAGATTTTAACCCCTGCACCACCAAGGAGGCCATCAACTGTTAGATTCTTAACATCTATCTTCATAGTGAGGTTTTTTTAATGGTACTAATGCTAGAAAAAAGGAAAGGAAAGAGGGAGAAAAACAGGTAGGGAGTAACAAAAAGGAAAGAGGAGGAATGAAATAAACTGAAAACTACTCAGTGCTTTTGTTACTTTACCTGTCAGGATTAATGGAACTTTAGTATTCTACAAATTGGAACATCTAGAAGAGATTTCACATTCATAAACTATTTTATAAACTACTTCATATACCATGTTGCACTCATAAACTTTTTATGTTGTGATAACAAAAATCCCCAAATTTCAATGGCTTACAGCAACTAATATTTATTTTTTCACCTTTAGACTATGTCCTACACAGACTAACAACGATGATGCTCCACAATGTGTTCATTTGAGGGCCCAAATTGAAGAAGCCCCTATCTGGGACTTATATTTTGGGCCAAAAAAAAAAAAAAAAAAAAAAAAGACCAATATTTGATAAATGATATACTACTATATAAAGCTTCTGTGCAGCCATGAATTATGTTGATTCCACTTCCATTTCATTAATTAAATCACCTGGTTGACTCTGATAGCCAAATATGGTGAGAAATCAACTTTTTTCATGAAATTGTAGCAAATGATGAGGAACAATATGTTCCTTACATGACTTGCCAATTTTCCCCCAGTTGAAAATTTGTTTCTGTTCCCTTCCTTGATAAAATACACTCTCCCCATCTCCAAGAGAGAGAGACTCCAAAATCAACTCCAATCCAACCTTAACAACAGGCTCAATGCATAAAATTTTATATTATCTACAGAAGAGCCAAATGGCTCTGCTCTAGACCTTCTAGATCTAGACCTATGAAGTTAAAACAAGTTACCTATTTTTTCTTCTACACATATGCAAGAGGGGTCAAGATAATCACAATAAATAATCCCACTGAAAAAGAGGAAGATGAGATGCAAACAAGAGTCACTGGCCTGGGCCTCCCTGCTGGTGCAAGGGGTTATGCAATGCACTATGAAGCAATCTGCAGCCTCTGCAGCACGAGTTTGATCCCCGGCCGGCCAAGGAGCAACCCACATGGCGCAGCAGACCTCTCCTGTCTCACCCACTGCTCCCCTCAGCAGTGTATTTCAGTCAATCTGCCTGTTCTGCTCCCCACTCTGTCTCTGGTGAATCCTCTCACCCCCCACACCTCTGGCCTGTACCCCTGCTCTTGTATGCATAAATAAATAAATCTCAAACAGTCACAGTCTCTTATGATCCAGATTTGTGACTTTTGACTATAATACAATTCTCCTTAAAATTTAAATACAGCAAATAACTGGGGACAATGACACCATGCACCATGGAAAATAAGACATAAAGTTCCACTTAGACATGTAGAAGATACAGTTGCTGCAATCTCTTTGCTGTTCTATGAAAGTTTAGAAAAATTCTGAAAGTCTGTATAGGTGCAAGGTCAAATTTAAAACATATACTCTTCAACACTGGATTGAGTCTTCTTAGGTTGTTGTCAGCGTCTGTCTCTTTCTCTGTTAACCAACAATCATCCACTGCTCTATCTTGGTCTCCTTCTCCCTTTTTGCTCCAAATGCCCTTAATGAGCTAGTTAAGTAAGACTATCTTTCCTGATGAAAATTTACTGGACCAGAATTAGACCTCTAAACTGAGTAGGCAATCAAATATCTTTCTGAGAATTTGCTTTAGGATTCAGAGACTCAAGGTAGTTTCCACAGGCAGTTTAAAGAAAGAGGTCATTGCATTGGCTATGTTATCCTGGGTACAGAAAAAATAATAGTCTGGGGAGAGAGGGAGAGAGAGGGAGAGAGAGCATGAAACAGAAAGTAGAGAAATCTGTTTGCCTTTAGGCTCTATGACATATTCCTATTGAGATTTTTTTTTCCTCCTTGAACTATTTTTAGTAGGTTTCTATAACTTGCAATCAAGTAATCACCCAGTACCTTTTAAGATTAACTTCCTTCAATAAATCCTTTTTTGAATTTGCATGTACATGATACCAAGAAAGAATTCCAAAGAATAAAAAGATAATTAAGACATAATAATAGGATTTAGGGCATTTAAAAGTTTATAAAGAGAAATAAGTATACAACTTCCCATAATCAAGATAATGACAGATGTATATAAAATATTGAAGTAATTCAAAGAATATCATGGCCCCACCTGATTGGATCAGGACATTTTTATGAAAAATTATCAATTGCAATATAGTTACAGAGTGGACAATATTTAGCTTCTGTATGCTTGCCCTTTCTTGACCTCAGTCTGTGTATCTCTTCATCTGGCTGCTCATCTGCATCATGTAAAATGTACTTTTCAATAAACTTAACAAATGGACAAAACTTATGAAGCAGATATGACAGAAAGCTTCATTTGGAGTAAGTGGTATAGGTAAAAGTCTGGACTTAAGGGGTTTCCCTGGTGGCCCAATGGGTTAAGCACCACACTGAAGGTATGTACAGCCTCTGCAGTATGAGTTCCATCCCCTGGCTGGTCAGGCAGATACCCACATGGCACAGCAGACCGCCCTTGTCTTGTCTGCTGCTCCCCTCAGCAGTGTATTTCAGTCAGTCTGCCTGTTCTGTTCTCCATCTGTCTCTGGTGAATCCTCTCCCCCACCCCCCAGCACCTCCAGCCTTTATCCCAGTTCTTGTATGCATAAATAAATAAATCTTTTTTAAAAATAAATCTTTAACAAAAAAGTCTGGACTTAGGAAACGTGGTATGTATTATTGAACAGCATGGAGTATCATTTGGCTAAACATCAGGAAACATAATGGGTAGAGGAGGCAAATACTTGGAAAAGTAGTCTGAAATAATGTTACAAAAAATAATATATACAAACATGTACCTAGCTCACTAGGGAGATAAAAGAAACCCACAAAAGGATGTGACGCAATCATTTGGCGATGTGGTCCAACAGCAATGCATATGGAGGTTTTGGACGGAAAAGAGAATGAATAGTTTAATGGAAGAAGTCATAGTGCCTTGAATCAGACAGCTTCACTGTTAATGGAAAGGAAGGGTGTATAACTGCAAAGACAGTACAGTTAGAAGCTGAAAGGCCATTCATCTTATTGGATATGCATACATAGAAGGGTGATTCAAAGAGGAAAAGCTTTCTATTCTGTCAAAGGAAGTAAGGACAAGAATGTGATATTGGAGGGAAAAGGAATTTGGACCTGTTGAATTAAACATACCAATGGAACATTCAGTTTGAAACAGCTACCTGGTAAACCATTAAAGATCATAAAATCCTAGCATTTTAATCTAGGAGAGTTTTTAGAAATCATTGTTTTCAGAAATCATTAAATGCCTTCATTTTATAGACAGGAAGCCTGAGGTCTGAATAATCCTTGTGTTTTGCCACAAATGATAAAGCTTATAAAGGATAATGTAGAAAATCTGTTGATAGATTTAAGGAGTGAAAATTCAAGGTTGCTGGGTCAAGTCAATATCCAGACTCAGGAAGAAGAGCAGGAAGAGACTCTCTGACAATTCTCCATTTTGCCAGTTGGTGTGGGAAGGGTATAAATGCTGACCATTGGCAACATGGTGAGCCTGCTGTGTGTTAAGTACCACTCTAAACACTGTGCAACGCTTCAACAGACATGAACAATATAGACACCATGTGCCCAGGAAGCACAGGGCTTTAATTGGGAAGGCAGGCCAATTCTGTGAGAGCTGGCCTCACTGAGGGGTTCCAGCCCAGTGTGCAAACAGAGACTGTGAAGCGCATGGATTTAATCAAGGGGAAGTCATTCTAAGTGTTTGTAATCCAAAATAAGACAAAACTAGAAAATATATTAGGACATCATACCAACACAAAGATAATATTGTAAATTAAATTTACCAAAGATCTTACCAAAGATCAACAGTTGAAAGGAACTTGCTTTCTTCATTCAGGTTGGTTATATTGTGTTTACTGAACAGACTTTCAGGAAAGCTTGGTGGTATAAATATATTTCGGGAATAGATACAAATTTTCAAATTAGCAATTGGGATAATACAATAAATATCATGTTGTCTGCCATCTATTGGTTTTAGGGACTATTTTAGTAAGAAACTATATTTTTAAGGCAACAGTAGGAAAAGGAGCATTAGTTTTATAATTAAATTTTATTAAAGTCTCTGAATATATTTCTTTAAAATAAAATTTAAATTTATTCCTTTAGGAGAATTGGCTGATATGTGAGTTGATTTAATTATTAATTATTATTGAAAAATCTTAAGTTCAAATGAAAACTATACTGCGTAAGGCAGTTGTAATAATGCATTCTTGGAGGATCTGATCAAATTCAACTTTTCCATCTGGTCTCCTCTGATCATCAAAATAATTTAAAGGAATAAGGACAAGTTAGGTAAACCTGGAAAAAAACTTCTCACCATTGCGCATGTAGATACTCTTCCTACTTCTTGGTGATTATTTGAGGTATTTACATGCAATTGAAAAAAGGGCCCTGTCCTCATTAATTTGGAAACCTTGTTTTGACTTCTAGATTTTGCTTTCCTTATCAGGCAATATATTCTTATTCCCTAGATTGCAGCAACTAGATGGAACTTGGCTTCATAAGTCAGTTTCTCAAAGACCTACATCAAAAAGCAGGAGGGAAAGTACCTCTCACAACATGAGTGTTGTTAGGAAGCATGTGGGAAGCTAAACTTCCTTCCAGGGACAGTTTTTCAGGGCACACACATTTTAACACACATGCACAGATGATGCTACTTAAGACCTGAATAGGGCATTCTTCAAAATTCTGCAATGTGTTTCTCTCAGTAATATTTGGACCAGAAACACCTACACAAACTCACAGAAAGAAAAACACACAGAACAGTGCCTTGATCTAACATAGTTAGAGGTACTTTTTTTCCTGTTATACTAATGAGTCATCTTCTGCATTGGAAAGTGGGAGAATAAAACAAAACATCCTCCAGAGGTTAGTGTCAAAATATCAAGGTAGGCCTGCCAAACAGAGAATGTTCACTATGAAACATCTTTATCTTCTTGCAAAAGGATTTATGGCTACAGAATAATAAGCAACATGCTCCAAGACCACCTGGAGGGAAAGCTAAAAGAATGATTTTTTTTTTTCTACCAGCATAAAAGAAATCACAGTGACATATGTCCCCAAAGCAGTCAGTGCAGTTTCCTGAGAGGTTGCAAGGAATGTGGAGGTTGGATTTCAGCTGTTGAACATTGATCCTTCTCTTCCTCTACTCAGTATAATGATGGAGTGGACAATCAATTTCACAATATTAATAAATTAAAATCATGTTTTTAAAGTGAATTTTCAGTATAAAATAAAAAGAATTAAGATTGTAAACTTGAATTATAATTTGGCTTTGACATGTCCTGGATGTAGGATACTGGGTAATTTATAAATAAACATCAGGTCCCTCATTGAAATATTCATATCTGTTGGGTTTTCAATAAACAACACACACAGAATTCAAGTACTGAGGCCAAAAGTTGATTTATTGGAAGGAAGGGAACTCACAGAATAAGGTTCTGGAGACCCATATTTGGAAACAGAAAGAAAGCAAAGGCAGCAGGACATGTGAGAACATTTAAGAGCTAAGGGGACTGTCTGGTTAGAGTCCAATCAGGGCCACCATTGTCCCTGGGCACTGGACACTAGATGAATTTCCAATTGTGTCTGCTTTGCGATGCATGGTCTAGAAGAAAAATTACTACCAGAAGCATTTGATTGGTCATTCTTAGATCACATACTGCATTCACACTGCCTTCTAGAGTTCTACAAGGAGAAATGCCTGGTCTTCTGAGCCACCTAGGAAGCCTAGTGCAGACTTCCAACAAGATTAACTCAAGATGGATTTCTAATACATGAAAGCACCATATTCTTTTGGTGAGATTGTTTTAAGGATAACATTTGAAAAGGTGTCTGAACTTCATAGTATATTGCTGAGTCTAATCTGTTTTGATATGAAGGAAAGAAAAATATATACTTTGAGTGTTAAACAAAAACAATTATGTTTAGGAGACAAGATGGAGGGGGGGTGTGTGTGTGTAATATGCACATGAAAATACTTATATATAAAAATGTTACACATATAAATATGAAGTTGGTTGGTCGATGGCATTAATAATGTTTCACATTTTCTACTTAACTTGTATAAAACAGTAGTTAATACAGTACTGCTTTAATGGTTACTGGTTAGGAAAGGCATGAGCTGAAGTTAAGAAGGAGGGCTAAGTGTAGAACAAAAGAAATTGAAAAAACTGCAGACACTATGAGAAAAGGTAAGTGCAGGAGGAGGAGGCTATAGTGGCTTCCTTAGATGACATGAATTTCAAAAGCGAAAGGGAGTGGTAGAGAACAAGAAGAAAGACACCCTGGGCATTTGAGCTGGGGATCATTAAAAGGAACTGATGAGTTCACAGACAAAGAGCCAGGGCAGGGTCAGGAGCAGAAAGGACAAGGATGTAGTTAAACATCGAAATAATGTTGCTTTATTCAACATAGTTTTGTTATAACATTGATTAGAAAAAAAATATTGATTCCCAGACACTGTCTCTGTGAAGTTTGCACTTTCTCCCATGTCTGCGTGCATTTTCTCCAGGTTCTTGGCTTCTCCAACATGCAAATAAATATGCACATTAGATTTATTGGCATGACTAAATTGTGCCAGTCTGAGTGTGTGTGTGTGTGTGTGTGTGTGTGTGAGAGAGAGAGAGAGAGAGAGAGAGAGAGAGAGAGAGAGAGAAAGAGAGAAAATGCACATGTGAATGCTGGAATGGAAGGGTGCCCTATCCATGGTTGACTGTCTTGTACCTTGACACTGGATAAACTCTGGCCACTTGTGACCCTGACCTGGAATAAGCAGGTTGGAAAGGAATGAATAAATACACGTAATGATTTTAATATTAGATGCATTTGGCATCTTTATTTATAAGTTAGGTGATGTTCTGTAAACAGAAATGTGCCATAGGAACTTAATATCATTTATATCAATTAGCCTATGGTGAAATTAGTCTCATTATATACCATTTTGTCAAAACTCGCAGTTTCTAAGAATGTATTGATGAAGTGAGAACATCCTGTAATTCAGTAAGGAAAAAGATCAGCAGAAGCCAAAAATCATATCAGGGAATTCTTGGAAGGACATTTTGTGATGAAGGTCAGATTCAGAGCAGAAAGTGCCCAGTACAGAATTTTTTTTTTTTTTTTATAGAGGCATGTTTTATTTATTTGTTTGTTTTGTTTATACAAGCACTGGGTACAGTCAGAAGCGCGGGAGAGTGAGAGAATTCACCAGAGCCAGAGCGGGGAGCAGAGCAGGCAGAGGGACTGAGGTACACTGCTGAGGGGAGCGGTGGGCGGCAGGAGAGGTCTGCGCGCCATGTGGGACCCTCCTCCGGTGGCCGGGGAGCTGCAGGGGATCGAACCGGCGCCGCAGAGGCAGGCAGAAGGACTGAGGTACACTGCTGAGGGGAGCGGTGGGCGGCAGGAGAGTTCTGCGCGCCATGTGGGACCCTCCTCCGGTGGCCGGGGAGCTGCAGGGGATCGAACCGGCGCCGCAGAGGCTGCGGGCAGCTTCACAACCCAGCGCTCAACCGCTGCGCCACCTGGGAGGCCCCACCCAGTACAGAATCTTATTCCAGGACATTCATTCACTATAACTTCACTAAAAGTGATTCAGAGCAATATGCTGCCTGACATTGAGATCTGAGAACAGGAAGTATAAGAGATCTGTGGAATCCCATAAATTCTAACATATTGATAAAAATAATTGTTTTTTTCCCTTAAATTAATGCCTGCCTGATTTTATAGAAGATAAATCAGAAGGATATGGGCAACAATACTTTATACTTTTTTTAAATAATACCAATATTAAGAAACAGTAGTCCAAAGAATTCTTGTATAACTTCAACTCACAGTTGTTACTCTATAGCCACATTTAATTGCCTCTCTCTCTCTCTCTCTCTCTCTCTCTCTCTCTCCCTGAACCATTTCAGAGTAAGTTACATCCGTCATGATATTAAGTCTATATCAACAAATACTTCCTTTTACCTGAAAAAGTTCCTCAACCTTTCTTTTATTTGGTCTAACATCTCCTCCCTGGGAAAGGGGTCCAAACATACAATAGCCATGAATGTGGTTCTAAGGATTTCAACGTGGACCACACATTATTTAATCCAGGTGTGGTAAAGAAAAGCCCAAGCATAGAAATGCAGAAACAGTACTTCAAGTACACCATCTGATGAAGAAGTAACACACTTCTTCAGTCAAGTCTTCAGTTTTGGGATGAGCCATCTCCTGCACTTGGTGGTGCCAGTCCTGAGGCAGCTATCTAGAGCACTTTTGATTAGCAGAAAAATGACTGAGAATGGAAACGTGGCATTCTAAGGAAAATAAAAATCTATCAAATCAAGAGAAAAGAGACATTTTGACAACAGTCAAGGATAAAAAAGGAATAGAAAAACTGAAGAGGAGAAATCATTTTTAATGATTAATGCTTTGAAATATATAGATATACTATGTCAATATGGTATGTACTTAAAAATAAACTAATATAATATTCTATATAAATTGTTTCTTAATTTTAAAAAGTAGCATATGGAGAAATGAAGAAGCAAAAATATGAAACACAAAGTAGACCATTTTGGAGCAGATGCTAGAAGTTAAGAAGTAAATTCAAAATGACCCAGTGGGACAATCAGAGAAAGTCAAAATGTTATTTTCTTCTCTCAGAAGTCTTAAGGCAACATAGTTGTGGCAAGAGTTATTTCTGTGACTGAGATACCAACACAAGTAGGAGAGCAGGACAGAGAGCCAGGTGTCCTGATAATGAGTACTGATGGTCTCAAAACAAACAACAATCAAGACATACTTGAAGAGTTTTAAAAATTCATTTAAATATAATATAAAAACTAGGAAGTGCCCATATCTAATAAGGTCATTGCTCAGTGAATTTGCACAACTGAGTATTCTGGTATAACCAGCACCCAAAACAAGAAAGTCAATATTACCAGGACCCGGAGATATCCTCTTGTGTTCCTCTCAGTTGCTACCTCCTTTCTCATAAGGGTGATGTCTTAGAGATGGGTGAATTTGCCTCTATTTGTATTTTCTAGAAAAGGAATCACAGAGTGCATAGTCTGACTTCTTTTATTCAACATTATGTTTGGGAAACATATCCATGCTGCTTATATAGATATAGGTTCTGTATCTTCAGTGCTGTGTAATATTATGCTTTATGAATATGTCACAATCTATCCATTCTAATGTTGATGGGTATCTGAGTAATTTCCAGTTTAGACAATTATGAATAAAGCTGCATGAATATTCTATTATATGTCTTTTGGTGACTCTATCTATCTATCTATCTATCTATCTATCTATCTATCTATCTATCTATTTTCTATACAGTTCTGACTAATATAACCTAAAAATGGATTAGGCCACAGCTTTGTTTTCATAGATTCTGACAAAAGAGGAATTCAAATTTCTATTCCCACTAAAACCACACATTTTGACAACCCAAAGGTTAATGATAACCTGAAGCTTTCCTGAAAAAAAAAAAAAAAGCATTTTGCAGTAGCATTAGTTCAGGTGGACTGCAAAGAAAATACTGACAAGCAAATACAAGAATATGATTTAAGAAAGCAAAGATAAAAATTCTTACACCATGTTATTTCATTGAATTCACCTATTTTGAAGTTCTGATTTTTGTATTTCCATTATCCTGATAGAAAAAAAATGGATTCAAAGATTGTTTATTGTTTATAAAATGCTTTCTATAAAACTGTATGATTTAATTTATTTCATTAAAATGTCTTAATCAATACACAGAGAGAGACAGAGTTCATAAAAAGTTAAACAACTTGCCTGTTACTAAAAGAAGTGCAAACTGGGAAGTCAAAACTATGAGGACCCATCATCAAAACTACCAGTCAGTAATGATACAAATATTTAACACGTTTGCTGGAAGAATTAATTTATAGATTCTGATCAAATGAGTTATTCAACTTAGAATTAAAGTAGCAGTTTAATTCTAAGAAATCATGATATTTTTATAAAAGGGACATCTGGAATTTTTCTGTTTGAGTTGCATGGTATGAAAATAATGTGACTGCCATTACACAGACCATCTCTGAGCTTAAGGTCAAGAGAGCAACACAAAACAACTTTTATTAACTTAGCTGTGAAAGGGCCTCCCCAGTGGCACAGCGGTTGAGCGCTTGGTTGTGAAGCTGCCCAAGCCCTCTGCAGCACCGGTTCAATCCCTAGCTGCTCCCCGGCCACCGGAGGAGGGTCCCACATGGCGCGCAG
Organism: Talpa occidentalis; assembly: GCF_014898055.3. Classification (NCBI taxonomy): domain Eukaryota; kingdom Metazoa; phylum Chordata; class Mammalia; order Eulipotyphla; family Talpidae; genus Talpa; species Talpa occidentalis. The sequence goes on along the minus strand of NW_023603184.1, from coordinate 84,886,841 downwards.
ACCTCTCCTGCCACCCGCTGCTCCCCTCATCAGTGTACTTCGGTCCTTCTGCCTGCTCTGCTCCCCGCTCTGGCTCTGGTGAATTCTCTCACCCTCCCACGCTTCTGACTGTACCCAGTGCTTATATAAATAAATTAATTAATTAAAAAAAAACTTAGCTGTGAAAAATAAACTATAACCACTAGGAAGGCCACATGAAAGTACAAGAGTAGAAAATAAGAAATCAATCAAGCAAAAAGAGGAACTCAGAGAATTCCATATGGAACAGACAGCAAGTACGTTGAGGTTCCAGGAAGGTGAGGCTCTCATGAGTAGCATGTGTGGAAACAGACAAAGGAAGCACAACTAGAATTGGGGCTTGAGAGGAAGATGGCACAGTGTAAGTGTGTAGAGGTTAGGGAGCATTTAAGTTAGAGTGACAATGTGACTAAAAGCAGGAAGCAAATGCATGCGGTTGTTCAAAGACCATCAGTAGTATATCCTCTGGCTGGAGTGTAAGGTTAAGATCAGTCTTGAATAACAACAGTATAATCCAAAGCCAGGGCAAAATAACAGGCCTTGGAATGTTAGACATTTCATTACTGTCAGGTTTATGGCTCAGACAAGCCCAGGTTTCTATGAGCATGAGAAACTGTGGCAGTGCTGTGGGTACACCTACGCCTTCTACTTTGAAACCTGATCTTCAAATGTGAAAGTTCATCCCAGCTGCTGGAAGGCTGCCTTCAGGTCTAGCTCTCTCAGATCTGTCATGTGATAGACACACAATCAGCCTCCTGATCACTGGAGATTTGGGAGTTTGCAGTGTCTTTGATGGCAGGATGTGCACTGAAACAAGCATGAGCTGTAGATGCAATTATGGAAAGAGACAGCTGGGAAGATCTTCCATCTGGGAGGAAGGCCAAGAGTGGCCATAACAATCTTTAAGTGCATCAGGGGAGGGAATATTTGGAGGAAGAGGCCTTCCAAGTAGGTGGGTGACTGAGTTAGATGGTGCACAAAGAGGATGTGCAAATTGTCTAGTGCGGGATCTACCACCTGGGCAGAAGCATCATTATTCACTAAGGAAAGACCTTTTCTGGAGCATTTAATAGAAGTCTCATTTCAAACTTTAAACTTACAAAAATACTGCCAGTTGCAATTAAAAGGACAAACTAAATATCATTTATTTGCAAGTATACTTATAGGTAATGCTATTCTGAGTTGCTTGAGTTAGGGGTCTTAACAAGACCATATTTCTTTAGATTTTAATAGATTTTCTATCCTATAAGTACCATGTACAAATAGTGTTGTTTTTAGAAGAAAGTCTATGGGGGGAAAGGACTGAGAATATAAATAAGGAAAGAAACATTAACCACAGGATATTTGCTATACTGAATAAACACATGAGAGCAGTCAAAACATACCTCCCTGTGATGATCACATGAAGATATCTAAGTTGTAGTTTAGTGTTTTTTTTTTTCCAGTGGTTGCTTAACAACAGTATATGAATCATGACCTGCAGAAAGTTAGAGTTTCTATCTTATATGAAAAAAGTGCTTTAAAATTCCTTTGGGGAGTGCCTCCCCGATGGCTCAGCAGGTTGAGCGCAGGGCTGTGAAGCTGGTTGAGTGCAGGTTCGATTCCCGGTTGGCCGGGGAGAGTCCCTCATGGTGTAGCAGACCTCTACGGTCTCGCCCGATGCTCCTCTCAGCAGCGTATTTCAGTAATCTGCCTGTTCTGCTTCCCGCTCTGTCTCTTGTAAATCTTCTCACCCTCCCGGGCCTCTGGCCTGTACCCCAGCCCTTGTATAAAAATAAATAAATCTTAAAAAAAAATAAATCCTTTGGGGAATTTAAATCTTAATATCGCCAAGCATAACCAAAACTTTCCCAGACTTCTGCAGCCTACAGCTAAAAATGGGGACCTACAGATATTAATGCTCCAGTAATGATGGTTCATCATCTTGGTATGTATAGCTAGGGTGGGGGCTTGATCTTCAAGACCTCTCTGCCTCTCAAATTTCCTCATGCTCTGTCCCCAAGGTATTTCCTACAAGGACACAGGGACAGATCCACATTGCAGATGCTTGCTGCTACAAGCTTACTTTAGTGACCTCACATGCCAGCATGCCAGCTCTTGGGCTAATGAAACCTATTAAACCACCAGGCTACCAAAATGCACTAGATTCCCTGGACTTTTCATAATGCTGAAGGTAAAATTGAAAGAAAGCCATCCGCACCAAGTCTAGATCTCAAGCTAACACTGTTTGGACTCCAAGTTTCATAGCCCTTTGTGAAAAATTTCCTCTGGACCACTCCCTGCAGAAAACCCAAACATTAGTCTCTGTGACCTAAGTAGGAGAAAAATACAAACCTCTCCATTTCCTGTTTCTCTACCCCACCCAGCCCCCAGCCTGCCCCAGGGACCTGCACACAAAAGTTACTCTCACAAATTCCCGATAGAACCACTGCCTCGCCATGTCCATGAAGCTGGAGGTTTATAGATTATTTTGTAGACATGGCCAGACTTTTCCAGTTTATTTAGGCAAAGCTAGAAAATGTGTGCATCCTAGTTCTTTAACTATTTTCAAAAAAATTACAGCAGAATATAAATAAATGTGCTTGAATCTATGATATTCCTGCCTTCTTTGGGATATGGGTACATCGTTTAAGAAGAGAACAGCAGCCCACCCCGGGACCTGACAATGGAAACTTCAAAAGGTCTAGGACAGTAGCTCTGAGAACTTGCCTTTAAAGAGCTTTCACAAGACTCTGGAAACCTGATTATCCATCTACTCACTCATCTTTTGGTATCTAGAGCAGGATGCCTGCTTGATCTTTTTAATGTACTTAGGTTAGGTACTTTTAGGTTATTTCTAGTGCCACAATTCTCATTCTGTCAATCTAGAGGCTTTGTATAACCCCCACCCCCACCCCCCGATTCCCAGCCCTTTTAACATTTTTCCTTTGATGCTGCAGGGGAATCAAAATGCTTGTATGGAAAGGGTTAAAAACAGAGCCTCACAGGATAAAACATCAATAAACAGAAACAGTGCCAGAATAATGCTAGTGAAATGGCCTTGGTATCTAAGGGACAATCACTTCTTTAAACATGAACAACAAGGTCCTGCCAGAAATTTAGCATCTGCATAGCATATTTGTGGTTGCCTTTCTCATAGATTATTATCTTTGGATGCTCCTCTTGGGTGGGTGGTCCCTTTGTAGAATGGAAACTGTTGACTGCAGTAAGGTTTGATTTAAATAACCACAGGTTTGATATTTTCTAGCATTTATTGCAGATTTCCTTTCCTAAACACCTCCCTGTTTTACTTAACCTCCAAAAGGAAGTTTGGAATCTTGCTGGTAAATCTCCTCCCTTTTTATTAGGAAATTCCTTGCTGGTCATTTGGAGAGAATTAAAACAAAATATCAAGGCAACAGGGTCCTTATCTTTACCTTGTTCTCTTAGTGGAAAAAAGCAGACACATTCTGTACCTTCACTGAGGCTACCAGTTCAACTTGGCTGTGATTAGCATATGAAGAATTTTAGATACTGAACTAAGTGAGCTAAGTTCCAGTCTCCTGAAAGTTTAAGTGGACCAGACTTGGCTGAAGAATAAAATCTCCAAGACTTTTTTTAAACTCTTACATGTACTATCAAGGTATCAGATAACTGAATTGTGAATGTGAATGTGAGGTAGTTGCCTCACTTGAAAACCAGGGCTTGTAAACTGTAGCCCCTGGTCCACACTGAGCCTGCCACCTGTTTTTGTAAATAAAATGTTACTGGAACACAGGCATGCCATTTGTTTAGGTATTATCTGTGGCTAAGTTCATTCTGCATGTGAGAGTTGAGTAGTTTTGATGGAGACCTCATGTCCCACAAAGCTTAAAATATTTACTATATGTTGTTTTACCGTAAAGGTTTGTAGTCCCCTGCTTAAAAAAATCATATTTGGGGAATACCAACAAAACAAAAACAAAAACAAAAAACCCCACAAAAGTTGCCAAGAGTTTCAAGAACTCTAAGCTCTGAATTATATTGAATTATGTTTATTGTGTTTAGAATATTGTTGCCCAAACTGAGGTTCCTGGAATACTCACTAGTTCTACAGAATGTATCTACATTTAACAAAAGAAAAGGGAACTGTGGTCAAATAAATTTGGTAAATGTTAGAATAGGCCAAGTGAAACAGATTTAGTTTTAGACCTTTCAGTTCACTTAATGTGTTAATATATATGATGAATCTACAAAAAGGGATTCACTTAGGGAGAAATTCTAAGGTCATTTGGCCAGCAAACTTTCTTTTTCATCGGGCATTCATCGACTAAACATTCTAGAATATACTGTGGGAAAAATGTCTCATTTCTAGCTGGCAAATCTGATAATGTTATATCAGATCACACCATTTGTATGTCCTTAAGAATATCAACTTTAAGAAAATGAGTTGGCTGATAGAACTGCAATGACCACAGGATACACAGTGACGCTGGATTCATGTAACATTTAACTCTTCCAGTAGCACTGAGCTTCTCATCCAGAACGCACTAAAGACAATGTTATGTTGATAACAGTGCTGTGAGGAAAGAGCAGGACAGCACTCCATGTGCAAAATTTCCCCTCGATGAAGTAAAATTCTCAGGCCCTTTCTTCACCTCCCAAATTTTAGAAAAGCAAGAGAGTTCACGGAGCAAGAATTCAAATCACAGTCCCTGGTGAATACCACTTACTTTTGGTCTTCCAGCACTTAATATGGGAAGGTTATGTGGGCGTCAAGAGGTCTAGGAAAACCTTCTGTGTCCTTGGGGGCACACTGCAAGGAACAATGGAAAAGTTCCTGAATATCGGGAAATGTTTTTTCAAGATCAAGAGATGTATTGGTATGTGGGAGAGAGTCCAAGGCAGCTCTAATGCCCAAAACATTTCAAATTGACTTCTAGCTGCCAGTGCCAATTTTGTCCAAGGGCAATTCAGTACAGTGGCACGTAATGTACTAGTCTCACGTTCCCAAAGACACAGTTTCTACCACCAAACATATTTTTAAAATGTCTACTGACATCGTCACCTATTTGCTTAACTGAGGATGTTATTGATAATAAGCCAGATGTTTGTTCATTGTAGTCAAGCAAGACTTGGAAACTAAAGCAATTACTCTGCAGTTAAAATTCAAAGATTTGGCAGCTCTTGTGAATGACTTCCACTTCAGAGCTTGCAAGAAACCCACTGGCTCATTTGTGGGAAGACAGCTTTTACCTGGTTGCTGCTGCTGCAGTCAGGTAAGTCTGAGAGGAAAAGCCATCCTTGCTCAGTGCAGGGTGGGGAGCAGAGTGGGTAAATGACAAAGAGATCACATTGATCTGAATGTTTAAGTTTTGCCAGCCTCACCCTTTGTAATGCACAGAGACCAGACTTACTCCAGAACCCCTTGTCTGTCATTTGATTGTGGTTGCTCCTTGTGGAATAGTCCTTGGCCTTCCAGATGATTGACAACACTTGGATTTCTCAGAACAAAGAAAGCCAAACTCAAGGACTTCAAAACCAACACAAGAGATTGTTTGGAAGAACTTAAATAATGGCATCAACAAATGATTCTTAGTCAGATCTACTATTACTATTAATTATAATGATGACTAATTTTTAAATATGAAACAGACCATTCTTGGCAGTGCATTTGTTACCTCATCAATCCTAATTGTAACTCATAAGTAAAGATGATTCAACTTATTTTACACAAGAGGAAACAGACTCTGTTGATTGGTTGTTTTGCCTTAGGTACTGTACGATTCAAATCCATATTTGTCTGCTCCAATGTCTGAAATCTGTTGCTAGTGTTTTATTTGGTGAATCTTATTTAGACCCAAATACAGTTTCAATTAGAACAACTTACTGTCCAGAAACTCACATCACATCATTACTTATTAGAGCATTATTCAGCAAATACTTACCAATGGTCTGCATATGTCAGACATGGGCTTGGCGCTTGAGACAGCATTGGACAAATCAGTAAAACATCCCCAAAACTATAGGGGCTTCTTTTCTGCCTTCTTCATTTTTTCTCCAGAAAATATTCCTATAGAAAAAGGAGGAACTCTACCAAACAACCACCATAAATTGTCTCTGTTTGACAAAGCCATGGCGCATCCTCCAGAATTTAGATACCTCCTCCTACCTTCATCTACCTCAGAAACCCAAAGTTTCTACTTTTTTTAACCTTGTAAATTTCAACTTTATGATGATTTTCATAATTATGACTTGATAGTCAAACATAGGTCTCTGAAATTAGCACCCAAAATAAATATTAACAATTCTCTTTGGTGGCAGACATTGTCCTGGCCCAGCCCATGTTCTTCAGAATATCTAGCTAAATTCCCACTGCCATTATCTGCATCTCTGTGTGTGAGGGCACCGACTCCAGAAATGCAGAAGGCACTCTAACTAGCTCACAGGCAGGTTGAAGTTAGTGGGGAATTCATTTCCCCAGGAGTTATCCATGACCTGTGACTCTCAGGAGTGCTGCATGAAGATTCCAGCTCTTTTGAACCTCAGTAAAGATAAATGAAGGTGTGGGTTGCAGCATTTCTCTGTCACCTTGTTAAAAGGTTTAACAACTCACCTTTTCCTGACCTCTTCCTTTCCTGGTATCAATCCCCTACTTCCTTTTAGGTATTCACTGTATCTTCCAATTAATTACTTGTGTTTGAACTCTCCTATCAGGTTTTGCTCTGGAGGTATCCAAACTATGACATCTTCTCATTAATATTTAGATTTTATAAAGTTATACATTATTCAAATGGATATACTCTTTTATTTTTTTATTGAGGTAACACAGTTCTACAATATTGTATGCTTTGCAGAAGCACATGGCCACACCTCCTCAGATTCATGTCCTCACACCACACCCAACACCAAAGAACCCAGAGATTTCCATAATAGTCCCCTTTGCCCCCTCCCCACAGAGTTTCCCTTCCTCTTACTTCCATAGCCATTTTTCTAGGGTTTGTTACTGATTTGGTTTTATCATACATTTTGTTTTGTTTCTCTATATTAAACATAAAAGTGAAATCAACTGATAGTTGTCTTTCTCTTTCTGACTTATTTCACTTAGAATAATCCCCTCCAGTTTCATCCATGCTTTCACATATGGCAATATTTCATCCCTTTTTTATATACTGTTTCTCTGTTGGGTGGAAAGGTCATCTGTTGGGTGGAAACTACTACCTTTCTTTATTTTAACTATTTGTTGCCCAAATAAATAATTGAAGCCAAACCATAAAAATAAAAATTGGTTCAAAAAAACCCAATGATATTTGAATCTAATATACTATATTCAGTGGATACCCTTAAAATGCTAGAAAGTAGAATATTTTTTAATTGAATAAAAACTCAAAGCTATACAGACTAAAATACTGGAAAGAAAAGTTTGGGGCATAAAGACTTAGTTGTCTTGCCTTGATCCACAACTTTACAAATGGGTTATTTGGGGCAAATTATCTAGGTTTTCTGAGCAACTCAGAAAAGCTATATTTCCTCATTAATGATTAAAGCAGATGCTATACATAAAGTGCTTATCACAGAAGTTGGTGTGTAGTAAGTACTCAGTAAATTGAAATTTCCTGAAAGATGCAGGTAGAATTGCCCAGGCAGGCAAAGATTCCTGACTCATATCTCAACCCACAAGACAAGCACAACTTTCTCAGGGCCACACAAATCACCAATGATGCTCACTTGTTCTAATCTGTGGTAACGCTGGTGTTGAATGTGTGTCTATAAAAGAAAAGTCACATTACTTACAGAAGTACAGAAGTGCCTTAGCTGAGGTAAAATGTGTGATTATTTCAAATGAAATTTATACCCTTGTTTCTCTGGTTCCACCTGCACTCCCTATTCTGAATTCAATCATGACCTTTGAAACTGGACAACACATATAAGGATTTTGTGACAAGGCTGGATGGTCCCCACTGGAAATGAACTTGAGAGATAAGTTGGCAAATAGTCTTCAATGCCTACATTCTTTAGCAGTTGATTGAATGCTCTTGTGTAGTTTTGCTTCCTAAGTTAACCCACACATGGCTTCCCCCTTAGTCAAGGTCTCACTTCTAAGCAATGTGTTCCCTCTCTTAGTTTAATTCTATAGACAATTAGGTTCAAGTATTTGGAAGAAAAAAATAAGTGATTGACATCATTTAATGAAATGATAATTTTGACCTGATTTTAACTTTGAAGTTGAGAACGTCAGATAGTCAAACTATAAACTACTTAGGAACAGGCTGTATGAAAAAACATGTTTCTTATTTCTCAGATGCTTTTTCAGAGTATTGAACTTCAGAAACTGAAATTATATGGAGCCTGCATATTGGAAATTATAATTAAATAGTATCATGATAAAGGCCTTTTACTGAGTTCTTTATACATTTGTGGGTTTTTTGAAAGTTCATTATTGGCTCTGGCATTCTCTATGGAGGTGGATGGCGTTAGTTTTCAGTTTGTATGGCTGTCATGGACATGAGGGCATGGGCACAAAACTTTGCAAGCTGAAGTGCTCCTACCCTCATCCTCTCAGCCAACACCCCATACAATGAGATGCTTCCTTCCTCCCTCAAAAGGGTCAGGATAGCAAAGCAGGCTTGCTTTCTTATCATCTGCATTGCCTTGAAAATCCTCTTCTAAATATACTTTATTCTTACACATTTACCAGTAAATACATCCTCCACTGTGACACTCAACTAGAATTCTTCCTAAAGGGCCTGAACTCTGTGAATGTATTAGTCTGCTAGGGTTGTCATAACAAAATTTCATAGTTCTGAAGGGTGGAAGTTTAAGGTTTGTTTTATTGTGAGGTTTCTCTCCTTGGTTTGCAAATGGCCACTTTCTCTGCACATTCTAATTGTACTAGTCATTAAGGATAAGGGCCCACCCTAAAGTCCTCATTTTAACTTAATCACCTCTTTAAAGGTCCTTTTGCCAGGGCCTCCCCTGTGGCGCAGCGGTTGAGCGCTGGGTTGCGAAGCTGCCCGCGGCCTCAGCGGTGCCAGTTCGATCCCCAGCGGCTCCCCGGCCACCGAAGGAGGGTTCCACATGGCGCGCAGACCTCTCCTGCTGCCCGCTGCTCCCCTCAGCAGTGTACTTCGGTCCTTTTGCCTGTTCTGCTCCCCGCTTTGGCTCTGGTGAATTCTCTCACCCTCCCGCGCTTCTGACTGTACCCAGTGCATGTATAAACAAAAACGAACAAACAAATAAATAAATAAAATAAAACATGCCTCTATAAAAAAAAAAAAAACCTATTAAAGGTCCTTTTGCCAAGTTCAGTCACATTCTGTGGTACTGGGGGGGTTAGGACATCTCTATCCAGAGAAAGGTAATTTATAACATATAAATAAATAATGTTATATATGAACATTTTGTAACAATTCTTACATATAAAGAATTATGCATGAGATCTAACTCTTGCCTGCAAGGATCTTAAAATGAGGTGGAGAAATGATTCTTGTGTACACAAAATATTAAAACACAACAAATAATTCAACTAATAGATCAAATATAGCCTTCTGAAGTGATTTCTCAAAAAATCTACAAGACAGAAAATCAACCCAAACTCGTACAGCTATATTCAGAATTCTGTAGATTTTCTGAATTCATAAATTCAGTGGAATTCAAAATTCTACTATAGTATTCTCATATTTGTAATATATTTGTGAAGATATTATATATGAACCACTCCATAGAAAGATAGGAAGATTTACTTTTGTAGACTCACCTACCATTGGCAATTTACTTGTTGCCAAAGAAAGTTCTTTCCCTCCATCAAAGAATTCCTGGTCAGAGGACTGGATTTGAAAACCCACAGAAGGATACCTTTAGAGAGAAAGAAATTCTCACATTTCAAATATAGAAGTAGGAAGGCCATCAAAACATGCTGGAAGTTAAATTTCTCTAAACTATGCTAAAGTAGGTTAATAATAAGTTTAATCTTCTTTAACATCTCCAATCTAACAGAAATCAGGCTGTGTGGTAGAATAAGAACTAGGTTAGGAGCCAAAAGACAAAAAAAAAATTATCTTGAATTTTATGTACAACTGACTCAATGATATGTTTATTTTAAATGCTTTCTCAATTAAATTGGTATTAAATTAAATTGGTATCTTTACACATTGTGAATGTTAGGGAAAGATTTGTGAATACAAATGCCCCATACAGTGCCTGAAACAAAATGTGTATTCAATATTTATTAAACAACCTATATTGATCATGTATGGAGAATCTTAATAAACATTTACTTCACTTGATTCAGGAAGTCCACTTCTGCAGAATTTTCTAAGAAAATAATTCTAGAAACAGGGACAAGTTTATTTACAAAGATGTTTAATAAAAAGTCTTATTGCTATTAATGAAAAATTTGGAAACAATCACAAGACTCAAAAGAAGAGAGATTAAATTGTAAACCCTGGAGCATTCACTTGGCATACTATTATATAGTCTTTACAAATAATATTTACAAAGTACTTATGATAACATTACATTAACTCTTTATTAAAATATAGTATACTAAGAAAAAGAAATAACAAAATCTGGATATGTAATATGACCATAAATACATGAACCAACAAAGAGTATGCATTGAAAATAAATGTGCAAACACACACATGCATATGCACACACACATCCCACATGGGAACTAACACCCTAAAGTACAGCAAGAATTAGTTTTGTGTGGTGATACTGTGAATGATGTTTTTTCTTCCACCTGTCTGCATTTTCCAAATGCTCTATTCTAATTGTTAATTACTTTTATAATGAAAGACAATATATTGTGTTTTATCTCTCCAGCAAACTAAGTTTCTTCAGAGCAAGAACTGTGTGACTTACTCTTTGAACCATACGTACCATTATACCTAAATTAAGTGCCCACTAAAACTTTTCCAAGTGCAGATGACTGATAGCTTTTTCTCTCCCAATCCAAGTACTTCTAGGACAGCAAAAGGAGAAAAACGTGACTCAATCTGCTTTATTTCTGAATCACATCCAAGAGATTCCATACGTGTACCAAAGTATGAAGCTAGAAACCAGGCTGTTATAAACTGTTCAGAAAGGAAAATATTTTAAAAGAGTCAATTTGCTAAAATTGTGTGAATAATGTAGCATGTGCACAGTCTGATAGCACCAGATTCCAACCAGAAACCATTTCTTGTCTTTATCTCACTTGAAGGAAGAAAAATCATTTCCTTTTGCTGAGGAACTAAACGATGAGGTGAAAAAGAGTTGATTGAGTATTTCTACTGAAAACCCTGTCCAACACCATGGTTGACAGTAATACATGGTCACAGAGCCTCCTATACTCGGTACCATCTGTTAAAGTGGCAACATGCCTAACTGCCAGATGGTGTACTGGCTTCACAGGGACAGAGGTGCCAGAAATATGGCTTTAGAAGACATTGTTAATACCACCCTCTTGGGCCTTCCGCCTTGGTAACAACTCACCCATGTTGGCGCCCCTGTCACATCCTATAGCACTTTCATAATTTCTGGAAGTAAGTGGTTCCACACACTAAGTTACTTTCTTGAGCTGCCTTTTGGTTTCTGATCTCTACAAAATGTTGAAAAGGAGTAAGAAAGTGGGGGAAAGAAATTCTGAGAACATCCAAATACTGGAAGTTTCCAACATCTACAGCTTGTGCCTGAGGGCCATTAGGAATCTGTGATGTGTCAAACTCCATTATGTAAGGGTGGAATGTGTAGGCACTGCTTGTGAAATTTAACGAGTCTCAATGAGTAAAGAGTGCCTCTGTTGTGTGGAAGAATCAGTTTATAGTGTCCACTCATCCTCAAGAAAAAAAGTAGTCCTAGTGATTTAAAAAAGAAAAACATTTTCTCAGTAAGTCAATAGAAGGAAAAAATAAAATAACTTTAAAGTGCATTTATTAATGATAAATATTTCTCAAAATTGTGTGCTAAGCAAATGGGAATGGGCCTAGACTCTGTCAAAGAAATATTTTAAAATATTAGTGATAAGTGTTTCATACAAAAGGTGTGTTAGTGATTACTAAAGTACTAATTATGTAACCAGTAGGATGATACAGATGGTTTAAAGAAAAATTGAGGAACTAGTTATACACTTCAAATTCTGAACATTAGGTAAGATATAAAACTTATTCAGTTACAATAAGACCACAACTTTTAGAGTAACCATTTCTATGGGTAAAATTTTTTTCAAGAAAACATGGAATTTCAGAGTTCCATTTTTCAGGAGAATTAAAAATATGGAGTGGACATCTTAACCAAATGCCCTAGCTTCTCATTAAAAGAAAATGATACAGTCTCTTCTGTCTTATTTTCAAGTTTCCTATAATTTTTCTTAACTCCTATGATTCCATCACAGAGTCTTTCTTGGAAGGGAGGTAATTTTGACCAATCACAAAGATTTTATTCAGTTACAATAGAGATAACATGAGTTACCACTTCCCATGATTTCAGTCAGTGGATCTTTATGTGCATTTCATCTCCTTTCTCCATAGTACACTAGCCTTGGTATCCACAATCACCAAGATCACTTGTATTTCATTCTGAATATTTTAATAAGATTATTCATGACGTATTCTTATCTCAAATGTTTAGTTGTGCATATCACACATCCTGATAGTTTTCTGGAGCTCCTGTACATCTGTTTTATTTTATTTTTTTAAATATTTATTTATTTATGCATACAAGAACTGGGGCACAGGCCAGAGGTGCTGGGGATGACAGGATTCACCAGAGACAGAGTGGGGAACAGAACATGTAGGCTGACCAAAATACACTGCTGAGGGGATCAGCAGGCGAGTCAGGAGAGGTCTGCTGCGCCATGTGGGTAGCTCCCACAGCTGAGAATTTAACTCGTGCCGCAGAGGCTTTGGATAGCTTCATAGTGCTGTGCTTAATGTCTTTTACCACCAGGGAGGACCTGTACATCTATATTAATCTGCTTTCTCAAAAAATTAAAGTGTGAGCCAAAGTCTTGAATTCAGTTAGAAAGTGATCTCAGATGGCAACAGGAAGAGAAAGGGAGAATGAAAAGAGAAGGCCGGGAGGCCAATTGTATTGAACACCACACCATGGACCTAATATACTCATTAATAAATGAGTTGCTGAATTTCACTTTGAGAGAAAAAAAAAGGAACACATTTATCCTTTATTCCATCTTCCACTACATGAGGGTGGATGGCCTATGGTCATTAACATCCCACTGCATATGCCTGAGTTCCAGGTGAATTCCCAAGGTATTCCACATCACCAGGTTGGAAAAGTCCTGAGGCAGAAGTTGACAGGTACACCGTGTAGATCTGAGAGAGGTTTTGCCAGCCTATACCTATGCAGAGGTGGTTAAAACTGGTGCAGAATTTGTCAGGGCAGGAACAGCTGGAGTCAAAGCTAGGTTGAGAGGATATGAAAAGAAGCCCTATTTTCTTATGTGGAAAAATCCTTAGCCTGAAGTTCACAGAATTTCCAGTTTGGGGAATATTACAAAGCAAACAAATACCATGTTTATATTTAAATATATGCCATGTTCCAATAATGATTTTCATTCTTGTGAAAAGAAAATATTCTTTCCCTTTTCTATTTGATGCATGTTTGTATTACTGCATCTTGTCACATGAGGAAAGTAAAACCCTAGCTGATGCCACATATTATCACCCAAAATAAATAACTTAATAACAAATACACAGATAATATCTTTCAAGGAAAAAAATTCTGAATATAATTTAACTGGCTATTTCCACATCTATATTTTTATAGGTCTTCCTACAGCAGTATTTCATTGAAAACTTCAGTTCTCTAAACTGCACAAGTTCATAAAATACTTGAAAATTTTTCTTTTGTGTGTTTTCTAAGTCTTGTTAATTTAAAATAAAAGAAAATGTAATCATTCCCACTGGGTTAAGATTTTTCTTAGACCTAAATGGACAATAAATTCCCACTTGGAGAAGGTGATTTCCTGACCTTAATATTGCTCAGCTGTTATAATCATTTGTAAAACAGATTAAGAAACACCTTTGACATTCTCCCGTGGTTTTGAGACTGCTATGTAGCTATTCACCCCCTCACAGAAACTGAATGAATAAATTACTAGCATTTAACAAAAAAAAAAAATCTTCACGTGAAAAAAGCTGGGAAATAGATGAAGTGAGAAGCAGACTATAATCTAGTTAGTAAATAATAATGCAAACCACAGTGCAATAGAAATGAAAAGAAGAACAAAATAGGTTGGCCTGATGAGATTTCATAACATTTTTGGCACTGAACAGCTGGGAAAATGCCCTTGCCTATTCATACCAGCTAAAACATTTCCCAATCAGAAAAGCATAAAGAAAATGGAGACATTCTATAGAGTGTTCTACTAGGTTTGTTATGCAATTTTTTGCTTTACCCTGTGTAAAAGCATTAATTATATTAGAACACCAGGGAACCAGGTAAATGGACTAATTCACCTTTAAGTTTTTGTGTACAAAATAGGTAGGGGATTGAGCACTTTGTAAAAATCATAGCTATTCTTCTTCACCTCTCCAGGAATGTAACTTGATACGTTTGTTCTTTGAAAAATATTTTAATTTCACACATTAATTTGTAAAACTGGGAAAAATCAGTGAAAAAAAAAATATTTGTCTATAATCTCAACACCCAGAGAGAACTACTAAATATTTTGATACTCTTCTAAATACATTAATGCTTATATATGCATATAAATGCTTGTATATGCATATAAAACACACACCCCCCACACACAGAAATTCCCAAAATAGATCATATCGTAGTTTTTTGTCCTGAAATTTGCTTATATGTGCCAAAAAATTGCCTTGTATCAGTAAACAAGCTCTTTTTGAATTTATAAGTCTAGATATCTACATACACTAATATTTCTAGAAAAATAGAGACCTTGCTTTTGAATTAAAAATTATTCATTATCGTTTTTAAAAGTTCATTCCAAGCAAAACTGAAAAGGACTAAGAAGAAAAAAATTAAATTCCTTGGACTCAATATAATCTTTGCTAATTTTGGGAAATCAAATTACACATTTTCCTTGGGGATATATTCAAACAGAAGGAGAGGTGAATGAATGCAGATAAGGAACTTATTTTAGGAAATGAGATAATAAAATATTATTTTAAATAATAAAAATGTATTATCTTTCATTTTCCTAGAATTTAAAAGCAAACAAGAAACAAGTGACACTGAAGGAAGTTTTGGTATTTCTGATACTTTCTCACTAAGTATTTGTTCCTGAAAAATCTCTATATTTATCTACAAATTGACATAAAACAACATTAAACAGCTGAAGCTATTTATAGTTATCTTCTTTCCTGACTTCAACCATGCTTGAGAATGTCTTTTTGCTGCCTCTACAAGCTCATGTGAGCATAAAGTTTTACTGGGTCAAGGTTTTTTACCATAATTTTCAGACATTGATATCTATCTTCTGGTATAAAGTGTGGCCATGGAAGAAGTCTGAGGACAACCTCTATTTCTCCCATGTGGCTGATTTTCTTTTTCTTCTTGGATTCCTATAGGCGTATTCAAGCACTAACTTTAGTAATTTGCAATGCCGTCAATTGTTTCTGGATGGCATACTTGGTCTTTAATATTTGAAGAGTCTTTTTTGTCTTTATTTTAGGAGAGTTTGCTTTTATTATAATCTTAATTCCTTTTGTTCTCGCCAATTAATTTTGCTTTCATTTTTAGACTTATTCCCCAAAATATTATAATAATCATCTTCAGGATTATAACACTCCCTTTGTCACTCTTACATCTACATCATCTTAGCAATAATCACTTTATTCTATTTTAGTTATATTTTGTCTTTTGCTCAACACATCCATAATATTTTCGGTCATATTTATCCTATTTTAACAAAAATAGCTTTCATATATGTGGCTTTCTTATCTGGACAATTTTCTTCTTGTATGTTTCAATTGTATCCTTTCATTTCCTTTTTAAGTACTACCAGTTCTTATTCATATGTTCCCTTGTTGTATAATCTCTTCCAAGAATCTTTTTACCTGCTTATTAAAACTCTCTAAAAGCAATCAAATTGTCAGTAATTTGTTTCAGAATAGTGAGAACTTTTTCTTGAACCTTTCTTTTTTCTTTGGGAAATTTCTTTATTCTTTTTGTTATGTGTGTTTGTATCACCTTTTAGTTATGTTCTTTCCTTTAAAAAAATATGCTTCATTTCCTATCATTTTATTTATGATTTAGGAACAGGTCATTCTCTTGTTTTGTTAGAATGATTCAGGTTTTTATTTTATTTTTGTGCCTTTTTTCAGTTGTTTGTAGATGAGGGGTTAGCAATAAAAAATGGTTTATCAATAAGGCTTCTCCTGCAACTACTTCCCCCTTGCTATCATCCAGAATGAGTTTTAGACTCTACTGAGATTGAATAAGTGTCTACTGAGACATCTTGTTCTTCCATGGCTCATTCTTGACTTGATATTTTATTTCTATTTCTATGCTTTTGGTTACTGTGACAACTTTCACAGTTGAAAGACTACATGCAAAGATTATGTACACTCACCCAAAACCCAAAACTGATAATATCATCTATCAGTTTTTGGTATCCTTATCAATTTTCATTTCTGTATTGTCAGTAATCAGACAGATTACAATAATAAAATTTATTACAATAATAAATAAATAAAATAATAATAAATAAATAAATAAAATTTATTACAATAATAAAATTTATTATTGAAGGACTGGGCAATTCTTTTGTTTTCATTATTTTCCCTTTTCTAGTTGTTTTAGGTGAGGGAGCAGAGTTTTGAGGGATTGCTCATTATTCAACAATTCATTTGTTCTTTTTCCTAAGAAGACACTTGATAACATTTCTCACATCCCCATGCAGTTAGTTAGGTCATGGTGTTAGACAGTAAAATGTAAGGGGAAAGTGAAGATTACCATTTCCAGGACTAGCCCGGAAAACCCTCCCACATTTCATCCTCCGCCTTCTCCCCTATTCTGTAACAGTGTGGGAAGCTGTGTTTTATAGACACCAGAGTCAAAAGACTAAAAGAAACTGGGTCACTGTATCACTCCTAGTAAGAAAGCCGCCTAACAATCAGGAATATCCATTTTGATTATGTGACTCTGAAGTACATTTCTATTTTGCTAAATCACTGAGGCATGTGGATTTATGCAACAGCTACTATTACCTCAATAACACAGTCTGGATTAAAAGTGAGGAAGGAAAAAAACCTCATAGTTATTCTTAAGAACCAATAGAGGTATTTTAAAATAACCACTCGTGTTTGAGAAACAAGATTTAAGACAGGAATTACAAATTTAAAAGCACACAGAACGTAGGCATCATAATGTAACAAACTTAAAGCAGAATATGTGAAAGCATCAAACATTTCACACATAATAAAGAATTTTTTGTGTTAATTACATAAACTTACATAAGCTTACAAGATAATTTAATTACATGAGCTACATAAGCTTACAAGATAATTCCATCATAGATTTTGTATTACTATATGTTTCAAATGTTTTAAGAAAATATTCTTTTGAAAATATTCTTTGAATTATTAAATTGTTCGCTCTTCATTTTCATCCCATTGAGTTTTAACTGGAAACCTTACACATTTTCTTTTGCACCAAGATAGTCATTTAAATATAACATTCATTTTGTAATATGCAGTAAATAATTCATTCTTGAAAATGTTAACTGATAATGATACTTATTTTTATTCACTTTCATAACGTAAAACAGCTGTTCACTAAGATACATACTTTGAACATGGAAGGAATCTATGAACGGTCTAGGATTTTAATGTCTAGGATAATTACTCTCAAGATATTTCAGAAATCTGGTATTCTTAGAGTTTCAGCTTTAATTTTCAGTACCATCTTGTTCTTCAGTTCAGTGATTTACAGTTGTATTTCTTCATACTATCAGTTAAGAAAGGGAACTAATCCATTTTACTTCATTTCCATAAGGGGTTTGTGCGTGTATATAATATAATGGTTTTATTTACTAACATTCAATTTTCATCTTTACAATGTAAAATTATTTTCATTTATTGAAACTGATTTCAGCATAGGGAAATGGGCTAGTTTTTTTTTTTTTTTTTAACGAAACATATCTCCCACAGACAAGCATGACAAACTAAATGGAGGCTCAAAAGATACTTAATCCCTGAAAGTAGAAATGTCAAACCTTTTGAAATAAGTGTCTTTGCAGTTGTAATTAAGTCAAGGATCTTGAGATGAAGAGATTACTTTGGATTATTGGTATAGATCCTAGATATCCTCCTAGACCTTCATAAGTGTCTTTACTAGAGAGAGACAGAGGGAATCGGGCACACTGAAGGAGAGAAGGCACTGTGAAAACAGAGATTGGAGTGATGCAGTCACAAATTTAAATTTTCTGATTACCAGTAACCCCTAGAAGTTAGGAGATCACACCCCAGAGCCACTAAAGAGAACATGGTCCTGCTAATATCTTGGTGTCAGCCCAGTAAAACTGATTTCAGAATTCTGATTTTCAGAACTGTGAGAGAATAAATTTTGACAGTCTTAGCAACCAAATTTGTAATAATTTGTTACAGCTGCCATGGGAAACGAATACATTACTTGAAATGAATAAAAAAAAATCAAGTCATAAACATTTATAATTAATAATGAATTCCCTCACATAGAAATATTCACATATTTTGTTAGTTTATTTCAATCTAAACACAATGTTTTAACCTATTTATTCTTCCTTGAGAAGAAGAGGCAAGGATCTTCTTTCAAAGACATGAACAAATTAATTTTTCAATGTGTTAAAATGTAAAATGCCTTCACCTCCTCATTATGATCTGTTTCAATGTAATATAACAATCCATCATATTTTTTATCCAGTTCAAGGAGGAGTCATGTATTATAATGAATTCACTTTAATGCTAATCTCTGTTAATTGATCTAATTATTGCTATGTCCATTATGCAATTTATTGTCAACTTTTTATTTTTTTAAAGATTTATTTATTTATGCATATAAGAACTGGGGTACAGGTCAGAGGTACAGGGGTAAGAAGATTCACCAGAAACAGAGTGGGGTACAGAACAGGCAGATTGACTGAAATACACTGCTGAGGGGAGCAAGCAGGGGAGGCAGGAGTGGCCTGCCATGCCATGTGGGCCACCTTCCTGGCTGGGGAACGAAACCGAGCTGCAGTGGCTGCGGACAGCTTCATAGCTGAGACTTATCCTCTTGAGCCACCAGGACGGGCCTTGTCAACTTTGTCACAGGTACATACCTGTGCCAAATAAGTTATGTAAATCTTAAATTCAAATTTCTTGTTCCTGCCAAATGTGCAACTCTGGATATGTTTTCTAATTCTTACATCAACTTTAGTCATCTCAGGAATACTCTTTTTAGATTAGCTTATTGATTTTGTTAAGACAACATTTAACTTTTTCAACATGAGACTGGGTATAGGCGTCTCTATAGAACAGAGCTGGAATTGTGAGGCCCAGTATTTAAGCTAGGAGGAGTGACAGAAACTTTTCAAAATGGGAGGGAAGAAGAAAAAACAGTAAATAAGGATCAATCCCAGTTCACCAGGAGTAATACCTGACCATTTCTCACCAAGTACCAACTCCAGGCTCTCCCCTGCCTAGGAAACAAAATACATAAAATTCTCAGCCAAAGCATAGCCTATTCAATTGTTCAGCGAGGTGCACATGGGCTCCTAGTGACTAAGGTCAGCAGTGGACTTGTCTGTCCCCCACACAATAACATAATCTGTAATCCCAGGATTGTCTATATCCACTTGGAGAGCCAGGGATGACATTCCTTCCCCTCTGTGACCTCCCTCATGCATCCAGCATGCACAGAAAGAAGTTGTGCAAGTAGCTCCAGTGAGCCCAATCTGCCTAGGGATTTTGTTTTTTTGTGTGTTCACTTTGGAGAGTCAGCAGAAGTGGGGCCTAAGAAATGGTGTGACTAGTGGTGCTAGCTCCCCTATGCAAACTCCTTTTCTTCCCCATTGGTGTAGGAAGAAGCTATGTATAGTCACAGTTTGTTTTTTCATTTCTTCTTTTTTTTTGTTTTGCATGTGTGTGTGTGTGTGTGTGTGTATGCATGTGTGCACACCTTGGAGAATCAGCAGAGGTGTGGCCTAAAAACTGGTATGACTTCTGCTGTTCGCTCTGCTGCACACAGGGAGAGCACAGGCATTCTAGGCATAGCACTCCTATCTCTGTTGGTAGGAATCTTCTAGACCATTGGCTTCTGAAGCCATAGTACATGTGTTTAATAGATATTTATAAAATATTTCACCTCCAAAAAGCTGACAACACACATTCTTCTCACTGCAAATGGAACCTTCTCCAAGAGAGACAATAAGCTGGACCACAAAACAAATGTATGAATACAAAAGTTTACATTATATTAAAAGACTGAGAAACTGAACTACAGGAAGAATGATGGTATACTAAGTTCCTCATCTTATAGTTTTCTACTTCATTTAGTAGAGACATATTTATTTTAAAAATTATAAATTATTTAAAGCATACTATATCATTTTAAATTTACTGAATATGTAGAAAAGAAAAATCCATATGGCAAAAGACAGAAAACAAAATGACAGTTAAGATATAAACAAAAAAACAAAGAAACAGATGGCAAAAGTAAAACTAAGCATATCACATGTTAGCAAACATAGATGGTTTAAATTCCACCATAAAAGTGTAAGATTATATAATTGCTTTAAAAATATTTAATCCATGTCTGAAACATAGCTTAAAAATGAAATAGAAATTTTAAACATAAAAGCAAATGGGAAAAGATTTATTTAGACATGTAATCACACACATTTATCATCCTTCTTGTGGTATATTAGTTAGAAGCAAATCACAGGTTTCTCCCCTCACACATTAAGAAAGGGGATCAGGGCCTCCAGTGGCGGTGCAGGCAGTTGAGCCTTGCAATGTGAAGCTGTCTGCAGCCTCTGCAGCACCAGTTCGATCCCGGCCCACCGGCGAGGGTCCCACATGGCGCGGCAGACCTCTCCTGTCTCGCCCACTGCTCCCCTCAGCAGTGTGTTTCATCAGTCTGCCTGTTATGTTCCCTGCTCTGTCTCTGGTGAATCCTCTCACCCTCCCACACATCTGGCTTGCACCCCAGTTCTTGTATAAATAAATAAATCTTAAAAAAAAGAAAAGGGATCAAAAAAGGGAATGGACACTAAGAATAAATGATCATAGGAGCCACTTAACTCTGTCCAGAATGATTCCTCTGGAATTATAGTGCATGAAGTGTGCGGCCACATGTACTGCCCTGTTCCTCACTGTCAGCTTCCCCTCAGCAAATAACTCAAGCAAGAACCTTAACCAGTTCGATTTCTTCCCTTTTTGGGGGGCGGTGGTACAGAGGTGGGGGAGTGACAAGTTATAAGATCATTATTTTAGGTCCATTTTAAAAATTATTTTCTTGTAAAAGTTTAATTTTCATTAAGTTTTTTTTTTTATTATTATTATCATTTATTTAAGTTGCTGTTTTCTCCCTCCAGCAGCTCAGTATTATTAGGAACTTTTTCAGAGAATTCTACTATTTTGGCTATTTGTGTGCTTTGTCTGATATTTGGGTTATTTGTCAGTTATTATTTTCCTTTGATAACTGGGGTTCAGGTAGGCCTCTAGGTTACCTTAAATGGTGAAGTTACTATGGTCTTTACTTTGTAGGACAAATATACAGCATTAACCAGTGTAGCAGTCCCATGTTTTGACAACAGGAGGCAGCCTTTATCACCCCTGTTCTTTCTTGTGGGTTTAAACATTGAGAGGACTTGTTAAGCATTTTTCTCACCTCCTTGAAGTTCCAGAATTATCAGTCACAGTCTCATGGACTGATGACCCTTGCTCTGAAGAGTCATTGGGAACCTGCCATGTTCTACTCCTGGAATGCCCAGCACAAATTTTCTGGCATTGGATGCAGATTCCTGGTTAGTGGAAAAAAGAGAACATCCACAAGTTTTCTCCAAGTAGATGCTAAACATGCCCAGGTCTGTGCTCCCAAATTTCAGTCTCCAATAGCTGTGTTGCTCAAAACAGCATGTTATCTAGAGTTGGGTAAAGATAGATTTCTAACTTCCATCTTCACAGAAGTTCATCTAACAAGTCGTTCTGTCTTACACCTTTCCTCTACTAGTTCTAGCACCCCTGAGTGCTAAGATTGAACAGCTTAACTTCTTGACTGACTTAACCTTTAAATTTCTACCTGACATTCTGAGCAAAGAAATCAGCACGGTGGGTCATGTGTGTGTGTTGGGGGGGAGGGATTGGGGTCAAAGTGGGGTGTGGGAGGGTGCTGAGAATTGTTTCAAATACAAACTTTGAATTCATCCCATTTTTATCCCATTTCTCACCCTAGGTCCCTTGTATCTCATGCCTCCATCACCTCTCCTGATTCTGCATGGCCCATTCACTCATTCCCATCTCATTTCTTTTCCCCGCTGCACATCCTTTAAACTTTGGCTTTTCTGAGTTTCATATAATCAATTATACTTCTCCATCAGTTGTCAGTCTTACAAGGATATAATGAAATCTCTACAATACTGATGTCGTCTCATTCTCTTTGAACTTGTAGGTTTATGGTATTTTTATTCTTAACTATTATTTTATTATTTATAATTCACATCTTTAATTGTAACTCCCAGTTGTTTGGAAAAAACCTATTTTCAGACCTTTGGTCTTAATACAGTGATGTGAATCCTGTTCTTGAGTTTGTGCCACAATGTTGAACCATTTGACTATAAATTTGTTTTAATAAATATAAAAATTGAGGACGAATGCTACATCAAGTGATTTGTGTAAAGTTGTAGGAGTATACATAGTGATTAAACAAATAAGAGAATTTATCATGAGGACAAAATAACGCTTCAATGTTTTTACAGTGAGCATGAAATTATGTTCAAATAGGGTTTACATGTATTCGTAATCACAATAAATTATTAATGACAGTTATAATAGTACTGAAAACCACTATTTTTTAGAAGTTCATATAGGAAGATAATAATTATCTATACTTTGTAATAAAAAAGAAAAATACCGGATGGTCTCACTCATAGCAGGAATCTAAAAAACCTAAATAAGGGACCAGGAAAAAAAATAACTATAAGAAAGAAAAAGCAAAATCAACAAACAACTATGAACCAGAGACACACTGGGGGGGCGGGAAGGAGGGATTGGTATCAAAATAAGGGGGTTGCAATTGTATGGGGAATATAAAAATAAAATTAAAAAAATAAATGTATAAACCTCAAAACTGAAAATAAAATAAAATAAAATCATTTGAAAAAGCCTTTGGAGGATGTTAGCCATTTAAATCTAAGATTATTTGAAAATCTGAGCATACATTAAAATTCGAAGATGGGACTGAAGTACAGAGGCAATTTTCCCTTATAAAGAGAGATCATTTTCCAAGTCATAGAAGTGAATTCGTGACTATGATTGCCAGAATATAGAAAAAAAGAAAAATGTGTATGTGTGTTTGTGTGCTGTGGTGTGTTTGTGTGTGCTGTGGGGGATGGAAGAACACAAGAATACCTCCTAAGGCACCCTAATATAAACTTGGTAGAATTTTAAGCAATGGAATTAATGAAAAAAATGTGCAGGGCCTCCCCTGATGGCGCAGCGGTTGAGCGCTGGGCTGGGAGACTGCCCGCAGCCTCTGCAGCGTTGGTTCGTTCCCCGGCCGGCGAGGGTCCCACAAAAAAAAAAAAAAAAAAAAAAAAAGTGCAGAATACACTGAATGAGATGAAGCGATTTAGTGAATTGAGAAATTAGAAAAAGCCATCACTGTCAAGATCAGAAATAAATGAGGTAGAGTTAATCTAAGACTGTGAAGATCTCCTATTCCAAATACAAGAAGCCAACTTCACGAACTATAAGAAACGTTTGTCATTATAGCTACTCAGTCTATGGTTGTTTGTTATGGCAGCCTGAACAGACTAAAATGCTAAGTTAGTCAAGAATCAGAAAAATAACCTTTTCTTAGGCATCCCCTCATTGAGAGGACCTAGAAATCACCCCATGAGCCTTGACGCTTTCTAGATCTTGCAACATTTTGCAACAAACTGTGTTTTTTCTGTATTCAAATTAATACAGATTAATAAGATATTACAAATCACCAATTAATCACCTTTCCTGGAGACAAAATCAACATGTTCCTTTAAGTCTAGGTAACTCTCTGTATTGTCCCATATTAAAAAAAGTAAGGTACATATACAGCCCTATAAAGAAATGCTACAGAAAGTTACAGCATAACATGGCTTTCTTTTGCACATTACAATGAAACTTAGAGGTTTTCCTTTCTTATGTTCCAATATGTAACTGTCAAATTAATCACTCTATTATTATGAAATATTCCAAACAACTACACAAACAAGACTGGTGTCTCAGATTACTGTCTCAGTTACTGGATGGAGGAATTAGAGGCAAATTCATTTCTATACCATGGTTTGTTTGCTTTTTGTTTTTGTTTTTTGGTATATAATAGGTAGAAATCATTTGTATGTTTCCAACTGAATGAAGAGGGGAAAAAAATTCACGAAACATTGATAGTTCCTTTTGTCTTTGCCATTCTGGCACTTGCCTGAGCAGATATGAAATCCCCACTTTTTTTTTGTTGTTGTTGTTCTGAAATGGCTGTATAATCAATTTGGGCTTATTTGCCTATAATATTTTCAAAATATAGCACAAAATTTGATACACCCTGAAAAAACATGGACATTTATGGAACCTATCAATTTAAAAGTTAATTTGATTCTATGGTCTAGCCCTGTTATTAATTCATTAAATCCTAAATTCCTATTTTGTATCACATATGTTGAAAGCACTGAGTACCCTAATCCAGCAATGGCACAGAAAACCACTACTTATTCACCAAATTGTAAAATATAAAATCTGAAACTGCTAAGTGCTGTGAGAATGTGGAACAAAGAATTTACACTGCTGGTAGAAAGGTACATTGGCAAACAGTTTAGGATAGTCAATGCTCATTATTCACAGATTCTGTATTTGTGAATTTGCCTACTCACTACACTAAGATTTATGGGTAACCACTACATCAATACTCATAACGCTTTTGCAATCATTTGTGAAAATGCACAAAATAGTGAAAATTTTGAGTTGCCCAATACACACATCCCCACATAAGCGAGAAAGAGTAATGTTGAGCCCTCTCATTTCAGATCTCTCACAGTAAATGAGTATCCTTTCGGGTGCCATGTTTTTCACATGTTTATGTTCTTTTTTTGCTGATTTTACTATTTAATATGCAGTGCATATATTGTGCTGTCTGGTGTCCACAAGTGCTAAAGGATGTGATGTGCCTTATAGAGAAAATATATGTGTTCTGGACGCTCCCCTTGCCCCGCCCTGGTGGTGCAGCAGGTTGAAAACAGCACTGTGAAGCTGTCTGTAGCCTCTGCAGTGTGGGTTTGATTCCTGGCCGGTCAGGGAGCTACCCACATAGTGCAGCAGACCTCTCCTGTCTTGCCCACTGCTCCCCTCAACAGAGCTTTTGGTCCATCTACCTATTCTGCTCCCTGCTCTGTCTCTGGTGAATCTTCTCACCCTCCCATGCCTCTGGCCTGTACCCCAGCTCTTGTATAAATAAATAAATCTTTAAAAAAAAAAAAAAAGAAAATATATGCATTCAGGCCTCCCTGGTGGTGCAAGGGGTTAAGTCTCAGCACTGTGAAGTTATCCACAGCCACTGCAGCACAAGTTCGAGCCCCAACCAAGATACTAACCCACATATGCCACAGCAGGCCATTCCTATCTCTCTCCTGCTCCACTCAGCAGTGTATTTCAGTAGATCTGCCTGCTCTGCTCCCCACTCTATTTCAGGTGAATCCTCTCACCCTTCACACCTCTGGCCTACACTCCAGTTAGTCTACATAAAAATAAATAAAATCTTTTTTTAAAAAAGAAAATATATGTGTTAGATAAGCATTGTTCACACATGACATATAATGCTGTTAGCCATGAGTTCAATATTAATGACTCAACAGAATATATTTCTTCAGCAACACATGCACTAAAATTGGAACTATATAGAGAAAATTAGCATGGTCCCTACATAAGGATGACATGAAATGTGTGAATTATTCCATATGTTGTGTGTGTGTTTTTTTAAAGGAAGTCTCTAAACAGAAATGCACATATAAGAATAAGTTTATCTATTAATGGGTTGATGAAAATGGATCAGAGGCCCATGGGAATCTAACCTAGTATTGACCTAGGAGCAGTGGTTCACTGTTCACTAATTCAGTCTTTGTGGCAACTTTATGGTATAATTTCCTTAATCCTGTGTGCTTTATCACTACAGAGGCAATGCTTGCTTCTTCTAAAGAAGCAAATCCTGTCATTTGATGGCATATTCCCTTACCTATAACAAAAAGATCATATTCCAAAGAGTGTTTGCTCCTTGTCATTATAAATTTCCTCCAAACTAGCACCTATTCCTCTGAAAATTAAATGACATTCTGACATTTGGGTTTCATTTTTGAGGGACAGAGGAAGTTTTGACTTGAGGTTAGGTAAAAATGAGGAAACAAAGGAACAGACACTTCACAGAAACAGGGCAGTCCCCACTCCCATGGAAGCTTTTGGCCTTATGGCCTGAATATGACTGTGAAGAGATGCTCCAGTCTCTAACCATTGGCTTGATTTTCTTTGGTACCTCTTTGTGGCACAAACTCCTTGTTTGCACAGCATCATGGGATCCAGATATCATTCTGTGACTCTGTTTTTCCATTTTCTAAATCCACTAAAGTTTGAAAATCCATTTTAAGAATTGGGGGGTGACTGACTTGGAAGGGGAGACAGCAAAGCCTTTGAATCACAAGCTGGAACCTGTGTCAAAAATAACACATTGCCAGCTTGAAAACAATAAAAGTAGCTAATGTATATTGAGTTTATTCTATGTGTACAATACTATGTTAAATATCTTATATGGAATATTTTATTTAATTCTGATATTAACTTTAAGAGGAAGATATTAAAATTACCCACATTTAGAGGTGAGGAATTTAGGGTTAAGTGAATGTTCAAGGTCAAACAATTAGGAGTGGTGGTAATTGGATTTGAATCCCTTTAGTCAAATTTCAAACTATTGTCTTCAGTCACTATAATTTGTGTCCTTCCAAGGGATTATTAAATTTCCCATTCAACCTAAGACTTGAAACTCCCTTAAAAGAAATATTCATCTGAGGCAGCAGAGCAAAGCAATAAAGCATAGAACTCACTATTTTCCTGCTTCCTCACATCACAAGGGTGTAAGCTGTTTTTCTTTTGGGGGGTATCTAATTTAATGAACTCTTTTTGTTATATGAACAGAAATCAGAATTATTGTTCTATTTTTTCAGAAATCCTTTAAGTGAGTGAAATTGAATTAACTATCTCCCATTAAGAAGAGTAAACTGGAGATGATTTGACAGCCAAGTAATGTAATTTAGGGGTAGAGAAAGCGAGTGTCTAAGATTGAATCCATTGATCACAAGAATGGGACAAGAAAAGGATTTAGTCCCTATATGTCCCTTGTGGAAAACAGTGTATATACTTCTATTGTCCCTACTCTTGATTCTATGGATCATCTCAGCAATCACTGTTGTCACATTTTGGGCTAAAATTTGCCTTTTTTCCTCTCAGAGCTTTTGTGTTAGTCTCACATGAGCGTTGCTAGAACCTCAAAACTTATCTGAAGAAGAGATCATAGAAATGGCCACACTCTGGTCATCTTGGATGTATGGCACTGAGAAATCAGGAAGCCTATCAAGGTGGGATGCTGAGAGGAAGCATGTGTCTTGTTGCTTTTATACAAAGGGATGGACTACGAAGATTTAATTAACTTGAAATACACTATCAAATTAAGTGTAATTAAATTATTGTGCTATTTTTAATTGTTCAGGCTATTCATCTAAATATCCTGTATGGGGTAGGGATGAAATCCTACATATAAACTGACATACACACACATACATACACCATATAGGTCCATAGCAATATATTTAGTAAAACCTCCACTTTTGTAGAAAGAAAAAATTACAGACTTCTGTTTTCAAGTAGATTTTGCAAACAGATGGGATAGATTGGTCATCAGATATTTGACTCTTCTAGGTGAGGCATTATTAAGATATGTATGGAATACTTTTTTAAAGGAATTCTGATAAATGCAACCAGTTACATAGTGTGTTTGATGTTTTGAGAAAAAGGTAAGTGGAAGAGTCAATGAAACACAAATGGAAACTAAGTTATTCAAAGGAACTACTCTACAAAATGTTTGTTTTATCTACTTTGGCTCTTTTGGAGTGCAAGAACATTGACCCCACTAACCAAGCAGACTTCAATCCTGGCCAGACTGGAAAGGATCTATAACAGCACCCCTAGGGAATCTTTAACAATGGATCCTTATGAAGATGATGATGTTTTTGTTGCATGTGACCCAATCTAAGTCTGAACTAAGAACTGTTTTCATGTTTACGTCGGCTAGAAAGAGACACATGATTATCTCAGACAGATTTTGGTTCAAATTCAAACAGATATTTTAAAATTATTTGTTGAATATTTTTTTAGAGTCAAAACACGAAGGTAGAGAAAGAAATCACTGTTGCTATCTTCTCTGTTAACCACACAATTTATCTCTGGTTCTACATATGTCATTTTGCAAAATAAGAGAAGAACATTTTTAGTCATGGTCATAGGGGTGTCTCACCCACACACAAAAGCTCTGAGAGGCTTATTCAAGAATTCCTGTCACAAATTATAGAAGTTCCTCGAGTTACATTTCCAGAAGTACCTGTTCTTGTTCCTGATGAGGTCTCTGAACATCCTGTTAGTTACTAACATAGTCACAAACAATTGACATGATTAAAAATATCGCTCAATGCATGGGTGCAAAGCTCCACATATTTCTGCACAGTGGGGAAAGAGAATGGATTGACATCCATACCCCATGTTACTGCTTCCCTTCCTGCTGATTCTGTTCTGTGAAACCTATCAGTGTTCAGTTTTTCATTTTTTGATGGGCTGTTGTTTTTACATTTCAGGTTCCTGGCAATAATATTTACATAATCCTTAGTCTTTGTGCCTGCAAGTGCTCAAAACTCAGAGTAAGCACTCCTTTTTGGAAGGTTGCATTTCTTTCCATTGTGCTTACATAAAATACAGACAAGCTGGGGAATTTTGTTGCTTGGGGGGGGGGGGGAGTTTTGGTCATTTTACTTGATCCAGAAGATATTTTTCTTTCCTAAAATTTCCTTCTGCCTACAGGCTATATTCTGTTTTGTATACCACTGATGGGTGGGTTATTTGGAATTATTTTCTTAAGGTCAGGCTTGTTCTATGCCTCTCTCTACCATTAATATACATCATTATGCCTTACTAGCAACTTAATAGCATAAAGCTGTAACTATATCATTATATTATATCCACTAGTGTTTTGTGACACATGCCCCGATACCTATGAAAGACTTTCCTCAGCCAATTTTCTGTGAACACAGTGATGAAGCTTCAGCCTCAAGGAACTTCAGGATGTTTTTCTTTCTGATTTTGAGTCTTTAATTATAGCAGATGTTCTTGAAAACAAGAAATCATGGGTTTTGAAATTTCTTCATATATTAGATTTTATTTGCAATGTTCCAAGCTTTAGGTAAACTCTCTTGGTTTTTAGAGAACTACGTTGAGAAATGTTTTGTCTAAGAAACATCTAAAGGCAACTGATTGATCCCTTAAGGAGTAAAACCATAACTGTGAGTTCTAGGCCTCCACAGATGATTCTTACAAAGTTTAGGGAAGTTGACCAGACTGGGAAGTTGTGATGGGTTGCAGACCCCAGCTGAATCCTGAGAAGAGGATATTGGTCACTTCTGCACATTGCTGGGACTCCTCCTCCTTTTACAAAAGAACTCAGCAAAGTGGCAGGACTCATAAAGCTAAAATATCCTAGCGATTCCAGTGTTACTAGACTGGGAAATTGCATGGAATGAAAATGAAAAAAAAAAAGGAAAGAATAATGAATTCCTGCTCTGTGTATAAGACTTCAATGAAGTCTTTAATAATTATTGAAAACTTTTCAATTAATTTGAATTCACAGAGAGGAACTGTTTTAAGCCAAACTGATTCAGGCACCTTTAACAAAACAAAAGACTTTCCCCAACAAAACAATTATACCAAACTTTGTGAACAATCATGGGTTTTCTATACCAAATTAATAGTTTGCTATATAATTTATGTGCTAATTTCAATTTCAATTCCACTGTCAATCCCATCTGTTATTGCTTCAATCTTGAATTAATGAGGCAAGTTAGAGCTGCAAAATGTCAGATCATCTGAGGGCATCATTCTTGTGTAAGGTCATAGAAAATGAAAGAGTTTTGTCATAATTCAACAATCCATCCCATTTATGGAGTCATAACATGTGAAATCTGGAAGGTTTGTAAAATATCATCAAGTCCAGATTTATAGGTAAGAAACCTAAGATAAAAAGAGTCAAATTGATTCATCCAATGTTTGTAGCCAGTGTTCCTTGCCCATGGTTTTCAGCCTTATCAGGATAGATGTACTCTTTAACTCATCTGAATACTGCATTCATCTGCTCTTCTCATGCAGATTTAGGGACACTTCACCTCTCAAATGCTCTCACTGGAGTAAAAAAAGACTTAAATTTCTTCATTTCCTTCTTAGCTTTTACAGATACCATTTGCTCAGGGCCTATATGTGTCATCATTGTGTTAATACTTTTATATGCATTGTCACATTTTATCTCATACATATAGGAAAATGAAAGCTTTGAAAGGTTGGCTACTTGTTCAAAGTAGTATAGCCAGTAAGGTAGAAAGGCATAGTTCTGAAACTTGAAGATTGTGCTCTTCGCTACGATATTCTGCTGCTTCTTGCTTTGGGTTTGACCATTTATTGTATGCTGACCTGGACTAGAAGTTTCAGGGCTCATCTCTGAGCTCAGAGGTCCCCACATCCCCTCCAGTGTCCTTTCATTAGAGAGGTTTCTGCCCATAAGGCTGTGACTCACAAACACCTTCAGAGGTCCAAGTAGTAGAATCCATTGTCCCCTTTGAATGCCCTTGTGATTCTTGTCAAGCAAATAATCTTGCTCTCTAGCAAGAATTCTGAAATGGCATTTTTGCCTGTCTGCCTTCCCAAACTCCACACCCTGAAGGCTGGCACACTGCTGCTTTGACCATGGTCTGAGGATAGCTCCTGACTGGGAATGTTCACTTGCCATGAATTCAGGAGACAAAGGGAGCATGTAGGAAATGAACCCAAATTGGATGGAGCCAGGTCATGGGCACTTTGCATGTGATGCTGTGGAATTTGACTGAGCAGATACTCAGTAATGAATAACAACTAAAGATTCATCAGCAGGGGAGTGACAGGCCCACATTTGTAGAAGTATCAAAGGCAGAAAAAAATATTTTGAGGAAGAAGAGGTGGAATGACTTCTCTCTCCTGCTTTTGCTTTCTGAATCTTTCACATTCCTAAGAGGAGAACTCAAGTTCATTTTCTAGAATGAAATCCTCTTTTCTCCTGGGGTCACAGTGTTTCCTCTCTGCTCTGAACTTCTCAAACATTAGGAGCCCATGCAACTAATTTGTAAATTAACAATATGCTACAGTGTGACAACCCACATAGAATACACATTTGTGTAATACATAGTTTGATGTGTAACCACTACCACAATCAAGATAGAATTTTTCTAGCAACTCTAAAAGTTCTGTCATGCTTGCTTGCAATCATTCTGTCATCACTCCTAACCACAGGTAACAACTGCTATGTCCGACCCTAAAATTATGTATCATTCATGAAGTCATATAAATGGAATCACATATGCTGTGTCTGCCTTTAATCATCCTAATGTTTTTAAAATTGTCTATCTGCAATTCCTTTGTATTATTGGATAATATTTCATTGTGTAAATGAACCATAATTTTTAATCTACTCCTCCACTGGTAGTCATCTGGGTTCTTCTGGCTTTTTTCTACCATAAATAAAGCTGGCATGAGCATTTACATACAGGTGTTTGTGTGGCTATATGTTTTCATCACTTTTGTATGGGTATATGTTTTTGTTTCCTTTGGATAAATACCTAGGAGTTGAATTCCTGGGTTGTGCAATATACAAATAGTTATTTATTAGAAACTACCAATATGTTTTCCAAGTGATTGTACCATTTTATAATCTCACTAGTAACTAAACAAGGTAGAGGATTTACAGTTACTCTAGATCCTTGTCAGCACTTGGTAATGTCAATCTGTTTAATTTTAACCCATCTAGTGAATGTGATATTGTAACTCACTTTAGTTTTAATTTGTATTTTTTTCATGACTAATGGTATCAAAAAGTTTTCATGTGGCTATTATATTCTTATATCTTCTTTGTGAAAACAGATCTTTTTTACATTTTAAAATTGAATTATTGGGTTGTGGTTTTTTTCAAATTTATTCTTTACAATATACATTTTATTAAATATGTATTTACAATTATTTCCCCCATTTAGTGACTTGCCTTTTCAACTTTCCTTACAATAATTTTCAAAGAGTAGCAATTTTACTTTAGTTGAGGTCTAATTAAGCTTTTTTTCCTTATAATTCATGCTTTTGGTCTGAAGAAATATTTGCCTAACCCAAGTCACAAAGATTTCCTTCAGAAAGTTTTATATTTTTAGTTCTTATATTGAAGTCTGTGATACATGTATTTTTATCAGTGGTACTAGGTCAGAGGAGGGATTCATTATTTTGCATATGAATGTCCTATTATTCTGATTACATTATTGAGAAGACTATTCTCAATTGAATTACTCTGGAAGCTCTGTCCCAGGGTAATTCAACCCATTTCTTCTGTATTTCTGGATTTATTATTCTGTTACATTGATCTACATCTCTTCTAATGTCAATATCTCTTCCTATGTTGATCTCATATTTAGTGCTTGAACTGTTTTTTGTTTGTTTTGTACTGTTTCTGTACAGAAAAGAAGTAATACAGCAGGCCTGACACCACTATTTTTAGAAAAGCCTGCTTGCAAAGTTGACCATTGGCTTGCATCTGGGAAGTTGTATTTCAGAAGTGTTTCTACCATCCCTAACTCATAAAAGTGATTCACTGTGCCGAAACAGTGCAAACAGTATAATATGCTGAACACACCTCATTTCCTTCTGAGAGTCTGGGAACTTGGTAAATGCTGGGAAGTTGGTGCCTGCCTAACCAACATCAAGTGAATATCTTGGCCACCAAGTTGTTAATAAGTTTCCCTGGTAGACATTTCATACATTTTGGCACAATTCATTACATTAGGAACTAAGCACACCCTGGATGACATTACAGGAGAAGATTCTTGGATGCTTATATCTGTTTTCCTCTTCACTTTCCCCCATGTGCCTTTCCCTTTGTAATTTCACTTTATATCCTTTATGATAAACCATTGCAGTGAACATGACTATATACTAACTCCTGCAAGCCCTCCTAGTAAATTACCAAACCTAGGAGTGGTTTGTTGATCCCCAACACACTGTCTGTGTTCTCTCCCTGTCTAGATTATGAGTCCTTTCTAGGAGAGAGGCCATGTCCATAGTGCCTTGCACATGGCAAATATTTCATAGATACTTGTTGTTTGAGATAAAGGATCTAGAGATATATGAACCAGAGACTTTGCTTCATCATACCCGTGGGAAGAAACCTAGAGAAGGATATATGTAAACTATAGAAGAAAGTACAAAATTATTACTGCTTTGCAATTTTTTAGAAAGAACATTATGCATTTATTCTATATAGAGATTCCATTTCTCCAGGAAGTGAAGAGAAAAAGCAGCAGTAAGCTTATGTTTCTGTTTCACCATTTCATGGGCTCCCAAAAGAAGTTACCAGTCATGGGGGCACCAATCCATAAAAATTTCTGCCCAACAATTTCTACCTGGTGATTTGGAAATGTGCTGATCTCCAAGGTAGCTAATATATTTGGAAAGTAAATGTCACTGCTCTCCCCTTGGGCTCATTCCAAGTTTCTACCACTTTTTCCAACCAATTAACACATGGACTCACCCAGAGTAATTGAACTGAAAGGGATGGGTTTTCTAGTAGTTAGTGCAAAGAGCAAGATAGACATTTTGCTCAGTTTGCAAAATCATAACCCTGACTCATATCGTCTTAAAGTGGAGTTGTCCTGTTGAAACAAAGGTGGTTCACTTACAGAAGACACTAATTTCATTTCAAGGTTATTTTAAAAAAATTTCTTACAGAAATGCACAAATGAGGAAAAGGCAAAAGGAAAACATCCTGTTGATTGCATAAGTAATGGAAATGTGTACTAATTTAGGGAATAAACAAATCATTCTATATTTGGAATCTTATTATTAAGCATTTGTTAAGAATTATATGTGTCAGGGAAATCCGAAATATCCTCTTTTGGCTAGTCTTTCCTTCCTTTTTCTCTATCTATTAGTCTTCATGAAAAATTCAGTTTATCTCTATCCATTAAGATAACCCTGTAGCATGATCGAGAAACCCAAATGTGTTTCTCATAAATTATTATGAACTTTTGTCTTCCAAACAAGGAAGCTGCATTTGCTGCAAATAAACAATTCCCAGAAGATTAGAAGTCAGTACAGAATTCAGAAAAGCTGCTCAAGAGTATCTTATATTTTAAGTACAGGAGGAAAAATGTTCTTTCAAAATTATACATTTCACAAACCTAGTAAAATTACTTTTATTTTTCTTAAGGATTGGTAGCTATAGCTAATCTATGATGTAGAACAAAGGCAAAGTTTTAAAAAACATGCAGAATTACCAAAGAAATTTTCATCTAATGATCTACCTCAGTTCAACAAATATGAAAAGACTTAAAAGTACATACTGATTTTTGGCTCAAACACAATTTTTAAACTAAATGCAAACGAACTTTGCATGCCAAATCTACTGCATCAATTGGCATAGAGTCCAGTTAAATAGTAGTTTTGAGTCTGAGTAGTCGTTCTACTCTCAGTTTTGCTAGTATCTATTACCCTGATGGTCCAAATAACTACAGATGTTGTTATTCACATTTCAATTGGTAAATGTTTTCTATCCACCAGTTTTAATGAAAATGCTTGGATTTTTAAAAAATATAAATTTGCACACTGGGGAAGCATGGCAGCATTAAGAGTAATTGGAATTAAGCTGATTCTTTAAATATTTGCAGCTAAAATTTAATTTAAATTCTCATAGATACTCAGAACTGACTCTAAGGTACAGAACACCTTACCAAAAATGTTGACGAGATGTGTTGCGTAAAAATGTATTTCTTCATGAAAAATGAGGAAATTCTTTTTAGTATATAGCTAATGATCAATAGCCTAGAAATGTGAATAAAATTGAAACTACATTTTTTAGTCTTGCTATTTTAAGGCTACCATTTATTATGCTCTTTGATGTCATAGTTAAGGCATCACCTTGAAAAATTAAATCATCAATAATGCTGTCTTCACTACATAGTTTTCCTAAACACTACTGAATTTATATATTTAGTGTCAGCTGTTCCTTCTCTACAAATTGGTCAACTATAAATCTAGTGTATTAAAGATTTCTAAGTTATAAAACACTACATTTCTTACATTTTCAAATAAATAAAATCATAACCCTTTGATTTTTTAAGTATAGTCTTTTACCCTTGCTTAGAGCACCCTGCTTTCCCTTTTCTGGACTCTACTAATAATAAACATAATACAGAATTTCCTAATGTTCAGGGTCCCTGAGATCAGGATTCCTACCAAAACTGGTCAAATAACACTACACTTTAGCAAGCCTGTGCCCTCAATGGCCTTCTGAGGTGTTTCTAGCAAGTTGTATTCTTTTTTTTAATTGATTTGACAATTGTTATATATAAAACTATAAAATTTGAGGAGCACAACTTCACACCTTCATATCTACAAATGCTTCATTCACCCTCCACCAAAGCTCCACGGTCAAGTTTTACAGATTCCTCCTCCCACTCCCATTTCATTTGAATGTGCTGCATCACACAGAAGCCCATTACAAACATGAACCTGTTGTCTTCTGGTGTATTGGTCTCTGCCTTAAGAAATACAGAGAAAAAAATATGACAGAAGGGAAGGATAATAATGCCACTCATGAAGATAGATCGAGAAAGTGTTTGTGCATAATTGACAATTTCTTCATTGGAGTGTTCAGAATTGACTGCAAAGTAAATCTGGTCATTTCTTTCTAGACTAGAGCATCCTGATCAGAGTGTGAGTTATTCAAAAGAGAGAATTAATTAGTGGCTATTGGTAATGTGGAAGATTTTAAGTAAGTCAGAAATATGAAATTTTATTAACTAGTGGTAGGTTATTAGTTGATGCTTTTTTTTGCTGTTTTATAAAAATAGAAATAGATTTATATTTTTCTAAGTCTTGAAACAATACATGCAAGTCTATTTAAACAAGAAACAAAATTTCTCTAATCTTATTGCCAAAAATTAAGTATTAATAAGAAAATCACTATTTTTTCTAATTTTTTTGTGCCTGGGAACACATGCTTTAGAAAAAAAAACAGCACAGTCATGTACATATGGCTTTGTAATCTAATAACTTTTCATTTAGCATAATAACATAGTATGGCCTTCTTTCTATACAACTATATATGTAACAGTTTTGGAAATATGCCTAAATATATTATAAGTCATTTATCCATATATTTATTTCCAATTTTTATTTAAATAAAATTGCAATGAACATTCTTGAGTGATATGCATTGCATGCTAGTCCTGTTTTTTGTTGGAATACATTCACTGAAGTGAAATTCCTGGTCAAGGAAGACTTGAATTTTTAAGACTTGAATGCGAACAAATGTCTTTCAGGAAAATAGCAACGATTTTTATTCCCACCAGAAATTTAGAAAAGTGCTTGTTTTTCTGTTTCCTCTCATTAGCTGGGAATGTCAGCTATTAGCTTTCCTTATTTTGTTAAATTAGTTCCAATTTTATAGGGAAAATGAGATTTTTCATTCTTGCTTCAAATTTTCCTTTCTTTGGTTATTTTTGAGGATTGGTTATTTAAAATGTTATTTCTTCTTTTATTGATTATTCATGTCCATTGCTATTTTTCACTTTGGGTTGTTCATTCTCTTCTTACATTGTCAAAGTGCTATTTGTCAGTAATATTAGCTCTTCATGTCTTATATATCTTGCAACTATTCTTCCCAGCCTTTCCTTTGTCTTTGACATTGAGTTCTTATTTTTAAATACTATTGTGTAAGCTGCTCCTAAATCATTTCTGAGTGGAGTCATAGACAGATGGGTAAATATGCACAAGGATACAGAGCAGAACTGTAATTTGAATCCAGGTCTGCCTTTTTGCAATGTCCATGCTTTCCCACTCTCTCCCCCACGTAGTGATACCCTTGAATTTAGTCAGCCAGTACATATTTCCCATGAACACTCAAACAGTATTTAAAGATGAGGCCTTCTTACTATCTCTGGAAAGTATTATTCTTCACCACTCCTCTATGGAGTTCTGGATCATAATAAATAATGTAATTTCCCTGCACATTCTACAAGATCAAAACCAAACTGTCTGAAGCCAAGCTACCTTCATCATTATACAATGAGTCTCCTTTTTATGCACAGCAGCTGCACACCAGTGCACCCACAGTGGGAAGGGGCAGTTCCTCCTTCAGCGATCTTTTGATTCAACTAACATTTATGAGACTACCTTCATGCAAGGTCTTATTTTTTTCATATGACAGAAAATAATTCTTGGAATCCAGCAGTTGTTCCTGTTCTTATACATTCAATTTGATAAACAACAATTTGATAACAAACAATTTGATAAAACTTCTATTTTGAGGTGATAAGTTAGTATTTCCTGTACGTCAGACATTCTTCTAAATGCTTTGCATTTGTTACACATGTAGGCATTGTAATCTTCCTTTTATAGAGGAAGACATTTTAAGACAAAGAGAGTTTAAGTAACTTGCCCGAAAGTGTATAGTTCACATGTTAAGGTAACAAACAGGACAGAGTTCATTTGGTTCCAGAGTAGTGTCTCCTGAGCCACCTCCCAGCTCACTGCACCTGCACAGTGTAGATGCAGAACTGAATATATGGATACAAAGAGTCTCATCATATGGTAAGTGTGGGTGAGAAAGACCAATGCCAAGGAAACACCCATGCCAACTGAGGAGAAATAATCCATTTAGCCTAGATTTGGAAATCATAGAATTTAGAAAAATCTCTTCTGTAAAAGAGGCACCAAAGGAAATTAGTGAAGAAATATGGGCATTATAATAAAAATGCAACTTTTTAATGCAGAAATCTCAATATCTGAAAATAAATTTGCAAGTGTAACTTATTTTTCCAAATCTTCTAAGCCTCATGGGGTTACAATTTCTTTTAATGTCCCAAAGAAAATGGCTCAATTCCTTATTCCACTAAGGGAAGTGCCTCAACATTTTTTAAATATTTCTGAGCAGTTAGAATTCTGATTACTTATCTGAAGCCAAGCTACCTTCATCATCATGCAGTGACAGTCTCCTGACTGACTCAGTTGGCACAACCACTGTTCTTGTCTCACTCTGTCTTTCCACTGACCTTTCCCGAGGAAACGCTTTACACATCTAGTAGACACAAGAACATTTTACTGAGGACTGGGCATATTGTGGGGATTTGTAAGCCATCAGACACCTGAAGCTAGAAGAAAAGAGAACCTATCAGCCTGCACTGGGAGACCAATTTGGGAGGAAGATGGAGGCTTGGGCATGTGATTCAATGGAAGAACAAGATGCTGCAAGTCATTCTTTTGTTAATGACTATGACAAAAGTCTGTAAATTGGTGGTTTGGAACTCAGGCTATATTTTTATCAAATAAGTAGTAGTTAGATCTTAGATTATCCCATAAAGGCCAATTTAACCCCCACTGTGGCTAAAAGATAGTAGCAATTATACTGGCCTGAATTTGGGGTCCAGGAAGAGAAAGGAAAGAGAAAAAATAGTTCATTTCCACCCATGAACTTAGACAGTTACAATTTTTGATAATTGCTTATTTTTTTATCAGCTCCTTTGCCATTCCTTTCCACCTTTGTCTTTGGGCAGCTTTCTCCCATGTACTTCTCTGTGGGAGCAGACAAGCCTTAGTCTCACCAGAAAATGTGCCCGTGTGCAATTTCTTCCTTCATTCAAAGCCACGCTCTCAAATGCAGCCAGTCTTCACCAAGTGCCAAGAACAACCATCTGAATCAGTTACCTCACAGTAAGGAATACCTGCTAATACTGCCATCCTTGCAGTAGGCCTCTTCTTTTTTAAAATAACATTTAAACACTTTCAAAACATTTTGATGTGGTGGAATTTCAAATTGGAAAACAAATTTAAAAAATTCAGGAGTACGAATCAAAGTATTTTCCAGAAATAGGGAAGAAGGAAAAGAAAAAAAAAAATAAGACTTCAATGCCTCAGGTTTTTTCTGTGGATTGAAATTGATACATTAAAATTAACTTGCTTTTGATTTTTTTTCTTGGGAGCAACATGGCGGCGAGGAGACGCTGCGAGTAAGATCTCCCATTAAAAAAAGTTAATAGGGAGGAAAAGCGGCAGGTCCCAGTGAGAACTGGGATACGGAAGATAAACGGGTGACTCCAGCAAACTACCCGAAGAAGAAAGTGGCCATAAAAGAGGACTAGAAGGGAGGAAAGCTCAGAACCCTGCTCCCCTCCCCCGCCCACAGAGGCGGCACTCTCCGACCCGCAGAGAGGAGGGAAACAACAAACCAAAACGGCCAACAAAAACAAACGACACAGCAAGCGGGACTGGGAGTGGAAAGGAACTATTGCAGCCACCACACCCCGTGAACGGGAGCTGAGGCGAACCCTGCAGGATCCGCCGCGGCGGTGAGCGATCGGCTCCGGGCGCCATTAGAGAAGAACAAAGACCCCTGGAGACACGCACACAGCCCGGGCTGCCGGTAAGCTGGCGCGGAAAGCGACGCACTCGGCGCGCGATTGAAAAGCAAGTGCAGACCTGGATCGCGGCTGCCCAGGTCCCCGTGCCTGCGACCTAGGCTTGCGGGGAGACGACCTAGGCTTGCAGGGAGATGCGCAGAGGTCCTCACTGAGGTGAAAGTCCCTCCCTGAGTGAGCAGGAACCAGGCGCCCAGGCACGGGAGCTGGGTGCAAAAGGCGCCATTCCCGCGCCATTGAACTGGGCTACAGCCCGCGTCCTGGAACTGAGGGCTTTGAACTGAGACCCAGGGCACGAAAATTCGGGGCGTGGGTTCTCCACGACGGTGAGGCACAAGGCAGACACAGCACCCCAAAGCTGTTCAGGTGTACCCTACCATTCCCGCTCTGTTCCCTGTCCCACGGGGTGGGGGAGGCGAAAAACAGCCCCCCAAGGACAATAGGAGAGATCTCTGGCGCCACCTAGCGACCAGGAAAAAAAAAGTCACTAACACCCCATAAAACAGGAAATTTCTTAAGACTGCTTGAAAAGGGAAAAAGGCTTCTGGAGGACCCAGTGGCCAGCCGGGAAGTTATTCCACGCCAGGCCCCTTCCGACCAGCAGTCTGAGCCCACAGAGGGAGCAGGCACCCACGTCCGGGGCAGACCAGGTGCACAGAAGAGTGTGCCTGAAACCGGAGGCGCAGGGACTGCATCCCGCTTCGCCATTTGAGAACAGGGACATTTCTTCAGTAAAAACTGCCTAAAACCAGCAGAAAGCTCCCCCAGAAGACAGAGATGGCTCCTGGAAGAGCCAGAGGGGAGCGGAGAAGTTCACCCAAGATGTCAGTCAGTCCGAGCAACACAGTGTCCCAACGCATACGACAAATTAGAAAACAGACAGTAGGGAGTAGAAGAACCACACGCAACCTAACAACTCCTCAGGAAAGAAGCACACCACAAAAAGAAAACCACTCCCCAGATTGCAACGACAGCAACTTGGAAGAACTTCTGAGCCTTCCAGAAAGAGAATTTAAAATTGCCATGATTAAAAAAGGGATAGATCAGAAGAAGGAAATTGAGTCCCTAAAGAGGGAAGTAAGAGAAATGCAGGAGATCAAAGAATTAATGGAGGAACTAAAGAACTCTGGGAAAAGCAATGAAAGCAGAATAGATGAAATGGAAGAACGAATAAGTAATCTTGAAGACACAGAAATAAAAAGAACCAAAACAGAAAAGGAAAGAGAAGTACGAAGGAAAAAGAATGAAGAAAGACTTCGGGAACTATCTGACTCCATGAGGAAAGGAAATATAAGAGTTATAGGAATTCCAGAAGGAGAGGAGAGAGATGTAGGAACAGAGAAAATATTCATGGATATAATGGAAGAGAACTTCCCAAATGCGAAGAAGGAGCTGAAAATTGATATACAAGAAGCAAGAAGA
The DNA here is from genome assembly GCF_014898055.3 of Talpa occidentalis. Lineage (NCBI taxonomy): Eukaryota > Metazoa > Chordata > Mammalia > Eulipotyphla > Talpidae > Talpa > Talpa occidentalis. The sequence goes on along the minus strand of NW_023603184.1, from coordinate 84,845,485 downwards.
ACACCAAACTTCCATGACGAAAGGAAAAACACAGCAAGACACATAATAGTAAAGCTCCCAAGAATCCAGGACAAGGAAAAAATAATGAAGCTGACAAGAGGGAAGAAACAGATAACATTCAAAGGAAAACCAATCAGGCTGACATCAGACTTCTCTGAAGAAACACTACGGGCAAGGAGAGAGTGGAGGGACATAGTCAACAGACTCCAAGAAAACAGATGCCAACCAAGAATACTCTATCCCGCAAAGCTCTCTTTCCTCCATGAAGAAAGAATATGGACCTTCCCAGACAAAGAGAAACTCCGGAATTTTATTGCGACTAAACCCCCACTCCAAAAAATACTACAAGAAATCCTAATGCCAGAACCTAAGAGGGACGAATAACAACGAAAGAAGACCAAAAAAAAAAAAAAGTTATTAAAAGAATAAATAAATAAAATCAAAGGAAAGACAAACATAATGGCAAATACAGATGCTAACATATCAATATTAACTCTAAATGTAAATGGACTAAACTCTTCAATAAAAAGACACAGAGTTGCAGCCTGGATTAAGAAACAAAACCCAACCTTTTGCTGTCTCCAGGAAACACATTTAGCTACAAAAGATAAAAATAGGCTCAAAGTCAAAGGATGGAAAACAATCCTACAAGCAAATGGGCCAAAAAAGAAAGCAGGAACAGCTATACTTATATCAGATAAAACAGACTTCAAACTCAAAAAAATAAAAAGAGACCCCAATGGTCACTACATTATGATTAAGGGGACAATACTTCAAGAAGAAATAACACTCATTAACATATACTCACCAAACGAAAGAGCACCAAAATATATCAGACAACTGTTGTCCTCTCTGAAAACAGACATCAGAGAAAACACATACGTAGTGGGAGACTTCAACACACCACTATCAACAATGGATAGATCAACAAGACAAAAAATAAGTAAAGAAACTAAAGCTCTAAATAAGGACCTAGAGCATTTGGGCTTAACAGACATCTATAGAACACTAAACCCCAAAAAAACGGAGTACACATTTTTCTCAAGCGCACACGGATCATTCTCCAGGATCGATCACATACTGGGGCACAAGACAAACATCAACAGATACACCAAGATTGAAATCATACCAACCATCTTTTCTGACCACGAAGGCATCAAACTAGAAATAAATCATAAAAAGAAGGCAAGGAACTATCCTACCTCATGGAGATTAAAAGCCACACTACTGGAAGACCACTGGACTAACGAGGAGATCAAAGAAGAAATTAAAAAATTCTTTGAATTGAATGACAAGGAGGACACCAATATCCTAAATGTATGGGATGCAGCAAAAGCAGTAATAAGAGTAAAATATATAGCAATAGAAGCTCACATCAAAAAACAAGAAAGAACTCAAAGAAACAACCTAATCTCGAAGCTCAACGATCTAGAAAAAGAACAACAAAAAAACCCCAAATCCAGTAGAAGAAAAGAAATAATAAAAACCAAAGCAGAAATAAATGAAATTGAAACTAAAAAAACAATCCAAAAGATCAATGAAACCAAGAGCTGGTTCTTTGAAAAAATCAATAAAATAGACAAACCCCTAGCCAGGCTCACAAAGGAAAAAAGGGAGAAAGCACAAATACACAGGATCATAAATGAAAGAGGAGAAATCACAACGGACACAGCAGAAATCAAAAGAATAATCAGTAACTACTATGAACAGTTATATGGAAACAAGTTCAACAATCTAGAGGAGATGGACAAATTCCTACAACTCTACAATCACCCAAAGCTAGATAAAGAAGAAATAGAACACCTAAACAGACCAATTACAAGCAGCGAAATTGAAATGGTAATTAAAAACCTCCCCAAAAACAAAAGCCCAGGACCTGATGGATTTACAAATGAATTCTACCAAACATTCAGAGACGAATTAGTGCCTATCCTTCACAAACTCTACCAAAAAATTGAGAAGGAAGGGACAATACCAAACACGTTCTATGAAGCCAATATTACACTAATACCAAAACCGAATAAGGACAACACAAAAAAGGAAAACTACAGGCCAATCTCCCTAATGAACACTGATGCAAAAATCCTCAATAAAATTTTAGCTATCAGAATCCAACAATGTATCCATAAGATAATTCACCACGACCAAGTTGGATTCATTCCAGGGGCACAAGGATGGTTTAACATCCGAAAATCAATCAACGTTGTCCAACACATCAACAAAAAGAAATATAAAAACCATATGATAATATCAATAGATGCTGAGAAAGCTTTCGACAAAGTGCAACACCCATTCATGATAAAAGCCCTTGAAATTCTTGGGATACAAGGAACATACCTCAACATCATAAAGGCCATCTATGACAAGCCAACAGCCAGTATCATTCTCAATGGTGAAAAGCTGAAAGCAATTCCATTAAGATCTGGAACAAGACAAGGATGTCCACTCTCACCACTGCTTTTCAATATAATACTGGAAGTCCTAGCCAGAGCAATAAGACAAGAGAAAGACATCCAAGGAATCCAAATAGGAAAAGAAAAAGTCAAACTATCACTATTTGCAGATGATATGATAATATACATAGAGAACCCCAAAATCTCCACAGAAAAACTAATTCAACTCATCAATCAATTCAGTAAAGTGGCAGGATACAAAATCAACACGCAAAAGTCAGTAGCCTTCCTATACACAAACAATAAATCTGAAGAAGAAGAAATCAAAAAAACCACCCCTTTTATTATCGAAACAAAAAAAATCAAATATTTGGGAATAAATCTAACAAAAGAGGTAAAGGACCTATACAAAGAAAACTATAAAACACTGTTAAAAGAAATAGAAGAAGACACAAAGAAATGGAAAGACATCCCCTGCTCATGGATTGGAAGAATAAACATTATTAAAATGGCCATCCTACCAAAAGCAATATACAGATTCAATGCTATTCCAATCAAAATCTCAATGGCATTCTTCAAAGAAATAGAACAGTTATTGATGAAATTCATATGGAATCACCAAAAACCCCGAATAGCCAAAGCTCTACTGAAAAAAAAAGAAGGAAATGGAGGCATCACACTCCCAGACTTCAAACTCTACTACAAAGCCATAATCATCAAAACTGCATGGTATTGCGGGGCCTCCCGGATGGCGCAGTGCTTGAGCGCTGGGTTGAGAAGCTGCCCGCGGCCTCTGCGGCACCGGTTTGATCCCCGGCTGCTCCCCGGCCACCGAGGAGGGTCCCACATGGTGCGCAGACCTCTCCTGCCGCCCGCTGCGCCCCTCAGCAGTGTACTTCGGTCCTTCTGCCTGCTCTGCTCCCCGCTCTGGCTCTGGTGAATCCTCTCACCCTCCCGCGCTTCTGACTGTACCCCGTGCTTGTATAAATAAATAAATAAATCTAAAAAAAAAAAAAAAAAAAACTGCATGGTATTGGAACAAGAACTGACATACAGACCAATGGAATCGAATAGAAAATCCAGAAATAAACCCACAGATTTATGGTCAACTAATCTTTGACAAAGGAGCAAAGACTATGCATTGGAGCAAAGAAAGTTTGTTCAATAAATGGTGCTGGGAAAACTGGGTCGCTACATGCAAAAGAATGAAGCTTGACCACTACCTCACACCATACACAAAAATCAACTCAAAATGGATTAAAGAACTAGACATAAGACCTGAAACCATAAAATACATAGAAGGAAATATAGGCGAAACACTACGGGATTTGCACATCAAAGACATCTTTACAGACACATCACCCAAAGCAGTGATAGTGAAGAGAAAGATAAACAGCTGGGACTACATCAAATTAAAGAGCTTCTGCACAGCAAAAGAGACAATAACAAAAACAAAGAGAAACCCCACCAACTGGGAGAACATTTTTGCACCCAACACTAATGATAAAGGACTGATCACAAAAATCTGCAAAGAGCTGATGAGACTCAGCAACAACAAAGAAAATAATCCAGTCAAAAAATGGGCAGAAGAGCTAAAAAGAAACTTCTCTGAAGAGGAAATGCAAATGGCCAACAGACATGAAAAAATGTTCAACATCACTTGTAATCAGGGAAATGCAAATCAAAACTACCATGAGATACCATCTCACACCAGTGAGAATGGCACGTATTAAAAAAACTAGCAACAACAAATGTTGGCAAGGATGTGGAGAAAAAGGAACTCTTGTGCACTGTTGGTGGGAGTGCAAACTAGTCCAACCACTATGGAGAGCTGTGTGGAGATTTCTGGACCTACTAAACATAGAGCTTCCATATGATCCAGCAATTCCACTCCTAGGTATTTACCCAAAGGACACAGAAACATCAATTCCAAAGAGCACCTGCACTCCTATGTTTATAGCAGCACTGTTTACAATAGCTAAGCTTTGGAAACAACCCAAATGCCCAAAAATAGATGACTGGATCAAGAAGATGTGGTACATATATACCATGGAATATTACTCAGCATTCAAAAAAGATAAACACATGCAATTTGCAGCACCATGGATTGCACTGGAAGGGATCATGCTCAGCGAAATAAGCCAAAAAGAAAAAGAAAAATACCGGATGGTCTCACTCATAGCAGGAATCTAGAAAACTTAAATAAGGGACCAGGAAAATGAATATAAGAAAGTGAAAATCAAAATCAACAAAAAACTATGAACCAGAGACACTTTTTGGGGGTGGGGGGCGGGAGGGGAAGGATTGGGGTCAGAATGGGGCGTTTGCAATTGTATGGGGGAATATAAAAATAAAATTTAATATTAAAAATAAATAAATAAATAAATAAATAAAAATAAAATTAACTTGCTTTTGATTTACTAGTGTGTTTTACTTTGGCTCTCAGCAAAAAGTAGCAACTCTTAAGACAGTAGAGATGGTTATTTCAGAAAATGATTCTTGCTTAGATGTTATAAAAGGACTTCTATTCCCTAAATTAAAACACATTTTTTGCCTAGTATTAGCAAAAACAAAAATATTTTTGCATAATTATTTCAACGTTATGTTTAATAATGATTGTCATTTCTCACCTACTTCCCTGTAGTTGTTATACCTGCATATAATGAAAGAATGGCGATTTTAAAATAATAAAGGGCTCTGGATTGTAAATCAAGAATCCTCAGTTTGCCCTTGATGTATCCATAATTTAAAAGCTACAAAGTAAAGGGGATAATGCTAGGTGGTTTCAAAGGTTTCTTTTGGTCAGAAAGTCACCAATTAATAGATGGCTCTGATGGAGGATAAGAATAGGGAAAAAAACTGAAAAGGAGGTGCACCACAAGACCAGAAACCTGGCTCACAAGAAGGTGGGGGTAGAAAGATTAGCATAGCCATTGACACAGCTATGGAAACCAAGATACTTAAGCACAGACCACACAGTTGCGGAAACTAGTATCCTTAGGCGCACACTAGTACACTTAGGCGCAGACGCCTAGATTACAAAGCATAACATCCAAGCAGGTATCAGAGGGCACATCTGGTCCCTTTCAAATCTACATAGTTATCCAAAATTAGCAACCAACTGAGGACTCACAAGGAGTGAGCCCTTCCCAAACAGAAGAAGACTATATCAGCACAGGCTGGGGGTAGCACTCCCACTGCCCCACCTGTGACTATGCAGGTGTCTCTTTTCACTATCTCCTGCAGGGCAGCAGCCTTCCTACCTGCCTGTGACCTGTCAAGGCCACTGCCTGAAACAATGCAGGCCTCTCTTAGCAAACCTGTCCCTTCTGGGGCAGCTCTTCCTGCCCTTGTGTATCTATGCAAATGTCTTTTACTCTTTTATCCTTTCCCTAATAAACCTGCACTTTAAATGTAACTAATGCCTCTGTCTCGTGGAGAAACTCACCTGGGAAACTCGCTGCATGTCGCTGAAACGGGAGCTCTGGTGACACTGTTACAGAGCAGCCCGGATATGAAATGGGTTGCCTGGCTGTGGATCCTCACCCGTGCACTTAAAAGGGACTTATTAATACTCCACGACAGGCACACACAAAAGGTTAATAAAGGTTTATTTACAAGGGAAAGGGAAATGAGGAAATGTACAACTCAGGGAGAAAATAGGGAAATAAAGTCTTTAATGCATCCTACCCGATCCGCCGACCTGAAAACCCAAAGGCACTCTGAGAGCTGGCCCCCCCATGCTGTGAGCTGGTGGAGAGCCAAAAAGGGAACCCTCCCCCCACCAAAGCCCACATGTCTGATTTTATACCAAACCTGGCTGCTTAACCCCACCCTCAGGATCCAGCAACCTTCCCTTTGGTTGTGATGGGATTTGTCTTTCCCAATGTCCTGATGGCTTTGGTCTGGAGTTGGGGGTGGAGTCCACAAAGCCTGTACGGAATTAGCTTTAGGACATCCTTTTCCCCCTAACACCTTTCCCAGAGTGAACTCAAGGACTCCGCACTCCAAACCCACTGACTTCAAAAACAACTTCAACTCCATTGCCAGTTCAAACCACAGTCAAACCAAAGACATCCTGCAGTGGAGGAGGAGGGAGAGGGATCAGAGGGAGAGAGGGAGGCACACAGAGGGCTGTGGTGATGGTGCACGGGTGCATTGGTAAAGGAAATTCTATGAGGACTACACCTGGGCATGGGGGGGAAAGCAAACATTTAAAAATGAACAGTGATGTAAAAAAATACATAAATTAAAAAAATTAAATTAAAAATAAATTAAAAAAAAAAAATATATATATATATATATATAAACACTGACTCCTTACTCCAGCTGTGAGGACATTTTCAACTGAGCCCCACCCCTGGAATATCCCTTTGCCAAAGGAAAATGTCTTTCCCTGAGAGCATCCTAATGCTAGTCAGGTCTGATCTCAGGCCTCCATTAAAATCCTAAAGGCCCAATTCTAGCTTCAAAACTCAGAGGCATGAGCAAGGGCTTCCTTGCAACTGTATCATAAATTAACTTCTGCCAAACTCTGCTGCCGTCATGTCCTCACAGGTGATGATAAAGGCAGTATAATGAACCTCTGAATGCAAGTTTCCCCCTCAGAATGTGTTTCCCAAGGAACCCAAATTGAGAAGGTTGGTACCAAGAATGGTCCAGGAAAGAAAACCTAAAATGGAATTTTGGAGGTACATCCTGTGTCATCTGGCAGGCCAGAGGACTCATCACTGTGACACATGGTGTATTGACAATTATTACATGGCAAGTGATAGAAGTACAATTATTACAACTTTCACTGGTGGTGAACCGGTAGAGCACCTTTAGAAGGGCTCTTGGGCACATGGTGGATATAATACCACGCATGTGAAAAGTTCAAGTAATTATAAGGACAATGAAATCTGAACTCTTACTGAATGGCATTGATGCACTGGAAAAAGACAAAGTTTGAACATGATTAATCAAGATTAATCTAAGGCAAGTATGAAAATCAAAGGGCAACAAAAACACTGATTTGCAGAAGAGCAGAAAAAGCTAAACTTTCGTACAGGACTTAATTATAAGAGTAGTGGAGTACAGGGAGGTTGAATTCTCATTTCTAACCCATGGTAGGCCAAGGTCAAGGCAATGGTTAGGAAGGAAGGGTGTCCTGAGACTGCAGTAGGAAGATTTGGATCCATGCATTTAAAATTTGAAATCCAAAAGTCTCCTGAAGCTTCTAGACTTATGGAAGTGGCTTACTTCTCCCTTTGCTAGGCTAATACTTACCCTTTGACAATATAAAGACCTCTGCCTAGCAAAGTAACACATCATCTCTCACCCAGTAGGGCTGACCCACTCTCCTGTTCTTGTCCCAAGATCAGTAACTTGGGTCATACCACAATGTAAGCAAGCTGGGATATGCTGAGCTTTTAATGGAGAAAAGAAACAAAATGTTGACGGAGCTGCCAGACATAGTGAATATGTGCTAGTAGGAGCTAGAAGAATACGTAAGGGATTGGATCCTGAATGTGGTGCTTAATGTGAAGGAGGGGTGTAGGTGTAAAGTTGGATAAGAGAGAATTTATTATTATGGAAATACTCTTCTGTACTGTGGGTTTTGACATCACAGCAAGAACTCCAGAAAATCAGGATAGCATATTGTTAGAGGAGTTTTGAGAAGGCTGGAGTAAGTGAAGACACACACTAAGTAAAGCAGGAGTATCAGAACTATTGCTGTGGTTGATAGAATAAATGGATCAAATGGCTCAGACAAACAGGTATGGTAACTGGATATTCTATGTGAGTCTGAAAATCAATTAGTTAGCTATATTCAATCAGAGGGCAAGGAATTTACCAAAGGGATAAGATGTGATACCAGCATCATTGATAATTTCACTGTTGACTGGTTGTAATAGTGCTGTCACAGAACTGAGCTCCATGAGAGCAATGTGAGTTATAGGAGGAGTTTCCATTGCTGCCTCTGGGGTCTTTAAAAAGTATTGATGTCTGCTTCCCAGATATTGATGCCTGCACCCTAGATATTGTGATCTAATTGCAAACCAGTCTTTGGCATTTTTTAAAGCTTACTCAGTAATTTTAATATGTAGCAGAGTTTGGAAACTATTGGATTACATATTAAATAACAGAGGTCAAGTGCCAGTTCATAACTATCAGAATCAAGGTGAGTAAATTGTCAAAATGAGTAGCAAGGTTAAAGTAGTATCAATGAGGACCTAAACTGGAGAGCAAATGGTTAGTAGAACAAAGTATTCCTAGGGGCAAGATACAAGGGCAGTCAAAAAGGGGTACTGTTCAACTAGTGCTTATCAGACCTTAAGGAGGTAGGGAATGACTTTATGGAAAAGGATAGAATTGGAATTTTAGGGATAAACTTAATGTACCATATACACATTGATTTTTAGTGATGCTTACCTGAAACCCATATAATGTTATAATGTAATATTATTTCTTCAATAATTTTAAAGATTAAATGCCTAAAGAAAATTAAATGCCTAAGTGCAATTAAGAAATGTAAAAAGGGAAGTGAAGTTGAATATCACTTTGGCCCAAGACCAGCTACGATGACAGTCAGTTTTCCCCACTAAACTTCTAATATAGTACCATGAGGAGCTGTTCCCAGATATTCCCTTTGTGTCCTGGGGCTAATAGCACCTCAGGAATTAACCTAGACTTATGCTTCTGAGTGTTCTGATTTCTTTCCTTCTAACAAATAGCCAACAAGATTTCTTTTATCACACCTAGAATAATAAGCTTACCCATTTGTACTGGGTAACAAATTGCAACTCAGTTTATTAGAGTTGGGTGTTAGCTGGATTCTATACATAAGAGATTTTTATATGTATAGATTCAAAAACAGAATTGAACCACAAGGCATAAAATACTCTGTGTGTTCTGGAATCTCCAGTGTATATTTCAGTGCATTTCTCTCCTGGATCCCATTAAATCTTTCTAATTAACATCACATAATAGGGGTGCTATTGAGAATCTAAACTTGTATTTGGCTAAGAGGAATTCTGAAAGGCTGAGTATGGAGTAAATATTCCCTTTAGAGATAGTGAGAGTCACAGTTCAAAGAGGAAGGAGACTGAAAAGAGGATGACTAGAGTTTGAAGACAGTAAGGTGAGGGATCAAAGGCAATGGCTTAAAAGACTCTTCTAGTGAGCATGGTTTCATGCAACCCAGAGAAAAAAGAGGTTAAATGGATTAAGGTGCAGTTCACAGGTTCAATCACACCCCGCAGTGAAGCCAGGTATTTCTAACATATAATTACTATTGAATTCCCTTTTCTGAGAACCACTTCTTGAGAAGGCACAAAAGTAGAAAAGCCATCAATGGGCTGCAGCCAAACCACTGGGGACTTAAGTAACTACTGGCTGTTTAAACAACTGCACCTCAACCCTGCCAATCTGTTTCCAGGAGAAAGCTGTGCTGTCTGACATTACGAAAATGCCCTCTTTCCTGCAGCCTGAAAGTCAACTAACATTCAGGACAGTGTATTACTTCTCTTCCACTTATGCCCTCACTCTTAAGTACATGAGGAAAGGAGGCTCCTGGATCCCTACCCCTACACCTCGATGCTACCACTTGGTGCTAAATAGGAAAAAGAGCAGTATTTAGTTGGTGCTTATAAACCATTACGCTAAGTCTTGGTCAATGGGAGATTTCATAAGCCAAGTTATTTTCCAGATTAGTGAAGCCTCAGCAAACACAGACAAGGCCTATAAACCTATAAAAATATAGGTTGTTTTTACAGAGAGCTGCACGTTCTCGGCAAGGTACTATTTCATGATTCACTTGCTTAACGTGAGCTGCTTCAGCCACTGAGCAGATACAAGGTCTACAAAGAGAAAAAGAAGCACAGAACCTGCATTCAAGGGGTTCAGCCTGGTTGAGATAAAGAAGTGCTGGGAAAGGAACAGGAGAAATAGCAGTATATGATATTAAGGGATTAGGAATCTCAACTGGGGTGACCTGGGTTCAAATCCATACTCTACCATTCTCGCTATAGAAACTTTCTCAAGATCCCTTAACTGTCTGGATCATCAGTTTTCTAACTGGGGATAATGAACCAAGATTTTTAAAAAGAATTAAACAGGACAAAATAAAATGCTTAACACCATGTATGTCATTTTGAAAATACCTAATAAATGTCAGCTACAATTATAATAATTATTTAGGATGGGAGTTGATCAGTACTGAGACAGTGGCAAAGAAAGTTTAATCAGATGTGCTAAAATGCAACACCAGTCATCTGGATTAAAGCCATGGGCTAGTATCATTACAGAGACCCTTTGTTCACCTTCTGATGTCCTTATTTATGTGCTATCACTTCTGTCAAGAGATCCCAACAGTTCAAGGAAACAGAGAATAAGTAAACATTCACATGTCCTATACCCACCCAGGAAAGCAACACAGCCTGTGTGCCTGAAGGTGGGAGGTGAGATTCAGGATATCATAGCAGAGTGACAAGGTAAATATTCAACACATGAGCAGAACAAGTATCCTCACTTTGGCCGACCTTCAATCTTACTCTAATCATTAAACCAGTCTTACATTAAAAGCAAAACAAATGTTAACCCCTAACATATAAAGTATTTCATTTCTAATGGCAACCATTGTGTGTGCTCTGTTTTAACTTAAAGTAACAACTTGTTAATGTTTGGGGTTTATACTGGCAGAACTTCTCCCAACACTCATAAAATCACACTGCATACAATTGCGTCTTTTACTTAAGCCTTCCCTGGTTTTCAAGCCCCTAATATTTTCAAATTACCTTATATGAAGGTATTACCCAGTATATTAATTTTTTATTGACAAATTTGAAGACTGACAATACAGGAAATACAGTTCTAATGTCAGTGGTCAATCAGTCAGTGAATATTTTATTAGTTGCTCACAGTGTACATATGCTAATATTAAATAATATAATTGGACAAAGACATTGTAACAGAAGAAACTTAGTTTAATCCAGATAACATACTCCACCAGGAATCAATTACTATAAAGGATATTTTTCCCCTTGAGAATTCAAATGTATAGGAGTGTTTTTAAAAACACAGGTCTAGATTTATAATTAAAATTATAAACATCTTAACAATAATGGGAATGGTTTTCTTTAAGGCTTCAAAGCATTTGCTAGAAAATGATCATTTGATTTAGCAATTGCTTGACAGTCAACCAAGATGTAAGTCTTCAAAAAGAGCCCTGTGTCTGGACCATAACCTTTAAAAGATGAGGGCAATAATCTAAACCTGTAACAGCAGCAACCGCTGTGCTCAATAGTATAAATATTCTTGTCTTTGGCATTTAGCATTATGAAGGAAGAATTATGTCCCCTATTACAGCAAGGAAAGAATCATCAATTCAGTTTACATGAAGATTTTCTAGATCTTTGTGTCAATCATTTCATAAAATTATTGATTAAAAGAAATAGAAAAGAAGTAAAATGGCATAAATAATAGAAAAATATTGAAAACCTGCACACGCTCAGTGTCTTGAGCTTATAATGCAGATCTCAATTTAAATTTAACCTTCAAACACAAGTGTCATGAAATGTGCTGTCATTTTCTGAGCAGCCATGTTAAATTATCTCTGCCTATTTAGTACACAATTAGACAACCATTACAGAAAATACAAATTCCTAGGATTAAAATACTGGTTTCTCTATTTGGATGGTAAATTTACCTAAATATTTTACAAGGACATTATAATTATGCAGCTTGAACCACTATCACAGAGTGAATATACAGAGTGGATATATCAGAAATAGAATATTATCAATACCCTTTGGCTATCTGTATATCTCTTTTGGAGAAGCCTATTAGAGTTCCTTATATACAGTTCCGGTATCAGCTCATCTGATAAATGGTTTGGAAATATTTTCTCCATACTGCAGCTGCCTCTTAATTTTGTTAATTGGTTTGTTTTTCTGTGCAGAAATTTGTTAGTTTGATATAGTCCTACTTGATGTTTTGCTTTTTTTGCTTGTAGTTTTGGTGTCAAATCCAGAAAATCATGACAAGACTCACATCAAATAGCTATTCCCCTATGTTTTCTTCTAGGAGTTTTGTGGCATCAGTCTTATTCAAATATATAATCCATTTTGAATTTTTGTGTGTAGCATAAAATTGGGATCTAATTTTATTATTTTTGCATGTGAATATCCAATATTCACAACAACACTTTTTTGAAAAGACTACAATTGGCTAAATATAGGGCCCTCATAATCTCCAGGGGTACAATCTGATGTGTGTTCCACTGGGACCCTAGATCCTTAGAATTGCTGACAGACTGTGACTGTGGTTGGGCTTGAGCCAAGTATAGAACCCTTTCAAGATATTTGAGGGCATAGATTGGAGTGTCTCCTGCCAAGTCCATGTGCCAGCAGAATTACTGGCAGACAGGCAAGGATGGGCTGAGTTCCATTTATAGGATCATTTCAGAATCTAGGGTGTCAAAGTTAGTAGGCTAACTTCCAGGGATACCTCAATGTATCTGAGAAGGGATAGTGCACGTTGAAGGGCCAATTTAAGATCCACAGCTGAAACTATATGGCAATTACAAGATGCATGGATGGGCATGACTCCTTCTCAGTACCTTGGCTGGGGACAAGACCAAGGCCAAAATGGGAATGTAACCAAATCCTCAAGAGTATAGAGCTATTTCCAGGGGCCTCCCTGGTGGCGCAGCGGTTGAGCGCTGGCTTGCGAAGCTGCCCGCGGCCTCTGCGGTGCTGGTTCAATCCCCGGCTGCTCCCCGGCCACCGGAGGAGGGTCCCACATGGCGCGCAGACCTCTCCTGCCGCCCGCTGCTCCCCTCAGCAGTGTACTTTGGTCCTTCTGCCTGCTCTGCTCCCCGCTCTGCTCTGGCTCTGGTGAATTCTCTCACCCTCCCGCGCTTCTGACTGTATCCAGTGCTTAAATAAATAAATAAATAAATAAATAAATAAATCTTTAAAAAAAAAAAAAAAAAGAGTATAGAGCTATTTCCAGATCTGTACCCGAGACCACTGTTGGTGAGTCAGCCACTTAGGTGTGAGCCTGTCTTCTTAATTGGTTCTCCTTGGTATTGGAATGCAGCAGAGGTTAACAATCTTTTAGCTGGATCATACAAGGCCCACAGAAGTACTTTTTTTCTGGGACAGAAGTCGAATGATTTCTGTTGAGGAGAATGTGAGAAGGGAACATCTTAGTGTGTGGGGTGTGTGTGTGTGTGTGTGTGTTTCATACTCTTTTCCACTTAACATGCTTTCTAAAGCATTTGGGCTTCCTTTGTTTTAAATAGATATTCCCAAGATGTTTCAAATAACCTATGAGCTCCTCAATGTTTTGTTAACAGAGAATAGTTTTTATCATTGCAAAACTGACTGATTATACTATAACATAGTGAGAAAAAGCCCATTCATTCATGGTGAAGTTGTCTTTATTTTGTTCCTTTTTTTTTTTCTTTAGAAGATGACTAAATGGATAAACACATATAAGAAACTTTCTTCTTGCAGAGATTGGTGAGGGCAGTGTTACTCAGTGTATTTAATTTTGACCCCCTCCATCACCATTACTTTGTCATTTTTGTCCCAGACCCTCCCCCATCCATTTAAATTTGAGAGCCTTCAGGGTGCTCATTTATGTCCCCTAGTTTTTGAAAGATTTTATGTTGCCAATCGTCTACTATGTGAATGTCCATTTTATCATTTTGACTAACTTTGCTGCACATGATTCTCTCAAATTCCTTCCATCTTGTTGAAAATGGTTGCAGTTTATCTTTTCTTATCCCTCTATAATACTCCATGATGTGTATTCTTGATGCACTCATTTGTTGAAGGGGATTTAGGCTGCTCCCATGAAGGGATATCTTATTTTACCATCTTGTTAACAACAGTCCAGATACAATTGCAGCAGTTAATGCAATTATCATGGTATTTTTTTTTAAATTTTTTTTTAATAGAGGCATGTTTTATTTATTTATTTATTTATTTATTTATTTATTCGTTTGTTTGTTTTGTTTATACATGCACTGGGTACAGTCAGAAGCACGGGAGGGTGAGAGAATTCACCAGAGCCAGAGCGGGGAGCAGAGCAGGCAGAAGGACCAAAGTACACTGCTGAGGGGAGCAGCGGGCAGCAGGAGAGGTCTGCGCGCCATGTGGGACCCTCCTCCGGTGGCTGGGGAGCAGCCGGGGATCGAACTGGCGCTGCAGAGGCTGCTGGCAGCTTCGCAACCCAGCGCTCAACCGCTGCACCACCGGGGAGGCCCTATCATGGTATTTTTAAAATTTTTAATGTATAGAAATTCAGTTGATTTTGGTATATTTATTTGTACTTGACAATGTTTAACATGTAAATTAATTCTAATAATTTATCTATAGATGGATCTGGATTTTCTGCATGTACAATCATGTTATCTATATAAAATCATCTTTCACCTCAGTAAATGGAGAATGTAGCTGCAGTTCTATCTTGAAAATTTCTAGAAGATTCACACTTCTCATTAACTTCCACTGAGTAACCCTCATCTCTCCCTGGAATTATTGTAATATCCTTAATTGGTCCTTTTGCCTCTATGTGTGACCCCTCTTCAACAATTGTGTAAACCTACCAGAGTGAGCCTTTACCAATGGAAGTGAGGTCATATTATTCTCAGATCATGCAATTTAATTTTTTAAGTTTCTCGTCTTTCTTTCATCTTTAACAGGATAGATTTGTAATACAGTAAATATGTGATTCAAAACCATAATGATCTTCAGTGGTAACTCAAATAGTAGAGATATTAAGGGTTGATTTATTTAGAATGCCTTCCTATGATGCTGGGAGGTTTTATTGATGTTAGCAAAGTTTGAATTACATATTCTAATTTTATTAGTTAAACTTCTGTAGGTCAGTATTTTTGACTACGAGAAGGCTCGTACTTCTCCTTCTTTTGAGGTGATAATTTATAATTGACAAAGAAACATTTTGTACACTAACCCCTTTAATCCATAAATCATGCCTGATGCTGACATAAGTACATCCTACTGGTGGGAAAAATGAGTCCTGAAGTCAATTGAGTTTTGAGGCAACAGCAGGAAGTGTGAAATCTTAAGTTGAAATCACACCTTCTGACAAGGAAGCCACAGTTCTTTTCATTCTGCTAATGTTACAGTCACAATAGTAGGAAACTTATAAAGCAAAATCATGTGAGGTGAGAAATTCAGGATCTTAGGACAAAGAATCTGCATTGATAAAAGGACATTTTGGTCTTTTTTTTTTTAAACACACACACACAAAAACAATTGTTGAATGAATGACCAACTGCAGCATTACAACTTAATGTCTCCTTCCTCCCCTTGTTATCTTGGTAACTTTGGGGGTTGATATCATCATTTTTTTAAAAAGCAGTGTCAGTTTTTGAATTTTAGATATCCATTATTTTATCACCACATACATTTTAGAGTCAGAAAATCTAATGAAGACGCTCTAACATAATTAAGATATTTTATTTATTCATTTTTATCTTGTTTTTCTAATTGATACTAATGAATATCAATTGATACAGTGGGAGTCCCTCTTGGGGAGAACTAACTTTTCACCCTCTGTATAAGTGACTGAGGGTTTATGTCACTTTTCACTGTTTCCCCAGGAATCTTACACTACCCATTTTGTGGGGAAAGGAAAAAAATCATGATTTCAAAATCACATTTGACATCTGCAGCTTTATTTACTGCAACAAGGAAGTCCAGGAAATTATGTTGGCTGAAATATATCTATGTTTTTATAAAAGTCTGTGGATAATTTACTGTACTGTTACAGGGTAATCTGAACCCCACATTTAGGGATTGGAGGAGCTTGATTAATATATTACTTCTTGGCTAAGGGAGAAAATTTAGGAATAAGGTAAGTCATAACCATCACAAACCTATATTTGACTCAATTTTCTAATTATTTTACATAAAAGTATGCATAATATGTGTGTACACACACACACACACACACACACACACACACACATACACACACATATATAGCCCAATTGACCCAATTTCCTATTAGAGAAATTTCCATACAAGCCAAATTTTAGAAGGCATTGTCATTAACAACGCTTACATCAAGGGTTCTTAAAGTGGTATTTCATAAAACTCGGAATATTTATCTTATTGATTAAAATCATTGAACTTCTTTATATTTCCAGATTACTGCCAAAAACAACAATTACTTAATTTAATTGGGAATACAACAGGCTTGCAGTAATTGTTAAAACATATAAAATACAATGTGCCCTAAACAGATTATAAAATATCATACATTACTTTCAATTTAAAATAATCAAAACTATAAATAGAGTATCTATAGTACATTAGCATGTAGAAAGGAGTAAACGTTCCTCAGAGGGAGGCAGTGTGGAGAGTTCATTCAAGAAACACAGTGTTAAGGGTAGAGTTCCCTGACTTTGCAGAGGTGAGCTGGGCCAGAGCATGCACAGTCTTGAGGGAAAAATCATGATATAATTTTGGCTTTTCGTAAGAGCAGTGTGAAGCCAAGAAAGGAATTTAAGTTATGTAGTGGCAAGGTGAGAATTACATTTTAAAACAGTCATTCAGGCTAACAGATTGTGATGAGGTAAGAAGATTCAGAGAAACCCATCAGAAACTACTTGGGGAAGTCTAAGGGAAAGGATGGTGACCAGCACTAGAGTGTGGTAACTGGTAAGGAGGAGGAAAGAAGAAAACAGACTCAAGAAAAATAAAAGGGAACTTTGCCCTCCTTTTAGATCACATCCCAGACTCCCTGAATCTAGCCATTGACTGGTGTTTGATACCCTTGAAAATGCAACATCATTTCATAGGATTATTAGCTATAAGTAGAATTTGTTGATTCAGGTTCACAGACATTTTCTATTCTGCGTTCCACTGATTTTGTAAGAGGCAGGAGAACAGCTTGTAATATGTCACAATGTGTGCACTTTGCCTCCTGGAGCTGGCACAGGGTAGGAGGTGGGAGGAATGTTGACTGCCAGCAGGACACAGGTGCAAGGGAATGGCTCACCCACTCCCTGTGGGCCCTGGGTTTGAAAACTTAAACACCTGCCAAATCAGTAGCATTAACTAATAAAAAAAGCAGCACTTTCTCCCACATCAAGGAAGGACTCTTAGAATCAGTAAATAAACACTCAGTCAAACTTTCCTATAAACAGTGCGGTTGAAAGAATACATTAACCTTTTTTAAATAGTAAGAAAGGGCTACATAAAATATAGTGTTACTATCATCTGGGGAAAAAAATGATGTAATAGGAGGGATTACAGGGATAATCTCACATTAGAGTGACAACCCGAATCTTTAGGCAAGAGAAAAATGAACATGATTACAAACATTTTGTGTATTATCCTTAATATTTTCTATAATTTACTGATCTAGATTGGATGGACAAACTGCAACCTACAAACTAGGTCATTCCACCATTTCCTTTTTGAGTAGTTTTTCTGGAACACCGCCATACCCACGTGTTCATGTGTATTTTTTTTTAAGATTTATTTATTTATTTTATACAAGAACTGGGATATAGGTCAGATGTGTGGGAGGGTGAGAGGATTCACCAGAGACAGAGCAGGGAGCAGAACCGGCAGACTGATGAAATACACTGCTGAGGGGAGCAGCAGGCGCGACAGGAGAGGTCTGCTTCGCCATGTGGGATTCTCGCAGGCTGGCCGGGATCAATGGGCACTGCAGAGGCTGCGAACAGCTTCACAGCATGGCACTCAACTGCCTGTGCCACCAGGGGAGGCCCTTGTTCATGTGCATTTGTTATGGCCGTTTTCATGCGACAACAGCAGCAGTGTTAAGTACATGCAATAGCCTGTTTGGTCAATGAAGCCTAAAATATTTACTACCTGGACCTTCAGAGAGAATGTGCCAACCCTTGTCTACCTCTAAATAGAACTCAGGAAAGTATCAGGCTTTTTGTAGGGTACTCTCACGCCAAGTTCTTGATGTCCATGCCTGTAAATCATTAGTCATGGAAACCTTTCAGTCCAAATTCCATTTGCCACTAGTAAGAGACTAATTTGGAAATGGAATTGTTGATTCTTCTTGAAAATAAGGCCTCTCAGTGTAGATATTTTGTGTGTTAATAGCACAGGCCTTCATTTAAACAGACATATTATTAAATTAAGTCATCATTAAAATAATTATGTGAAGGGAAATGTTTTTTTAAAACTCAAGTTTCTTTAAACCAATGCTTGACAGGTTTTCAAGTTCTCTCCAACTGTCCTTGGATCCCCCTAGTTCACGTCTCTCTACTGGAAAATAATTCAAAGAGTAGCAAGCCCTTAGCGAACCACATCGTTTCAAGAGACTACAACATCTATTTAATACAAAAACTCATTTGCAATCACCCTATTGCCCTAGGAAAACTTAAATTCATTCTTACTCAACTGTCCTGTATAAAAAGTTACAACAGTTGGTCCCTTACTCATAATATAAGACCTAACTGCTTAATTTTTATGATTCCTTAAGTCAGTGTCCATCCTAGTTAATTTAAATGCCTCCGATGTTAAAAGCACAGTAAGTTGGTGTAAGTTTGATTTGTTTTCCAGCATTATCTACTGGGCTGGCAGGAGCCTCATAGTTTCATGTTTTAACAACAGTGACACTGCTAGTATTTAACAGACCTTATGAGAAAAACTAGGAGTCCTGTTTTTGACTAAAATATTAGTAAATATTATAAAGTTTGTCAAAATCAAGAAGGGCATAACTTTCAGCTATGGTTGGTGAGAATGTGAGCAGGCACACTTTGAACCACAATTAGGCATTATCATGCAAACTAATGTGCATATTCTATGAATCAGTAACTTTGCTTCAAGGTATTAAAATCCAAAGAAACTCTTTCACCTGTTTCATCTTTAATTTCAAATATTATTTAATAACAAGTATTACTTAATTATGTAGTATCATTACATATTGATCTTCAGGTATTTACCCTGTCAGCTTCAAGTCCTAAAGGGTACTACTATTAACTAACATACACCAAAAAAAAAATGGTTAAGGACTGAGTTTCACTGAACTAATCTGAGTTCTCTGAACTTTCCAAAGGACAGGGGTTCTGGGTGAGAGTGAAGAGGTGTTGGAGGTGATGAATTCATTAGAAAAATCATTGTATTGTCTTTAGAAGGAGTAAACAAAAACCACAGGTGTTCATAATTTTTGAACCAGAAGCTTCATGTTGTCAAAATAAAATCAAATGGGATGGAGTCTTTTAACTTGCATGAAGAGTGATAAGTTTTTCTCTCAATCCTTTCTTGTTTTTATTATTAAAATCTATGCTTTGAGACCTTGCGTATTATTTTATTAATATTATTAATTATACAGTTTCTGATAAAGAATCATTATAGGCCAAAAAGAACAGAAACAAAACAAACAAAAATAAACCTCTTTCATTTGAACACTGAAAGTCATAATTTAAAATGTTCACAGAAACATTATTTTTAACAGGAAGAAAAAAAGAAATAACTTGAATATTCATCAACAGGAATAACTGGAAAAACAGTGATATATTCATACAATGGAGTACTATTCAGCAGAGAGATTAAAAGAATTAGAACTGTGGTCTGGAAGAATCTAAAAAAAATATTGCTGAATTATAAAAGCAAATTCCAGAGTAATACTCACCAATAACTTTATGGGTCAACGTGACTAGGCTCAGTATCCAGTTTTTGGTTAAATATCCCTCTAGATGTTGTCATGAATTAATCCTTAGACATGATTGATACCTAAGTCAGTGTACTGAGTAGATTATCCCCTTCTGTTCCCACCCCAAAATGTGGGCAGGCCTCATCTAGTAAGTTGAAGGCCTTAAAAGAAAAACCTTAGGACCCCAAGGAAGAAGGAATTCTACCTCCAAGCCACCTTTGGATTCAACCTTCAGTATTAGCTCTTTTCTGGGTCTCCAGCTTGCCCCGCAAATTTTGGACTTGGCCAGCTGCACAATTTGTGAGCATTCCTTAAAATAAATCTCTTTAAATATACACACATTTGATTGGTTCTGTTTTTCTGGAGAATCCTACTACTTATAGAAAGACATCTTATACTGAAATTAATTACATGTAATTAAAAAGACAGAATGTCTCCAAATCTTGGGAAATTATAAAGAAAAGTGAGGGAGTGATAAACACACAATTTAGAATTAAGTTAACTCTCATGAGCAGGGAGGGGGATGTGAAAAAAAAGGATACTATGCAAGGGACTCCAGTGATAGCTGGTTGGCATAGCACATATATTTAACATAGTCTTTATTTTCTGTATCGACATATTATTTTAGAACACATTTATGCATAAATTATTTTATATATGAAAATATTTCCTAAAAGTTCCAGTGTCCCAAATTCTAGTCCAGGTCTCTTTACTTTATTCCATATGTAGCAGTATATCCTGCCTATAATCCTGACCATTCATGGTCAACTGTCTCATCGTCTTTGAAAGCAATATCCTCAACTCTTGCTAACATAATACATTTGATTTTAAAATTTTGTAATATTACAGAATTATGTAACTCCAATTTAGGTATGTGGCATTCACCATCTATGAATGGTATATAAAAGGGCTTCTGGATCCCAAGAAGTAGCTTCAAAAATGTGCAAAGTTATCTTTAATTATGTATTTGCATCTGTTCATATGTATGCATGTTATATATGTGTGTGTTTATGTATATGTTTATGACCACTGTTTTATCAGATGCACAAATGTAATATAAATTGTAGATTTCTGACTGACCTTTTTATTGAGGGAGAGGAAGTATGGACTTCAGATGAACTCTGTCCCAGTCATTTATAATGTGCACGAATTTTTAAATCAATGACTCCGTAGGGCTTTGATGTCTCTTCCATAAATGGAGATCATAACAGGGTTGTTTGAGGACAAGATCATACATTTTTTTACTAACTTTCCTTCAGGATTTGAAATCAATGTTTAGCAAGGTAAGACCCATTTCTGCCCATTTCTGAGTCCCATACTTTTGTGGTTCCTAGTTTTTGAACATTGCGATTTAGATAAATAAGTCAGGTATGATATGTCTCCTCTAATTTTATACATTATTGGATTTGAAGAATATCCCATTGTCATGATTTCTGTGATTATTGGCAAATATTCCTCTCTAGTCTCCTTGCCCAGTCCAGGTGCATATCCTGTTCATAACTCCATCTCTGTGACCGACGCCCAGAATCAGTTGTGGTTATTTATTTAAAGCTCCAGTGATTTCATATATGATCTACGTGTACCCTGAGAGCTGGAATTTAGCCACAATGAGCTTGTTAAAGAGGCCAGCCTACAAACTGCTATTGATCTGAAAACCAGAATAGAAGTTCTCCCAATAAGAATCCCGACTACATATTTATCTTACTACACTGAGTCCATAATACAGACATGGACTCCAACTACTCCAGGTCAGTACGACTTTTCATTCTCTGATATTAATACTTCACCCTTCCCTACACTTTTCAAAGTGCAGACAGGAATACCCTCTACTCCCCACCCACAAACCTACATATGCACATGTGCTTTTTTCCTTCCTGGAATTAATCTAAGGCCAATCCTTTTAGATAGATCTAAATCCTCTTTACTCAGAAATTTTGCACTATTAATCATAATTTAAAATCATTTACCTTCCATTTTTCTCTATGAATCAGTCTTATCAAAAAGTAATATTTCTCCAGTATCTTCCATCTTAAAAAATATACACATTTAATTATGTTCCCATTTCTCACTTCCAACAGCCAGACGTGTCATAATCATTGGAAAAGTGTCAAAAACATAATTACACAATTCAGTTACTGATCAAAAAGAGAACATCCATGGACTCACCATCCAAGTAAAAAATTAGAACACTATCAATTGCTAGGATACCCTCTCCCAATCATTCCCCCTTCCTATTGTACAAAGATGATCGTTATCCTGTCATTGAATGTTGCAGTTTAGGGTGGTCTATTTTCATACATTGATCATATTAATTATTATTATTTGTCAACACTATATTTTCAAAAATCTATCCATGTTGGTGCACCGATTCATTCCTTTTCATGGCTTATAATTTTTATAGTATCAATAAATTCAATAAATTTTAACAAAAAATATATAGGTCATATAACCATTACCACATTCAAGATATAGGACATTTACAATACCTTAAAATGGTCTTAGCTTTTGCCAGCTTTTTTCTCAGCACTTACTTTTCCCACCCACAAACCTGGACAACCACTGATGTGCTGTCACTATAATTTATGCCTTTTTTAGAATTTTACATAAATTAAATCATATAATATGTAGACTTTGGTCCTTATGTGACATAGCATAATGCTATGCTATGTATATAGATAATTTTATGTTACGTATATGGATAATTTCTTCCTTTGTATTTATTGATAAGTTGTATTTAATTGTAGAAATATAATACAATCTGTTTATTCATTCACCAATTGTTGAATATTATTGCTTAATTTTTATACGAATTTTCCTCACTTCTGCTTAGGTTGTTTATAGGCCATTTAATTTATAAGTGCTTTTTCAAATTCTTGCCCAACGTTTTACTAGATAGACTCTTTTCGTTTTTTTTTAAGATTTATTTATTTTTTATACAAGAATTGGGGTACAGGCCAGAGATGTGGGGGGTGAGAGGCATCACCAGAGACAGAGAAGGGAACAGAACAGGCAGATGGACCGAACTACACTGCTGAGGGGAGCAGCGGGCGAGACAGGAGAGGTCTGTCCCATCATGTGGGTTTCTCCCTGGCCGGCTGGGAATTGAACTTTTGCTGCAGTGGCTGTGGATTGCTTCATAGGTTGCATCTTAATCCCTGCACCACCAGGGAGGCCCATAGATAGACTGTTAATAGACTATTAATTCATTTCTAGGATTCTTACATATATCCTGATTATATATTCTTTACTATTATCTGTATTGCAAATACCTCCTCCCACTATATGTCTTGCCCTTTCAGCTTTTAATGACATCTTTTGACAAATAGAAATAAATTTTATTATATTCAAATATATTGGTTATTTGCATATAGGTGCATTTTGTGTCCTGTTTAAAAAATCTTTCCCTATTCTAAGAGCATTAAAATGTTTTCCTTTACTCTCTACAAGATTTAGTTAGATCTACTTTGAGTCAGGTATTAATTTTTGAATATAGTTTGAGATAGCTGTTAATTTTCCTTTTTTGCTTTCTGATTTGCTTATTTGTTCAATATTTTAGTAAAAATTTTTAAATTTGTACTTTTTTTTAAAAATCCATCCTTCCACATGTACCTACATATCGCCTTTATCATAGAGTGTCCATAGATTGATATTACTTTGGACACTGACTAGACTCTTCTAATCTACAAAGTTCATATATTCTTCCATATGATTACTTCTTAAATTTACTTTTTTCAGGTTTTAACTGTCTATAACTTTTTTTAAGGTAACACTGGTTTACAAAGCAGTACATGATTTAGAGATATGGGTTCACATCTCTTCAGATTTATTTTCCCACACTAAGCCCAACACCAATGCATCAATAATCTTCCACCATAGTTCATATGCCCCCTTCTCCTATACTCCCCAATCCTTATTGTTCCTCTGGTAGTCTCAATTCCAAGGTCATTTCTATAGGATTTGCCTTAAATTTAGTTTTGTCTGTTCTTTTGTTTTCTTTCTTCATATTCTACATATGAGTGAAATCATCAATATTCGTCTTTCTTCTGCTGACTTGCCAATGTCAAGTGTTTTGCCTAAGTTTCCTTCTATGCATTTTACTGTCTTACTTCGTACATCTAAGTTTAATCTATTTTTAGTTAATATTTGTGTATCGTGTGAGATAGTGATCTAATCTCATTCTTTTACCTATAACTAATTTTCCAAACACCATTCATTGAAAAAACTTTCCTTTCTCCATTATA
This sequence comes from Talpa occidentalis, assembly GCF_014898055.3. Lineage (NCBI taxonomy): Eukaryota > Metazoa > Chordata > Mammalia > Eulipotyphla > Talpidae > Talpa > Talpa occidentalis. The sequence goes on along the minus strand of NW_023603184.1, from coordinate 84,821,190 downwards.
TACTCTTGACTCCTTTAAAGTAAATTAATTATCCATGTAAGTGTGGGCTTATTTCTGAGCTTTTAATTCTATTCCATTTATCTATGCATCTATTTTTATTCCAATAACATTGTTTTAAATATTATAGCTTTGTAGTATAGTTTGAAGTCTGGGAATGTGATACCCCTATTTTTTTTTTTTTTGCCAGAATTGCTATGTCTATTCAGGGAGTTATGTGGTTCCATATAAATTCCAGCAATGTTTGCCCTATTTCTTTGAATATGTTATTGAAATTTCCATAAGGATTGCACTGAATCTGTATATTGTTTTGGGTAATATGGTCATTTTAACAATATTAATTTTTCTAATCCATGCACAAAGACTATCTTTCCATTTCTTTATTATTTCTTCTAATAATATCTTAAATTATTCCTTGTACATGTTTTTCATAATATCTGTTAGGTTTATTCCAAGTTATTTAATTCTTTTTGATGCAATTATAGATGGAAATACTTTCATTGTCTTCTAGTTTGTTGTTTGCATGTAGGAATGCAACAGATTTTTGTTTTTGTGCCTCGATTTTGTAGGCCGCCACCCTATTGTACTCATTTATTGTTGTTAAAAAATTTTAGTGGCATTTTTAGGTTTTTCTTTTTATATTATCATGTCATCTGCCAAAGGTGATAGTTTTACTTCTTTCCTATTTTGGATTGCTTTTATATCTTCTCTTGCCTAAATATCTTTTTTGCTTTCCTGAATATGTAGTTAGATCAAATTTTAAAAATAGCATGTTTAACCACTCTTTTAAATACTATATATTTCATAACTCCTTATTAGCTTATTGAACTGGTTAGGATTTCCATTATTTTGTTGAAAAGAAGTCATGTGCCTAATATGAGAGAAAGCTTTCAATATTTCACCATTAAATAGAATCTCTGCTTTAAGTATATTTTAAATACTTTTTATCAGATTAATTAACTTTCTTCTATTTCTCCACAGTAAAAATTATTAATTTCTAGTCATAAATGGATGTTGGATTTTATCAAAAGCTATTTTTGGTATCTATTGAAAGATATTAGTTTTCCTTTATTATGTTAATTTGGTGGATTATACTGATTGATTCTTGAATACTAAATGCCCCTTGCATTACTGGAATAAATCTAAATTAGTTGTGATGCATTATAATTTTTTGTATGTTGCAGGATTTGGTTCATGAGTTTAATTGCCTTATTATTTTTTCTTTTCTCTAATGTCATTGTCAGGTTCTGGAATCAAAGCTATATTAGCTTCATAAAATAAGTTGACAAATCTTCATTCCTTTTCTTTAGAGGCGTTTATTATTCTTCATTATATATTTAGTAGTGTTCACTGATACTGTCATTTGAGCCTAGAATTTCTTTCAGAGGAACAATTTAAATACATAATCTATGCATTTAATATTTAAGAACAATTTAATAGATGATTTCACATGGTATGCTTTTTCTTAAGAATTTTTTCCTAGAAATTTCTATATTTCATCTAAATTTTATTCAAAATAGTCTCTTGGAGTAGCTTGAACATTTGTATTGATGTCTCCCCTTGTGCGTTTGATATTTATTTTTTTGCTGTCTCATGTTTTCATCAATCTCATGAAATTATTAATTTTATAATCTTTTAAAAGAAATTTGTTCTTAATTATACGCCTAGTCTCCATTTTATTAACATCAGCTTTTCCCTATTTTCTCCATTTTTTTCTTTCTTTGAATTAAAATTTGCTATTTTGTTTATATAGTTTGTGATCCAAACATCTAAAATTGCTACATAATTAAACCATGTAAGTCACAAATACATGTTAGTTAAAATATAAGACACTACCTTAAAATATATCTTCAAAATTACAATATTTAAAATTGTAAGTCATGGTTTTAAAATGACTAATTTAGCAAAATACAAAGGTACATAAATTTAATTATCATTGACAGAATATATTTCGGTCCTTCTGCCTGTGCTGCTCCCTGCTCTGTCTCTGGTGAATTCTCTCACCCTCCTGCACCTGTGGCTTGTACCCCAATAGTTGTATGAATAAATAAATCTTTAAAGAAAAATATTAAAAAAAAAATAATTTGCTCTTGGGCCTCCCCTGGTGGTGCAGCAGTTGAGCGCTGGGCGGCGAAGCCGCCCGCAGCCTCTGCAGCGCAGATTCGATCCCTGGCCACCCAGTGAGGGTCCCACATGGCACACAGACCTCTCCTGCCGCCCGCTGCTCCCCTCAGCAGTGTATTTTGTCAGTCTGCCTGTTCTGTTCCCCACTCTGGCTCTGGTGAATTCTCTCACCCTCCCACGCTTCTGACTGTACCCAGTGCTTGTATAAATAAATAAATAAATCTTCAAAAAAGTAAAAATTAAAAAATAATTGTTCTTTCTTAAGATACTCTCTAGATCCAAATAGTAAAATAATTAGTATCACCTTCCTCATGTTATATATAAAAATGAACTCAAAATGAATCACAGGACTTAATGTAAAAGTTAAAACTATAAAAAACTTTAAAATATATAGGAGTAAATCTTTGTAACCTTGGGTTAGGCAGTGTTCTTAATTATATATCTCTTAAGGGACTAATATTTAGAATATATAAAGAAAAACTCTCATGACCCAATATTAAAAAGACAACCCATTTTTTAAATGGTCAAAGGATTTGAATATGTATTTCTCCAAAGATATAGAATAGACACTATCATGTAAAAAAGATTCTCTATATCATTAAAACAGCAAATATCAACTATAGTGAGCTACCATATTATACCTAATATGATGACTGTAATGTAAAAGGCAGGCAATAACAATTTTGCAACAATAAGCAGGAATTTGAACCCTCATATACTGATGATGGGAATGTAAAATATTACAGCAACTTTGAAAAATAGTCCTGGAGTTCCACACATGTTAAAAATAGAGTTACCATATGATCCAGCAATTCTACTCCTAGGTATATAACCAAGAGAAATGAAACCAAATGTTCACACAATAACTTGCCCATAAGTATTAATAGCAGCATTATTCACAATGGTTAAAAAAATGGAAACAATCCAAAGTGTCCATCAACTTAGGAATGGATAAATAAAATGTATATCCACATAATGGAATATTATACAGCAATCAAGATGAATGAATACATGCTACAACATGAATAAACTTTCAAATCATTATGTTAAGTAATCATTGGGGAAAGGAGTGTCCCTTACAGCTCCATGCTTCAAGGGTTCTTGTCCTCCTAATCCCATAAATCTATTGAAAGTTGTGTTTAATATCTCAATTTCTCAGACACTTTTCCTCCCCTGGAATCAGCAGATGTCATATAGAGTTTCACTCTTCTTCAAATTGTGGTTCAATTTCATCATAGTCTCTGCATAAATCCTATGATTTTAATCAAATTTTTTTCTACTCTTTTCCAACTTTTCTAAAGAGTATGAGGATTTTGTCTACATTGCCTTGATCATTATTACTGAAAACATCTCCTCTTGGATTATCTTTAAAAAATGACTTGACCATTTTTCTCATGTTCTTCCTTGCTTTGTTAACTCTTTAAGATTATTTTAAGAGTTTTTTCAAGTGGCTTATAGTTCCCAAGATATTTTGTTCTCTATGACCAAGGACACTACAAATACCCTTCCAGACAGATCAGTAATCCTTTTTGAACAGGGTTTTGAGAGGCTGGGGTGAGAGGAAGAGATGATGTTATTCAATATACTGATTATGTCAATGAGAAAAAACTAGCTTAAGGATGACATAACTTTAAACTCCCTTTCCAGCAATAAGAAAAAAAAAAGACAAAGCATTTCAAGCTTAGAACTTAGGGCAAACAATAGCATATTGCTAGAATTTAATAAAATTATAGTTTTTCTTCCACTTATCTCTATTTATCACAGATGTTACTGTGTTTCCAATTACATATCACACAAAATTGTTCTATTGAAACATGATTTAAAATACTAAATTAAAAAATTGAAAACTTGTAGGTCATAGGGAAAAAAAAAATCAAGAACATGATTTCAGAATGACTGAAGTCTGAGAAACATAAACTTGTAACAATTGCTCTCTGGCCAGTTCAGTGGTTCATCTTAGCCACTCTTCATCATAGTCCCATGACAAAATCTTCCTTCTTTCTGAATTCCCTTCTAAAATAAATCTTATCTTCTTTTACTAAAGCTTCCCCCTGCTTTCTTAAATGTCTCTTCTAGTTATCTTTGGAGTTCTCAGATTGACTTTTTCTAAATTCTAATTATATCAAAGGCTCATTTTGTTTAACTGAGCAGAATCCACTACAGCACAGCTAAAACAGCAGGCACTCCAAAAGTCATCAAAAAAGCAAAGACTTATAATGTAGTTTATTTTTAATGTATAAATTAGTTAGAGAAAATTATTTAAAATGTATTTGTGTGCACAGACAACTCTGCCATGCCAGATGAATCCCATCATCCAAAAATAGCCTTGCTACATCCCAGCCATCATGAAACTCTCAAGTTCATTTCTAGACATGTACTAAATTTTGAATTCATAGAAACTGGAAATGCACCTGACAGCAGATTCTAGTTTTCCTAGTTACAAAAATACCTTCTGAAAGGTGGTTATTTTTATATACCATTTATACAATTTCTCTACATTCATTCCACTCTCCACTTATTTTAAATTTTTTAAAAATTTATTTATATATATTTTACATCATTTTTCATTTTTTCCCAATGTTTGCCTTCTTTTCTCAGGTGTAGTCCCCATAGAATTTCCACCACCAGTTCACCCATGCTCCATCACCATAATCCCTGTGCCCCACTTTTTTTTTTTTTTTTTTGCTATGTTTTGGTTGGCTCTTAACTTTTTTATGGTCATTCTCTTTTTCACTGGTGGTGATGAAATCAATAACTAGGCTATGATGTGAATCAGTTAAAGCTGTCTCTATTTCATTAAAAGAACAAAACGAACACTTTCTCATTTCTATACTTCAGCAGTATTTCATTGCTTTTCATGAGTGAAATTTTATCAGAATATTCAATATTGATAACACTACCAATCTTATTTTCAAAGTTGTTACTTTTGATGTGGGCTATGTTTGGCACTGCATGCTACCTGAGTTGGACTTTATTCAATCACTTTGGCTTCAGCTGACATTGGGAGGCAAACCAGCAATCAGACTGCCATGAATTTGCCATGGGAAGGCATACTGCTACAGAAACCACATAAATTTGCTGAGGAAATATAAATTCACAGCAGGCAGATTACAGCAGCCTGGTCCCTCTGCACCAGCAAAATTAGAAGGTAAAGCCTGAAGCATGAGGATAGAATGAGAAATATGAAAAAGAGAGGGGCATGTACACACTTTCACTAAAGAGGACCAAGTATGCTAACTAAGAAAATAGTAAAAGACAGCACTGTGCTGGAAGTTATATACCGCAGATTTGAAACCAAGCTCTGCCATTGCATAGCTGTGTAATTTGGGGAAAAGTTGCAAGTTTCCTGAGCTTGTTTCATTTTCTGCAATTGGAATCATATAACTACTGTCATAACTAGCTCACAGCATAATTATAAAGTCAAATATAAAAATGTATATGAGAATTTCCCTGTGAAATACAAAACCTTATATAAATATAAGATGATCTGATTAATCATTATCTTAAAGCTTTAATAATAATAACAGCAAACACCTAGCTTCTGAGTAGAGTAAGCAGTTATTACTATTCAAGCAATGTAAGCATAGAGATAAATTCAAATGGCATGTGAATCTCAGAGGGACTTTTTGTGTTTTCATTTTCAAATTGAGTTTCTTCATGATGGGAATAATATTCAAAGTTTCTTAGGGAAAGATATCCATGGGAGAGAAGGAAATGGAATAGGCTGATTTAAACATGGAAAATGGCTATTTTTACATATGATTATAAAGACTCTAGTTCCTTCTCTAGATGCTCACAGTATACTACTCTTTCCAAAGAGATTCATTTATTTTCTGCATTTAAATGATGCTACTGTTTTCTAAATAATTTTATTATCATGGTAAAGTACAAAATCAATAGAGATATTTATAAAATCAACATAGCTACCAATAAAATTGAAGAATAAGCAAGCAAGATTAGATAGATGATATAGATTGATAGACAGACAGATATGGACAAATAGATATAGATAAATAGATGTATAAAATTGATACACATGCACTTAGTTACTATTCCCAAAAGTTCCCTGCACTCTTTCCATAGGGTAAGTAAATACAGAACCAGACAGTAAAAGAAAGCCAAACCACATATATAAAATAATTTGGTTAGTGCTCTGAAATAGTCATGAGATGACCACAACAATGTACTAACAATATTTTTTTAAGATTTATTTATTTATGCATACAAGAACTGGCATACAGGCCAGAGGTACGGGTAGTGAGAGGATTCACTACAGACAGAGCGAGGAACAGAACAGGCTGACTGACTGAAATACACTGCTGAGGGGAGCAGCTGGGAGCAGTGGAGACAGAGTTCTGCCGCGCCATGTGGGTTGTTCCCTGGCTGGCTGGCGATGGAACTCCTGCTGCAGAGGATGTGGATTGCTTCAAAGTGCAGTGCTGTACTACCAAATTTTAAATTACCTAAAAATTAAGTTGATTTTAAATAAAAAAACTATAAAACATGCTGTGTATGTATGTGTGTCTGTGTCTGTATAAAATGGTTCCATTCCACCATTAGTGAGGCATGATTTTTTTTTTTAATGTCAGTCAAAGTGATACTATGGTCTGGCTAATTCTATGCCACCAGACAAATACTCAAAAGAACAGAACACCAAAACCATGTGATTGTTTATAAACGGAAGTTGTTTCAAATTACTTTGTTGCTTGATATTAATATATTTATACCACCTTCCTTTGGTACTGATTTGGTATTGATTCCATTCATTTCAAACTTTCTATATACTGATATTTTGAAAATATCAAGTCCCTATAAGCAGGATTTGACTTTAAAAACAAAAACTAAGTCTGGTAATCTTTGTCTTATGTAGAAGCATTTACTCCATTTACTTATGTGGAAGCATTTACATTTAATGTCGTTATTGATAAATTTGCTTTTTAGTTATATGTTTTGAAATAATTCTAAATTCATAGGAAGTTTTCAAGGTAGTACAGAATGGGGCCCTGTACTCTCCTTTCAGTCTTAATCTTAAATAATATCCATACCAGGAATTTGACTTTGGCACAATGTGTGTGTACAGTGTGTAATTTTATCAAATGTGTAGGGTTGGGTAACCATAACCACATTCAAAACATAGAACTATTCCTCACCACTGATTTCCCTCCTGCTTCCCCTTTATAGTCACAGCTAACTAGCCCTTTATCCCACCATCTATAACCCACAGTAACCATCTGTTTTCCATCTTTAAAATTCTGTCATTTTTAGAATGTTACATAAGTGGTATCATACAGTATTAAACCTTTTGGATTTTTTTTTTAAGATTTATTTATTTATTTATACAAGCACTGGGTACAGTCAGGAGCGTGGGAGGGTAAGAGAATTCACCAGAGCCAGAGCAAGGAGTAGAGAGGGCAGAATGACGAAGTACACTGCTGAGGGGAGCAGCGGGAGGCAGGAGAGGTCTACGCGCCATGTGGGACCCTCCTCTGGTGGCCGGGGAGCAGCCGGCGATCGAACCGGCACTGCAGAGGCTGCGGGCAGTTTCGCAACCCAGCGCTCAACTGCTGCGCCACCGGGGAGACCCTGGAATTTTTTTTTTTGGTAAATTTTTTTTTAAGATTTTTTTTTTACTTTTGCATACAAGAGCTGGGGTACAGGCCAAAGGTGTGGGGTGGGGCGGGGGAGGGGTGAGAGGAATCACCAGAGACAGAGTGGGGAACAGAACAGGCAGACTGACCAAAGTACACTGCTAAGGGGAGCAGTGAGCAAGTCAGGAGAGGTCTGCTGCGCCATGTGGGTTGCTCCCTGGCTGGCTGGGAATCGAACTCATGCTGCAGAGGCTGGTAACAGCTTCACAGTGCCGTGATTAACCCCCTGCACTACCAGGGAGGCCCTGAGATTTTTATTTTAAATCAGTATAATAAAGGGAGATTCACTCAAGTTGTTGCATAAATCATTAGTTTGTTACTTCTTAGTGCTCAGTAGTATGACTATATCACATTTTGTTTAATTACTCATTTATTTAGGAATATATTGTTGTCTTCAAGTTTTGTGCTATCATTAACAAAACTCCATGAACAATCATGTAGATTTTTGTGTGAGCATATACTTTCATTTCTATGGGATAAATGTTCAGTAGGGGGTCTTCCCTGGTGGCTCAAGTGGTTAAGCACCACACTATGAAACTATCCACAGCCACCACAGACCAGTTCGATCCCCGGCAGGCCAGGAAGCAACCCACATGGCATGGCAGGCCTCTCCTGACTCACCCGCTGCTCCCCTCAGCAGTGTATTTCAGTCCATCTGCCTTTTCTGCTCCCCACTCTGTCTCTGGTGAATCCTCTCATGCCCTGCATCTCTGGCCTGTACGCCAGCTCTTGTATGCATAAATAAATAAATCTTTAAAAAAATTAAAAAAAAATGTTCAGCAGGACAATTGATACTACCTGTAGTAGATGCATGCTTGTTAAAAAAAAAAAAATACCAAAAAAAAAAACACTTACCGATTATACTGTCAAACTGTTTTCCACATGGTTATACTGCATTACATTCTCACCAGTAAGAGATTTTATTTCTCTACATACTGGCCGGCATTTGGTATTATCACTTTTTTTTTTTTAAAGATTTACTTATTTATTTATACAAGCACTGGGCACAGTCAGAAGCGCAGGAGGGTGAGAGAATTCACCAGAGCCAGAGTGGGGAACAGAACAGGCAGAAGGACAGAAATACACTGCTGAGGGGAGCAGCGGGAGCGGCAGGAGAGGTCTGTCGCGCCATGCAGGACCCTCGCGGTGGCTGGGGATAGAACTGGGGCTGCAGAGGCTGTGGGCAACCTTGCAACCCAGTGCTCAACCGCTGCACCACCTGGGGAGGCCCCCCATTTAATGATTTCTTAAAAGATTACCCTTCATTCATTGAACTGCTTTTGTACCTTTGTCAAAAAGCAATTGACAGTACTTCCATGAGATATATTTCAGTTTTCTATGCTATTCCATTGATAAAAATATCTATCCCTCTGCACACAGTCTTGATTATTAGAGCTAAATAATAAATCTTAAAATTGAGAATGATCACTCTTAGCTAATGCTTTTGCATCATTTCTTCAGTGTTTATCCAAGAGACTTATACAAAATTAATTACTGTTCCTTTCCAGACAATGTAAGAATCTTGAAAGAATTTCTTTCATTCTCTCAACTTACATGCCACTGCTATAATTTTAATTTTCATTTGTATATACATATTAAATGACATAAGATGTTTTTATTTTCATCTGCAGATAATACTGATGTATGAAATGATAGATTTATTATTTTCTGAAAGCGTCTTTAAGCTTCTCTATAGTTATTTTCTTTTGCTTAAAGAATATTCACTAGACAACATTCACAAAGAATATTTCATTGCAAACCTGCTGATGATTTTTGCTTGACTGAAAATGTTTTCACCTCACCTTCATTTTCCAAGTATTTTCCCCCATATTCATTTATCAGTTGGTATTTATTTTTATTCAATCAGATATCTTGATTTTGAAGATCTCATTTCTCCTGGCTTTGTTTCCATGAAAAAGTCAACTCAGCCTTATTTTTGGTCCTTTATATTTAATTTGTCTTTTCAGCATCACTGAGAATCCTGTCTCAAGTGATTCAAACTTTTTTCTTTGCCTTTTTATTCAACAATTCTACTAGTATATCAATATACACAAATTCTCCTTATTTTTATTTTCTGCTGCATAGGATTTTCAGGCATATTTAACATGTCATTCAAAAGTTTTCATTCTCTTTTCAAATATTGCTTATGTCTTAGTTTCTTACATTTCTTCTTTTGGATTTCAATTATATATATATATATATATATATATTTTAATGTATATTCCATTATTTTAGTGCCTCCATTCAGTATATTCTCTTCTCACCTAAATTCCATTTCACTGATTTTTCCATTAATTGCATCTAACCTGCAATTAAACACTTTCACTGAGTTCTTACTTTGGGCTATTATTTTTATTTTTTTCTAATTTAGAACTTTGATGTAGATACTCTTCAGTGTTTCTATTTTTGTGTGTATGTCAGAATTCTCGGTCTTGTCTCTTTTCTCCTTAAACAATAGAAAGCATAGTTATTCTAAAGGTCTATGTCTCATAACACCAATATCTGAAACTCAGATCTTTGTATAGAGTCTGCTATTTCCATTTATTCCTATTCATGTTATCTTGTCCCTTCATATGTATTAATATTTTTATTGTATGCTATACACTTTATTTGTAATATTGTTGGTCGAAGTAAATTGAGGACTAGGATGTTATCAACTCAGAGAGTGTTTCGGTTCATTTCTCTCAGGTGCCTGTGAGAACTAGCACCTCGGAACCCTCAATTCAATTATAGGGACTGAGAGGAAACTAAAATGAGTCATAGCTTCTGTGGGGAATCAGTTTACTTTTAGTTTACCCTTTCTCCTAAGGTGCAGCCCTTGGGCATTCCTAAAGCCAGAAAATCAGGTCAGTCAGGATTTGCCCTTCAGCAGAACTTGGGACCTTTCACTTTTAGCCCTTTAAATTTGTCAAATGTGTTTTTCAGCCTCTCATCTATCCATCTAAAGTAGCACAAGTCACCATAAACATAGGCCTCTACTGTCATATGCCCTTATTCTCCCCGATGTTTAAGCCCTTTACCTAATAGGCTCTTTATATACATCATTCCTAAGACTTCTAATTTGTTGACATTTCTCTCTTTACCAACTATTATTCATGCTCTCTTTATGCTGCTTATTAATATTAAAAGGGGCATCTTGAACTGTTTATTTCACATTTCTGAGGGACTTGCTATTCTTTCCCGTGGTCTCTGTCCTCATTCCTTCTCCACACTTCCCTATGGGAGAACCAATGATTCAGTGTGATGTGAGTTTGGAAGAAGACTCTTGGGGAATGTGCTCCCTTACAGAGAGGGCTGCCTGCACAAAGAAGATAATCTCTGCTTTGCTCTCAATCATGGAGGTTATCCCCATCCTTGCAATAGGAATGCCTATAGTTTTAAGCACTAAATTAAATTCATTACATAGAGTACAGAAGATACTAGATGTTCATTTGGCTAAATATTAAATATCATTTTTTGTGCAGCAGTTAGCCAAAACAAAACTATTATTTTGTAATCTTTGTTTGGGTTCTGTCTTGTTTTGTTTGTTTGTTTGTTTCTGATCTGATTCCAAGATCAGGAGGGAGAAAACAGAGTGTAATTTATTGATTCATTAAAAGCCTCTAACTGGCCATTCACCAAAATCTTCTCTCATAATTAATTTTGTGATGGAAGCTCTTCACCCTAATCTTCATAAATATGATCATCTCAGGATCATGCTTAGAGCTTAATAATACTGATACACACAGCCACACACTTTCTTACTCTTTATCGACATGTTCCATTCGCAGTCCAAGTTTAATGACACATTTAGAGTCACAAAAAACTGGAAACAATGGATGTGAAGGAATTTTCCCAAGGCATACAAGACATAGCATCATGGAATAAACAAAAACAACTGAATAACCTGTACATTGTGCCCACAGTTATAAAAGTTTACCTTCTCAGAGCAATGTAACCACATGAAGAACCAGTTTGCTTCCTCCAACCCCTCAGGTGTAGTCCCCATAGAATTTCCTTCCCCAAGGTACCCATGCACCATCACCTCAGTCCCCTGCACTCCTCCCTTCCTCCCTCTAATCCCTCTTCTGCCTCCTCCCCTGCAGGATGTCTCTGATTTATAATTGTCTGTTTTTGCTTTGTTGTGCTATTATTTTTTTACACTGATGTCTTATTTGGTTCCCCTATATTCCTGCTATAAGTGAAACCATCCGATATTTTTCTTTTTCCTTCTGGCTTATTTCACTGAGCATAATTCCTTCTAGCTCCATCCACATTGCTGCGAATGGCATGAGTTTATCTTTTTTGATTGCTGAATAATATTCCATTGTGTATATATGCCACATCTTGATCCAGTCATCTATTTTTGGGCATTTGGTTTGTTTCCAGGTTTTACATATTGTAAATAGTGCTGCAATAAACATAGGTGTACAGGTGTTCTTTTGAATTAATGTTTTTGCATCCTTTGGGTAGATCCCTAGGAGTGGAATTGCCGGGCCACATGGTAGCTCCATTTTTAGTAGACTAAGGAACTTCCAGACAGCTTTCCATAGTGGCTGGACCAGTTTGCACTCCCACCAGCAATGTAGGAGAGTTCCTTTATCACCACGCCCTCGCCAACATTTGTTGTTGCTTGTTTTTTTGATATGTGTCATTCTTTACAGTATGTGAGTTTTTTTAAATAAAATATTACAGAGCCACCAATTCAGATGTGGTAACATCTAAGCCAAGGGAAATATTTCCTTATTGCAGCTAGAAAAAAACAGCCTGAACAACATGAACAGTGCAGACCTGGTCCCTAAACCCACAAACTGTTTATATAGACACAACCATAGATAAAACTCCTTTCATCTTAAAATATTTCCATAAGGCTTACTTTTCCTTTTCCCCTCCTGAGAACCTCTGCTTATTTGCAACTATTTCTGGGCCACAGCAGCACTTCAATAGTGTATTGGCAACAGCCTCTGTTGTGGTCAGCAACTCCTTCTGCAGCTGGGATCTCTTGAAAGAAGTGAGTAGCACTTGCCTTATAGTGTTCCAGCAACAAAACAAGCAAAACTCCCATGGGAATCAGATAGTCAAAGAGCTTCCCTGACATGCCCTCCCCCCCTTTACTTCCTTCATGTGATCAGGAAGGTCAAAGCTAATGCTGCACACACAGCAGGCATGTCACTCACAGAGGAGCTCAGACACAGATACCATCGTGTGAGAAACACAGAACAGGAAACGAATCTCTAAAATGATGGTGGACCTACTGCAGGGGAGGAGGTGGCAGAGGGATCAGGGAGGGAGGGAGGAGCACAGAGGACTGAGGTGATGGTGCACGGGTGCACTGGTGAAGGAAACTCTATGGGGACTACACCTGAGGGGGTGGGAGGAAGCAAATATTGTTTAAAAATGAACAATGATGATGTGAAAAATTTTAAAAAAAGAATTAAAAAAAACTATGGTGGGATTAAAACCGGGGGGGTCTCAATTTTGAAGGCTTCTGACACGTTAAAACTATATCACCTGCAGTAGAGACAAGCCTCAGGGTGGCTATATATGTGTATGGGTGTTTGGTGCAGAGTGGTAAAGCTGTAGAATTTGCCTTAAAACAGCAAGATCATAGATTGAATAAACATAAACATCTAATTTTGTCTTAACTATTGTTAATAATGCAAATAAAAACCAAACAAAAAACCTAAATACACAACTTTTCCTCACTAAGCAATAGTTCAGATAAGAATCCCACTAGCAATGAGACTTACAAGGCAAAAGTCACAGCTAGCATCTTAAAATGTGGAAATAATGCCTGGCTACTCCAACTTGAATAAAGTCCCTAAAAGATATCAACTTAAATTTCTGGAAAATGCTATGAATATTTTTGATATGATATGATTGTGAAAATGTAGGCCACTGACTAAAACGCAACATAATACCCCAAAATTTTGTCATCTCTGATAACTTTGAAACAACAAAATGACCAAGAAATTTCATTGAGTCACCATAACTTTAAATTAATATTAAGATGGAATCACAGAGATGGAAAAGCTTGTAAGAAATAGCTTTTGGATCTCCTACGGAGGGCTATCCTTGAAATATGAAAAATAGGTCATGAGCATTCTGTTTCTTTAAAAATTTAATCTTCCAGTAAAGATATTTTTATGTGATCCAGAAAAACTTTCTCTCAGTATGGACTTCTTAGCGCAAACATCTGTCTTTACTTTGAGGACTGGTGACATTACCACCGCTAATTTAGTCCAATGAGGTTCAAACACTTCCACTTTTGATGAGCAAGTTTTCAAAACTCACATTAGGCAAAAGGTCATATCTTCCAAGAAAAACACGCTGTTAGCTTTGACAAAGGGCTATTTGTGAGTCCACCTCCTGTTTGAATTGCTCCATAACAAGACAGATGCTGGAATGGGAAGTTGAGAATCATTCTAATCTAGATCTACTTTTGGTTACTTCCTCTGCTGACTTCCAGCACAGCTGCATAGTATGAAACAAAAAGAGGACACGGGGACACCCAGACTGAATATTATTATTGTCTTGAGCAAAAACCCTTTAAAAACCCTTTCAGGAACCCATGACATCACTAGAGATGTGTCATCTTCTTTATAGAACTCTGCTCCAAATGCAGGATTTATGCAACTTCTTAATGTAGACAATTAATGTTGAAATACAGTCAGTGTGCAAGTTAAGTTCTTAAACTGAGAAAAAAGGAAACATTCAGGCAAAGTCCTTCCAGGGATTAAAATGCTGTTATTAATAAATTTTCCTTTAGTTGACTAAATAATGGCAAGATGTGGGTAGATTTGACTCAGAGAGTGAGATTCCAGACCAAATCTCAGGGATTTGGCATTTTGCCCTAACACTGTAAGACTTAGAGCAATTTTCTTAAATTCATTTCATTCCTCAGAATCTTAGTATCCTAATGTAAAAAAAAAAAAAAAAAAGAGGTGGGGAGTTGAATTTGATGATGCTTTTTGTTTCTAGACATCTGTCTGATGACCCATGGACACAAAATTAATGCATTTAGGTATAACTTACTATTTCTATGAATGTAGAACTAACTCTTCCTCCAGTCATCCTTCAGTTTGAATAAGACTTTTAAATTTCCTGGGTCTCAGCTTCTGACCTGAAAATGTGGGCACACATGGTGACCTCTCGGCCAATCCACAGAAGCATTCGAAGTGACAGTTCCACAACTAATTGTTTACCTTCACAGTATGAAGGGATAAGTAGGGCAGTCAACTGTCAGTTTCCTGGTTTACTTATGGCAGTATGGGGTTATTCAGGTTGTGTTAATATTATTATTTTTAAAATATTTCTTTACACTTTTGAAAATATCCAACTTGGATGATAAGTTATATCACAGTTATAGTATCGGTTTTTATTGGAAATCATTAGAAATTATGTACATGTCTATTTTTTGCTAAATTCATTGATATAGAGAGAAGAGTGGTAGTTTAGAGTTGGACTAGAAAACTTTTCCTTCTTTTAATTGTCCTCATAGACAGGTCTTTTTTTATTCTGAGCATTTTAGCATAATTCTAAGGTTCATAAGGGCTTTTCAAAATAATTTTCAGGTGTTATTTACTTTGGTTTAAGTTTAGAGATTCCAGTGGGACTCTCTTTTTTCAAAGAATATCATTCGTATTGCATGCCCCCAGTGAAAGCTTCCTTGCTTAGGGAATTCAGAAAAACACATACATCATTTTACCATCTGCAGAGTTGATGGCATTTAATTAGGAAAGCCAGGAGTACCAGAACATTTTCAAAGCAGCACCTCAGGTAAGAGACCCCCTCCCCACCTCTGCTGTAACTAATGGTTCTGCAACTCATTTTCTGCTCATTGTATCATAGAATTTCCCCCAGAGAATAGAGAATTCAAATTGTATGAACAGATGCTCACAAATTAAGGTACACTATACACCTACAGCAATAGTGAAGGGGGAGGGAGAGACAGGATAAAGGAAGAAACAAGAAATTTTGAGACCATTAATATCTTATCACATTTTCCTTATCTTTTCTCATCTCCTTTAGCCTCTCCCCTTCCCTCTGCCATCATTGCTGCCCATCACTACCTTATATTTCCTACAACCTCTCACTTGCCATGGACAGTGCTGCTTTCTGGCATATGTTTTCAGAGGACAAAAGTCAATCTCTTTCTCCACAATCTTGCTCTCAATTGTCTGAGAATAGAGCTTGTGAATACAAAACTTTGCTTTTTAAGGCTGCGGCTCAGCAAGAGGAAAAATCAGCTTTCTCCTGGTCAGAAGCATTTCTGTAACAAGGCTGGCCCCCGCTCTGTGTCCAAGGATGTGGACAGGTCACAGGCTTCTCCTGGTCACAGGCTTCCACCCAGACTCACTAGCTACTGAAGTCAGTTCCATCTTCACCCAAATTCTAAATCCCAACCATTGTTTTCCAATCTTGACCCCAATCAAAAGTTACCCGCTCTACTCTGCACTCTGCCAAGCATCTAATTTTCCCCCTCGGAAATGGGAAATAAAGCTATTCATGTTAATAAGGACATACACTCATATATGTTATGTAAATTTGTACTGAAAAAAAAGCTTTCCCATGAGAGGAGTTAGTCCTTCTTAAATAAAAAATACTGCAGCGAACTCCAGAGCCCTGTCTTTCCTTTGTCTCTGTATATTAGAGTAGGTGTTAGTAGCTCATGAAAACCCCCATAGCTCACCAATAACTACATTAATGTTTTTTAGCATATTTTATTTCCTTCCCCAATTGAATTTAAAAATATATATTTACTTTTATAAAGCAATACTGATTTGTAAAGTTTATTGCGTAGCTTACAGAGAAATTATAAAAATCCAAATTCTTGCCTGTCCTCCATTATTCCTCACATGGCATTATTTTATTCATTAAACAATTCTTTAAAAGGCCCTAGATTTATTTTTTTCTACTCCAGTTACAGCTGCTCAGAATTGTCTCAAGAGAACCATTCCTCATCTACCTTATCTGTTTTTGAGAACCTCCATAGTAGACTTGTCTGTGTGGCTACATAAAGTAAGGTCTTTCAAACTCATCTTGTCAAACATGTCATAGCCCTGATGTGTCATGTAACAAAATTGTTTCTTGTGTATTCTTAGCAATGCCACACAAGAGAGGATTTTAAAACACAATATGCAATATCATATTCTCAAAGAAGAGCGTTTTTTCCAACAGTATTTCCAGCATTCAAAAATTGTGGACATAAAAATAAAATGAAGAAGAAAAGAGTAGCTCGCCTCCCTTATTCTATCTCAAGATGGAAAATTCAGAGAAAGAAAGAAAATCTTTTCTACCACTCTGAGGTTTAAGCTGGGGGCAGGAGACTGTGAGACATCATAAAAGCCACATTTCCTCTAGCATCCAGAAACATCTTTGTTTACCACTGTAGTGTTGCTAAGGCAACAACAGCTACTTATGACATCACAATGAGATGACCATCACAGGCAAGATAGCACTGCTGTTTAAATGTTACATTGTTTCTGCCTCTCTGTGTCTTTTTTATTCCCTAAGGGAAAGATTAGAGCCAAAGACTGTAGTAAAAGATGGGAACTAGATTGTAACCTACATTCAGCCCTATTTGGATCATTCATATTTTATTTTTGGACAATAATGATGAATCAATTGTATTTTTAAGTTACCTGTTGTAGTGTGCATACATCTATGCCCTAACTTCGTCACCTGCCATCTCATTTTCAAAAATCTCAAAAGGAAATTGATCTTGTTATGAGTGGAAGAAGAAAAGGAAACATTCCAAACCTTTTTCAGGATCACCCCAAGTCTTTACAGCCCACCCTGTATACAGCTGTATTAATATGACTTGTTTCTTTACATTTTTATCTAGCTTTGACTCCCTGTGACCACAGAATCTCAAAAATAATAAAACGTCAGCTTCCTTATATATAACTCTTTCCTACAAGCATTCATAAAATGTTCCTTAAAAAACCTCTTGCCTAGCCTGAAAATGTAGGAAAGATTTAAGCTGGATGCCAGGAAGAAATGCACAGCTGTAAAAATGTCCAATAGTGTGTGCAAGGGGAAGAGAAACAGAGGAGAGGAAATGCAGGATTCTGCAAAGGAAGAATCAAGAGCTGCATGCTTTCTGCATACTGTCTTAAACACATTTAGATTGTTTTTAAATTTCTGGCAGACATTTGAGAAGCAAAATGTGTATGTCCATACTTGGCTATCTGAAGAAAAATTAGTTTATGTACTAGAGGGAATTGTAGATAGCAGGCTTGCGCGCAAGCAGGCACATTGAGTGACTGCAGAGAACTCTAGGAGAGCAGAGAGGCACTGTGGTCTGCATGTGCACATGGGACCTTGCTTGGTGGTAGGAGGAGCCTGCAGAGCTCTGCTTCACACAGAGCCTCAGCACAAGCCCAGGGGAGAGATTTGCAAAAACTGAAGTAGGATGGTTAATAAATTGAGAGGAAGCTTTGGGAGGGAAACAAAGTTGCCATGACATACATTTAAAAGAGAAAGTAAGGGCTTCCCTGATGGCATCCGGGTTAAGTCTCAGCACTGTCACACTATCACTGCTGTGGCCTGAATTCAATCCCAGGCAGGGAACAAACGGGCATATGGTAACCCACATATGGAACAGCGGACCTCTGCCCTTTCAACTGCTGCTCCCCTTAGCAGTGTATTAAAGTAAATCCCCACTCTATCTCTGGTGAATCCTCTCAACCCCTGCACCTCTAGTCTATACCCCAGTTCGTCTATGCATAAATAAATAAATAAATAAATAAATAAATAAATAAATAAATAAATCTAAAAAAAAGAAAGAAAGAAAAAGTATTACTTCTGTGGGGCCCACTGCATTTTAGTAAAGAATCAGGAAATGTAAGTAATGAATTTGCAGTAATGAGGTGGCAATTTATCATCCATGGTAGCATCTAACCACGTGTTTCCTTGAATTGCAAAGGGTTTTGGATGTGGAGCTTCTCTCTGTTCTATAAGCCCTTCAAGAAAGAAGCTCCCGGGCCTCCCTGGTGGCGCAAGGGGTTAAGATGCAACCTATGAATCTATCCACAGCCACTGCAGCACGAGTTCAATCCCGGGCCAGGGAGCTACCCACATGGTGCAGCAGACCTCTCCTGACTCGCCAGCTGCTCCCCTCAGCATTATATTTCAGTCAATCTGCCTGTTCTGTTTCCTACTCTGTCTCTGGTGAATCCTCTCACCCCCCCCCTCCACCTCTGGCCTGTACCCCAGTTCTTGTATACATAATAAATAAATCTTTTAAAAAAATAAGAAAGTGGCTCCCCACAAATTATGCATCCAGCACTCTTCACTGGGTAACTCCTTGCAAGCCTGAACAGATCAGAAATACCTATTGCCATCCTGCTGTCTGCACACCTCACAGGACTGTCAAATCCACACATCATGCCTTTTTGCATAGCCTCCTTGTTTCTAATGTTTACTGCCTCTCTATGTAATATAACTCTCAGTTTTGCAAGGCGATAGGGAAAGCAGTATAAGCAGGGAAAACAGCCCGTTGTTGGAGTAGCTGTGATCATTTTTACTACTCAGTTCACAAAGTAACTCACTATTTACCAAACCAGCTCAAATCACTAAAACCTTGCATTGAACAGAAAGCATTCAAGGCCTCAGGGCAATAGACAGGAGAACTCCACTTGGAAATCACTGACTTTCAGGCAAAACTAAGAACCATAGCTCCTTTCTCCTCTGAGGTTAGAAGGCTTGTCTAGTTCACCACATATGGGTAAAAATATGATTACCTGTAGTTCATTATTGTGTTTAATATACATATTATAAGTTTTTAAGACACAACACATCTCTCTTAAATGGAAAATGATCATGGATTTATTCTTGCAATTTCAAGTCCATGTATTTTGAAATAGCAGAGGAAAATAAACTAAATGACAAAAGAGGGAAGTTATGATTTTGAAAGAGATAAAATTAAGTTACTATTTTTATAATTTATTACTTAAAGAAAAATGTGTATGACATTTTGGAAGAATAGTGCTGTGTTAATAGTTATGCTTTCAAGGAGGAATAGATTATTAATCAATAACAACATAAAGTAAAAGGCTAAGCAATTGCTGCTGTTAAGAAAAAAAAGGTATTTTAAGTTGTAATATATTAAGTTATAATATATTATTTTTAAGTTGTAATATATTTATAAGGTATAACATATTATAAATACAAAAAAGTATTTTTAAGTTGTAATTATATTCTTAGCTTACCCTGCACTTCCTATCAATTCTGATTTTCATGTAAGCAAATATTAAATTTAGTGACATCAATTTTGTCTTAAATGAACTTTAAAATCCAAATACAAGACTTTGCATATTCCCTATAAATTTTCATTTTAGGGAAATGCTAATGTAACTCATGTTAACCTAATACTGCAAATGCTGATAATTTTTTCTTCTGTTCACCTAGCAATTCTCAGATTTCATTTCTTCTCTGAAACTCAAGGTTTAAGAATAATAAGTTCAATGGAGAAAGTTTGCTAACCCCCTGGATAAGTAGAAAAAGATTGACTGATAAGGGATAATAAGGGTCTATTCTATAAATCCAAGGATTCCCCCGAATACATTTTTTTATATAATGTACAATGAATATCCAATATATCTATTACCTAGATTCAATAATTATTTTTACCTTATCCCATTTCATTTGCTTCTACTTACATTTTTTTCTCTACTTCTGTATGTATATATACCTTCTTTTTCAACTACTTGAGAATAAGTTGAGGGTTTATTGTCTAAAAGCAATTACAATTACATAACCCTTGCACAATTATAACAATCAGGGAATGTAACATTGATATCTGAATGTTTGAATCTTCCCCCAAATGCATATGTTGAAGAACTAACACTCAATGTGGAATTAGAACCTTTAAAAAGACACCATAAATGGATATTCTTCCCTCCTACCGCTGCTCCCTTCCTCCCTTCCTTTCCTTCCTTCTCCCTCTCTTTCCTCTCTCTCTCTCTCTCTCTCTCTCTCTCTCTCTCTCTCTCTATCTCAATTATACTTTGTAATATCTCTAAGTTTGGATATAATCACTATGAGAATTAAGAGGAATTTGGTCTTAATATTAAAAGCTTCATGGGCCTAAGTTTTCCAACATTCAACATAACCTTTAACAACAACTTCGCAGTTGTTTTAGGAAATTACATCAGATACTTTAAGAAATTATACCCAATACTTTAACTTGTTCTAAGATCCTTAAATAAAAGATTCATAGACTAGAGAAGCAAAGTATTTAGAGATTCATAATCTGATGCAAAATATTCTTTTCTACTTTAAATCGGTAATTACAGATCTAATAAAGAGGGTCATTTATTTTCTTTTTTATGCAAAAGTAGATCCTGACTCACTGAGTGTGAACATAAAATATACATAGCTGATAACAAATGCAGGACTCACAAGTCAACCTCACTGGTACAAATTTAGTAATCACCAAACTAAACTTCTCAAATCTGGTATACTCGTCAAGAATATTCCAAATTCTAGACTGATTTGTCTGCCTTATTCTCAGCCTTATGGCTTTTATTGAATCATAGATTCATAGAATTTTAGTCTTTTGAATTTTAAAAATTATGTACTACTACCTCTCATTATATGCTTATTTCTAAAGGAATTAGTCATTAAAATATTTAAAAAACAAGGATTATTTAGAATCTTATATCACTTTGAACGGATTTCTTTCAGAGCCCTTTATAGGCCAACTTCTCTGAAAAGCCAGGTGTTAATTTTGAGATGAGTATTCTGTTTCAAATCTGAAATATATAAGTATTCCAAATGGATAACTTACATAGAGTTCAATGGAAGTACAACGATAGGAGCCATCAAGTAATAAATAGAATTTCATAACACCAGACTAGGAATCAAAAGTATATTTTTAGCTGGCATTTATTAAAGACTTACTGCCAGCAACTGTTCAGAGTACTTTTACATTTAGTTCTCAGAGAAATCTCATACAATTAGCTAAATATTTATATTATTATTTACAAATGAAAAAACCAAGAACAATAAGAGGCCACATAATGTGTCCCAAGTTTCATGTCTAGTAAATGTCAAATTGAAACTTGAATACAAGAAGTCTGAATCTACAGTCTCTCCTTTAATCATTATGTTGTTCCTATTTATGTAATACAATCTTGCCCAAAAGAAATTTATGGTTTAGTTGAACAGATAAAAATAGCACATACACACAAAAACTGAAAATTAGTAAGGTGCTAACATACACTTGCATTGACTCTGAGGCAAAGGAGTTTAGAAAGTGTGTGAACTTCTTAGGCAATAGGACATACCAGTAATCAACTGTTTCATTATGATTAAATTACAGACTGACAGAAATGAGCAGATTCCATAGATATCCAATTTATAGCCATAGATAAGCTTAGTCACAGGTATTATCAAGCTCATAATGGCCAATCATTTAGTTATTGTGTACACCTCGCCTACTGCCTAGCACTTTTGTAAAATTTCGCTATCATTTAAATCTTTTGTAATCACCCTTCATCAAATAGCAGAAAAAGTACTATTTGAAGGTTCATTTCATTAACCCCTTGTCTTCTATACAGACAATTAAAGTCTATATTCATTGCATTATATATAATAAGCAGGAACTTAGGAACTTGTGGGAATTTCAATTAACTCAACAGAAATTATTGAGCACCAAATTGAGAATGTTACTTAGCCCTGTGGGAATGTCTTTCTTTGGCTCAAGATTTTGTCAGTTCTATGAAAAATTATGCAAATACTGTCCCCCTCTTTAATGCTAAGGAGGGTTCTCTAACTTTCTGAAGAAGTAGTTCTATTTTTTGTATGTAAGGATGACGCAACTATTTTTTAGCCCCCTACTATTAAATCTTGCTTTTCCTGACAGTGAGATCTTTGCATTGCGAGATAATGTTCCCTAGAAATATTTTTCCCACTCAAATCACCATTTGAATAAAGTAGAGTCTACACTAGTAATGAATGTTTGTCCCGAGGTCAATATTCAACCTGGCCCACTAATTTGGCCAACCTGGCCCAAATCTACCCCATCACCTGTTTTTATATGACACATGAGCTAAGAATAGTTTTTTTTACCTTTTTCCAAGTGGTTGGCAAAATCAAGAAAACTGAATGTTCATTACAGAGAGAGTATGTCCTGCAAATGCTGATCCTTTACATGAGAAAAGTTTTCCAGCTTCCGTTCTATATACTTGAAAAAAGGGTCCATCATATTTTGGAATATGAAATAGTTTAATTTTGTTCTTCTGTCCTTGAATATCACAATATCTGACATAGTCTAATCAATGAAAGAAGATCATCTTTATCAATGATCTACAAAATAAAACAGCCTGAAGAAAAACGTTAAGTCATCATGAAAAAATTTTAACTCTGATAACAATCCCTTGAGAGGGTCAAATCAGAGTTACCATTTAGCTGCTTTTCAATGACTTCCATTCATCCTTTAAAAGAGCTCTTTCCTAAATGTTTTCAAATGGAAAATGCTAGAGTTCTACATCAGAGCTGGCCTTCTTCTGCAGAAGAAGGTGAAGGAAGGAATTTTGGTCTAAGGGTAGAGTCCTCGAACTTAACAAAAACAAGGAGTATATTTTACAGTTGCACAAAATTTAAAACTAAACTATAAATTGTCATTATCACCACAACGTAAGTTGACAGACTAGGTATATTTATTACTTATTTGAAATGCAGAATTAAGCTAAGAGCATAATTGTATAGTAGTAGTAGCAACAGCACCAGCAGCAGCAGTAGTAGTAGTAGTAACAGTAATAGTAAAATGTTGGACTTAGTCAAAATTCCTACTCTTCTTCTCACTCAACTCTGCAAGCAAGTGTGTTATGTAGAAATGAAAGTGAAAACACTTGACCAGCTAACCTCACTGGTAAGTTGTAAGAGCCAGAGAGATATATATGAATATGCTCTAAAACTCCACGAGATTCCTTTTAAAAAGAAAAGAGGGGGGAAAGTCAGGTGACTTGTTTAGATCTAGTAACTCTTGAATAACTGGTGGGGTTCC
Source organism: Talpa occidentalis (assembly GCF_014898055.3). Taxonomy (NCBI): domain Eukaryota; kingdom Metazoa; phylum Chordata; class Mammalia; order Eulipotyphla; family Talpidae; genus Talpa; species Talpa occidentalis. The sequence goes on along the minus strand of NW_023603184.1, from coordinate 84,797,427 downwards.
CCTGCTTCCAGTTCTGAGATCATGCCACTAGCCATGCCTAGTGGAGGTAAAAATGAAAGTCATTTGCATTACTATGACCATATCTTTGGCCATGAAATGCTTTAAGCTCAGGACGAAATTTACTCCGAAGGGACATGTGAACCACAAATGCATTGCTCTAACCTATTTAGCAAGTAGAGCAACAAAAGATTTACACCCACTATAACCAATGCAAGGTTTTGCTTTTTAGCATATTTTATTAATATCATGAGTGCCAACACAACACCGTTTCAGAAGTCACTCACTCTGTGTATTTTTTACAAATTGGAAATTTATTCTACTGAATATAATTGATAAAATCATCGTATCTATGGAGTTCAATGAATTGTTTGTATGATTGTGTTGTTCTTCATTACATGCCTGAATGCACTCATTAAGTTCAGAATGAACAGTAAGCCTTAAAAAAAGAACAAAGATAATGCATGCGAATCAGCAGAAAGCCCACATTTCAACCACTACAGGATTGGAGAGGTCTGTTCCTTGAGAAGAGAATGTTCCAAGCACTGCAACATCTCATATTCAAGAGAGTGTTTATTTTATGTTTTTCAGTGAGGAATCAGAACTAAATATATTTAATTATAAACATTAACCTGAGATGGGTAGATTATTAAGGTACGCATTTACTTATTTTTAAAATTATTTCCCTGCATTATTTAAAGACTAAGCTCATTTTTAGACTAATTTTCCCTGAGACTGTGTACACTCTTGCCTTAAAATAACCACAATCCAAGTGCTTCTGAGGTTTTTTATTGTCCCCTTGCTGTCTGATAGCAAAGAAGGCACCCAGTCAGTTTGACAAAGATTCTGTACAATGTTTATTCAACTTCATTCCTATTGGAAAGATGATTTCTGAACCAATTTTGACTGAACCCATTTTTCTAAGTTCCCAAGTTTTAAACAAAAATAAATAATTCACCAAATAGATATAGAACACTGGAAAGTTCTGGGCTTGGGATAAAAAGAGAATAGAAGAGAAACATTCCCTGTTTCCACGATGCTTACACTGGTAGAGATAGAAGGAAAGAGACACACAAAAACAGAGCATCTATCATAATAGACTTTATTATAATATTTGTCTGGTATGATATAGTATGATGAAAAAATGATGTGATGGGGAGCAGAATGGTAGATGAAATTGGGAATAATAACTTATTACTCTATGTCTTATTTCACCATTAATAATATGCCCCAATAGTTCTGGTTTTCCCTTTCTCTCAGGAACGCTCAAGAGTAAGATTTTAAAAATTAGGCATATCACGTGACTTACTTTGGTCAATGGAATAAGAATAGGAAGGAATGTCACCATCAGGCTGAAGAATTTAGGATGAAATTCTCTAAGGTATTTGTCTCTGCTGTAGCAAAATTTAAATGTCAAATTGAGAGTTTCTGGTTTCTAGTCCTAGAAATCATCACTATTGTTCAGACCACAAGAGTTGAACAAATTGGAAATTGACAACTTTTCTTATATCCAACAATGAATTTATTTTACAGGGCAAACAACTGTTCCCAAAATTAGAGAACACAGACGTGGATACAGAGAATTTTATAACATAGTGGATTAGAAATTTCTATGGGAAACAATAATGTGATATGAAGACCGAAACTGTAATTGTTGAAATTGCTGGAGGTTCACAATAGACAAATTCGAGTGTTCAAAACTTTGGGGGGCAGGGCGGGGCTCATTCTGAAGGAAACATCTACACCTTAGAAATCCCATTAAGGGGCCTCCCCAGTGGCCTAGCGGTTGGGCACTGGGTTGAGAAGCTGTCTGCAGCCTCTACAGCCCTGGTTCGAATCCTGGCTGCTCCCCGGCCACCGGAGGAGGGTCCCACATGGCCCACAGACCTCTCCTGCCGCACCCTGCTCTCCTCAGCAGTGTGCTTCGGTCCTTCTGCCTGCTCTGCTCCCCGCTCTGGCGCTGGTGAATTCTCTCACCCTCCCACACTTCTGACTGTACCCAGTGTTTGTATAAATAAATAAATAAATCTTTAAAAAAAAAAGAAAGAAATCCCATTAGGTTCTCACAGTGAAGAATAGAGAAAAATTCTTTGGTGCCTCAGGTAAAGGGAAGGAAAATGAAACATTTTGAAATATGCCCAGAGCAGTCTGTTTTTATTAACAAGACATGCTCATAAGACAAAGTATCTTACCAAAAACTTAGTATTTAGAATTTTATCAGAACATAGTGATCAGGAGAAAGGGAAATATTCAATACTCTCCTACTCTGGTCTTCCTGACTCACCTAAAGGAGAGGGGGCTTAAGAACTGAGAAGAAATTACAGAGGTACAGACTAGAGGCACAGGCACAAGCTAACTAAAAATATGAAATCAAGGCATGGAATTATAGAATTCCTACACATTATCACAATATTATTTGGACTCCTGAATAATATAAGCTGATATAATGAAAAGAACTACGTGTCTCAGACCTTATTAAAGAAGAAACCTCCAGGGAAATCCAAAGAAAAAAGGGGAGACACAACATCATAAAGGCCATATGACAAGCCAACAGCCAGTATCATTCTCAATGGTGAAAAGCTAAAAGCATATCCATTAAGATCTGGAACAAGACAAGGATGTCCACTCTCACCACTGCTTTTCAATATAATACTGGAAGTCCTAGCCAGAGCAATAAGATAAGAGAAAGACATACAAGGAATCCAAATAGGAAAAGAAGAAGTCAACTATCACTATTTGCAGATGATATGATAATATACATAGAGAATGCCAAAAACTCCACAGAAAAACTAATTCAACTCATCAATCAGTTCAGTAAAGTGGCAGGATACAAAATCAACATGCAAAAGTCAGTAGCCTTCCTATACACAAATAGTAAATCTGAAGAAGAAGAAATCACAAAAACCATCCCTTTGATTATCAAAAAAAAAATCAAATACTTGGGAATAAATCTAACAAAAGAGGTAAAGGACCTATGCAAAGAAAACTATAAAACACTGTTAAAAGAAATAGAAGAAGACACAAAGAAATGGAAAGACATCCCCTGCTCATGGATTGGAAGAATAAACATTATTAAAATGGCCATCCTACCAAAAGCAATATACAGATTCAATGCTATTTCAATAAAAATTTCAATGTCACTCTTCAAAGAAATAGAACAATTATTGATGAAATTCATATGGAATCACCAAAAACCAGAAATAGCCGAAGCTCTACTGAAAAGAAAAGAAGGGAATGGAAGCATCACACTCCCAGACTTCAAACTATACTACAAAGCCGTAATCATCAAAACTGCATGGTATTAGAACAAAAACAGACATACAGACCAATGGAATCGAATAGAAAATCTAGAAATAAACCCACAGATTTATGGTCAACTAATCTTTGACAAAGGAGCAAAGAATATGCATTGGAGCAAAGAAAGTTTGTTCAATAAATGGTGCTGGGAAAACTGGGTCATGGCATGCAAAAGAATGAAGCTTGACTACTACCTCACACCATACACAAAAACCAACTCAAAATGAATTAAAGAACTAGACATAAGACCTGAAGCCATAAAATACATAGAAGGAAATATAGGCGAAACATTACATGATATGCACATCAAAGACATCTTTACAGACACATCACCCAAAGCAGTGATAGTGAAGGCAAAGATAAACAGCTGGGACTATATCAAATTAAAGAGCTTCTGCACAGCAAAAGAGACAATAACAAAAACAAAGAGAAACCCCACCGACTGGGAGAACATTTTTGCACACAACACTAATGATCAAGGACTGATCACAAAAATCTACAAAGAGATGATGAGACTCAACAAAAACAAAGAAAATAATCCAGTCATAAAATGGGCAGAAGAGCTAAAAAGAAACTTCTCTGAAGAGGAAATGCAAATGGCCAATAGGCATATGAAATAATGATCAACATCACTTGTAATCAGGGAAATGCAAATCAAAACTACCATGAGATACCATCTTACACCAGTAAGAATGGCACATATTAAAAAAAAAAAAACTAGCAACAACAAATGTTGGCGAGGTTGTGGAGAAAAAGGAACTCTTCTGCACTGTTGGTGGAAGTGCAAGCTGGTCCAACCAATATGGAGAGCTTTGTGGAGATTTCTGGACCTACTAAACATAGAGCTTCCATATGATCCAGCAATTCCACTCCTAGGTATTTACCCAAAGGACACAGAAACATCAATTCCAAAGAGCACCTGCACCCCTATGTTTATAGCAGCACTGTTTACAATAGCTAAGCTTTGGAAACAACCCAAATGCCCAAAAATAGATGACTGGATCAAGAAGATGTGGTACATATACACTATGGAATATTACTCAGCATTCAAAAAAGATAAACACATGCAATTTGCAGCAACATGGATGGCGCTGGAAGGGATCATGCTCAGCAAAATAAGCCAAAAAGAAAAAGAAAAATACCAGATGGTCTCACTTATAGCAGGAATCTAGAAAACTTAAATAAGGTACCAGAAAAAAGAATAACTATAAGAAAGTAAAAATCAAAATCAGCAAACAACTATGAACCAGAGATACTCTATGGTGGGTGGGGGGCGGGGAGGGGAGTGATTGGGGTCAAACTAAGGGGGTTGCAATTTTATGGGGAATATAAAAATAAAATTTATTAAAAAAAGAAAAAAGGAAAAAGGGGAGACAAAAACAAGGGCTCCAGATGACATGTTACCCTCTGATGCCTACTGATACAGCAAGCAATAAACAAAGCTTAACTCATAACCAGGTAAACATAAAACCTCACATAAAAAGCCTAGTACAGACATAAACATAGCGGAGAGGTTTGACTACTAGACTGGAGTTTAAAGTGACTGTGGTTACTACTCTGACTATAATGGAAAGTGTACAACATGACAAATGGGTAATATAGCCAGAGAGACAGAAACTCTAAGAAAGCATCAAGAGGAAATTCTAGATGTCAAAAACACCAACAGAAATTTAAGAAATCCCCTTGGCAAGCTCAATCAGTGAACTCTATATATGTACAAAGAAAGAACCAGAAAGCATGAAGGGATGTTAATTAAAAAAAAAAAAAAACTAAAATGAAGCATAAAAAGAAAAAAAAGAACAAAAACAATTGAACATAATATCCAAAAAATGGAGGGACAACAATAAAAATAATGTATGATGTGAGTGCATCAGAAAGAGAAGAATAAAAGAGATTGTCTCAGACAGTAATGCCGAGAATTTTCCAAAATCAATGGTAGACAACAAACCAAAGATTAAGGAAACTTAGAGAATAACAAGCAGGATAAATACATAGTTATAAAAAATTACCTACATATATCAAACTGCAGAAAATCAAAAACAAAATCTTGAAAGGTCAGATGAAAAAATACCTTACCTACACAAAAATGAGGATAAGAATTACATTGAACTTCAGAAACCATGAAAGCAAGAAAAGAATAAAACATTTAAATGTTTTTTTAAATGCAACAGTTTAGAATTATGTATCCAGCAAAATTATCCTTCAAAAATGAAGAAGAAACCAGATATTTAAACAAACAAAAACTGAGGAAATTTGTCACCAATAAACCTACTTTCTAAGAAACAGAAAAACAAAAATTATTCAGAAGAAAAATTTGTCAAAAACTATTCACACAAAGAAACGAGGAGCACAGAGAAGATATAAATGAAGGTAAAATAAAATCTTTTATTTTTCTAATTCTAGTTGATCTAACAGATAACAGCTCTCCAATTATTATTATTATTATTATTATTATTATTAATATTATTGCTGTATTTGGTGATATAGCTTATATACAAGTGAAATGAATGAGAAATATGAGAGGAATAAATTTAGAATACTCTACTATAAAGTACATGTACTACTCATGAAGTGATATATATTATTGGAAAGTAGACTTGCATTCATTATAAATGTATATTGCAAACTCAAAGGAAATCAGTAAAAATGTTAAAAATAACAATTAATAAGATGAGAAGTTTGTGTATTAAAACTATAGAAGGCAGAAAGAGATGGAAACCAAAGAAAGAATCAGAGCAATGAGCAAAAAATTGTAATAAATATGGCAGATCTTGACCCAACTAGGCTAATAATCACTTCAACTATCAATGACCTAAATGTACCAATTAAATGGCAAAGGCTGACAAAGCAGATAAAACATGACCTAACTATATGTTATCTTCAAGAATCCTACTGTAAATACAAAATTCAAATACATGTAAAGGGAGCGGGGGAAAGTGAAGGGATGGAGAAATATATATCACACTAATACTGATCAAAGGAAAGCTGAAGTAATGGCATTACAAGATGGTGGTGCCTCCATCAGCCCAAGGTTCTCATGCCTATGATGTGCAGAGTCCCCTTGCTGACTCATACAGGGACATACAGGGAAAAGAAAGAGCAAACTTAACATGTACATAATAGAGATTTCAGTGTGGATTGTTGACATAGCTTGTGCTGACTAGCTTGTCAGAGAGCTCTTTGATAGGAACTTGAAGGACCTGTAATAGAAGGTCCTGTGGGATAAGAAGCCCTTGAAAGGGTAAACAATAAGAACAGTGAAGAAAACAATGTGACTATAGCTGAGTGAAGAAGGGACAGAAGAGGAGATAGTAATGCAGAGAGCCATGGCTAGATAATGAAATAAAATCCAAAATCCCTACTAAGATCTTTTTTTTTTCTTTTTTTTTTTTTTTTTTTTTTTTGGTGGGACCCTTGCCGGTGGCCGGGGAACAAACTGGCGCTGCAGAGGCTGAAGGGAACCTCTCAGTCCAACGCTCAACCTCTGTGCCACCAGAGGAGGCCCCCTAGTAAAATCATTTTATATTTTCTTCAAAAATAGATGGGAAGTAAATTAGTTTTCTAATTTGTTGCTAATTTCTAATTTGTTTCATAACAAATTACCAAAGACTAAACACCTTAAAATAACACATGTATATTATCTTACAGTTTCTGTGGTTCAGTAATCTGGATGTGGTCTAGCTATGTTTCTACTTAGAGTCTTAAGAGATTAGAATTAAGATGTTCACAGGTGATGATGTCATATGAGACAGGGTTTTCTTGCTAGCTCATTCAGATTGTAGGTAAAATTCATTTCTCTGTGGTTGTAGGACTATGATTCGTATTTTCTTGTTGGATATCAGCAAGAGATCACTCACAGCTCCTAAAAGCTACACACAGACTTTTGTCAAATGCCCTACACTACATGTGATACAGTTGCTTTCTTCCTGTACAGCATCAAATCTCTCTGACATCTGGGAAGACCCTTCCAAATGGATCACCTTTTTGGGTCAGGCCCATCCAGGACAATCTCCCTTTTGATTAAATCAAGTCAAACTGATTTGGAACCTTAATTATATCTGTAAAACTTATTTTGCCATATAACAGCAATCCTGATAGTCAAAGTCCTTCATATTTGAAGCTCTGTTCACATTTAAGGGGTTATTCTTTCAAATAGTCACACAGAGTGTGTATATGAGGTAGTAGGAATCTTAGGGACTTAGAATTTTCCCCATCAGAGGGAGCCATTTGATGATTTGGGACAACAGAGAACATAATCTGGTTTATGTTTATCTCTCTGGCTGGTGGATAAAGGATAGTCTGAAATGGCACATGGGTGGAAGCAGAAGATCAGCAGGAGGTGATTGCAATTGTCCAGGAAAAATAAAAATGACAGTAGTTAGAGCTAGGAGTTAGCAAATGAGATGCTAATTTAAGTTAAAGCCAAAATTCTATGGATTACAATTTTCAGTATATATCCATCAAATGATCAGATACTTCAGCAATATCTTATCTTAACACAATGTCAAATATTTTTATGTATAATTTTTTTAATGTTAAAATTTCTACAAACAACTCTTAACCCCCGAGGCTGTGTCTATCTCTCTATATATAAAAAATAGGGCCTCCTCTGGTGGCGCAGCGTTTGAGCACTGGGCTGCGGGGCTGCCCACAGCCTCTGCAGCACCGGTTCGATCCCTGGCCACCGGCGAGGGTCCCACAAAAAAAATAAAAAAATAAAGGCTGAGAGGTCAAAACTTAGAGATTGTGCATCCTCATGTAATTAACTCATTTTGACAAGAAACTAAGGCCCAACATGTGGTGGGAATCATATAAAATTAGATCTCCTTTCTCCTTTATAGTGGGACCCACAGAGACATTTTAAAACTTAATAGGAGACACAAAAGGAGGATATTTTCATATGTTGATTTCAAAGAAAACAAAATAAAAGCATAATATTACTAGTACCCCAAATGAAAAAAAAAAAAATTCTCTCCCATGGCCCCTCGTTCTATGAAAATACAGAAGTAGAAGTGTCTGGAAATCTGATGCCAATGGTTGTATGCCTGTCAGTAGAGGAAACAGTATTTCTTAAAGTAAAAAATTCTGCTCATTTAGCTGAGAATTGCCAAATTTGACTATTGTGTTCCTTACTTTACATCGATTGAAGTACCACATACTGTGAGAAATTGTCCCAAATTATTTGATTCCATTATGCTTTTGCTGAGCATTTTTGTTATATATGTCATGTTTTTTGGTACTTACTTGGGAAATGAAGACAGTTTGACTAAACCTAAAAACAGTTGGAGAGATTTCCGGAGTTAAGGAATTCATTTAACTCTGAACACTTACAAGGAATTGGATCTCCAAGGTGAAAATGAAGTGTAATAGAGCTATAAAGGGGCACAAATATTTCTACCCAGAATGAAAGGAGTATTTCAGTTAGGGAAAATTCTCTGATAACAAGAAAAATAACCTTCTCTTTTTGATAGCTAACAACCATACTTTAAAACATTTTCTTTAGGATGACTGGACAATTATGGCTACCGTATCCTGAGTAATGCAACCCTCTGATGGAAAAATGGTTAATGGAGAGATAAAGATGGAGAGTAAGTGGGTTTAATCTGTCATAATCATGCCACAATGAAACACATTCCCAGCAATAGGAGGGTCTTAAACTAGTTTTCTGAAAAGGAAATAATGCTCCAAAGCATGAATCACACAAGCAAATGTTCTTGCTAGCATCACCAAATCTCCATTCAGTCACGAATTTTCTCCTTATGGATCTAAGGACCCCAAATTTCTATATGCAAATGAATACAGAATACTTTCCTCATATAAAGGATGTCTCCTTTTTCTTGTTAAATGCATTGATGATCTTTACAATATGTCAGTATTGAATTATAAATCTACACGTTATCCATTTTTCCATGCTTTCTCCTTTTTGCCATTATAGGAATGAATTTGTCTTTATTTCTCCATCCTAAGACAATATCATGCAACTTGAACTTTTAAACCTCTACATTTCAAATTAACTGTGCTTTTAGCTGGTCCTATGGCAACAGTAAAATCAAGTTAGATTTGACTAAATATATGTACACATAAGTGCCTTTGACATCAAGATATCATTTGGCTATTAAACATTTGTAGCTCTCTGCTTTTATAAACATTGCCTATTTATCTACATACAAATTAAACAAGATTCAAGCTGCTGAAACAAACATTTTGAAAGACTTACTTCTCTGCCACTGACTTCATTTTTCGCTATAAACTTTACTTCCCCCAAAGTTAGTATGAGTTGGTCCCAAGCATCGGACAACTGTTATTCCTCCCATCTTCCTGTAGAACCATCCTCCAAGTTCTTTAACTACATGGTTTTCTAAGTACAGCTTACCTTGTCTAAAAGCTTGCTAAATAATCTTTGCTGCAAGTGGCATTCTCTACAAAGCTTTACCAACAAGTATACAGGGGAACAAAAACAAAAGCTGTTTCCCAAAGTAGTTATTCTTTCTTTGTGACTGAAAGAGAGACTACAAATTTACTTCTGTGGAGTTTTCCATTGGAGACGTAAAACTGAACCTTTAACTTTCACTTTCCTGAGGGTCCAGCTTTACAACAAGCCTTTTCCGATTGTGCTTCATTGCCTGAAGATGAGCTAGTCATATGTGATTATATGTGCATCAGAAGAAGCAGGACCTAGTGGTGTGAAATGCTCTCACCCCTGACTTTCTGGGAAAACAGCCCTATCCTCTGGTTCCATCATAATCACACACATGTAAAATTCTGAAATGTCTCCATTTGTCAGTGAAAGTTTATAATGCCTCTCTCAATTTTTCTCTTCTCTAACAATTAGAAAATCTCAGAAAACTTTTTGGTTATATCAAAATTCCAATTTGCCTCATTTGTTTTTATTGATGATTAAAACTCTCTCTAACAATGAAAACTGGTGAAATTAAACTCTGCTAGATATATTGCATAAGCTCACATCTTAGTCAGTCTCTCTATGCTGGTTTTTATTTACTTTTTTTATCCTGCAAGTTAACACGCTTCCACTTAGAAAAACCAAGCAAAATTAGCATAATACCTTTAATGAGAGATAAACCTACACATACAGGGTGATTCTACACAGATTTTTCAAGGTAAACAAAGATATACGTCTGACTAACCCAGAGTTTACTTCAGATCCTTTATCTATTATTTGACTACATAGGCAAGGCCCCTTACCAATTTATCGGATTTGATATGTAAGGATATTAATAAAATGATTTATCCCATAAAATGGTAAGGGTAAAGCAGAACTGAAAAACTTCCCCAGCTTCCCTTACTATAGTTTATGTAATATTTTTATTGCTGATCAATCTTTCTGACCAGGAGTTAATGAAATACTTACCTTGGGAGAAAGTAAGAAATTCATATGGAAAATAAACATATTAACTTAGAAAAATAGTCAGAAATTTTGCTATTGTTTTCCCAATGCCCACACATACATGTATGTAAAAGCATATATTTGCTAATGCCATTTTCTAATTTCCTGACTTTTTAGGAGTCAAGTTCCCTTACAAAAAGGAATGGTTTGGCCTTGTTAGAAGCCAAGGAACTTAGCACAAACTCTTTTTCATGCCCTAGATGATTCTCTGGCAATACTAAATTGAACTTCCAAGATAGAGTGCATGAGTTGCTCTGCAACAGTTTCAATTAGCAGCACCACAGGTAATAAAGACAGAACTAGCAGTCAAATCACAAGTAACGACAAGATGCTGGATCATTTCAAAGTAAATTTGTGGTATTTTTAGCATTTTTCCAGTCACAGTTCTGGTTTAACTTCCTGTATACAAACACATCATGTTGACAATTCCTTAAACCTTCCTCAACTCATAGATAATCTTATTGAACAACAAATATTTTGTTTTCTGCATTTGATGTTCTAGTTTAATGAAGTGTGACATATTAACTGGGTGATGTCAAATCTGTGAAATACAAAGTGATATTTTTCTATTTAATGACAAATGAAGTGGCATTAGTGTGCTTATTTATTTACAACACTTTTCTCTGAACAATATTACTAGCTTACTTTCTCAAGGATAGTAAGGTTGTTTTAAAGACATCTTGATCCGACTATATACAAAAATAATTGTCAGAGTGTACTCTGTGCAGAAGAGCACTATTGAGGTAGTTTGAGAAAATGACACTAGTTCATCCCATGTCATATAAATAGTTTTGTCATATAACTGTGCAGTACACACCTTCCATGTGTGGGCCTCTACCATGTAACAAACTTTGGCCAGTGTATATAAAATATGCATTTTAAATGGAAATAGAGGCTTAAAATGGACTTACATGTTTGGACTTCTTCTCAGATCCCCTGATATTTTCCTAAGAAAGCTTGTGTTGACTAGACTGATGGTCCTAGGGGGAGCATATAAGTCCTGTGGAACAGAGCAGAGTCACAGATGCATGATGAACTGCTGAACTACAGACAATTAAGTGAGCACAGACCCCAAATATGTCCAGGTAAGATCAGCAAAGATACCTAGCCGTGCCTGCTAATTTCAGAAACATAAATAATCAGTACTAATTTTATGTCACTCAAGTTTAATGGTAATTCATTACACAGAGTAACTGTGACAATAGCTGAACGCAACACAAGCATCTCTTTGTTTCCCGTTGACAATGCATCTCCTGGGCCCCACTCTCAGAGATTTTGCAGTCAAACAAGAAGGTTGACTATTATTCAATAGCAGTCATGTTTTCAGCACTGTAGAAGCCTATAATCTTGTTGAGACAGAAAATTCACATACTCACCAGAGATTACTTTTGTCACTGTACCTTGACTAGGAGTTTATATCAGTTTTGCTAAAGAGCTAAGCAAAATATTCACATTTTGGTGCATATTGATAAAAGTCTTTCATCTCTTCTGTCATCTATGTTTCTAATTATCTACTTTAAATATCCTCTGTTTGAAACACTTAGGGTGGCTTCTGTTTTCCTGACCAGACTCTTGTTGTTACAAACAATAAGGAAAATGTTCCCAGAAAGGATCTGAGGCAGCTTAAATAAAAGCACAGCACTATCAAACCAAAAAAATAAAAATGAAATATAAGTCACGAGGTAAATATGGTGATTGAAGATTGGAGAGCTAGAAGGTTTGAAATTTGTAAATTAAATGTTTTTGATTTACAAAGGGAATTTTTCTCTCATTTTCTTCCTTGGAGTCTGAACAGTGAATATTTTGTAAAAACTAAAAATACAATTTTCAGAACAATATACAATGAGAGCATATAGGAGCTGTCGAATGTCAGAAAAAGAGATCTAATACTGGTATTCTGGACCACATGCTTCCACCATACAGATAGGACAAGGGTGAGTCTTGCATCGGACCCTCTCCTATAGGCACACCCAGATTTATAAGCAATTATAATTCTTTCTTTCCTCTCAAGAAAGTATATAATGTATAATAGAAAATAACTAATGGAACTATAATAAGGATAACCTTGAGTCTTTTCCAATTTTATCTTAAAAGCTGAATCATTCAATATATCTTATATTTTATTTTTTATTAATATTTTATTTTATATAATTATCTTATATTTTCTTTTAGTAAAACAGTCACAGCAGAACTAATCAAATATTCAATTCACTATTATAATATATGGAGAATCTCTGGCTTATGCCAATTGAAAGAACTATATAATTGTGAGAGTTGTTAACCCCATTTTGAAAAGAAAGGTATAATTTGCATGTGTTCTAAACATTATCGCAAAAACAAACTGCAATGAATAATATATTACATACCAATGATCATGGTCACATATACAACAGTAATAACAAGGGCAGCGGAAAGAGCAAAAAAGCTATCATGCTCAGCAAAGCTCTCAAAACTTTTTCATTTATAACTAAAATAAATTAATTATATGATCTATATGACTACTAATTTCAAATTTATTAATAAGAATATTTACTTGGACATTATTAAAAATATCCAATATTGGGCCTCCCCTGGTGGCAGAGCAGTTGAGCGCTGTGCTGCGAAGCTGCCTGCAGCCTCTGCAGCACCGGTTCAATCCCCAGCCACCTGCAAGAGTCCCACCTGGCGCACAGACCACTCCTGCCGCGCCCACTGATCCCCTTAGCAGTGTATTTCATCGGTCTGCCTATTCTGTTCCCCACTCTGGCTCTGGTGAATTTTCTCACCCTCCTGTGCTTCTGACTATAACCAATGCTTGTATAAATAAATAAATAAATCTTAAAAAAAAAAAATCCAATACTGATGAATACAGAAGCACTGAAGAAAGGGACTAGGTAAGTTTTAAAAAGCTGATTGACACACTTCTGTATGTCATGAGTAGCTAGCAAATTCTAACTTTTACATGACCAGGAAAAAATTAATACTGCAACTGATTGATTTAATTTTAAGAACAAAGAAAGTCATCAGTACCGCAAGTGAAATCTTTTGTAAGAAAATTAACATTATTGCAGGGTTCAACATAAAGCAAATTCTTCCACCTGTCTAAAAATGCTTAGTTTTTACATACAGAATGTGCATGGATCAACATGTACACATACCAGTCATCAGAAAATATCTCGATTGCATGACCTGCTGAGAACTAAACAAATGTTTTCCTTCTCTAATACAAAGTATAAAACTGAAGTAAAATTAACCGTCGTTTTGTATACTTCATTGAGGTGAAGTTCCATCAAAGTAGGAATGTGTTTATCTTGCTCATTTGTCTCATAAATACCATATATCATTTGTCTACCATAAACACCCTTACAAGATGCTCCATGAATATTTGTCAAAGGAATAAATGAATACCACTCCTATTCTACTTTGAAAGTTGCACGTTTAATAATTGTGATAAAATTGCTGATTTATTAAGAATATAATTTAAATTAGAATATATGAAATAATGTCTAGTCTAATTTCATTAAATACCATTAAAAAGATTAAATTTGGGGGCCTCACTGGTGGTGCAAGGGTTGAGACGCAGCCTATAAAGCTATCTACAGCAACTGCAGCACGAGTTCAATTACCTGCCAGCCGGGGAGCAACCCACATGGCGCAGCAGACCACTCCTGACTTGCCTGCTGCTCCCCTCAGCAGTGTGCTTTGGTCAATCTGCCTGTTCTGTTCCCCACTCTGTCTCTGGTGAATCCTCTCACCCTCCCCCGACACCTCTGGCCTATACCACAGCTCTTGTATGCATAAATAAATACATCTTAAAAAAAAAAAAAAAAAAGGTTGAATTAGGACCGAAAACATTGCTGAGGGGAGCAGTGGCCAAGACAGGAGAGGTCTGCCGTGCCATGTGTGTATCTCCCTGGCCTGCCAGGAATCAAACCCACACTGCAGAGGCTGCAGACAGCTTCTGCTCCCTGCTCTGTCTCTGGTGAATTCTCTCACCATCCTTTGCCTCTGGTCTGTACCCCAGTTCTTGTATAAATAAATAAATCTTTTAAAAAATAATTTTTTTAAAAAAAAAAGAAAGTTGAATTCACAAAACCTCTCTTACTTCTGGAATAATTTTCCCTGCTATTCAGTATATATAAATTGGGGAGAGTTAGACTTCTCAGTTGTGGAAGATGTTTTATAATTGCTGGATCTCAGGATTCATAGTTTTTGGTCTCCTCAAGATTGCATTTCTTGTACCATGAAGAATTTACAGATGCCAACATTATAAAAAAAAAAAAAGTGCAGCTATTTACAAGGTCGGGACATCCCTTTTGGCATTTAAAATAGAGACCAAGAATCCATGTGGTTCGGCTAACCAAACTTTCTTGGAAATGGTCATCAGACATAATAGAAAATTGACCTTGTTCCTGCCAGTTGCATTACTTTCAAAGAATAAACTAAAAAGTAGCCCTTATGCAAAGCTTCTCAGTGACATCCCTAATAACTATTCTATTTCTCTTCTAACAAATGAGTAGAGAAATATCGGCTCCATAACCTTTAAGAGACCAAACACATTATGAGAATTATTAAAACCTAACAATTTTGAAACAAAGCCAACCTTCAAGTTTTACACTTCTATTCAAATATTTGGTAATAAACTATGTCTAAACACCTCACTTCAGTTTTGCTTACTAAAAACTAAGTGAAGCACTAATGGAACAGCAGCAAAATAAGTCTGCAAACAAGTCTGTTAGAGACAAATGGACAGTGTTTCAAATTATTAGAATGTGTTTAATCCAAATATTTGTATGCTGACCATCTTCCATATATTGCTAAAATGAACCCTCTGGTTGAAAGTAGGTACAATAGAATAAATATTTGAGGTTCTGCAGAACAACAAACGTTACCAATTTTATAATGTGCTCTTCTTCTTCCTTTCTCTCCTACCATAAAAGAAACTAAAGCAGCAAATAGGATATATCCAGCTGGGCACCCTGTAAGGAAAATTCACTTTCTATAATCAAATTCAGCACAAGCAGGCTTTTGCTTCTGGGACATCAAACATGAAGTGACTGCTGTTCTGCAGACAGTAAATAAGCAGACATTAAAGATTTAAAGAAATTTTGATTAAGAAACCTTCTCAGTCTCTCCACATAGCAGACACAGCACTACTGTTGTGCTGTAGCTAGAATTTAGCATACAGCTTTTACTTTTTGCCTTTGGAGCCTATGTTACATTGATACTGGACATTTTAATGAAATTTGGACATTTTAATGAAAAAATAAAAACATACTGAACCTAGTCTTCAAATCAGAAACCATACTCATCTAAGAGTGTCAAAACTGGCCTCCCCGGTGGCACAGCAGGTTGAGTGCAGCGCTGTGAAGCTGTCCGCAGCCTCTACGGCATGGGTTCAATTACCAGCCGGCCAGGGAGATTCCCACACAGCATGGCAGACCTCTCCTGTCTTACCCGCTGCTTCCCTCAGCAGTGTATTTCGGTCCTTCTGCCTGTTCTACTCCCTGCTCGTCTCTGGTGAATCCTTTCACCTTCCCATGCCTCTGACCTGTACCCCAGTTATTGTATAAAAATAAATAAATCTTTTTTTTTTTTTAAAAAAAGAGTGTCAAAACTACTTTTGTCATTCACCACTTCGTTCAAGAGTAAGGTTTAAACCCAAATGCCCAAAAATAGATGACTGGATCAAGAAGATGTGGTACATACATGCAATGGAATATTACTCAGCAATCAAATATATAAACTCATGCCATTTGCAGCAACATGGACGGAGCTGAAAGGGATCATGCTCAGCAAAATAAGCCAGAAAGAAAAAGAAACATACCAGATGGTCTCACTCATAGCAGGAATTTAGAAAACCTAAATAAGGGACCAGGAAAAAGACTAATTATAATAAAGTAAAAATCAAAATCAACAAGCAACTATAAACCAGAGATACACTATGGGAGGGAGTGTAGGAGGGATTACGGTCAAAATAAGGGGGGTGGGAATTGTATGGGGACTATAACCAAGATGAAAATGCATACATTGTGCAAAAATGAAAAATGATGTAAAAAATATATAAAATAAAATAAAAAGAAAAGAAATTGAGAAATAAGTAATGTCTAATCAAAACTCACTTTTATTTTGTGAAATATCAAGGAAAAATGTTCCTTTGCCCAAGAAACAATTGTTCCTTTGCAAATTACCACAGTAAAGGGTGTCACAGAGAGGAGTGGGGGAGCAGAAACAACTTTCTTTCATTCTTTTAAGCATTAATTTAATGAGTCAATCATTAGGTAACCAAGCTTCAGAACTGTGCAAGAATGTATTTAAAAATGTTAGCCCTACGTAGGTAAATGTTGCTCTGATAAATCAAAACCGCTCAGATAAAAATAGATTAGAAAGCTAAAACTGAAACCTCTCCATGGAAAAGAATAACTCATCCAGAAAATGAAGAACTTCAGCAGCAATTTATGTAATTTGGCCAAACATCAGTTTCCACATTGATTTGTGTGGACATATTTTGCCTGCCAGATTCTCTTGTCTCTCTCTCTCTCTCTCCATGTGTGTCATCTTCACTCTCAAGGTTCTTGACCTCATCTAACAAAGCAAGGCAATTTAGGCAATACATGAGACTCTTTCTGGAAGTTACAAGAGCTTGAGGAATAGTACAATATTCTTGAAAAAATAAAATCTCGTCTAAAAACTCTAACCTTGATCACCTAATTGTTCCTAAAATGCATCCTCATGTGTCCCCCTCTCCCCCAATTCCCCTATTACAAATCACCATCTACCACGCCTAGAGGTCTAATATTAACTAGACAATAGAGGTAAATAAGATAAGCAATCATAGCTCCCAGTAATAGTTAACCTACCAGATGTTACCTTCAGAGTTCTCAGCATCCCCTGACTTCCACAGGAACACCACATGATGTTACTTCAGGAGAACAGGGGTGTGATTTGTAGCAATGTCTGTATAATTTCAAAACAATCAGTTCAGAGACAATTCATAAAGAATAGCGGCAATCACTTCAAAAGCAAACAATCTGTTTGAGATTGCACAAAGAAGAAAAGCTATTTGAATTTGTTGGTTTTCAATCAGTTATGTTGCTCTGTAGACAGTAGTATAGTTTGTGATTAAGAGTCAGGCTCTGAACTCAGAATGCCTTAATCCGAATTCTGTTTTTAACACTCATTGGTTTTCCTCTCTTAGAAGCAGTTTGTGCATCTGTAACGGGAATCACAGCAGTGCCTACCTCATAGGTAGAGTCAATATAAATGAGAGGCTCAATGTAAACAGTTTAGCTGCCACAAGAACATAGTAAATCCTTAATAATGTGAGCTATTATTATGTTTGTTTTATTATTATTTTTCAATAATATATTGAGATTACATGTTATAGTATCTATTGAGAATTATATATCTAGAATATGGGATAAATTATTGAAAGTAGAAGTAACTCCTATACAGCTTATATATACTTTATGTCCAGACATTTTATGTTTGCAATAATAAATATTTTGATGAGTTCAATTTTATTTCATCAAATTTTATTTTGGTTTAACTGTGTCTTATTCTGAAATCTTGAGATTTGTCATTGTGGATATATCTCATGGGATTTATACATTTATAGATTGAGATCTGTCATTGTGGATACCTCATGGGATTTATAGATTGTTTGAATTGTTCAAAGACCAGTTCTAGAAACTTAGAATAACTGAGATAAAGGAATCTTCAAATTTTCTCTCCCATTTAACCTTATTTATCAATATTAATGAATTTTTTTTCAAAAATGACTAGTGTGTTTCATTCTTGTACTATCTTTTGTAGGGCAGTATTTGTGCAGTCAAACACACTATTCTTTCAAAAAATTAAAATGCAGATTTGGAGTAAAGATAAAATTTTTACTAACAATATGTTCAATTCTCTAACAGCTATTGCTCATAGATGGGCAATATGCTCATATTGCCCACAGCATCTTAAGGTCTATCACAGATACTAAGCATGGTGCAATCTTGAATTTCTTACCGCAAATGATGCTATGAAAACTACTAAACACTACAAAAATTCACCCAAGCAAGTTTTCATAATCATGTGTTAGTTGACACTTTTTTATTACATGAATCTTGACAAAGTCTATGTCAAATGCCACCGTACAACATTATTTTTCTGAATCAACCTGAACAGCATCAATACTGTAGATTCAATAACATGACTTACAGACATAGAATATTAAATTCAGCTCTTGGCAAGCATGGATATCCCTAAGATCTAAAGCCTGATGACATTTCCCAGGCACTGAATCAGACACTATCAAATAAAGCAGCCTGATTCAGCTGAATCCATGAGATCTATATACAGACTTGCTATATTGCATGTGAATGCTGATTTCCCCTTGGGAAACTCCTTAGAAATTTCAAAAGATTCAGTGACTCATGAGTTCACCCTCTAGCCAATGCCTGGTTTTATCTATTAGTCAACCTTCACTGACATAAGAGGGACCACCAATAAATCTCAGATAGTAATTATTTACCATCACTAAACAGGTTATTGGAAAGCTTACTCCATTCAGGTCATTGGACTCTTTGAAGATTGTGTATGTCCATCTTCAATTCAGATGAAAAATTTCATTCTGAAGGATTTTGAAGTATAATGAGGAGAAAGATAGGTTCATTTAATCCTAGAACCATTCCTCACTCACTTTTTGGTTTTGCAGGTGGCATTTAAACCATAACATTTTGAATGAACTCTAAAGTCAAGGGCAGGAAAACAATCCCACTTGCTTCTCTGGCTATAATTCCGAATCTGACTCACTTGAGTGCCTACAGATATAGAATAGTGGGTCCTGGTGTCAGTCTGAGCCAATAACAGCAATAACAAAATCTTTCAATCAAACTAAAAGAATCCAAAATATGAACCCAAATAAATCATCAAGCATGTGGACAAAGAGTACTTCCCATAAAGTAGAAAAGCTACCTCCATCTGATATCAATTGCACATCAAAAAATAAAGTCAATGCAAAGGGATGTTTGTAAAATTGGCTAAATGCTGGGGCAGAATTTTTCATTTCAATACATGCAATTTTCTAACCCAAGAGACTTTTTGGGACCCAGCCCTGAATTTGGAGTAGTTTCCTACTTGCTAATTCAGATTTTGAGTCTCAGCTTAATCATCACTTCCTTACTAAAGATTTTCTTGACTTCATAATGTTTAATATAATTAAAATTATTTTTATACAGTTATTTGTATAATTGTTAGCCTTTCTGCTAGATTTAACATTCCAGGAGGCAAAAGAGCATCTATTTTGTTCCCTGACACATAATAGATGACCAATGTTTATTTACTATTCAGTATTTTTTTTAAGATTTATTTATTCTTGCATACAAGAATCAGGGCACAGGCCAGATGTGCATGAGGGTGAGAGTATTCACCAGAGACAGAGCGGGGAAAGAGAACAGGCAGAGTGACTGAAACACACTGCTGAGGGGAGCAGTGGGTGAGACAGGAGAGATCTGCTCTGCTGTGCCATGTGGTTTCTCCCTGGCCTGCTGGGGATCCAACTGTGATTGCTTCACAGTGTGGTCCTTAACCCTTTGCGTCACCAGGGAGGCCCCTGACATTATTTAAAGAGCAACCAGATGATCAACAATTAAGCACTCAGAGAGAATTCCTGGAATAGATATTGGGTTTCTCGCTATTTAAAATCTGATCTAGCCTAATATTGTAGGTACTTAGATATGTCAATCTCAATGTTCAGTCTTAAAATACTGAATAGGACCTCCCTGGTGGCGTAGGCGGTTGAGTGCAGTGCTGTGAAGCTGTCCTCAGCCTCTGCGGCACAGGTTCAATCTCAGCCGGCCAGGGAGATTCCCACATGGCACAGCAGACCTCAGCTCTTGTATGCATAAATAAATAAATCTTTAAAAAAAAAGGAAGAGAAGTAAATAATGTCAATGAAGGATCAATAAATAAGTAATTTGTGAGACAATGTATTCTACCACTCACTATTTATTAGAAATTACTCCTGTTATTTCTAATGATAGGAAATTACTCCTTATAACTTTCATGCATGAGTCGGTTTCAGTCTCAGATGCAAACCAGAATAAAATCTATTTCTTCTATACCACAGTATTTAAAATATGGCAAAATAGTCATATTGTGTTCCTATATGTCTTCTACCTCCAGGCTTAAATTTTTGGTTCTTTAAATGTTTGTCATATACTCTGGATTTGATTCTTCTCACAATTATTCTTTTACTCAATGTGTTACTCAAATTAACCAGACCCCACAGCACTCCAAATGTGGTATGACCTAGGCAAGGTAAAATAAGCCATTGTCTTCCTTAATTTAGACTCCATAATTTTATGAATGTAGCCTAACATTGCTTTGCTTTGGTATCCTATTAAACATATTTTCAAAATGAATTTCACTGGACTCAGCACCTGCTTAGTCAAAGATGTGATATCTCCTGGAAATGTGAGCTACTTTTCTTTGTCAAATGTGTGTCAGTATTGTATTTATTTTATTTTTTAAAGATTTATTTATTTATTCATTCATTCATTCATTTATACAAGCACTGGGTACAGTCAGAAGCGCGGGAGGGTGAGAGAATTCACCAGAGCCAGTGTGGGGAGCAGAGCAGACAGAAGGACCGAAGCACACTGCTGAGAGGAGCAGTGGGTGGCAGGAGAGGTCTGCGCGCCATGTGGGACCCTCCTCCGGTGTCCGGGGAGCAGCCGGGGATCGAGCTGGCGCTGCAGAGGCTGAGGGCGGCTTTGCAACCCAGCGCTCAACCGCTGCGCCACCGGGGAGGCCCTCAGTATTGTGTTTAACTCCCAGTGTCTTTAGGAAAAGTATATAATATAGTGTATGTAGAAGAGTCTTAAGAGTCGATTATTTAACAGGCATTAAAAAAAAAAAAATACAGTTTTATCTTCCTTTTCCTTTCCTTTTCTTCCTCCACCAAACAAAACCAGTTTTGTTGGTGATATTTTAGGATCACTCAAAATGGTTGAGCCCTAAATAATTGCTTTGGTTAGCAATGGGAAACAATAAAGTTCTCTTTTCAATGATGATAACTTTTCTAGGCTTTTAAAAATCAAATACAAGAAGAATACAACACATAAAGTCTCTAAGTCATCAGTGTCCAGAATTCCTATAGTTTCCTAGTCTGGCAGAGTCTCTGCCATTATATTCCCCAATAAGGACTTATTGCACAATCCATCTATTGCTCCCACAAGGCCTAAAGGCCATGAGCCCAAAGAAGGAACCCTAGTACATTCATGTTCAGTGACTGTTTCTGACTGCTTTTAGATGATGATAGGTGAATTGCTTGGGAAAATATATCATCTTTTTTTAAGCTATGAATGTTCATGCTCCCACACTTGTGACTATGATAATACTTTACGAGATTCATATGGCTTAATTTCTCATATTTTTCTTTTTTATAAGGATCATTTAACACTCTTATCTATTTGTTCATAATATTGCTACATGTTTGTTCATTTAATTATAGCAAGCATTTCTTATACACAATTTCAAAAGTCATATAACTTTTTAAGTACCAGAGAGGGAAAAAAAAGTTCTCTTCTACCTTATTTAATTGTTCCTTCTTGTATTCATTGCTTACTTATAAATAAAATAATGCATGCATATGTCTTAATTTTTCAGGTTTTTTAAAATAATTTCTAATGCCTTCCAATTATGCAAGAGGAAAATTTGACTGTTATTCAAACCATTTCTCTCTTACCTTTTCACTATCTTCTCAATTTAATTCTATTATCATTTTTATCACATTAATAATTAATATGTCTATAAATGTTTTGGAGTACTCAGACAGTATACTATAATTATGGTATCATCATTGTAAACATTTTGTTTTTCTTGGAGTTAGCCATTGCATCTTTTTTTCTCCATTTGCATTGCTTTATAAATAATAAAATTTCAAATAGAATTATAAAAGTATATTTAAGTATGGTCAAACACATCAGGTAATCTTTCAGTATTTACTAGAATAATTTCTCCTTTCCAATTTGGGCTTTCTGAGAACTAATTTTCCTGAGGCTTTCCTTCACCATTATGCTGAAATTCTCTTCATTTTCCTTCTCTTCGGTTCCTGTGCCTCAAATCCTATACCATACTCTTCCTCACCTATTTGATATTAGCATTTTTTTTTAGTGGTGTCCTGAGAAAGCCTGCATGGGATATAAATGTTTTAAACATTGTGTGTCTGAAAACATTTTTATTATGCCTTCACATTTGATTTAGCTGAGTTTAACAGAGTGTAATAGTCTACGCTGGACATTATTTTCCCTCAGGATTTTTATGCATTAATTGACTGTTTTCTAAGCTTAAATGTTTATGTTGAAAAGTGGAAAAGATGCTAACATGTGAATTATATGGTGCAATTTGTTCCTCTCCTCTCCTGTTCATTCCCCTTCCTCTCCTTCCTTTTCTCCTCCCTTCCCCTCTCAGATCAGTTTCTCAGATCATTAATGATGGGCATTTTCTTGGCTCCTTGTGAACTCTTTCAATTTGGAAACATATTCATCAGTTTTAGGAAATAGAGTATTACTTCATTCACAGTTTTTTCCACTTTGTTATGTCCCCTTTCTTTTGGAACTCATATTATTCTGTTGCTGTATCTTTTGGAAAAGAATTTCCCTCCAAATTTTCATCTTTTTATCTTTAGATGTTACTTCCGGAAAGATGCATCAAATATATATTCCAAACATATTGTTGATTTTAATTTTTTCAAATATTTGTAGTTTGCAAGACATTTCTTATTCAGTGTGACAGAACCGTGCTCGTGATTCAAATGCAGTGCCTTATCTCACTGAGAACTCTATGTATAGCTTAGCTGTTTTATTATCTTTACTTTATTACCTGTTTGCTCGGAATCTCCTTTGTCTTTTAAAAAAATCTTTTTTTTTTCCTAGTTTAATTTTATATTTAAGTATAAGTTCTTAAAACCCTGCTGGGCAAAAGGAAAAAAGAAAGCTGTGGACCTATGGCTTGTACCATAATTGAAGTGGAGACCGTGCTATTCCACTTACGTCCAAATGACAACTTTTTAAGTCTTTTGCTTTAAAGCTAGTGTTCTGAGCCTAAGATAGGCTCACTTTAAGCTACTTCTAAAATGTGCTGATATCAGCATTTTGCCAGCCAAAAAAGAAAAGGCAGCACTCCCAGTATAAAACATAAACTTTCACTAAGTCCTCTGACTTTCAATTCAGTGTCACACCCTATGCTGGTTTTGCTTGCTCCCCCTAAGTAAAAAGTCTCACTAGAGTAACTTTGCCAGATATGAAAACTTTATTTCCTCTGCTGAGAAAGGACTTCGAATTTAATCTGGGTATGAGGCTTGGGGGGATGATCTGTGAGTCTAGCTGCTTCTTTTATACAATGTTCTACACATCTTAATTTCAGTTTCAACTCCTAAAACCAATTTAAATGTATCTGGTTAACAAAATTCCTAAGACTTTAAAGAATATGCAGGTAAATTTATATTTTTTGTATCCCCCCAATAAATTCAAATAAATATGTATTATTATATATGTAATATAGAGTATCTATATTCAATACATTATATATTATGTATAGACTTTATATTTATATTAAATATGCTATTATATATGTATATATTATATTATATGTGTAAGCTATATATTATATTGAATTGATATTTATATTGGGTAAAGCATTTTTCTTATACATATTTTATATGTATAAAATGTTTGTATATATAACACATGTTATATGTTTGTATGTATAAAATGTTTGTGTGTATAAAATATATATGTATAAAATATATACTTTTGAATTTAATGGGGGATACAAAATTATATGTAAATATAAATATATGTTATAAAATGATATGTAAGTATATATAGTACAACATATATAATACAGTATATGTCTTTATAAACTGTAGTATAAGAAATAGTTATAAAAACAAATAGTTTATTATCAAAAATTTAGATTTAACTGAGTATCTTATAGTTTATCTGGCAGTCCAGGAACAGTGGAAAGTAGAGTAAGAACATGTTAGGAATGCTGAAACTCTAGTTTACAAAATGGAGGAAAAGACATTTGAAAGAAAAAGGCATTTATATTTTTAATATAATATTTAGACTTTCAAAAGTAATTCAAAAAGTTATTAATTCACAAGTTTTTTAAATGGAGAGGGAGGAGTATCTAGGAAATAGTATGAATAAAATCTTCATCTATTATAACAGAAATTCACTACCTTTCAGCTATTGTCGAAAGCTGAGAAATAAGAATATTATGATAACATTAAGGCAACCAACTGAAGACTTAAAAGCAGGGATGACTGAATATGGTTATTGCTGGGTGCCAGGAAGTGGACTGCAAAGACATGTGGAGGAGGAGATTATAAATTTTTATTTCAGCTTTTTTTTTTTTTGAGGTAACATTAGTTTCAGCACTGTGTATGATTTGGAGGTATTACATCACTGCAAATATGTTATTACATCACTGCAAATACGTTACTACACCACACCCATCTTGTTTCTCTTTGGATTGTATAAATCTACTTTAGTTTTTAAATATATATTTCATTTTAAATGAAACTTTAAAATTTGTTTTTAAGAAATGCCTTAAGATAACAGTTATATGTCTAGTACAGTGTTTATTTTCACAAAGTAGCGAAAGTATCAAATCCATTATGTGCTGCAGTCTCAACTTATAAAAACTTGCATGTACATCTTAAATTTGGAAAAGTTAGAGTAAAAAATACCTTAAGTTTCAAGGAGAAAAATCTATTGAAAAATTGGATTTTCTTTTTATCTAGTAAGAAGAATTTTTTTTCTTGATAAAACGTTGACTGTGAAAGCAAAACTTCCATCTGGTGATAATAATCTTGCTTTCATGAAAGCGCAGTCAAGAAAAACACATTCATTTTTCTACTTCCAGAGCTTACTGCCGTTACTGTCAGATATCTGAGCAATGTTCCCATTTTCAATAATGATTGAATAAGTAATTGTTTCATTAGTCTTAATCTTGGAGTTTACTATAATCTAGGTTTCATGAATAAGCATACTAATTTGATTAATTTCTTTCTAGCAGTAACTTCAGTTAATAAGAGTGATAAAGACAATACAGAAAATATAGCATTCCTGTAATTACTAATGGAAGTTATGAATATGAAATATGCAATTTTCAAATTGGAGGATGAAAAATATAAGAGGAGCATAGATTTAGTACATTTTCACGATAATATCAAACAAACTTGATACACAATGAATGGTCTATGAATCTACTTCAGTTCAAACTGGTTGAGCTCATGCATAAAATGTTGCTGTAGCCTTTGTGTTCAATATTGTAGGGTCTCTGATCAAATTCTCTAGTAATAAAAAAAGATTACCCAGCAACCACTGTGCATCATAATTGTACAAATCATTGTTGCTCCCTAGAGACAAAATCATACTGGTTTACGGATATCCAAGTCTGTGGTGAAAGTCATGTCTACAAAATATTGCTACTAGTTTCTACAAAGCACTATAAAATCCAACCTAGTTACTTATTGAATACTCACTCTTTTCAGTTTAATTTACAAAATTACACTTCAATGAAAAAAGGAAATGACAACAATGCTACAGTTCCAACAAAGTCAAGATTTGCATGTACTATTTATGTTTAAAGGGTTTTTTTTTTTGCCTACTTAGGATTCATAATATACTTTATCTTATTTTACAACAGAAAGAGAAATTATGGCTCAATTTACTAAAATAATTATAATCATAATCACATCTGTTCTTGAAAACTGTCAAATATCTCCAGAGTGCACTGCATACATTTCTTTTCTGAGATACCCTCTTTTATGAGTTAATTAAACAATTTCACAGCATTATTGTACAACTATTCTGCGTGGCATATTGTTTGTGCAGAACATTCTCTTTAATAGCTCTATTCTTCAAACAGATGTTCATTTAAATTTTTTTCTGCAGATTTTATTTGAAGAACAATTAGTGCACTTATTCTACTATACAATCACCTTTCTTTGGATTTTGAAGATTCTCTCCCTATTTCTTATAAAAACCCTATTGTTATCAACAATTTTAAAGGTAAAAAAGGAATCACTCCTTAACTTAGTAAATGTCTCAGCTCAGTGCATAAGGATGTCAGAGAAAATTATCTCCAAATAGTGGCTACACAAAGTTACCTTGGTATCAGAGTACAGAGTCAATAAATGCTTTTTTCAAAAGCATGAAAAAAGATTTAAAAGCATGACTACACATTTCTCCACTCTCCTTGTTTTGTTTTACGTATTATTTCCTTATACCTCCAAGTATATTGGATTCATTATAAACCATAATGCAATGGCTGATTAAATAGAAAAAAAATGGATGAAAGGACCCTTTAAGTTTACTTATCAAAAGACAACTGAATTGAAAGACAGTCCTTAAGACATACTTTCCTGGGAAAGTGACACTGCACATAGCTAGGCACTGGCTTTTCTTATCCAAACATTTTAAAGGAAGGAGATGCCATCTACTGTGTATTTTGAGGATGAAGTTTCGTCCCCTGCTTGACTCAAAACAAGTTTTACATGGTTTGAGTCTGTGGCCAGGTTTAATTTAAGCAATTTTCTCAACGAATTTCTCTCTCTCTCTTAGTCTCCTAGTCTTAACAGAGCAATGGGCAAAGGATCAGCTATATTTACCAGGGTAGATATTGTACTTCATAAAAAGAAGGGTAATTTTGCTTTCCTTTTATGAATAATCTGAGAACAATGATGCGAAATGTATACTCTTTTACCCTTGGTTAGGTAAATGATGTAAAAATGCATTCTGCACTTGCTGTTGAATTATGGATTAATGAATTATGACATCTATCTACTTTAAAGGTGTAATATGCATTTCCTTAGGCGGAAATACACAGTAGTATGGGCCTTCCTGGTGGCACAAGGGGTTAAGCACAGCACTATGAAGCGATCCACAGTTTCTGTCGCACTAGTTCAATTCCCCAGCCAGCCAAGTTGCTAATCCACATGGCACAGACCTCTCCTGTCTCACCCACTGCTCCCCTCAGCAGTGTATTTCAGTCAATCTGCCTGTTCTGCTCCCCACTCTGTCTCTGGTGAATTCTCTCACCTCCCCCGCACCTCTGACCTGTAGCCCAGTTCTTGTAGTATACATAAATAAATAAATGTTTTTTTTTAAAAAAGAAATACACAATAGTATGTTGTCAGAGCTATTTATCTCTTCCTTTTCTTTCAACCATAGTTTAGTTGGGCAAGAATAAGAAAACCTGAAAAGTTAAGGCATTACTTGAAATTTAAACTATGCTACAAATTGAGCACCTGATTTTCAGGCTAAAAATGTGCAAAATGTTAATTACTGGAGTTTTAGAAAAATTGAATATCCCAGCTAATATAGCAGTTTAAATAACGAATCTTGAATTTTTTCTTTACCTAGATCTTAGATTTCTAAACAGGAATAGTCTCTAGGAAGGTTATTTTAGGATAATCTTATGAAGATACCAATTTTAGGAAAGAAGGTTCCTGGGATGATTAAGAGTCTTATATGACAGGGAGGGCATTTATCTCTGCCATGTGACTCGCAGTGAGTGAAAGTGGAATGGAATGCATGTGACCACCTGCCAGAAGCAGAGCACTCCAGACACTGTAAAGAGAGTCCATGTAGGCAGTAATTTGAAAACCATCAAAATTTTTCAGATGAATATGCTTGTTTAATGTAATTTAATACACCTATGTATTAAAGTGTTCTTTGATCATTGAAAATTATATGTGTTTTTTAATATGTTAAAGAATGCTTGCAGTGTAAACGTTGAAGAGAAAAAGAAGTAAAAAATAAACAATAGGCATATTATAAACTGTCATAATTACATATTTGTCCTAACTATGCAACCTAGCATCTTACTGCATATGCCCTACATTAAGAAAAAGAAATTTCCAGTCGCACTTTTGCCTCTACTTAGTCACAACTATCTTCATCCCAACTTACCCATTATCTGACTTAAAACATTTTGTCTGAGGGGCCTCACTGGTAGTCTAGGGGTAAAGTCTCAGAACTATCACTACTACAGCCTGAGTTCAATCCCCAGCCAGGGAGCTACCTACATATGGCACAGCAGACCTTTCCTGTCTCGCCCGCTGCTCTCCTCAGCAGTATATTTCAGTCATTCTGCCTGTTCTGTTCCCCACTCTGTCTCTGGTGAATCCTCTCACCCCCAGTATCTCTGGTCTACACCACAGTTCTTCTACACAAAAATAAATTTAAAAAATATTTTGTCTGGTTTGCTTTGCTCAATACTATGTTTGATATTCATTTATGCTTTTGTATTTATTTATAGTTCAATTATTCTCACAGCTATAGGTCTTTAATAAACATAGCACAATTTATATTTACCTACTCTACTATTGAGAATTTGGTTGTTGCCAGCATATAACCTTTACAAATATTGCTACAATGAACATAATTGTGCCATTGATTGATATCTGAATGTTAATTCACTCTTAACTAGGAAGAAAAAACTCTATTAAAATGGTGTATACACACACACACACCATAGAAATTTATATTACTGTATGTTTTGTAAATTTAAAAAATATTTGTGTCTGTTCAGTAATTTTTCTTTTTTTATAATGGCTGACTCTATTTTTGGTATCAAGGTGTACTGGCTCCAGAAAATGTGCTAAGAGGTGTTGTTCTTCTTCTGTCTCTTTGTATCAGTATAACCCTCAAAGAAAGGGTAGGTACCAAGTTCCCTACCCCGCCCAAGGAAGGGAATTGCTGATCAGCAAGGAGAAGCTATAAAAGACTGGAGGAAGGGCTTGGGAAAGAAGAAAAAAAGGAAGGAGGCCACAACATGGAAGAGAAATATGTGAAGAAGCCATGCTTGCTTCTTGACCTCGAACTTGTTGTACCAAGGACTTGGGGAAATGGAAGGAGACACTTAGAAGAGATGTAGGTGAGAGACCCATGGGGAAGCGGACAATGGCAGCCTGGATCTCAACTTGTATTTTGATTTTGCTCTTTTCCTTCCAGACTTGCCTAGATCCTTCCACCCCTTTCAGATGGTTCCCCAACAGAAGGGGTCTTAGACTGTGGCAAACTATTGGGCCTCAGTGACCACACTTTGGGCCAACCCCATTTGGCTGGGCATTTACTGGCAAGGAGATAGATAACTTTGGGTGTTTAATTGGAAACTCTTTTAATTATATTCTTTCTCTTCTATTTCACTAATTGTATTAAAGTTCTTTTCCACTGAAAGTCTTACAGATTAGAGTATGCTTTGTTTTTTGCAGCCGATAGCAGAACCCATTTAGAGCATGGGGATCCTGCAGTGCCCCTCAGTCTTCTGGATAACATCTTGGAATGACCTTTGCAAGTTCATGCTTACTATAAATATTAAGTCGCATTCATAAGGAAGCCATTTGGCTTTAGATTTTTCCTGGGAAATTTTCATAATAGTATATTCAGTTCCCTAAAAGACATATTACCATTTAGAGTATACCACTTTTGGTAAGTTGTTTTTCATGAAATTTTTCCATTTCATCTACAAGCTAAATGTCTCATTTTGTCTTTTAAAATGTTTTTAGTATGCATATTGGCCATCACTTTTTAAAATCACTCTTACATTGGTAATGTTTTATGTTCTCTTTTTCTCAGTTTTGTTAAAGATTACCAATTTCATTAGCATTTACAATGTATCAAAATTAGTGTGTTGATTTTTTTCTTATCTTTGTTTCTTGTTTCATTGATTTCCGATCTTATTTTTAGAGTTTCTTTCTGCTTTTTTAGCTTTGATTTGCTCTTTTCCTGTGTTCTTAAGATGGAAGCCTTCACCTTCAGTCTTCATTTGAATACAAATATAAATACTGCTTTTGTTTTTACATAATTTGTTTTTGTGTTGTATTTTTACTAGTAAATTTTAACTATTATACAAAAAAGTAACAATATTATTAATATCATGTACCATATAGTGACACATCACTGAGCTATACAACAAATATTTATTGAGTTCCTGCCACAAGGCAGGATCTGGGAACACAGTAGTGAGTGAGGCACAAACCTTATTCTCATAGAGCTCAGATTAAGGAGGGACTGCATATAAACAATAGACAGACATTATTATTTGCATTTTACAAAAGATACAACTAAGACCAACAAAGACCAAGCAGAGAAGTTTATAACCAGCAGATTGATGGGGTCTCCAAATATCATATTTTTTCTACTCAATCCAGACACTTTCAAAGAATGAATAATTCTGTTAAGGGGTTCCTTGCTCCATACTATTATATTCTATGACACAAAGATAGTTAGGAATAGCAGAGAATAGCCAATATTTCCCATCAAAGTTTTTAACAATTCAATTGGTTTTTTAGTGATGAGACTAATATTCAGGGTTTGAATCACAACAGTAGAACGTAATAACTGGAGGATGTTCAGAGATGATTTTATTTAGTCCTATTATTTATAGATTGGTCAAAAGCAGGATGGGAGACAAATGTATAAATTATTAGTGTAAAACTTCAAGAGAAAATAAACAAAGGAAATACAAAGCACGTACCATAGAGAGCAACTATATCACCATAGAAAATTCACATTATATAAATGAGCATTTCTTGCAGCCTCAAAATTAAAAATACTGTTGTCAAACATTCCTATTTCTCCTCTACTCAATGGTTACTTGTTTCAAGTTCCTTTTTATGCATTCCCTACAAAAAGCCTCACAAATAAACAAAAGACATTGTATGGGTTCAGTCTACACACAAGCTCCTAGCAGGAATCTCAACTGCTCTGTTGTTTGTTTCCCTTTGCCTCACTGCTCAGGGCAGACTGCAGACAGTTGGCTGCCTTTGCCTTAAGCAGAAGAGACTGAACAAAGAAATCCCAGGGCCCACACTGTTCAAAAATTTTTCTGAGAATACTCCAGGGCCAATGCATTTTCAAATCCTGTGACTTTTGCTTTAAGAATTAAAGAAGGGCCAGATGAACACAAATTAGATGCTGGAGGGTTGGGGGAGAATGATAATGACTGAAGGAGACATTCAGAGAGCTTCTGAAATGGGGGAAAGTAGACTTCAACCAGTAGGAATGTTTGTGAAAGAGAGGATTTGGTGCTTCTTTGGCATACACATATTCACATCTGTCAGAGTTGGGTATAACAGGTAACTAACCTAATCTGACAAATCACACCAATGTTCAAAACTCAGCTCCCGTTCTGATCATTTTAGTCTGTGTGATGAATGCTGTTTAAAAACTATCAATCTGACAGAAGAACTGTACCTAATTAACACTCTCCTTATACCCAGCAAATAACAAACATGATGTAGGGGAAAGAAATGTATTCACACTTCCTTATCAAATTAGGGTCAAAAATGTTCTTAATTAGCTAAAATCAATAAATGTGACAGCAAAATGAATGTATTTATATTATCAGCTAAAGGTACAGTAAAAGAAAGGAATCTGCCTGTTTTTTAAGCAGTTCAGAAGGGATTGAGCTGAGTGGATTTTATCAATGATACCCAGAATCTGCTGGAGATTTATTTCAGAAGCAGCAGACATCCTAGGGTGTATAAGACTTATTTGTTTTTAATTATGAATATTCATGGAAACTTAGGGGGGAAACAGGTAATTAATCAATAAAGGCCATGTTGCCCTTGGTGCTTATTTACAAGCACACATGTAAATGCACATACTTAAAAATAAAGTGGGTACTATGGACGCTCAATAGGGGTCTCCTTAGAAGTTCATTCTATTTTCTGTGTTTTTGTGGCTAGTATCTACCTAACAAAGTTTTCCTTGAGGAGTAATCTCAATTCAAAACTTGAGATCCTAAAAAGACAGAAGAGTGGTGCTTGCAAATAACTCAGGTTGTGGGTCAGCAAACTACCTAGTTTCCATTCCTCTCCAATTACAGTGTTTTCATTCTAAGAACACTGGGTAAACCGGATGATGTAAGAGAACTGTCTTACTGACAACATTAAGTTGCTAACAGAGAAATGCCCACATTTGGATTATTAGTTAATTGTGATCTCAACAACAATTTTATACTTACTCCTGTTTAGACCAAATTTTGTTGTATTTTTTTTTAATGGCATTTGAGATAGTCATATAGCAAAGGTTAGTACCTCTTCTAATTACAGCTGTCTCTCATTGAAATCATCCTCATCAAAGATTCCATTTGATTCCTGCCATGTCAGTGGACACACTGAGTATCATGCCCGCCCCTATGGGTGGATGGTATGTTTGTTTACTTAAGAAAGTGTCTGGAGGCCTCTACTGGTGTTTAGGAAAATATCAACTGAGATAGAACAATAATCTTAAAAGTATTCTAAACAGATGAATTTCCTTTACATGTGGTAAATCCCAAACTTCATTTCTATATTTCTTTTTTAAATCACTCTTTCACTCGTGTAAGTGCTGGTAAATTCATTATTATCATTTCTGATATCACCTCTTATAAGCGCACTGTGTCACCACAAGATAGCTGTGTTCTCTTCTTGGGCAAATGCTATTTTGTCTGGCCTACACAAGCTGCGCTAATTTATAAACCTGAAGATTATTTTTCCACTTTCTGTCAGTTTGTATCATGTCTGAATGCTCCATTCCCCAGGGATTAGGGCAGATTTTACATCAAACCACCTGTTTACTTTTTTTTTCTTTTTTCAGTAAAAGCAAAACAGTTTTGTTGTAAATTAATGGCATCCACATCAGTTGGGGGGGGGGAATTGGCTTCTGTTTCATATCTGTTGTACTTCAAGTCTAGTAAAAGCAACAAATCCATAAAACACAGTGAGAAGCTGCCAGGGGGAAAAATGGTTAGGAGACAATAAAATCTGTAGCAGACACAGGAGTGATTGCAATATTATTTCTAAAACATACAGGAAGAAAGGAGGTGATTACAATTAATTGTGACCTTGCTATGTGTCATACTCTTATAGTAATTTCCTCAAAAATGACAACAATATTAGCAATTACTTTCCACATTCTAGAGCTTACAATATTCTTTGTAATGCATATAATACATAACCCCAGTATTCCTCCACCAATGGAAGAGAGGCACAGCGAAAAGGAAAAACAGTCAAATAACACAACCAGCAATCTTAGTGAATATATAGACATCTATATATTTCAAAATTGGATGCACACACACTCTTGAAATACAGGTGAGGAAGCTTATTTCCATTGGTTAAACTGCTACATGTCTTAAGTCTAGTAGTACCCTAAGAGCAGATCCTGAGGATTCTTTTGCAATTTTTTTTTTTTTTTTTTTTTTTTTTTTTTAGAAAACAGTCTTGGGAGCAAAGGAAGCAAATGCAAAAGCAGAGGACATAAGCAAGAAATTGATTCCTGGGGTACTCAGCCTCAGTCTAATTTGTGGGTTTATACCAGGTTTCTATCATCACCTAAAGTCAAGGCAGTGGTTATTTCATTTCATATGTCTAAGTGTAAAGAATGATTAGGATACTCCTCTGGCCCCTCTGGAGATGGCTCCAATCACCCAAAGGATTTCAAATTATCAGCAGCAGCAATAGCAGCCTTCAAAGGCTCTCCCACTTTCTGAAAAAGCAGTCCACAGAGTCTGCTACACTATATGATGCTTTTATGACATTTACTGAGAACTACTGTTCAGTCTCATTTCAAACACAATTTTGGAGCTGTCTGGTAAACTTAAAGACTGATGAGGCCCTTCAGATCATGAAATATGCATAGAGATAAAAGATAAGTTATAATTTTATAGTCTATTCCACCAATACCGACTATAATTCATTTTTCTATGAGACAATGGATAACAAAATAAATCATTCTAATAACTAAGAAATAACAGTAGGGTTTTTTTTTTTTAATAAAGAAGATAAAACTTGTAAGCATAAGCAAAATTCTGTCTATGTTAGCCATACAGCTATACTTTGGGTCAACAGGGGGATTTTTAAGTTGTAGATCACATTTGGGGTAGCACTTACTCCTTCCCAAGAATTTCAGATTTATTGAAAATTAGAATTCCAATCCAAATTTTCCTTTCTTTTCATGTAAAAAAATAGAATACTGTTTTTTTTTTTTAATGGTACTTTGAGGTTCATGGAATTTTCATTGGGCTTAAAAAGAAAGCTGAGATTTTACTTTATTTGTGAAATTCTGATAAGCAGATCTTCTAACCCATGGAAGTAGCAAAATAGTATTCATTCATTTTAAAGCAATTGCTGTATCTGCCATAGTGAATATTTATCATTTTAGATAATGTTGAAAAGAATTTTTGAATAAGCCTGCACAGGTTTACATGTTATATGTACCTACCAATATTCAGAGCATGACCTCCACTTCTACTGAGATTGTTCTAATCTAAGTCATTCTGACTGTGGGCTGTGGGCTAAAGTACACCTATGATTTACTATACCATCTGCTACTGTTTAGCTATGTGATCTTGGATATGTCATTTCTCTCCCCTGCTAGAACTATAATCTCTATTTTCACAGAGCAGAGGGCATGGATAACATTATCTACCACCCAAAGTTATTGCGAAAATTAAATCAAGTGTATATTTGATAAAAATAGCACACGTAACACTTCATCTTCGGCTCAAATACTATGAAAAAATATATAATATAGCTTCTAAATATACAAAAATTTCAAAAACAAAGAATTAAACTGCTAAGCCCAAAATCTTTTAACAACTATTGAAAAACTGATATATTTCAGTGCTCAGTTATCTTGAAAATCCAGTCTGAGGGAACACTGAGTTCTTTCATTCAGAATTAGTGGATGGAAGAAATAGAAAAGGTCTTAAGCAAAAGTTCCTTCTCTCTGTCTTATTAGTGAAATACTTGAGAAAGATTCTCAGAGTACAAAGTATAGATAGCAGCAATGTATTCAATATATATTCAAGTATACTATAATGTCACATAACCTTGCTGAAGATAATTTTAGATTCTATTAAATATCTAACACTTTTCAAGGCATAGAATAGAGATGGAAAACAATTCTTGAGAGATGGAAGCATCTCCAATGAGGTCGTATCAATAAAGAGGAGCCCTCAATGCTATTACATATTAAATATTAAATATTAATAGCCCTCAATGCTATTAAAACTCCCTAAAATTAGAAAAATCTATGTGAACCATTTTATGAGCAAAAGAAAACAATTTAAAAAATTTGAAACATATGGAAGATTCATGTTATTTATAAGAAAATTCTGTACCTACTTTTACTTTTTTAAAATAAAAATGGAATTTCCAGCAATCACCTCATATAAATAGCAAATTTAAAGCATTCTTGCATTTAGGAATCAAGGAAATTGCACCATGTGGAACTAGTCCAAAGCAAAGAGACAGGAAAATCTGCCTGTGGAACCAAAGCCAGAGTCAAACAATCAGTATTTGCATTCTTTTGTGCTGCAAACCCCATATTTTTTCTAATAATAAAGACTTATTTCCTCTTCTTCCATTCTTCTTAGAAGTGCTAAACATTTAATAATCATCCTTCGTAAAAAGTTTTCAATTGTCTACGGATGCAAATTAATTATCACCACTTTGCATAATTGGTTCACAATAGTTTTAGTACAGTTAAAACTAGCAGGGGGAAAAGGATGAAATTTAGTATGTCCCATATTTATAATCTTAGGGTCACTAAAGAGTTTTACTAGAAAATGGTAAAAGAATTCCTACAAAAAGTTAGTTTTTTATCTCAGGTTTTTAACTTAAATGAATTACTTGAATATTCATCCTTAAAAATTCGATCACAGTTTTATGCTGTAACATTTAATTACCTTCATTTTGGGGCTACCATAAATCCAAAAATTGTATTTCAAATGTATACTAATTTATCCTTGACCTTGAAGTTAATTACTAACCATCAGAGACTTTAATTATTGTTGGTAAGGTGGGAATATATCAAAAGAAAACCTGCTGAAACAAGTAAAAGAAATGAGGTTTATGGGCACTGTGGTCTAGAAAAGTTAGCAAATGTATAATCAAGCAATATCTACAGGAAAACTCAAAACTAAAGCAGACAAAGAAATAACAAGTAAAATCAAACAAGCAACAGGCCACTAACCCTTATATAAGTGAATGCAAAAATTCTAACCAATTTCAGCAATTAAATCCAACAAATATAAACAGTATAATACAACAGACTAAGTGGAGTTTGTGCCAGAAATACAAATTTAACATTCAAAAATTAATCAAAGCATTTCATCACATTAACTCTCTCTCCATATATATATATATATATTTATATATAATCTACAACAGATGTATAAAAAAAACTTGACAAAAATCGAATATTTCACTAATAAAAAAACTCAACAAACTTGCAACAAAAAGAAACTTCCTCACCTTGATAAAAATGACATGAAAAGTCAACAGCTAACATCTTATTGAGTGATGAGATCATGATCCATGAAGGAAAAAAATAGAATGATTTGGATATCTCATAAAATTTTAAAATTGTCTCTTTTAAAGATACTATTGGTGATTTCCAGTTCTGACCAAGATAACTTAGCCCAATTCTTCCCACCTTCTCCTACTTACCATCCATATACACAAAAACCATCATAAAAGGTTTCTGAAGGGTGGGAAGGAGGCAGTCCTTTCTAGAGACCCTGGGTTTCCTTATTCACTCCTATGCTGTAGTCTCCAATCCAGAACTGCTCCCCCACACAAAAAAATATCACCATGAAAAGGCTGTTCTTCTGAATTGAAATACCAGGAAGAGATCAGCCTATCAGAAGTTAAAACATTTTTTGGCAATATGTACCCTACTCATATCAAATACTAATGTAAAATCCATTCCCTACACATATGCAGTAACTTCATTTGGGCCAGGAAGGGAGTTGATCTTTAGCTTCTCGCCTCAGCTACCACTTTTCCCCTCATCCCTGCACAGGGACATCAGACAGTGGTGCTCCAACTTCCCTACCAGTGGGTCCAGCAAGGCCAAACAGGGTGTGACTCTTCTATCTAACACATGGATAAAGCAGGCACAATTTTTATTCCCATGGCAGATTTGTATCAGTAGGGCTGAGTGAGGAGTTGATTTTCTATTTCCTGTCCTGCAAAAGCAGGTATTGCTTTGTTTGCTATTCCCAGGTAGTATCAGTGGGGTTCAGAAAAAAAGCTAGGCTTCTACTCTTACCTGGTTGTAAAGGGACTTAGTGAGGAAGTAAGAAGTGGGGTTCATCACCACTGATGTCAGTGTCAGTGGGGCCTAACAGACAGTTGGCATCAAGAGATGGAAGAAGGGCATCCAGTTGGCATTCTCCTTTTCTCTTATGTCAGTTGGGCATTCTCAGAAGAAAAACTCAGTCTGAGCCAATGTCTTACTTATACTGGCAAGGTATAATAGGACTAAGTAAGAAACTGTAATTCTACCCTACCTATCTGCCACAAAGCAGTATGAATTGGTGCCTCCCATTTTCACAGTGAGAAAATAAACATAAATATCCACCTAGTCCTTGTCCTATAACTCAACAGGGGGATTTAGGCTAACAGAGATCAAACAGAATCCATAGTTGCATAATGTAATGTCCAAATTGTCCAACATGCCTAAATGTCACTCATAATACCAAGAACCACAACAACAATGAGAAAGACAACCAACAGATGCCAAGAATGAAATGCTGAAATTTCCTGACAAAGCTTTTAAAACCATCATAAAAATAGCTCAAAAAACACATAGGGATTCTTCTGAAACAAATAACCAAAAAAATGAAAATCTTAACAAATCAAGAACAAAAAATAAAGTTATAAAAATGAATCAAGTGAAAATTATATAACTATAAAATATAACCAAATTTTTTAAAACTTGCTCATGGGCTTGATAGCAGAATGCAAATGACAGAGGAGAGACTCAGAAGATAGACTCAGTGAACATGAGATCAGGTCAATAGATTTTAACCAACTTGAACAACAGTGAGAAAATAGAATGAAAAAACAAATATTTCAGGGGCCTCCCTGGTGGCTCAGGCAGTTGAGCGCAGCACTGTGAAGCTTCCCGAAGCCTCTGCAGTGCTTGTTGGATCCCTGCTAGCTGTGGAACAACCCACATAGTGGGGCAGACCTCTCCTGACTCCCCACTGCTCCCCTCAGCAGTGTATTTCATCAGTCTTCCTGTTCTGTTCCCTGCTCAGTCTCTGGTGAATCCTTTCATCCTCCCACAAATCTGGCCTGTACCCCGGTTCTTGTATAAATAAAATAAATCTTTAAAAAAAAAATTTCAGTAACCTAAGGGGTAAAATAACCAGCATTCTTATCACAAGAGCCAAATCAAGAGAATGGAAGTAGAGTAATTATTAAAAGAAAATAATGACTGAAAATCCCCCCAAATTTGCAAAAATCACAGATACACAAGAGGCTATGAAAATGTCAAGTATGATAAACTCAAAAAAATTCATTCCAAGATATACCATAATTAAATTCTGAAAACTAAACACAAAGAAAAATTATCTTTAAATTGATACTTTTCTTACAGAGGAACTCCAATTTGAAGGAATGATTTCTCATCGAAACCATAAGAACAAAAGAATGTGGGACAACATTTTTCAAAGAGGAGTTAGTCATGAATTTTACATTTAGCAAAACTATCTTTCAGGAATGAAAGAGAACCAAAGATATTCCTATGTTAGGGAAAAGGAAGAGTTTGTCCCTAGTAAATCTATTATTGAAGAATGGAACTTCAGGAGAAAAAAAAAAAAACTTTGGAATTGGTAAAAATAGGAGTATAAATATAATAATACATACAATAAGTTATCCTTTTCATGAGTTAAGATGCAGTTTCTTATTCAGAAGGCCTGGAGCCAAGTCTAAGACTTTGCATTTTCAATAAGCTCCCAATAGCTGATGATTCCAATCCAGAATTATAGGTTAAAGAATCACTCTAGGGCTGAGTTGAAGACAGACAGTAGGAGTGTTAAGAAAAGCTAAGATGGAAATTCAGGCAAGAAATGATGGTACTTTAGATTATTGTGGCAACAAATATGGTTTTAAGAAGTGATCAGAGACAAAAGGATTTCCAGCTTTCTTGGGTGTGGAGTTTGAGAAGAGTGTGATCAAGGAAAACACTTAAATTTTTAGGCAATCAAATACGCTATCCCTATAGATTCATTTAGAATAGAGAGATTGAAAACTCTTTCTGACAACAAACACTGATCTACTCAATAGTAACTGTTTCATCACTGCCATTTTTCTTGAAATGGTCCATACCATTGAAAATATACAGAAAACATACTTATCTTTTAGATCTATCTCTCTATAACAACAAAAAACTGCAAGGCGTAATACGTACAACTGTATTTTCAAATACAGTATTTCTCGCAAATCAACAACAGGAGCAGTGACAAGAAGAAAGTTTGAAAGTTACTAAAATCAAAAATAAAGGACAAAACAAAAGCCACAAATGAGTAAGACACTGTGACCTATTATCTCATCTACTGAGTCATAAAAGCAAATGAACCAAATAACCTAGGTCTGAACTGTCTGGCAATCGCCAAAGAGTTTTTATCATCAGAACTCATTAAGAGTTTTCTCTGTGAGGAAAATGGTTAATTAGATTTTACAGTAAAAGATATGAATGAATCAACTCTGTTTATGTCTTATTAATGAATAATGAGGACTGACTGAATGGCATATGTTTTGCCAGGTGTGTGTGTGTGTGTGTGTGTGTGTGTGTGTGTGTGTGTGTGTGTGAGTGTGTGTGAGTGAGTGTGTGTTGAGTTGCTAGGAAAGTATGTCTGGAATGTTACAGTGTTAACAAACATAACTTCAAGGGAATCAAGTTGACAGACTGAAGAGGAAGGCGGAAGACAGTAGAACAAGATATACCTCTGAATTATTTGAGATTTTTCATCACATACTTTCGTAAATTTCT
This sequence comes from Talpa occidentalis, assembly GCF_014898055.3. Taxonomy (NCBI): domain Eukaryota; kingdom Metazoa; phylum Chordata; class Mammalia; order Eulipotyphla; family Talpidae; genus Talpa; species Talpa occidentalis. The sequence goes on along the minus strand of NW_023603184.1, from coordinate 84,756,912 downwards.
GTGTAATATTTAGAAGAGGAAAATATTTGGAGAACTTAAGAAAAATGTCATATGACCTTCACAGTAAATCTAACATTTTCCTAAAATGTTTTTCTTATAGACATACCTTATAAGAATCTCTTATATCTGCTATACAGATTAAACAACTAAAACCCATACAAATATACACAAATCCCTCATCTCTTATCTCTAGCAAACTTCAATATCCCAAATAATGGATATAAAAATGTAAGTGGAACTTGAGAAAGTTAAAATAGCACCAAAATTTTTTCATACAGTAAAAATAGCATAAGTTCAATAAGGAATTTAAATAAATTCATGAACTATCATGCAATGATCTTGTTACAATATTTACTTAATTGAAACTATATTTTTTTTTTTTTTTTGATGATTTTTTTTTTTTTTTTTTTTTTTATTTTTTAGAGGCATGTTTTATTTATTTATTTTGTTTGTTTGTTTTGTTTATACATGCACTGGGTACAGTCAGAAGCACGGGAGGGTGAGAGAATTCACCAGAGCCAGAGCGGGGAGCAGAGCAGGCAGAAGGACCGAAGTACACTGCTGAGGGGAGCAGCGGGTGGCAGGAGAGGTCTGCGCACCATGTGGGATCCTCCGCCGGTGGCCGGGGAGCAGCCGGGGATCGAACCGGCGCCGCAGAGGCCGCGGGCAGCTTCGCAACCCAGCGCTCAACCGCTGCGCCACCGGGGAGGCCCTGAAACTATATTTTTAATGTGATAAAGCTTTGTGCTTCATCACCAAATATCCTCTCCACATATCTAGTTTTAAAAAGTTTATTAATGTCACATCTCTCTCCTGATTTGCCTCCTAAGAACATGTCTCACAAGCTATCCCTATACATTCAGGAAATCTCTGTCCTTTGCTAAAATCAAAGCACTATGAACTAAGTAGTTTGATCTCTCTATGTATACAATTGCATACTGTGTTTCTAGTCCTGTGCTTTATAAATATAGTAGACCTGCTGAGTTTAAGTGGGAAGCTTAATGCACACAGCCTGTGACTCTTCATAGTAATTACTTTTGCTACCAAACTGTGTGTAGTGGAAAGGCCTAGATGGAGGTTTAAATCTTAGGACTTCAACAGTTACTTAACCTCTTTAAGTGTCAGCTTTTTTATCTATAAAGTAAGGATTAGATATTTATTTCATGCAGTTGTCCCTAAGGCTTTATGATATATAAAGAACTATAACTTTTTACTCAATGTCAAGCACATAATACGCTGACAATAACAGCTAATTCATTTTCAAATATCCAGAAATGTGAGACATCAGATCATACTTTAGAGGTTGAAAATAAGACTAAGCCTAGTCTTGCATGAAGCAAGAATAGAGATTAAAGCTACTTTGGTAAAGTGGATATGAGAAAGAATTGTATCCTCCCTCTTCACCTCTTTTAGAAGAGGTGACAGAGGAGAGACGCAGAAGATAGTGGGTGGTTCAGCTAATGCGTCCCCTGATAAAGATGACTAACTAGAAAGCATACAACCAAGGACTAGGTTTTCCTGCTTAATGAATTTACCTGCACTAGCAACAGCTTAGCTGAGCTAAGAACTGTAGCTGACAAATAGCAGTTAAAGCACTAGATATTCAAGAAGTGGGTGGAAAGCATGTTGGAAGTGAGTAGAAAGAGAAACAAAGAAGGAAATATGGACCCATTTATCAGTTTCATTCAAAGACCACCTGTGCCTTTGTTGTAATGCTTTATAAATTTACATGGAGGGGATTCCACCAGCAAGAGGTCTGTTTTGGGGTTGAAGGCATCCCAGTTCTGGCTCATAGCTCTGAAAAGTTTGAAAAAGTCATCTTGGTAAAGTATGAGGTAAGGTGAAGGTATTGGCAGGTGCAATAAATTTAGATGCTATCTTGAAAATTAGTCTGAGTTTGCCAAACTTCAGTTGAAAAGTTGGAATTGTTGGCCTTGGAGTAACTTGATTCAAAATGATGATTAATGGACTTGTTTCTGCAGTAAAAAGAGAAAAATGTTGAGAAAGTAAACTATGTCTTAGAGAAAGGATTAACTAGTTTTCAAGGCAGTTGCAGGGAGTAGTGTGAATAGAATTCAAACAGTGCAACACAAATGCACACTAACTTTTTACCTTATGATCTATTGCCTCAGATTCTCCTTGAGGTAATTTTGATAGCTGAAAATCAAGGTAAGGGAAAATTTACCCATGACCTTTTTATTTAGCACAATCTAGACACCAAGAATTACAGTAACTTCTGCACTTGGAGTATTTTCTATGTATTTGGAAATTTGACAAGAATATCAATAAAAATAAAATAGGAATAAAACTGTCCATCTAATAGGGTTGTTAATAAAATGACAACAATCTGTGTGAAGGCACCCTTAACATACATTAGATATTGAGTAAATATTAGCTTTCTTTCTAAAACAATTTTTAGTTTTGTTTGTTTTATACCTAGACTATGGACCAGCATAATTATTTAGATGGATTATGTGATTCACTAAGACTCAAATGAGGCTCAAGTTTTGTGTATCTGTCCATGAATAATAGTTGACTATTTTGGAGGAGGCTGATGAAGAGAAAGGAATGGGAAGATCTGTTCCTAATACAAGAATGTGTGTTATAGGTTAAATTATAGGCTACTCTGGTCCTACTCAACAAAGATTACAAGCAAGCTTTGAAAGAATCAAATGCCTCCCAATAATATATCCATATCCCAGAATGAAGAATTAAGAATACCTGTAGAAATGCAAAAATATCTAGTTTCCGAAAAGGAAACATACACAATGTCTGCTATCTAATAAAGTATTATGAGACAAGCAAAAAAGCAGAAAATATCACCCATGATAAGAAAAAAAACAATCAATTGAAACTACATGATGAATAACAGCTGTTAAAATTAATAGTTAAGGTTACTAAAACATTCATTGTAACTGTATTCCATGTGTTCAAGAAGACTAAGGAAAGCTAGAGATTATAAAGACATGAAATATATTTTATGAATGATTTTAACATTGAGTATATTTTTAAATATTTGTCATATTTTGGGTTAAGTAAGGTATATTATTCAGATTAACTCTGGCTATTTATTTTCGCACTTTTGTCACGCCTTCTAGAAGATTCATTTTATTAGTTTTTTACTGTATTTTTTTTATTGAGGTAACACTAGTTTACAACACTGTATATAACTCAGAGGTACAAGTCCACAATACTGCAGGTATATCACGCCACCAAAGCAATCATAATCCTTCACCATAATTCACTGTGTCCCCTTCCCACTTTGCATCCCACCCCATATCTTCACCCTCTGGTAGTCTCAATTCTCCAGTGAGATTTCTGGTGGTTGTCTGTTTTAGTTCTTTAAAAAAAAAAAAAAAAAAAAAAAAGATTTATTTATTTATTTATTTATTTATTTATTTATTTATTTATTTATACAAGCACTGGGTACAGTCAGAAGCGTGGGAGGGTGAGAGAATTCACCAGAGCCAGAGCAGGGGGAGCAGAACAGGCAGAAGGACCAAAGTACACTGCTGAGGGGAGCAGCGAGCGGCAGGAGAGGTCTGCATGCCATGTGGGAACCTCGCCCAGCGGCCAGGGATCAAACCAGCACTGCAGAGGCTCCAGGCAGCTTCGCAACCCAGCGCTCAACAGCTGCGCCACTGGGGAGGCCCTGTCTGTTTTAGTTCTAAGATATTTTTTAAAAACATACCTAAAATTTTACTTCTAAAGATAGAAAATACACATAGATTTTTTTTTTAAACATTGTACATTTAGAGAACAATGTATAAATAGTGAACTGATGAAATCTTTCTCCGTTTTTCTCTGGCTCATTTAAGTATTTATGAGTAGTTTTAGTTTTCCATAACATGTTCAGATCCACTTTGCATTATAGAATGCTTTGACAAAATCACAGTTTCTGAACTTCACATTCTTTACTTATGAAATTGTAAAACACTAACATGAAGAAATAGTGTGAGAATTAAAAATAATTTATATAACTCACAGATAAGTAGACTTAACAAAGGAGTCTGTGTGTGGACACAACTTTGCTTTTATGTCATGATTACCAGCAAAATTCAAATGAAACATGATAAACTCTATGGAAAAAATTGTCCTTAGTGTATTTTGAAAGATACCTTAATTTTTTTCAATATAGTATTTTAAATATTTTAGTGTGAATTATAATATATACACAACAAAGTATACAAAAAAAATGTGCCATTCAATGAATTTTCATAAAGTAAACACCAATGTAAGCATTACACTGGCCCAACAAATAGGAGATTGTAGGCCACAGAAAGTTCCCCTCCTGGCTTCTCCCTCACCCTCCTCAAAAGTAATCACTATCTTCATTGTTCTACATTGGGAAATTTGTCATGAATTAAGTGTCAGTATATGTTTTAGTCTATTTCTGAAATCACTATCATAATTTATCAATTGATCTATAGTTAGCACCATATTAACTTAATTTCTGAAATATGTATTAATTTTTCATATCTTGTAAAGAAAGTCCTTCCATCTTGTTCTTCTTTCTAAGTGTGTGGCTAATCTTAGTTCTATGTGTTTCCAATCATATTTAGAATCATCATATTAATGGACATGTACATGTACATATAAAGCTTCTTGAGTTATTTCATAGAGATACACAGAAACTATAGACCATATTGAGAAGAATTGACATTTTTACAAAATCATGTCTATAAATGGTATACTGCTAGACTTATTTAGGTCTTCTTTTACTTCTGTAAATAATGTTTTATTGTTTCCTTGGCAGAAATATGGTATATCTTTAACTCAATTTGTTTACACATCAAACATAGTTTTAATTCCAATGTAAATGCTACCTTTCTTAAAATGTATTTTTCCATTGGTCCATTAATGATATAGAGAAATATAATTAAATCTTCACATTCAACTTGTATTTAGCAAGTAGCTAAACCCAAAGATTTATTTTAATAACTTGTTTGTAGATATTTTAGATTTTTGATGTATGCAATCAAATTATCTGAAAATGACAATATCGTTTAGCCTTCTAATACTTATACATTTTACTTTTTGTCCATGTATTCATTGATAGAATTCCCAGAGATGATTGAATATCAAGGATGATAGAAATAATCTTTTTGTAATTCTAGAAAATAAGAGGGAAAGATTTTAAATATAGCATTAAGTGTCATACTTGCACTAGGTTCTAAGTAGATATCATTAGTTAAATTAAAGGTAAAGTCTTTCAGTACCAATTTGCTAAACTTTTGTTATAAACAGAAAATGCTTTATTTTATCAGCAATTGTTTTGCATCATTTTTGTGTTTGCATTAATTTTTCTTTGCATTAATGCAAATTAATGCATCATTTTTGTGTTTGCATTAATTTTTCTTTGCATTAATTGTGCAAATTAATGTGCAAATTAATTGTGTTTGCATTAATTTTTCTTTGAATGGGTTTTTTTATTTGTTATTTTTCAAAAATAAAAAAATTCAATTTGGTGAATTATCTCTTTTCATAGCTATTGCATTTTATTTCCTACCATTTCATTTAGGATTTTTTTCATCTTTCACAAGTGAAATTGATCCATAATTTTTCTTTTCTCTTGTATCATTGCTAGATTAATGTAATGTTAAACTGATTTATTTGAACATGTTGTTAGATGTTTCTTTTCACTATTCTTGGAGATACTTTTGTAAGTTTTATTATTTCTTATTTTAAAATGTGTTATCTGGCTCCTTGATGGTCATTCAGAAAAGTAGACGGTGCCTAAGAATATCATTGGTGGAGCCTAAAATTAAGAATTGGCAACTTTAATTCATGTTAGAAAACTATCAGGCATTACTTCAAATATTGCTTCTGTGCTATTCTCTCTTTTCTAGGATACCAATTACATGCATCTAAGATCTTTTTACTGTGTGTTCTTTTTCTTTATCCTTTTCTTCCATTTCCACATTCTCTTGCTTCTCTGCATTTCATTCTAAATATTTTAGTCTGGTATAGCTTCCAGATACTGTCTTTATTCCTTTAACTGTATCTAAAAAGCCTTTACCCCCACAGAATGAACTATCAACTTCAGATGTTTTATTTCCTAATTTGAAAGTTTCTTTTAGAATTTTAAGAATTACTAGGTGCTCCCTAAATTTCTAGTCTGGTCTTCAATTCCCTTGAACACATTAAGGATAGTTATCTTTCATTCCTCCATCATTTGAAGTCAAGTGCATCTTTTTCTGATGTCGTATTTTTGTTTCTCTTTTTACTTCTTATTGTCTTTTCATTCCATGTAACTTGTAATTTAAATTGAGGGCTATGTGTTGCATGTGAAAAAATTACAAAAATATTATAGTTGTAATAATGGTATTTTTTGCATAAAGAATTTGCATTGGGGGGTACCTAGAAGCATATTCAATAGGAAAGCAACACTTTTTGAAGAGGCTAAGCTAGAAAACAGACTTCTAAAAAATATAGAGGCAGAAGTAAACTTTTTTGAGCACCGATTACATACCTAGCCCTTTGCATACATTATTTCTTTTAATCACATTACATTTCTTTAAGAATCTTTTAGATTCTCATTCAAAGTGAGAAAGCAGAGAATCAAAATGATAACCATTAAATCAAAAATATAATGCAAACATGAAGCAGATAAGGAATTCAAATTCTATTCTGTGACGCAAATAATCTTTGAATATCTCACCTTATTCTAAGACCTCCACTAAGACTTTCTTCATGACTAGAAGGGATCTGATTGGAGTGGCAAAAATGTTGCTTCATATTTAGGTAGAAATCCTGTTAAATTGCCATTATATAATGGACATCAACATATAAGTAAAATAAGACCAGGAGTGTAAATTTGAAAAAAGAATCAACCAACCAATGCTGTGACATAAGGAAAACAAAACTCTAGACTGATGAAATGAACATTTACTCTGTGATTGATTTATTTAATTCATCATAACAAAGTTCCTCCACTCAACTGCAATCTGGTGAGAACACTTAAAAGCCCAACTCCTTTTTTGCTTTGGGCATTTTGTACCTGTTTGAACTCTTTAACTAGACATTCTTCTTCAGATTCAGAGCCTAATAGTAAAAATTACTGAGGAATTTACAGTACTACATTCCTTTCCTCATGTGTCAGGGAAAGGAAATGAATTTCACCATCTCTCTTTAAAAGATGATTTCTACTCTTTCAGGACTTCATTCTTTTTATTGAATAATTTATGGAAAATTTTGAAGAGGTTCAATCAACTCCATTAAATAAAACTTAAACTGACAGGAATTCTTTCTCCCTAAAGGAGTTCCATAATATTTATTTGATTCTCACTACAATTAGGCTATGAGTCACCATTTTTAAGAGGCAGTTTGGTTGGATATTTTACTTGGCCTTAACTTACCATCCTAACCATAGGCTGTTGAAGTCAGTAATTACTACCTTGCTAGGATGCACTTCTTTGAATGCTCTGAATCTTTCATAACAAGCAGAGCTGAAGGTCTGGATGCTGCTGTACCCACCAGTCTTTGATTCTAAGGGTTTATATTATTGAAAGTTTGAGTAGTTTTCAAGAACATCCCTTTAATTGAAGTTTCTATTACTAAGTATGAAAGCATTTCAGAATATCATGATAATCAGAACCTAAATAAAAGAAATAAAATAATTATAAAAGCACCAAGAAATTTAGGTGAATTTGCTTGGATTTCACCATAATCTGGAGAGCAGATGAAACACTAAGCCTGATTTTTGGAATTAATACATTTCTATGTAGTTGATAGGCTGATCTCACGTATTTCATCAGTTAAGTTAAAAGCAAGGAAGGTTTGTGACATTACACTATTTCAGCTGGTTCTTCTTGGCCCTTTTCCCAGTATCTTCAGTGGTAAGGCTAATGGCTAAGGAAACATCAGGGTGCTAGTGAGTAAGAGCTTATAAAAGGAACTAAAGCTGATGTAGACAGAGGAAGAGGAGACAATTTTCTAGTGAAAAAATATTAAAATCTGTCTTCAAGGATGTACTAAATATATTCCACACCCTCAGCCCCTCTAATGCATGACATCAACAGTGGAGAAAGAAGTAGAAAAAAAGAAATAACCACCAAGAACGTTTATCCATTCCTATGTGTCCACGGTAACTATCAATAACACAGTAACTACCAAGCCAGTTGCACACTGCCACATTTCTAAAGTCTAAAGGATAATATTGTTAGGGGGAAATGATGTCCTGAGTTAATCCCATACAGGCTTTGTGGACCCCACCCCCACTCCAGACTAAAGCCATCAAGACATTGGGAAAGACAAATCCCATCACCACCAAGGGAAGGTGGCTGGGACCTGAGGGTGGAGTTGGGTAGCCAGGTTGGATATAAAAACCAAACACATGGGCCTTGGGCTCTCTCTGGCTCGCGATCGCTCGCCTCCTGGCTTCACCGCTCCTGGATGGCGGCCAGCTCTGAGAATGCCATTTTGGGATTCCTGATCGGCAGATTGGGTAGGACTCATTTAAAACTTTGTCTCCCACTTTTCTCCCAGAGCTGTACATTTCCTCATTTCCCCTTCCCTTGTAAATAAACCTTTTATTAACCTTTCACGTGTGACTGCAATAGAGCATTGATAAGTCCTTTTAAGCGTGCGGGTGAGGACCCACAGTCAGGCACCCCGTTTTGTATCGGGGTTGCTCTACAACAATATCACACAATCTTTAAAAACAGAAAAAAAAATTAAAAATAAATTAAAAAAAACATAGGAGTTGTGACTCTATTATATATATCTTGTCTCATCTGTCTAAGAAATACTTCATACATACAGAAAATTCATATATTTATATAAATGCAATAAAGAAAATTCTTAATAAATAACTTATAAAATATGTTATTGATAATTTTATTATAATTCTTTCATAATTATAAATTATTAATATTTGTTCAATTTTTATGGAAGTAATATTGCATTTTATTATATGTTTCAGTTGTGCATCATTATAAATCAACATCTATGCACACTACATCAATGAAAAAAGATTTATAAACAAATGCTCATAGCAAATTTATTCATAAAATTTCCACTAGTGCTTTCTAAATTTCTAAAAGTGCTTCAACAATCAAATAAGCACTTTCTAGTACTTTCATCCAATGAAACACTATGTAGCAAAGAGAGACAGAACTATTGATAAATGTTATAGCATAACTGAATCTTAAAATTAGTGAGTGAAATAAGTCAGACACAAAACAGTACAAATGAGATACCATATACAAGAAATTTAAAGAAAGCAAAAACATCTATGAGAGAGCAAGATCAGTGATTGCCTAGGGCAAGGGTCTGAGGGGATCAGCGGCTATTAACTACAAGGATATATGAGGGAATTTGACAGGGGACTGACAGAGATGTAACATATTGATTGGGGTGATGTTATAAAAGTGTCTAGATTTGTCAAAACTCATTGAATTTCACATTTCATATAGGTGTGTTTTATGAAAAACATAGCTCAACAAAATGGAATATTTTTAATGTGATACATTCAACTAGGAAAAAACAAGCCTAAAACTTTGAGTATTCTCCTTAGAGTACATTCACAAGCCAATAAGAATATGCAAAACTATACATAGAGTCAGAATATTTTTTGGTATAAGGCTACTGAGCTGCAGTTTTATATAAATCTTTTATCCAAAAAGTAAGGAGAACGCCACAAATAGTTCTTTTGTAAGGCAGGAATGAAATGCCCAGAAATCAGAGAAACAGTTATCAGAGTGTCCATCATTTTCTATTCAAGATATTTTTAAGCAATAATCAGATGTTACACACACATTACCCTAGCCTTCTGCTAGGAAGGTATCTTTTCTGGAACAACCAAAAATACTGGGCATCAATGAACACCAGTCCCACCTCCCATCTTTAAAGAGTGAACCAGAACAGAAGCTTCTTGGACATGTCTCCCACTATCTAGGAGGTTATTACTTCTTTTGTAAGTAAAAACAAATAGACAGTAATGACATCTAATTATAATTTCTTTTCACTTTCAATTGGGACATTGAGAGGCAAGTTTCTTCCTTCTGTAACAAAAATACTACAAAGTAACAAGTATGTAAAATTATCTTTGTCTGGTAGAAAATTTAAAGACTATTCAAATCTTACTCTTTTATCCTCCCCTAGTGAAATCTTAAATAAATTAATTACCTTCTAGAAATAGAACAGACTATGTCTTGTTGTGCTGTGCTATTTTTGCAGTCAGATTTAACAGTAATTAATCTAAATATTGATTGAATGCTTACTATATGTTAAGCAATGTTCTGTGCACTTAACATGAACTAATATTTTTAATATACACAATAACCAAATGAGACAGATTCTATTACTATCACTAATTAACTGGGATACTAACAGTGAAATAACTTTAAAGTTGTACAGCAAGCATATTGGTGAAAAGATTCAAACTCAGGTAGTGTGTCTTCAGTTTCCACATTTTAACTGGTATATTATCCTGTATTACCACTTGACAAATGCACAAGAATTTTACCTGCCATTCAAAGGTGCCTACATTCCCTTTGTCTGTCTTTGCAGAATCAAGTGCTACCCCAACCCAAAGTGACAGGTGCAATGAATTCATGTGAGTTTCCCTGAAAATGGCTCAAAGTCAATAAAAATTATCAGATACCATTCTGGAGATATTTTTCTTTTGCCTGATATTTAAGAGGTTTCAAAGAAAGATACCTTCTAAATGAGATAGGTGTTTCTCTTTCTTGTGATAATAAATAAAAAGATAAAGTGTGTTGATCACATAGTATGTGAAGAGCAACATTTTATGTTCTAATTATCACAGCATTGCCCAGTTTAGAGGAAGAAAAATGTCTGCAAAGGTTAAATAAGTTATTGAAGTCAATCACCAGGTAATAGCAGAGTTTAGAATTAAAACAAGTCTTATCTGATTCCAAACCCATACCTCCAATCACTAGTCAGTAAAGATTTAACAACACGAGGTGATTTATTTTATAGCCAACTATGATCCTCTATTATGATAAGAGCAGGGGGACCTTAGGAGATGGAGAAGTCACCAAATGAATGCATCTAGCACCAACTGCCTTTTCTCTCTACTTCAAAGAGCAATAATCTCTGAGGCAATTATGAACTATCTTTTATTTGAATATATCCTGGATGACTTGGCTATTTGGAAAATGCTAAAATGAGATACCTATTCCAGGAACTTCCATATCTGAAATTTAAGCTAAAACAAATACCTGAAATACATGCAATCTATTCTTGAGAATGTTTTGTCAAAAACATGAAAATGACATGGGGTGTTATGTCTCTCTACCCAGCATGTTCACCATTGTCACTCATAGAATAATGGGATTTTTTTAAATACTAACTATGTAAAGTAAATATTAAATTTTAAAAAGAAAATAATTTTATTTGGCTCTAAATACTGGAACCAAGAAGATATTTGTAGACACAGTATTTTATTTTCCTCATGATTTCTGATGTATATTAAGAAAATAGCTATTATATTTTACATGGGATTATATGTTTAAAAAATAGAAAATGTTAAGCAAATAAATATTTGACTTGAAAACATCCTAATGACTTTGGATTTAAAAGAAGACTTTATCCATTATGAGCATTTGATCCCAATAAAACATTGGCTTTAAGATGGCCAAGTTGGTTCACAACTTTGGAATGTTGCCCTAGCCTTCCATAATGATATTAGTATAAAGCTTCATCTTTTCAATATTTTGCAATGTATGTTGCCAATATTTAAGATCTGAAACAGTAACTATTTTAGGTGGGAAATAATATGAACATCCTAGAGAAGTAACCTGAACACCAATCCGCACAAGCAACAAAACCTCCCTCCAAAAGTCTGCTTTATTTAGCCAAACAAACAGGAAAGGGGCAACCTAGTAACACAGAAAACTTTTATGTAACAACAGTCCTGCTCAAACCAAGTACTACAGGAAAACCTGAATGTCAACCTCATCCACATCACCACCGGCAGATTGGGGAGTCTAGACATTCACCCTCCCATCCTCTAACTAAGCACACCTCCAACTCCCACTATTGTGGTATCTGAGAAGGTCAAGTGATAAGCAGCAACTTCCAGTCCCACAACTGATGCTAATTAATTCCATTCCAGTTGTGGTGTCAAGAAAAGCTATGGGGGAAAAGTAGAATCCTGTACTTCTACTCCCACCGATATAAGGCATCCTCCCAAATAAAGTGTTATCAGAGGAGACCTAGTGAAGAATCAGGACTTCTGCCACCAACCAGATGTAATAAGGTCAAACTACCCTCTTCACCCTCCAAGGCAGTGCCAATGTTAGTGGACGCCAGTGGGAAGCAGTAAAGAAGCACATCTCCCCTTCACATCAGCATGGTATCACAAGGACCTAGTTGACAGCAACAGATTTCACCCCTGCCTAGCAATAATAAGGAATCCCTCCTCCACTAGAGAGTCAAAAAAAGTTGAATAGGAAATCTGGACTTCAATCCTCAGAAATGAATCAGCACCCATCTGTCCCCAGCAATCAGTGTTAGAAGGGGAAGCTAAACAAAATATTTAACAAAGATCTAGACCCAAAATGTATAGGTACTCTTAAAAATCATTTGATATAACAAGAACCAGAAATATCTCAACTCCAATCGAATCAGGATTTTTTAGAAGCAGGCCTGGATTCCAAAGACCTCAAGCAGGTTCTTTCTCAGCATTTATTTTCAGCAAGGAAAGAATTCAACATTGAGATCAAAGTCACAGAAAAGCAAGAAATTTATTGATAGTTAAGAGGAAGGACAGGAAAGTTCACCGAGCAGAGAGGAGTCCCAAGTAGGTAGCTACTAATGTTGCTAGAGTAGGTGCTTTCATCCGGCAAAATACATACAGTGGGCAAAGAGTGGGGATTTGGTCATTAGGTGTCCCCACATTGTGTCTCTTGATGACTGACTGGACCTATAAGGGTCTCCTACGCTGCCAAGGCCCACTGAGCTTTCCCAGTTACCTAACCTACTACCGAAGCCAGCTTTGGTCCACGCTATTGTGCTATTATGTTGGTGTTCTGAACATTCCATTTTTAATTGAATTGGCAGGGAGAGGGGTCACCCTCCAGGTCTGCAATTTTTCTCAATCATTGATAAATGGATTTGGCTTACCCTGCTCCTAACTGACTACCTATATCCATTTCCTAACTTCCTCCTTCACAATGAGAAAAGAAAATAGACAGTAACCAAAGAACATAGATGGTGGAATTATCTGACCAGAATTTTAAAACAACCTTTAAAAGAATGCTTCAATAAGTAATTATAAATATGTTCAAACCAAAATGAAAAATTAGAACATGCTGGCAAAGAAAAGAAAGACTTTGGGCCTCCCCGGTGGCGCAGCGGTTGAGCGCTGGGTTGCGAAGCTGCCCGCGGCCTCTGCGGCACCAGTTCGATCCCCAGCTGCTCCCCAGCCACCAGAGGAGGGTCCCACATGGTGTGCAGAACTCTCCTGCCGCCCGCTGCTCCCCTCAGCAGTGTACTTCGGTCCTTCTGCCTGCTCTGCTCCCCGCTCTGGCTCTGGTGAATTCTCTCACCTTCCGGCGCTTCTGACTGTACCCAGTGCATGTATAAACAAACAAACAAACAAATAAATAAATAAATAAAAACATGCCTCTATTAAAAAAAGAAAAGAAAAGAAAGACTTTGCAAAAAAAGAGAAGATGTAAGAATCAATAACTAAACTAAAACTCAGTAGCAGGATAGAGAGAGAGGAAAGAATCAATGGCCTTGAAAATAAAACAACAGAAATAAATTCATCTGCACAAAAGAGAAAATGAACTGAAAACATACAATAAATCACCAAAACCTCAGAAACCTACAGAATCGTAACAAAACATCAAACATGTGTCATAAGAGCACCATAGATAGAGGGGGTGACTAAACATGATTTTAAGAAATAATGGTTACCCATCAGCTCAACATAAATTATGACTTTACATAAAAATTAACACAAAATAGGTCACTGATTTAAATGGAAAATAGAAAACTACAAATATTTTGGAATATAACATACGAGAATATCTTCAGAACCTTAGTGAAGAGTTCTTAGATATATCAAAACCACAATTCATAAATAAAAAACTGATGTTAGGGCCTCCCCGGTGGCGCAGCGGTTGAGCGCTGGGTTGCGAAGCTGCCCGCGGCCTCTGCGGCGCCGGTTCGATCCCCGGCTGCTCCCCGGCCACCGGAGGAGGGTCCCACATGGCGTGCAGACCTCTCCTGCTGCCCGCTGCTCCCCTCAGCAGTGTACTTCGGTCCCTCTGCCTGCTCTGCTCCCCGCTCTGGCTCTGGTGAATTCTCTCACCCTCCCGTGCTTCTGACTGTACCCAGTGCATGTATAAACAAAACAAACAAACCAGCAAACAAATAAATAAAGCATGCCTCTATAAAAAAAAAAATACTATTAAAAAAAAAAAAAAAAAAAAAACTGATGTTAGACTTCATCAAAACTAAAAATATTGCTCTGGAAAAACCCTGTTAAAAGTATGAAAAGGCAAACTAAAGAGAAGGGTTAAACTACAATGAGATACCATCTTACACCAGTGAGAATGGCACATATCAAAAAAACAAAAAGCAACTAATGTTGGCAAGGATGTGGAGAAAAAGGAACTCTCCTGCAGTGCTGGTGGGAGTGCAAACTGGTTCAACCACTATGGAAAGCTGTGTGGAGATTCCTCAACCTGCTAAAGATGGAGCTTCCATATGATCCAGCAATTCCACTCCTAGGTATTTATCCAAAGGACACAGAAACATTAATTCAAAAGGGCACCTGCACCCCTCTGTTTATAGCAGCACTATTTACAATAGCTAAGCCATGGAAACAACCAAAATGTCCCAAAATAGATGACTGGATCAAGAAGATGTGGTGTATATACACAATGGAATATTACTCAGCAATCAAAAAATAAACTCATGCCATTTGTGGCAACATGGATGGAGCTGGAAGGGACCATGCTCAGCAAAATAAGCCAGAAAGAAAAAGAAAAATACCAGATGGTCTCGCTCATAGCAGGAATTTAGAAAACCTAAATAAGAGATCAAGAAAATGACTAATTATAATAAGTAAAAATTAAAATCAACAAGCAACTATAAACCAGAGACACACAGGGTGGGGGGGAAGAGGTAGTAGGATCAAAACAAGGGGTGTGGGAATTGTATGGGGGCTGTAACCAAGATTAAAATGCATACATTGTGCAAAAATGAAAAATGATGTAAAAATTATATAAAATGAAAAAAATAAAACCAGTGTTGTAAAGGAAGAATGATATAAAAAATATATATAATTAAATTAAATTTTAAAATAAAGTAAAATAAAACCAGTGCTGTACAAAAATGTCATAAATGTACTACAAGACAAATGGAAAAAGGGGGGGGGGAGGGATAAAAAAAGAGAAGGATAAAATATTTACAAATGATATATCTCACAAAGAACTATATTTAGAACATTAAAAATAACTCTTGAAAACTTGACAGTAATTTAAAAACAAATAATCTAATTAGAAATTGGACAAAATACATGATGAGGCATTTTGCCAAAGAGGATATACAGATGGCAAATAAGCACATGAAAAGATGTTCAAAATCACTAGCCATTAGGAAAATGTAAATAAAATCACAATAAACTGTCACTACACTATTTAGCTGTCCAACAGCTAAAAAAAATTAGTCACTGCACATCTACTATAACAGCTAAAAAAAAAGTTAGTGATAATACTAAATTTTAATGAGTATGCACAGATTCTGGATCTCATAAATTCTGGTAGGAATGTAAAATGGTAAACCACTCTTTGAAATGATTTAGTATTTTCTTCAAAACCAAACTTGTATATACCATCTGACATAGTAATTGCACTTTTGGCATTTATCCCAGAGAAATAAAAACTATGTCCAACAAAAACCTGTACATATATGCTCATATCAGTTTTATTGGTAACACCAAAATCTGGAAAGAACCAAGACCCTTAACCAATAAGCTGCTAAGAAACTGTTACACATATACATACTCACGCTCTCTCTCTCTCTCTCTCTCTCTCTCTCTATATATATATATATATATATATATACACATGTATATATAGTGGAATACTGTATATATATAATATATATATATATATAGTGGAATACTGCTCAGCAATAAAAAGAATCAACTTGCAACATGAACACTATACTAACTGAAATGTCAGTCGCAACAAAGGCAAATACTCTTATGGTTCTAATGCGAACTATCTAAAGTAGTCAAATTCATAGAAACAGAAAAGTAGAATGGTGGTTATCAGGGGGTGAGAAAAGGGGAAAGGGCACTGTTTGTTTTTTTTTTTTTTTAAAGATTTATTTATTTATTTATACAAGCACTAGGTACAGTCTGAAGCGCAGGAGGGCGAGAGAATTCACCAGAGTCAGCGGGGAGAGCTGAGCAGGCAGAATGACGAAGTACACTGCTGAGGGGAGCAGCGGGCATCAGGAGAGGTCTGCGCACCATGTGGACCCTTGCAGGTGGCCGGCGATCAAACTGGCGCTGCAGAGGCTGTGGGCAGCTTTGCAGCCCAGCGTTCAACCGCTATGCCACCGGACACTGTTTCTTAATGAGTATAGAATTTCAGTTTGCAAAATGAAAAAGTTTGGGAGATCTGTCTCACAATAGTGAAAATAAACTTAAAAAATAACAAAATGTACACTACAAAATGGCTATGATGGTAGATTTTATGTTTTGTTATTTTTACCACACAATAAAAAAAAAGAAAATAATTACTGACATGCAGCAAGTCAGATGGACCTCAAGGACATTACACTAAGTGAAAAATGGCATATAAATGATCTCACTTATATAACATTTTCAAATTTTCAAAACTTAAAGAGGTCAAAGAGATTAGTCATTTCCAGGAATAGAAATGGGTGGGAGGAAATGGGTGTGACTTTTATAAAGGAATAACATGACAGAGACCCTTGTAGCAATGAAATAGTTCTGCCTTTCTTATATTAGTAGTTCCATGAATACACATGTGATAAAATGTCATAGAACTATCCAGACACACTGCACGATTATCAATTTCTAGATTTGATATAGTACAATAGATATTATATTCAGATTTTTCTTGTTTTAGTAACAAATTTCATAAATTTAGTGACCTTAACTGTGCAAATTTATTATCTCACAGTTCTGTAGGTCAGAAGTCAGAGAATAAAATGGCTTAGCCAATGCTTTCCTCCTGGTTTCACAGAGTGAAAATCAAGGTGTTAGCAGGGTTGCAGTGCTTTCCAGAGGTTCTGGGTTAAATGCATTTTCAAATTCATTCAAGTTATGTGCACAATTCAGTGTCATGTGGTTGTAGGAGGGAGGCCTCTTACTTCTGATTGTTGGCTGGACTCATCAGCTTTTAGAGATTGCTTTCATTCCTTGATTCATGACATCTTTTCTCCTTTTTCAAAGCCAGTCAAGTCTTTCTCATGCTTTGGGTCTCTCTGAATTCCTCTGTTCTACTTCTTTTCTGTTTTCCTCTTCCACCATATCTCCCAGACTCCAACTGGAGAACTTTCTCTGCTTTCCAGCGTTCAAGTGATTAGCTTATGCCCAACTGGACAATCTAGGATAATGTGCCTATCTTAAGGCAATAACCTTTATGATATTTGCATAATTCCTCCAAAGAAGGACCATGACTAGTGATTGACTGAATAAACAGAGGATGGGAACCTTGGAGAGACATGTTTAGAATTCTGCCTATCATAATTATACAGAAAACAGATAAATGTTACATGGGAATTCCCTGTACCATTTTTATAATGCTGTGTAAATTTATAATTATTTCTAAATTAAAAGTTTTTTAAATGCACAGAAGAAAAAATAAAGGCAATATAATTTCTGTCAAAAATATTTTCTAT
Source organism: Talpa occidentalis (assembly GCF_014898055.3). NCBI lineage: Eukaryota > Metazoa > Chordata > Mammalia > Eulipotyphla > Talpidae > Talpa > Talpa occidentalis. The sequence continues at coordinate 84,739,053 of NW_023603184.1, read as the reverse complement.
GACCTGAAGACCCACACTAAAAGAAACACTAAGACAGATCATAATTAGGAGAAAAATTATTTCAGTTAAAGACATGGAATTGTAGGAAACACTGAAGAGTACAAAAATGTGCGGGAAACCTAAGTTAATATTACTTTATAAAACAATAAAAATGAAAATTGGGCTTAAAGTATATATCAAAATTCACATCAAAAATAGACTAAAAATAAGGAAGGAATTAAATGGAGTTCCAGTATTTTAATACTCTTTCAATGTCAGAAGTTTCAAAAGTACTAAATTACAGATCACTAACAAAATCTAAGGATGCATATTATCTCTAGTGTAATAATTAAATGAATAATGAAAGATAATATGATTAACCAGTCAATAGAGAGAAAGAAACAGGGAAATAAAATACTACACTGATCTAAAAGATATGAGAAAGAAGAAAACAGAAATAAGATGGTACAAAGAGAAAATAAAACTATGTCAACAAATACATTAGATGTAAGCAGATTAAATATTCTCATTAAAAGATAAACACTGTTGGAATGAGTAAGAAAAAAATTATATGTCTCAGAAGTGACACATTTAATATAAGGAGAAAAGTTAAAGAGTAGAAATAGAAAAACTGGTAACTATTTAGTAACAAAATAAGAAACTCTAACACAACCTTGTGAAAGTCATAAAAAAGAGAGGTTAAAGAAAAGTGACAGAAATTTTTATGATAATGAAAGTATTGTCCTCCCAGAAGATATAATAATTAATGTGGGACCTCCCTGGTGGCCTAGGGATTAAGTGCTGTCACCACTACCTTCTGAGTTGGATCCCCAGTCAGGGAGCTAATCCACTTATGGCGCAGCAGACTTCTCCTGTCTCACCAGTGCTCCCCTTAGCAGTGTATTTCAGTAGATCTGCCTGTTCTGCTCTCCATTCTCTTTGGCAAATCCCCTTACCCCCACCCCCCATACCTTTGGCCTAGACTCCAGTTCTATGCAAAAACAAAATGAAAGTTATTTAAAAAATTAATTTGTATGTACTAAAAGTGTAACAGCAACATATATTAAAAGCTGATAGAAATGACAGAATTCAATAAATTCACAATTATAGGGAGAGATCTTACTAAGCATTTCTCAGTACTTGATAAAAATAACCTAAAATCAACCAAGGATAGCTCTTCCTTCTGAGACCATTGCTAAAGTGCCAGTGGCAAAAATGAAGTTCAATCCCTTTGTGATTTCTAAGCAGAGCAAGATTCATAAAAGGCATTTCATGTCTTCCCCTCTTTCCAATGAGCTAAGACAGAAGTACCATGTCCAATCTGTGCCCATCTGGAAGGATGATTGGAGAGGCTATTCAAGGACACTATAAAGGGCAGCAAATTTGCAGAGTAGCCCAGGTTTACCCAAGCAAGGTGGGTATCACTAGACTAAAGACCACTGAATAGAGATCACTGGATAAAAAGATTCTAGAGCAGAAAGTCAAATCTTGCCAAATAGGAAAGGAAAAGGGCAAATACAAGGAAAAATGATGGAGAAGATGAAGGAATAAAGTAGACTTATATACAACTTTCATTAAAAACTTCTAAAATGAAAAATAAAATAAATCAAGGATATAAAATATTTTAGTGGCAGAGTTAACAAGTTTGCTCTGACAAATACATAGCACTACACATTCAAAATAAACATTTTATTCCCACAAAACATTTACAAAATTTTCTCTATCTATCTATCTATCTATCTATCTATCTATCTATCTGATTAAGACCATGTAACTGGTCTTTTGAAACTGCAAAGGATTAAAGTCATCAGAGAATATTCTCTTACCACTGTCAAATTAAAATTGAAGTCAATAATAATTTTTAAAAAGATAACTAGAGGTGGCCAAATATTTGGAAACTAAGTAACACATTTGTAAAGAACCCATAGATCAAAGAAATAAATCACAATGAAAATAAGAAAAAAAAATGTCTTGAAGTGAAATAACTAAAATAAGGCACATCAAAATTTGCAGGATACAGCATAATCTTGCACTTTAAGGAAATTTTACAACTTTATATGCATATATTAGGAAAAAATGTACAGCTAGAAATCAGTTACATTTTTTAAGAACTTGGAAATAGCAGAATAAATGTTATCCAGTCATTTTCTGTTGGCAAATGTTTCAAATCCTCGAGTTTTCAAACCAGAGCTTTCTAAAGCCATGCATTCTTTAAAGAGACATCACTGTTGGTTTTGAATGACAGGTGGCTTTTGGAGGATTTCACCATTACTCAACTTAGAGGGTTTATGCAGAACCTCTAATTTGTATTTGAAATTGTTGCTGTCATGTTGTGAATCTCTTGTAGCATTTGTTTCTTAAAGGAGCTGCAACATGAATGTATTTTTGTTGGGCTGCTATTCTAAGTACTAATACATATTTTTAAAGCTCTTAGAAATATGTTCATGAAAAGAGCAATATAAATGTAAAGGTTTGAATTTTTCAAACCATTTACAATGTCTAAGAATAAAAGAGAGAAAAGAAAAAGTGAAATGTGAACTGAACCACAAAATTAAAGTGTTTTCTTTCTTTATTTCTAAAACAACCAAAACCCAGAGAAATAAAAGATAAGGGTGGAAATGGAATTGGTTTCCCAACTAAAAATAAACTAACTGGAAGAGAGATATAGGAAGCTCTTACATAAAACAGGTAATTAATATACTCCAAATAAACTTGATAATAATGAGACTGTAGATATAAATTTGATCCAAACTCTTGTGAATAAATTCCTTATTACTCATTCACCAATCCATTCATTAAACCATTCAATCCAAGATATCTTGAAGTTGCTAGTTTTTGCCTCAACTGACTAAATGCAGGAAAGGTCAGCAAATGGACACTTAGTAGAAACAGTCAAGTAGGATAAGCAGCATTAAAATAGTCCTATCAGCACAAACTGAGTTTCTGTCTTATGAGGGAGAGGCACAAGGTATTTCTCTGAACATAAAACAGGCCGTTAGTTTAGGGAGTTAGGAAAAGCCTCCTCTGGAAATTTGTAGGTGGCCTGCAGTATGTGAGATAGAGATTGGTTAGTTAGGTCAAAGAGAGAAGTGGAGAGAAGAGCCTTCTGGGCAGAGAAAATAGCTCAAGCAGAGGCTTCCAGTGGAATGTGAAGCATCTTGGCAAAGTGAATTAAGACCTGTGTGGCTGAACAAAGAGAACAGGAGAGAGTGTGAACAGCAAGAGAGCTGAAGAGTGTGAAGAAAGTGGTAGGAAGCTGTGAACATAAGCAGAACCCAGATCACAAGAGCCACATTAATGGTTTTATCTCTCTCTTAATAACAAAAGGGAACTTACAGGAAAATGAGATGTTGGGGACACAGTTCACTGTGTATTCTTAAGAATTTCACTTTCCCTGTTAGCAGTGTAGACTGGATTCCAGGAGACCACTGTTACATTTGTGTAATTGAGAAGGTAGTAGATTGGAACAATGTTCAGAGACACTGGTCCTCCTGATGGCAAAGCCCTGCTCCCTTTCTCAAAACTACCTTCAATGTTCGCCACTCCTGCCAGGTCCATTTGCTCACTGCCATCTAAACAAATCTTTCCAATTCTTTCCTCCATTTGTGTTCATGTTGTTCCTTGCTCCTAGGATGTCATTTGCTTTCATCAAAATTGCAACTTTCTTTTTTTTTTTTTAATTAATAAATTTTATTTTTATATTCCTCATACATTTGCAATCCCCCCATTCTGACCCCAAATTGCAACTTTCTTGCACACCAACCTCTATCACCTTCTCCTCTCCTCTCCTTAGAACATTTCCTAGCCACAGCAATGTTTTCTTTCTCTCCATTAAGCACATGCTAGTTCTTTCCACCCGACTCCCTGGTATAAGTTTCCTTGTGGAAGGAAATGAGGCTTGAATGTATCTAGATTCCCCTATAAGACAAAGTACAAGACTGGGATTAGAGCAAAATACCCTTCAAAACTAATTGAATTGTACTTAATGAAAAGTATCCACAAGTGGGGGCCTCCCCGGTGGCGCAGCGGTTGAGCGCTGGGCTGCGAAGCTGCCCGCAGCCTCTGCAGCGCCGATTCGATCCCCGGCTGCTCCCTGGCCACTGGAGGAGGGTCCCACATGGAGCGTAGACCCTTCCTGCCGCCCGCTGCTCCCCTCAGCAGTGTACCTCGGTCCTTCTGCCTGCTCTGCTCCCCGCTCTGGCTCTGGTGAATTCTCTCACCTTCCGGCGCTTCTGACTGTACCCAGTGCTTGTATAAATAAATAAATAAATCTTAAAAAAAAAAAAAAAAGTATCCACAAGCATATAGATAATTTGGAGAAATACTGTGTTCCACATTGCACTTAAGACCAAAAGAAGTTATTACATGAATATTAGAGGTATTATAAAATAATGTTTTATAACAGGGAAAAATCCAAGCCATATGGAATTAGTGGCTTTAACTTTTAGAATACTCTATAAACTTAGTCTTTTAATATCTAAAAAGCCTGTTCTGATTTCTATACATTCCCATACATGCCAAGGTGCAGTAGCACCTTGACCCTCACATGAACTTGACCCTTAACAGGGCTCTCATTAGAGCTTCTTTGGGGCAAGAGGAAAGAGACACCTTGCAGACATACCAAGGTGCATTCCCAATGTGACTTACTACCACTGTGCTCCCCACCTGATAGTCTTACAGGACTCGGATAGCTAAGGAAGAAAGGCTCAAAGAAACAGGCTTTATTAGAATACAAGCTGCCAAATATTCATCTCTAATCCTATATATTTGACCAATACAATAATGGCATGTTTTGTGCTCTTGAATTTTTTTGTTGAAGCTGGAAAATAGACTAAATTTGCAAGACCCCAAAAGGGTCCATCTCTGTGCATGAGACATAGTCTCTAGGTTTAAAAATGATAGTTAATTACATTGACTATGTCAGGCAAAAGAAACAGTTCTTTAACTGTGTTAGTTCTGCTAATCCTCACAACAACCCTATGCAATAACTTGCATTACTAAAAATAACAAGCCTGAGATTCAAAGAAGGGCACCTCAAACTCTCAGAAACAGTAATGATGGGGCCACAACTACTGACTAGGAACCTTAATCTCAACTTCAGAACTCTGCAAACAATGGACTTACACTGATTGGGGCTTCATCAACTTCCTGGTCCCTCCAGTCTGCCCTGCATGTACACTGAGCATGCCATGACTAAAACAAGCTCTCAGGCACAGTTGTATGGCTGGGAGTAAGAAGCTTCCACCATGTACTAGAAAGGTAGGTGCCGTAGGATACGGGGGTGTGGAGAAAAAGGAACTCTTCTGCACTGTTGGTGGGAGTGCAAACTGGTCCAACCACTATGGAGAGCTGTGTGGAGATTTCTGGACCTACTAAACATAGAGCTTCCATATGATCCAGGATATGGTAGGAGAAACTTCAGTTCAGCATCTGCTACACCCATTTCCGTGTCTTTGCTGTTGCACATATTTCTTCTTGTGATTCCCTTCTTTCCATTTTCATCTTTTAAAAAGATTCAGATCTTCTTCCTGTCCACCAAAACATGCCTAACTGTTCCAACATGTGACCTTTTCATACTGGAAGGTCTGTGGGGTTTTTGTTTCATTTTGTTTGTATTGTTTTGTTTTTTGCATCATGCATTATAGTCTGCCCTGGATTATGTTTATTTTTGTGTTGGTTGCACTGATTATCTTTTGAGATTTGTGTTCCCCACGTCCCTACTTTTACTGTTATGCCTAACAGTGTTTTGCCCATAATAAGTGTTCAATAAATATTTGTTGGATTAAATTGTGTTCCATATTAAAAAATGATTATGCACAAAATATACTTATCTTCTCTATTGTGCAAGTGCTATACTTCAGCCTCTTGGGAGGAACATGCTTGTTGGAACATCTCCTCTCCTGCTTTAATGAATTTTTATCTCAGATCATATTTAAATGCCTTGGAGTTCTAAGAGACAAATATATCCTCATGTAATTTAAATGACAATCAGCAGGTTATTTTTTCCTTATTAATATACAAAAAGCTGGTGGTCACAGCAGGTAACTGATGAGGTTAATCTGTCAATGTCCTGATAATTCTCTGCCTGATTACTCCCAGTCCAGGAGGTTGCATAATCACAGAAACACCATGCAATTTGATCAGGACCAGAATAGACCATCGATTGTCCTCAAGTGAGCTGGATGTTGGCAGTAGATGAGGTTAGCATGGTATCTCCAGGGAGCTCCTCAGAAAGAAATCAATTCTAAGGCTTGAAAATATTGTAGACAAGAGCTACAGGAAGCTTCTGTGAAATGCAGTCCTAGGAGTACTTGGTGTGGTGCAAAGAAAATTGATGCAATTAGTCATCATTCTCCATTCTTTGGGACTCTAGCCAAAGACATCCAAAAGGGCTTGATTCTAATGAATGACTCAGACATTTCATTGGTTTGACTGCCATGCTTATCAATTGTTTTTTAAACATATGAACTATGTAGTAACCTAATGTTAACAAGAAAAAGGAAAGCATTGTTCCCATTGTAGAGAAATAAATAGGTGGCAAGGCCTAGCAGAGAAAAAAGGACACATATTTTTGACAATGACTTAATAATGCCATACCTAGAGGGTAAAGTAAATTGGTAAGTGATTTCTCCTTTTCCTTTTACATTTCTCTAATTTATAATATGTAGGGAAGAAGCATATGAGTAGAAGAAAGCAAAGTAGAAAGAAAGAAAATATTTCACTTGTACTATTGTATTGATCTAGCATCAGAGCATTTTTATATAGTCTAAGAAAACTTTATATGGTCTAAAAGTTTATTTTTGTTTTATTTATTTCATTCATTCTTTTCTCTCTATGTATTACATGGGTGAAATAATATTATGTTTATCTTTCTCCTTCTGACTTACTTCACTATATAAAATACCCTTCAGGTCCATGCTTGTTATCAGAAATGGCAGTATTTCATCTCTTTATTTTGGAGTAGTAGTCTATGTGTATATATACCACATCTTTAATTATCTGTCAATGGACATTTATATTGTTTCCAGCTCTTGGCTGGAACTCTAAGTAACGCTGTAATAAATATGGAGGTGCATATTCCAATTCATGTTTTTCTATTATTAGAATAATCCGAAGTTGGATAACTGGGTAATATAGAATTTCTATTAATCATTGTTTGAGGAATCATCATACTGCTTCCCACAATGTCTGCACCAATATACATTCTCACCAACATTATCTGTTCAACCCTCATCCTCTCTAACACTTGTTTGCTTCTTGACTTTTAGATAAATATCCATTCTTACAGGTGTGAGGTGATAGTTCATTGTTGTTTTGATTTGCATTTCCTTAATAATAAGATGAGCATCTTGTCATGTTGGTCATCTGTAGTTCTACTTTGTAGAGAAAAGATTATTCAGACCCTCTACCTATTTTTCAATTGTTTAGAATTTTTGTTGTTCAATTTTATGAGTTCTGTACATATTTCAGGTATTAACACACATTAGAGCTTTCTGAGCTTGGTAAGTAGTGATAACTGATCTGTTCTCTTATGATGTGCGTTTATGAGTTCTTTGTAGCCCAGTCTCTGTGGGATCTCCCACTTGCTGTTTCTTTTCTAAGACAACACATCTTTCCCTCTGTCTTAGCTTTTAAGAACTCCACAATACCATCAGCTTCTTTCTGCAAAAGTTTATTTGCTCTTCCAGATGATATTCTTAGAGAAGACTTCTTCTACAAGAAAGACAGGGAAGGGCCTCCCAGGTGGCGCAGCAGTTGAACGCTGGGCTGCAAAGCTGCCTGCAGCCGCGGCAACGTCGGTTCGATCCCTGGCTGCCGGCGAGGGTCCCGCATGGCACGCAGACCTCTCCTGCAGCGCCCGCTGCTCCCCTCAGCAGTGTGCTTTGGCAGTCTGCCTGTTCTGCTCCCCGCTCTGGCTCTGGTGAATTCTCTCACCCTCCCGCGCTTCTGACTATACCCAGTGCTTGTATAAATAAATAAATCTTTAAAAATAAATAAATAAATAAATAAAAATGATTTAAAAAAAAAAAAAAGAAAGACAGGGAAAACTCACACACTCTACCCCAATTCTGTAAATACAATTATTTTCTAAATGATAGCTCTTTCTTTGGTCTATTGTATAGAATAGCCATTGGCTTTTTAAGTCAGACTCTCACTTTATATATTTCTCACACATAAAGCATACCCCAGTACATTATGTCTCATCACAAATACATTAAGTTCTTCTACTGATTGCCTTTGACTAAGGGTTTACCATTGCTCATTAATTATCCACAAAAGTTTGGCTTTACCAACCGTTAGTTAAACTTCTTAGATCATGCTTTCTGCTTATCCCCACCATTTTCCTATTGTCCACAAAGTTTCTTCTAGTCCTGTTTATTCCCCACTATAAAGGAAAATCATTTTTCTATTTAATTTTGAGATTCTTGTAGACCCTGAGGTAGGAACATTTTCCCTATTTCAATAGTTTCCCACTAAAGTATGTCCTTACTTAAGTTTGAATATTTTTTTATCTGATACCTTAAATCTATCTTGAATAGAAGCAAAGAAGTAAATAGTCCCACTCCCTCTCTGCATTTAGAGGAAGGGGAGGGGCCTCCCTGGTGGCCTAGGGGTTAAGTCTCAGCATGCTATCACCACAAGGCCCACAGAGTTCTATCCCAGCCAGGGAGCTAACCCACATGGCACAGCAGACCTCTCCTGTCTCTCCCGCTGCTCCCCTCAGCAGTGTATTTCAGTAGATTTGCATGCTCTGCTCTCCACTATGTCTCTGGTGAATTTCTCACCACCACTCAATGACAACTCTAAACACTTCTCCAAAAAAAAATTTTTTTAAAATCTGTTATATACTGGATATAAACGAAAGTGTACGTTTTCTAATGCCCCTTTGTAAATTATGACAATGCTCTACCATCTACTTTGGAGGATGGTATTTAATGTCCCTTGGTTTCATCACAACTATGATTGCATTTGTCAGGGAGGAAAACTTTTCTTCTATCTTCTAAGGTTATGATTGGAGGTCTGCAAATTAACAAAAGGCAGAAAGACAAGAGAAAAGCTATACAATTTTTACTAATATTTACATGTATAGGAGTTCATAGAAAAGTAGTAAAATTCAGTTAGACACAGGGGGTTTTATATCCTTTCAACCAAAAAAAAGAAGAGTGTTTGAGTTTTAAGAGTGTTTAAGCTTTAAATTGTTACAGTAACTTAGGAAATCTATGGAGAAGGTATATGAAAGATATTATGGGAAGATAAAATGGAAAACAAAGTTTATTTCAGCAAGGTCTGTTTATGCATACTCATCTTGGTGTTAATGCCTTGACCTTTCTAATAAGAGTAGCTCTTCTCTCCTTGATAAGCAGATAAAGGGAAAAAGGGAAACATTTTCCTCAAAGGGAAATGTATGCCTTTCTTTTAGGTAGATATGAGAAAGGCAAAGAACGCTTCCTGCATCTGTTGATTCTCAGTTACCTTTAGCTCAAAATATTCCTCACGCAAAAGTGGCATATTTGGGGTGGTATAGTCTGATTCTTCCACATTCAATGTATAATTTATGCAGTAGCTACTCAAAAAGGTATCTCAAATACAGTGTGTAACATTACATTTCAAGGAAGGATTTGAAATGCAATTTTGGCTTAGTACTTTGGAACCAAGTTAAGATCTTTTAAGTATATGAATATGTCTTCCCATCATGTTGGATAGTGTAAAATATCATATTAAGGAAAACATATTCGCCTAAGTCAAGTACACTCACTGGGTAACATCCTTTTCAAGACTAAATTATCTCCTGGTTAGAAAAAGGACAGGCCACATATGGCCCTGAACATCAGGGTGAGGAGTCTGCAGAGTGGGATGGTGGATGTTGGGTGGTTTCCAAAAGGGGAGACTCACAATCTGACATACACTTTTAAAAGTTCCCTCTTGGCTGCTTGGTGGGGAAAGGAAGATAGAAGAACAGAAGTGATAGCTAAGAATCCACCTAGAGGGCCTCCCCGGTGGCGCAGTGGTTGAGAGCTGGGTTGTGAAGCTGCCAGCACCCTCTGCAGTGCCGCTTAGATCCCTGACTACCAGGCGAGGGTCCCACATGGCACGCAGACCTCTCTCGCCACCCGCTGCTCCCCTCAGCAGTGTATTTTGTCAGTCTGCCTGTTCTGCTCTCCACTCTGGCTCTGGTGAATTCTCTCACCCTCCCGCGCTTCTGACTGTACTCAGTGCTTGTATAAATAAATAAATAAATCTTTAAAAAAGAAAAAATTCGCCTAGACAAAAGATGATGGCTATTTGCCCAGAGCTGCTGCCAACAAGAAACTCAGAATGAACCCCTCAGGGACCAGATCAGAAGTCATGTAAAGACATGATGTGTGTTTCCCACCTAAATCTGTCAGAGTACAGCTTCAACTGAAGTGCCTGTTCGCTGGTTTTCTCTCACCTTCTGTGTTTCTTGCCTTCACAGGGCATATTCTCACCAATCTTCTCCATATATCCACCCTCATTCTCTCCCTAGTTAGAGTCATCTTGGTCTCACTTCTCTCCTCAGCAGTATTAATCTTGGTACTTAAAAGTCATCAACTTTGAGTACAATGTCTACAAAAACTTAGGGCATAAAATGTCAAGTATCCTTTAAAACTAGGAGAAATCAGGCTAATGATTCTATAACTTAGTAGTTACTGCACTATTTAGTTTCACCTTTCTCTGGGTTCAAATTCTAGATCCACTGTTTGTTAACTCTGATCTTGGGCCAGTTGCTGAAATTCACTGTGCCTCAATTTCCCCACATGTAAAACAAGAATACTAATAGCACTTATCTCACATGATTGTTATAACGATTAGATAAATTAACATTTATGAAGTGCTTAGAACTATACTTAACACATATAAATGCTGCTTTAATATTTGCTATTATTTTCATTACCTACCTTAAAGAGTTGTGTAAGGAATGGGTAAATATTCCCGATAAGCACTCAGTTTGGGGGCCCACACATATATAGTAACTGTCTAGTTAATGCTCTGCTATTATTACTTGCTCTAATATGATACCAAACTCAGCAATGATCCACTGTTTATTTTTTGTGTCTCTGTTTCTAACTTCTTTTTAGCCCCAATGAAGTCACCTATGTCTATGCTTGTGTCTGAGATGAGTATTTTTAACCTCAGGGCCGAGAGACAAGATATTGGAAAAAAGGCAGAAGTCATTGGCTCATTTCCCAGTTTTTCTGTTTCTATTAAAAAAATAAAAATATTTCTCATAAGAACGAGCAACCTCATTTTTGAACTATAGCTGAAGCAAATTAGTTGAATAGTTCATTAATTTTGGCACTCTTACATGAAATGAAAACAGTTTTGGAAAGCACGCTTTTGTCTGGGTTAATGAGTAAATGAGAACACAGGACGTCACTACATTTTTTGCATCAGCAATTCTTATATCTATTTCTTTTAGGTTTGTGTATGATATAAACTTATGAAGATATCTTTTAATACTCAATCTGTGATATAGGAATTGAATAATGTTCTCAGGAAGTTGGGAGTCTGTGTTGCTGGAAAATGAAAAAGAAACCAAAGAAATGGGGCTTAGGGAAACAGGAATGAAGCCATCTGAATAAGAAAGGACTTGCAAGAAAAGGCAGCATAAGGAAGCACCACTCACAGCCTGTTCCATTTTCATGTCTAACAACACAGATTATGGACCTGATTTCATTTTTAACATCTCAATGCTTATATTGTTACTGACATTCATGACTTCTGTAGCTTCTGCAATGTTCTTTTTTAAAAAAAAAAAAGATTTATTTATCTATCTATGCATACAAGAGGTGGTATAGGCCTGAGGTGTTGGGGGTGAGAGGATTCACCAGAGACAGAGTGGGGAACAGAACAGGCAGACTGACCGAAGTACACTGCTGAGGGGAGCAGCGGGCGACTCAGGAGAGGTCTGCTGAGCCATGTGGTTTGCTCCCTGGCTGGCTGGGAATCGAACTCCTGCTGCAGTGGCTGCAGACCACTTCATAGGTTGCATCTCAACCCTTGCACCACCAGAAAGGCCCCCCCCCCTGCTTGGTTCTTAAGGAATCTCTCCAATAGCTTGAGTTTTCTAAAGATATTTAAAAATTATTTAGCAGCAAGACTGTTACAGGGCAGTAAACAAATGCTGAGTCAAGCAATGGGTAGAAATGCTGTTGCTATCTCTCTGAAGCACAAGGCAGTTCAGAGTGGAATTTTTTTTTCTCCTTCCTCTTTGTTTTTACCAATTTTTTAGAAGAAACTTGCCATTTGATGCCCAGAGTGAAATGTATGCTGCCTTTGTTTGGCTCTGTAAAAGTCATACAACCCTGGGCCTCCCCAGTGGCGCAGTGGGTTGAGCACAGCTCTGTGAAGCTGTCTGCAGCCTCTGCAGCATTGGTTTGATTCCTGGCAGGCCACGGAGATACCCATATGGTGTGGCAGACCTCTCCTGTCTTGCCCGCTGCTCCCCTCAACAGTGCTTTTGGTCCGTATGTCAGTTCTGCTCCCCACTCTGTCTCTGGTGAATCTTCTCACCCTCCTGCACCTCTGGCTTGTACCCCAGTTCTTGTATAAAAATAAATAAATCATTTTTTTAAAAATTAAATAATAAATAAATAAATAAATAAAAGTTATACAACCTTCCTCCTGCTCACACCCTCATATGTTTGATGTTCCAGCTTATACTGCAATGTGATATGTTATCTACCTGAGTGAGGGTAGAGTCATTCTTCTCAATTGTCTAATGATGGTTTTGCAAAATCATGAGATAGTCAGGAGGAAGGCTGGAAAGTACCTGAAGAAGACAAGCTTGTAAAACAAGGTTATTTGGTCAAAAGATATCCATACTCCAGGTAATTATGTGGACTATCTGGTTAGTTGAAAAATTAATGTTTATTCAACTATGAACTGTGTATCAGATACTTTACATAATTATTTTATTCATTCTTTGTCACAACATTGTAAAGTAAATATCCATAAGCTCTGTTTTATAGATAGGAAAACTGAGGTTCAGAGACATGAAATAACCAACCCAAGGGAATGCTTTGTGTTGGTGTATTTATAAATTTAAATACTTGTGGCAAATTTGAGTCTAAGCTATCTAAGATTATCTCATCCCACATCCCCATCACTCTATATAAGTATGATCAGCCAAGAGATTCCTGGCGCACCAAGCACATGCTACAGGGAACTAGAACATATGTTTTACAGGTAGTATTACTCAGGCTGGTGGAATGTATCACAGAGAAAATGACATCACAGATGCTCATGTGTGTCACACACTCTGGTTATTTAAGGGTTTGTAACAGAATCCAGCTCCAACAGGATTTTAGATGCATATGGCAAACAAATCTAATCTTGGCAGGGCCTCAGAACTCGCTGTCAGTTGAGAATGAAGGAGTTCTCTCATGGGACCCTGATGAGGGACTCTCTGCCCTGTGTTAGGAATCATTCAGGGGTTCCTCCTATTGATCCAATGTGTATCTAGATCCTTCTCAATCTGGTCACCCCAGGCAATAAACGAGCACATTCACCAAAACCTCTCTCCCTCCCTCCCGACACACACATCCCCCTACCTTTCATTCAAATTGCTCAAGAGTTCTTTTCTTCCTACTAGATTTTCTCCAAAGAAGTTAGGACTTCTCCATAGCCATAAACATATGCAGAGACACTTTTGGTTATCACAGTGACTGGCAGGTACTTTTGGCATTTACTCCCGACATTCAAGATCAGACATGTTAAATGTGCCCTTAGGTAAAGGACAGTCTAAACAAACACAAACTCTCCCTCCCAGAGGTCAACAAGTCCCCTTGGGGAAGCACTTTCTTTCCACTCCTTTTACAATGTTCTCCCCCTGGTCCCCACCTAACAACACATTACAGTAAATGACTTGGAGAAACAGAGGGGAAATGGAGAAACATATGACACCAAATAGAAAACCTATTGTTCTGGGTTCTGACCTCCACTGACCCAGGTTCTCCTATTTTCTTGGCTAACTGGGAACTCTAATTTTGGGGGGTTATTTTGTTTGTTTGGTTTTTGCTCAACCTGGTACAGGCATTTCTCAGAAGACCACTTCTTGAAAATTTCAGCCCTTGGGTTTGAACTTTGTTGCCAAAAAAACAGCAATTTTAAGTCTACTACATATTGCTGGGTCATCCAGAAGTGTTCTTCCTTTTTTCCAACAGGGAAAACACTTTTTCTGCCAAAGTCATGCCTACCCACAGCATGGGACTTGACAGGATGCCATTTGCTTCAAACAGGGAAAGAGCTGACCCTTATAAATTACATTCTTTAATAATGGCTTTGCCCAGAGAAATCTGGCATTACCTCAAATCTTCTCTCTCCAGATTCACAGGAGTTAGATGAGGGGAATGGGGGAAGGAAAAAGAGCAATCAGGAATGACTTCTCAGCTTTTGACCTAAGCATCTGGGTGGATATGATGCTTATTAAGATGTAGAAAACTGCCTGGGAAAAAAATGGGGAGACTGGAACATCAGGAGATTTGCCTTGGTCTCGTTAAGTTTGAGATGCCTCTAAACCATCATGGAGATATCAAGATGGTAGTCATGTATATGAATTAGAGTCCAGTGAGTGGCCAGGTTTGGAAATATACATTTGGGGGAGATAATTAGTTCTTAGTCAAGGGACTGGTAAGGGTAATCTGTAGAGAGCACGAATATAGAAAAAAGGAGGAGGCATCTCAGAAGTAGATTTGTAGTGCCAATGTTTATAACTGATGAAATGAAATCATTAATAACTTCAGTCTAATAGGTGAACATTCTAGTTACAAGACTGAAAAGAATGACTGGAGTGTTAATTCTACTGATCCCTTGTTTTCGCTAAACATAAAATAGAAAGTGAGATGTGTATGGTGGTGAGATTACGGATTTTTAATTTCTTCCTTGATCTTTTCTATATTTCTCAACTTCCCCACATAAACATGTGACAATTATATAATGAGAAAAGCATAATAAATATTTAAGATAGTAATAGCCTAGATAGTCTGCATAGAGAATTTCAACAAGTGATCATCAAGCCATGCACATCTCACTGCATTACAATGCAAATACACAATTCAAGGGTGGGCATTTCTCCTGTAATATTCAAAATAATATACCTATAAACATTTCAATCTAGACTAATGATGCCTTGGTAGAAGTGATACACCAAGATGTCAACATAGTACAACCAAGATATCAGCATTGGATATAACCGAATAAATAAGTAAATAAAAGGACACAGCTAAAAGTCAGCCTATAAGAGATGATTTAGCTTGAGAAGTAGTTTACAAGCATATTCCTTACGTGTCTGTATGTTTTCCAATTCTCTAAATGCACAGGCATAGCAAAAATGCAATCAGGGAAATAGTTCTTGGCCACAACTCACATTCCAAAGGGAAAAATAACAACAACAAAATACCCAAGCAAAACCATCAAACCACATCCTGGTAAAAACCTTTAATGTGCTGCTGGGGCATCATCTGGTCCCCATCATTACCAGCTGTGACTTGCACACCCGGGAAAGGCCAGACTTCAGCAATAGGAACTAAAATGAAACGCCCATGACAAGGCTTTGAAGTTGAAAGTGTTTAGCAGCATTTGTAACTAATGTGGCGACTAGAGAATTAAAACAAAAGAGCAGACAGGGTCAGTGTATGAGAGAGTTGCTAAGTCCAATTTATAAAAATATGAGGACTCTTTTCAAATCCAGAAAGGAAAGCAACGTCTATGTCTGTCATTCTGTAAATGTGAATTAAAAGCCCACTTTGAGCCAAACATATGTGGGTGCTTGGCAAGTTGGGAAAACCAAATTGAAGAACTTTAGATCAAATGGAGGAGAAATGACTAAATACTCAAAAATGTTATCAGCAAACTTAATCCTTATACCAAATTATCACAGTTGTAGTAGTGGTTCTTAGAGCATTTTCCACAGAACTACAGTTCCCAGGGATGTAAATGTGTGATCAAATAAGTTAATCAAGATAAGCTTCTTATAGCAGACATGCTGTGAGTCTCCCAGAGGGGTATAATAAAAGCAAAAGTTCCCCTTTGTTCTTTATTCATGAAGCCCTTTTACCCAGAGCATCACAAAGATTTGTGTTCCAAAAAATGCAGTTGCTAAATCCTCCATAGTAGATATTAGGATCATGTAGTATTAATCAGAAAGAAATTTGTGGGTGCTGGTGCAGAGCTCCTAAACAGAAAGGTAAATAACTGGACAAGAATGGAGAGAAAGACATATTAGACTGAAAAGCCATACAATGAATGGCTCAGAAATTAAACTTTTTTGTCAAAGGTGAGCACAATCTACATTCATGAAAGAAACATGGATTCTAAACTATACTTGGTTGAGTGAATTAAAAACATGGCATAAGTCCAAGAAAGTCGGGTAACTGAAAAGGTCAACTAATGCTTTAAATTATAATTACTATGAGGTCAATAAGAAGAGAGCAGGTGAATCCTGAACAATCTACTAATCTTATAGATCACATGTAGCAGAGGAGAATCCCTAAGTTGGTTTTTTAAATTATTGTTCTGAATAATTCAAGAATTGCCACAAATTCTAATGACCTGAAATTTTTCAAAGCTTGTATATATTTAATTAGTTTTTATTAATTTATTCCTTCTATAAGTTTTACTTATCCCTTGTAAGGCTGTATGCGTCATAAGACAAATTAACAGTACTATTTGATGTATTTGTCCCTTCTAGAATACAGAACTATCAACCTTAGGCAGAAATTCTGCCAATTATAATCCTATCCTCACAAGACATCATCAAAACGCTGATTCATGCTGACTAAATATACTGCATATTAATTACTCATTTCAGTGTCAGTGTGTTCATTATATATTGCTCTTTTCAAGGTAGAGAAAGATAAGGAGATGTTGATGCTTCCAGGGCATTCATTAAAATTCACAATGCAGCAAAAGTAAGTTACTTTGCCCTTTAAATGAATTATGTAGAACAAACTTATGAAAATTATAGTGGGACTGAAGGCTTTGTCATTTGGAGTCAAAAGTATATTTTTAGTCTCCTTTCATAAGTGTTTCTGGTCGCTCAAAACTATCAAAGTTATGTTACTCTTTCTTCAGTTTATATGGTCTATGCATCCAGTTCCTAACTGCAAACCTCCTCTCAGTAGTATGGCATGTTTTGGTAATGGCTGTGGCAAATAAGAGACCCTGATATAGTAGAAACTCATCTTGGACTTGAGCTGTAGTCACTGGAAGCATTTCAGTTATATCTGAGGAAGATTTTATAAGAAATTAAACCATACGGGCCTCCCCGGTGGCACAGCGGTTGAGCGCTGGGTTGCGAAGCTGCCCGCGGGCTCTGTGGCGCCTGTGCGATCCCTGGCTGCTCCCCGGCCACCGGAGGAGGGTCCCACATGGCGCACAGACCTCTCCTGCCGTCTGCTGCTCCCCTCAGCAGTGTACTTCGGTCCTTCTGCCTGCTCTGCTCCCCGCTCTGGCTCTGGTGAATTCTCTCACCCTCCCGCACTTCTGACTGTACCCAGTGCATGTATAAACAAAACAAACAAACAAACAAATAAATAAATAAAACATGCCTCTATAAAAAAAAAAAAGAAATTAAACCATACACTATTTAGATAAACAATGCCGTATACACAGAATCCAGCTGGTCAAAAGCACATAAATGATAGCAGTTACAACAGTAATGATTACAGTTATGACAAGGATGGTGACAGGATGAGGATAATGGTGATGTTATAACTTTCTAGTTAACTGGATGGACTGCACTCTCCAAAATTCCTTGGCTTGACACCAAGAACTTCCTTGGAATGAGAACTCAAGCCACACTACATTATGAGGCTTAGGCATGTCTGGATATAGAAACACAGTTGATAATTTGATGGCCCAAAAGTTTTTGCAATAGAGACTATCGAAATTTAAATTCCCTATTTGTAGGAAATTCATTTTATTTTTTTTATTTTATATATTTTTTACATAATTTTTCATTTTTGCCCAATGTATACATTTTCATCTTGGTTATATTCCCCATACAATTCCCACCCCCCTTATTTTAACCCTAATACCTCTTCCCCTGCCCCCCATAGTGTGTCTCTGATTTAAAGTTGCTTGTTGATTTTGATTTTTACTTTATTATAATAAAGTATTTATTATAATACTTTAAATAAGTATTTATTATAATAAAGTCTCTATCTTGATCCCTTATTTCTAAATTCCTGCTATGAATGAAACCATCCAGTATTTTTCTTTTGCTTTCTGGCTTATTTCGCTAAGCATGATTCAGTCCAGCTCCATTCACGTTGTTGCGAATTGCATGAGTTTATCATTTTTGATTGTTGAGTAATATTCATTGTGTATATGCACCACATCTTCTTGATCCAGTCATCTATTTTTGGGCATTTGGGTTGTTTCCATAGCTTACCTGTTGTAAATAGTGCTGCTATAATTATAAGGGTGCAGGTGCCCTTTTGAATTAATGTTTCTGTGTCCTTTGGGTAAATACCTAGGAGTGGAATTGCTGGATCATATGGACGCTCCATCGTTAGCAGGTTGAGGAATCTCCACAAAGCTTTACATAGTGCTTGCACCAGTTTACACTCCCACCAGCAGTGCAGGAGAGTTCCTTTTTTTCCACCTCGTCAACATTTGTTGTAGCTAGTATTCTTAGTATGTGTCATTCTCACTGGTGTAAGATGGTATCTCACTGTAGTTTTGATTTGCATTTCCCTGATTACAAGAGATGCATTTTTTAATTTGCTTGTTGGCCATTTTCAATTCCTCTTTAGAGA
Source organism: Talpa occidentalis (assembly GCF_014898055.3). NCBI lineage: Eukaryota > Metazoa > Chordata > Mammalia > Eulipotyphla > Talpidae > Talpa > Talpa occidentalis. The sequence goes on along the minus strand of NW_023603184.1, from coordinate 84,720,292 downwards.
TGTTCCTTTTTAGCACTTCTGCCCATTTTTTTTTAATAATAAATTTTATTTTTATATTCCCCATACAATTGCAGCCCCCCCATTCTGACCCCAATCCCTCCCCTCCCGCCCCTCACCCCCCAAAAAGTGTCTCTGGTTCATAGTTTTTTGTTTATTTTGATTTTCACTTTCTTATAGTTATTCATTTTGATTGGATTATTTACTTTGTTTTTGTTGAGTCTCTTCAGCAATTTGTAGATTTTTGTGATTAGTCCTTTATCATTAGTGTTGTGTGCAAAAATTTTCTTCCAGCATGTGGGTTGTCTCTTTGTTTTGGTTACTGTCTCTTTTGCTGTATGGAAGCTCTTTAATTTGATGTAGTTCCAGCTGTTTATCTTTGCCTTTGCTATCACTGCTTTGGGTGATGAATCTTTAAAGATGTTACTAAGGTGTGTGTCATGTGGTGTTTCACCTATATTTCCTTCTATATAGTTTATGGGTTCAGGTCCTATGTCTAGTTCTTTAATCCATTTTGAGTTGGTTTTTGTGCATGATGTGAAGAAGTAGTCAAACTTCTTTCTTTGCATGTAGCAACCCAGTTTTCCCAGCACCTTTCATTGAACAAATTTTTTTTGGCTCCAATGCATATTATTTGCTCCTTTGTCAAAGATTAATTGATTGTAAATCTGTGGGTTTATTTCTGGATTTTTTATTTTCTGGTTCCATTGGTCCGTGTGTCTGTTCTTATTCCAATACCATGCAGTTTTGATTATTATGGCTTTGTAGTATAGTTTGAAATCTGGGAGTGTGATGACTCCATTCCCTTCTTTTTTTTTTTTTTTTTTTCAGGAGAGCTTTGGTTATTCAAGGTTTTTGGTGGCTCCATATGAATTTCATCAATATTTGTTCTATTTCTTTGAAGAATGTCATTGAAATTTTTATTGGAGTAACATTGAATCTGTAAATTGCTTTTGGTAGGATGGCCATTTTGATAATATTAATTCTTCCAATCCATGAGCAGGGGATATCTTTCCATTTCTTTGTGTCTTCTTCTCAGAAATTCATTTTAAGGGAAGAAGTAGAGATTAAATGATCCCATTACAAAGCACTGGTTGTCAGAATGGAGTAGAGATCCTGGGTTGTCATGGTAAAAACTTTTCAGAACTGTCTCTACCTCTGCTTCCTGGACACACATATAATCCAAAAGAGGGAGAGGGGTTATAATTGCTAATTAATATAATTACTTCTATTTAATTGCATAATACAGATGTTGGAACCCTACCTTATTAGAGAAAAGGAAGAGAATCTACCTCCTCTTTTACTTCCTACCTCTCTTTAGTCCCCTAATATAGACCCACACAGAGTTAATGAGATAGAAACTTGGGTTTCTCTTAGTGAATCACTCCAGTTGCTAACTGTGATGAACAGAGACAGAAGAGAGACTGAAATGGACAGTGAGGGAGTATAGAAAAGGGGGAATACAAGGCCAGGAGAGTAGCTGGAGAGTCAGAGAGAACTATACACAAAAGAGTAATGGGAGGGCCAAACTGCACAGAGTTGCTGGGAGCATACAGGGTAAAGCTGCTTGCGAGCACATTCAAGGTACACATAAAGGGTCCCAGAAATATAAGTGGGTGTGCTGCCAGGAAAGCTGAAAATCCTTTGAGTCAGTCCAGGAAAACTAGTAGAATTTTGGAGCAATGACTAAAGGCTAGGAAAGAGCAAGAGTCCAGTCTGAGGAGAGAATATTACCCTCCTTCCAAGAGCTACAGGCAAGAGAAGTTTAGTCACTGGAGTGGGGAGTGGAGTAGGGCTCTAAAAAACTTCAGGAGATCCACATGAATTAACTTTACACACTTGGCAAGACATGGCACACTGACACCCCTCACAGAAGTGTGCACTGATAAAAGCAATGCTCCCACTTCTGACTCACCTGCCCCCACATTCCAAATGCCATAAGAAAATGGAGGGGGAATGTTAAAACCACTTACTAACCACTGCTTAGTAAAAGCAGTCCAACACACCACCCTTCTGCTTTCTGCTTGCAACAATGGCAGACTGAAGAAAGGAAGCCTCAACTTAAAGCCAAGCTGAGAGTTTTGGTAATTATATAAAAATTGGTCATTATAATTACTTGTTTAAGTGTTTTATATCTGGTCACCAAGAGAGACCAAAAGAGTCAAGGGAAAGCCTAAGATTTATCAAGGGGCTGAGCTGCCTCAGGAAGAAAAATCAGAGTCAACAGGAGGCAGAATTAAAATTAAGTTGCTTAGTAACCTTAGCAATTTGCAACATATAACCCTAAGCTCCACTACACCAGGTTCCTTCAGGCATCTCTGCTCACACTGAGATACTAGGCCTGAGCTGTCCCCGAAGCCACAAGTTCAGCCTTGAGTCCAAAGCTGACAGGACACCGCTTAATTTTAAAAAGCCCCAGTTAGAGACATAAGTGATGGGAAAGAGGCCTGATGTCAGGACTCAAGGAGCAGGGTGCTGGGTTTTGATCTTAACAGCAATGTATTCTCGAAGGCATGAAAGAGGAATTGTTGTCTGCAATATTTTCTGGACTTTAGGTGTAGTGGCCAAGAATCATGATGAGGAGGGTTAGGATGGGATTCCAGGAGAAAGAGTAAAGACAAGAAATATTACTAGTTTTAAGGAATTCCACTGCCAAGAGTCCCCACATTACTACTGTCTTCCAGCACCCTTCAGCACAAAACCCAAACTTCTGTTCTGACACTGCCAAGCACACATTTGTTAAAACGTACTGAAATTAGCTAGAGGAAAGAACACTCTCTTCAGTTACTGTCTGAGAAAGTAAAATTTTATCTCAGCGTGGTTCTTTGTAGAGGAGAAAATGTACTGAAAAGTTTACATCCTCTGATAAAAGGTCAGGCAACTATGGATATGGAGTAAGATGCCTTTTCAGAAAGAATCTGTACACAGTGATTTATGGGCCGAATTCCTAGGGTGGGGGGGATGGCAAGTGCCTCAGTGCTGTAGACCAAAGGAAACAATGCTTTATAATCTACTGAAAAAATGATAAGTCAAATTACAGAAAACATAGAACTGCAAAGATAAAAGCACACTCCCTGGGGCCAGGAAATTGTAGTCCATTTATCCAGGAAGTTTAAAATGAGAGAATTTCCCTGAGTACACACCTTCTGTTGATCTTTCTCATTTTTCTGTCTTCATTTCTCATTTCCTATATCTTCCTGACATTTTTAATAATCAAACTATATAAAGTCAGCATCGTATATGAATGAATACGTGTGTGTGTATACCTTAGCATGCATATATACCAGTTTCAATGCTCAAAATTTATATTTTTCTCTAAATAGTGATGTTAAATACTTCCCATTTGGGGAAAAAAAACCTTAATCCATAAAGCCTTAATTAATCAAAACACAGAGAGTATGACAGAGCAGAAATTTTCATGCATAGCTAAGAATAAATCATTCTGAATTCAACATTTGTTCCTGAGAAACTTCTAATTTTCCACCCTTTTTTACAAAAGGGGGAAACACTATTTTGCTCCTCATTAAATTTAGTTGTGCTTAACAAAATTATCTTTCTGGTTATTTTCAGTTTAAATGTTCATTTTAAATCAATCAGTATCTGCTTCCTTAAGTCACTTCCCTGCATTATTTTGCAAGATATATTTCCAGCACAGGCAATAAGTAATAATCATGCAATGATTTGCAGTTTTTGAAAGGTTAAAATCTCCTTGGGATATAAGACCCTAAGCCTAACCTAAATAACATTATTTTGGTAATTTTTTTAAAAAAATACTCTGATTTGTAGAATTCAGTCTAGCTTATTTTTATAATTGATTATATTCTAAAACTTCTAGAATTTTTGTTGAGCAATCCTATTTGTTATATAATGGTTTCACATGCAATAACCAATGAAATTCTGAAGGCCATCCTATAATGTTGTTATATTTACCTTTAGGATGCTCCTCAGCACCAACCCAGAAGATCCTCAGCATCTACCATTCCACACATTCCCATGCAAAAGACTGAAATATGAAATGGTGGGAATTCTTGGGGCTGATTAGAGAAGTGTCCAGTAGCCCCACAAAGATGCCCAGCATGCCTCCCAGCCTGCCGCTAGAAAGTAAGCTGTGTGCTCAGAGCCACTGTGATGACATCCAGATGGTCCCCATGCTGGGTTACCTAGGCCCCGAAGAAACGTTAGTTCACCTGTTAGAACTATCCTCTCTGTCTTCCCTGCTGTTACAGCAAACATGTGTGTTTCTTTGCTGAAGAAAAATCCTTTCCTTTACATTCTAGTGTCCCAGAGTTTAAAGTGACTTGTCTTATAATTGGTCATTCTGCAACACTTAACTAGAAAAAAAAGTTCCTGAGCTTAAATAAAGTGTGCTTAATGTGGTAAGCATGACCCCTTTGAAATATATAGATTTAAGCTTTATTTTATTTTTATTTTATTAACTGTTGTGGGATGAATTATAACTTCCCCAAAAGGATACACTGAAGTTCTAGCCCCAGGTAGCTCAGAATATGACTTCATTTGGAAACAGGATCTTTATAGAGGTAACCAGATTAGTATGAGGTCACCAGGGTGGGTCCTAATCCAATATAAATTGTATCCTTATTAAAAAGGGGAAAATTGGACACAGAGACAAACACAGAAGAAAGACAATGTGAAGAGACACAAGAATGTCATATGAAAACAGAGGAGGGGAGTGGTGCATCTGCAAATCAAGGAATGCCAGATTGCTGGCAAACCAACAGAAACTAAGAAGAGGACAGGAATAATTTCCCTACTGGTTTCAGGGGTACATGGCCCTAGGATACCTTGATTTCCAGCTTCTAACTTCCAAACTGTGAGACAATACATTTCTGTTGTTTTAAGCTACCCAGTTGAATTTGTTTTGTTACTTGTCACAGCAGCCCTTGCAAACTCACTCATTAACTAAACTTCTTTCTGGTTTCATTTCATCTCCCTCATTATTGTATTGAGATTTTGACTAGCAGCAACTGAATGACTGTTCTGATTTTCCTTTTTTTGTAAATTATCTGTCCTTGGCCTCAGAGATGGAATTTTAGTGCCACTGAGCTACAAATGAAGCTATAAAAAAAGATTCTACTATTAAAGAAGGTCTTCATTTTAAAGTGCAAGAACTAAGGAAGTTTAGTGATAAGTTCACAGACTCTGACTCATATGATGCCTTGGCATTGCAGCTTAAGCACAAAAGGCAATTCTGCTCCTCCCGCCCCTCCAAATGAATGAGACTTTAAATGACAAAAGACTTATTCTTTGCTTGACAGTCCAACCTCTGCCAGTCCTAAATTGCATCTGCAGATTTGCTTGTCACTGTAGCCAGAGAAAAGCTAGGATAGCTCTAGACTTTATGGATGCTTCCAGCAGCAATAAGATCCATCTCCACATTATAACCAATATACCGGTAGGCATGTCAGTTCAGTGTTCTCAGTGACACAGAAATCTAAGTGAATTAAAGATGCGGTGCCTTGTCCCCATTCTTTCTAATAATACTGGTGAAAATGCAATTCTCTATGGGATAGAGGATGAAACCAATCTTATAGCCTTTAATTACAGGAGTTTTTTTTTTCTTTAATTTCAAATTATTTCAGTATCTTTTTCTAGGTCATAATATTTATTATAAAATCTCTCTCATGGAATGCTATCAAACCATTCAACAATCAGATACTAATATATAAAATAAACAACAACTGTCTATTAAGAGATGTGTTGGATACTTTGCCCTATCACTATTCTTTTTATGTTAACAACCATGTTACATACATACTTTATATTTTACATATATAAGAAGATTAAGAATAACATTCCCCTACATAAGGGTACATATCCAAGTTTACAAGTCAATACTTGAAACCAAATCTCTGACTTCAAAGCCCACACTCAACTACTCAGTTATTCCTCCTGCCTCTCCTGAGTGCTCACTAGGTGTCAGCTGGAGTCCTAAGAACAAGAATATCCTAAGAATAAGATAGTTTTAATGGCTATATTCCTTGTGGTAAAGAAACTTACAATTTAGGGAGGGAAGATAATAAATAAGCACCACATTATAATTGAGTCTGACAATCCAATAAATGTAATTGTCTTTGCCACTAAAGAGCACATCAAATGCCACGGACTCTTCCTCTATAGGATTTGTTCAAAACAAATTTTTCAGAGGGACTATTCTAAATTAATGACAGGAAATAATAAATTAAAATATGTATGTTAAATATGTACATGATATAATCTAGACGAGGGCCAGTGAATCTACCCTGTCTTGGCAAACGTAGGAAGCAGTCATAAAGACTGTGTTGACGGCGGCTTTCCCCTTCCTCTTCTTACCACCTCCTGGAAAAGGATGTGGTGTCATTTCTCTCTTCCCTTCCTCTCTTTCAGGCAGATTTCAAATCCCTATCAGGAATCTCCTTGCTACCATCATATATATATATGTAAAGCTGCGATCATATATATATGCATGCTGCCATCATATATATATATATGTAAAGCTGCCATCATATATATATGCTGCCATCATATATATATATATATATATATATATATATATATATCACCTGCTATATCCCAGAACAGTCTGCATTCCCAAGGTTCAAATTTTATTCAAATCTTTGCTTGTCTTTGGCCTGATTTTTTCCATCTCCCTAAGGCTGAGGGTTTCTGCTAAGTGCCTTGTGTCCAATTATCAATTGTATGTAAGCTTGTGGCATTTTGTAGCTGAAACAGATCTTAGAGATCATTTCCTTGAACCTGCTCATTACTCAGTCACCCCTTGGCATTTATGCAATTAGTTTGCTCTGTTTAATTTGTATTTATACAGTTGTTACTTTGGTGATATACTTAAGAATTTTTCCTCTTCATTTTCTCTATCAACTAGATTACAAGATCCTAAAGGACAGGGAGTGTGTAAGTACAAAGATTTTTGGCTTTACTGTTCTCTCCATTAGTTTTCATATAGTGAGTGTCAGGAAAAGTTGTTGGATAGACAATCCAAAATATAAAAGAAGAATAAATAGCCAGTAGGTATGTTTAGAAAGCCTTTTTTTTTTTCATTGATCTGCATAATAATCTATTCCCCAAAGCATTTCTAAACTAATTACAGCAGAATTCAAAGTTGAGTTTGGACTTGGATTATTTTACCCCACGACCTCATGAGAGCAATTCACATTAACCATCTATCCTTAACATTACTTTGGGCTTTTTGGCTACAGATAACAGAAACCCACTCATCATTATATTATACAAGAAAAAAAAAAAGATAGAAATTAATATCAAGCTTCAAAGAAACAAGCTTTGCTTCAGAACAGGGTCTCTGAAACCACCAGAAAGGCCTCCCACCTCTCATGCTCCCTTTTACACATAACTGCTATTCATTATTTGCTTGACAGAAAATATTTCTATTTCGATATTTCTACCTCTCCGTCACCTTGGAAAGACAAGGTGGCCAGCAGGCACCTAGTTTACATACCGCAGGTATAGCCACCTGAAAATAGAATTTTTTTTTTAATCCCAATTACAAATTTCCTAGAGACAGGACCTTGGCAGATCCAACTTGCGTCTTCTGTTAGCCTTTAGATTATGATGAGAAAAAACATAATCATGTAAAATCTTGGTTATTTCCATCCTATGGATGAAAGAAGTTGACGTGAGGGATTTCCAAGAAATTAAAGAAATCAGCTTTTTGCCTCCTTACTCAGTAGCTGGGCTCTCTAAATTCTGAATCAGAAAATAAAATCCTGGGCCTCCCCTGGTGGCGCAGCGGTTGAGCGCTGGGCTGCAAAGCAGCCCACAGCCTCTGCAGTGCTGGTTCCATCCTGCTGCCGGCGAGGGTCCCACATGGCATGCTGACCTCTCCTGCCACCCACTGCTCCCCTCAGCAGTGTACTTCGGTCCTTCTGCCTGTTCTGCTCCCCGCTCTGGCTCTGGTGAATTCTCTCACCCTCCCACACTTCTGACTGTACCCAGTGCATGTATAAATAAATAAATAAATAAATCTAAAAAAAAGAAAAGAAAAGAAAATCCTAACAACTTATCTCTTGCACAAAGAAATGCTCAGATGTTAGCTGTTATTATTATTTGTGAGAAGTAACTAGTTAGCACATGCATATGGGTAATACCAGCCGTAAGGAGGGATCAAAAATTTTTATCTTTGATGCATGTTTCAATATTTTTTTGTATATTTATTTAAATGTGTCTTTTTTGCCCCTTTTGAAACAATTTGGCTGTTTAATGGAAAATTTAATCCCCATATAGAATTATAAAGTCTAATTCTAGGAAAGTACTGAATTTTCCAGAGACAGAGAATTTCACTAGTGAAGATACAGTCAGAAGACAAGATTCATAGATTGCTATCATGGTGTAACATAAAAAAAAAAAAAAAAAAAAAAACTTTTGTGGTATTTTAAAAGCCCCCAAAGCCAAGAGCTTTATGAGAGGCCCCATCAGAATATCCCAACAACCTAATGACCAATTCCTAGAATTCTCAACAAATTCTAGGAATTTTTCTTTGACCTTATCGCCCATGTATTCCTATAATAAATTCTGCAATTTAGCATAAAGAGAAAATGACAAGCACATGAAAGCCAAATGGTCTTTGAGTGTAGAAACTTCTAGAATGAGAAATAAAGTATTCTTTTGTGAGAGCAGCATAATATATACACGTGGGAATCAACTAAATGAACAGAATAAGCGTTCTGTAGCAAGCTACTCACCGTGAATAACACCACAAAAACCTCAGGGTTCTAAATCTTCCTTTCCTACAGAAACTTGTATCTGCCCATTCATTATTTGGAGCAGAGTTGACTCAATGTGGAACCCTCAAATCACACATAATATAAAGAGACTTACTTCCCTGAGGCTTCCAGATTGTCAGGAGAGGCCATCCAGGGCACAATGGCAATAAAATCCGAATAGTCACTGAACAATGAAATACGTTAGTTACAATTCTACCCCATCCAGGCAAGTCAAGATCTCATTATATAGGCCCTCGGGGCTGAGAAGAGGCAGAAGAACAATGATGGAAATGTGCGTTGTCATGGTGTCACAGCTGCATCCTCTCATTTCACAGAGGTGGAACAAGTCTCTGAACCAAATGGTGGCAAATATCTGCTTACCTTTTGCAGAATTCAGATCAAAAAGAGTGTTCCTGCATCCTACACCCATCATTCTAAACTTTTGCTCCTCAGTTTCCCAAAAGATTTTTTTCCCCAATCCTGACATAGAGTTAGCTCAATTATAGCATGAGGAAAAGGCAATTTTACCATGAAGTAGATGCAGTTTGGGTGTGTGGCAGTATTGAAAAAAAAAACAAGAAGAAAAAGAAAAAGGAAGCATAATCAGGAGTGCCCAGCCATGCACTGGGAGTAAGAAGATTAGGATTCTCAACCTAAGTCCATCACCAAGGTAGAGGGGAATCTTCAGATAACACCTAAATTCACTGAGTTCTCAGCTTCCGTATAGTATCTAAGGTATTATTGACTAAAAGATGCACAATAATTTTATTACCAAGAAAGAAAAAACCACAGCCATTTAAAACTGTAATATGACATTGATTATAAGATGCATCCTGTCTAGAGAGATGTTAAAATATGAAAAAATATATACTTTAGAATCAGTAGAAAATGATGTAATTGAGTGATGGAGGTTTGGTCAAGCAATTTCTGAAACGATCCTCTGTGGTTGCTTGCTCTTTTTAAGAAATGACTGTTTGAATTGTTGACTTCCCATTTTATGCAGTTATACATAGTAATTGAAGATAGCTGTGAAGAGGGAGAAACAGGGCTTTTCAGAAAAATGCACTTCTCTCTGGCAGCTGTAGAGTGACTCTCAATCAATTAGGTATTTGAAAGTCAAATTTCTTCCCTGTTATAAATGAAAACTTAAGTCAGGAATTTGCAAAAGGTCAGTTCTCACTCCCTGTTTACCAACAAGTTTTCAAAATAGTTGTCTTGATGGTTCCAGATTCTCCCCACTTCCAGCTTCTTGGTTCTCTTTCTTCCCTCCTTTCCTTTCTCTTCCCATCTATCAATATTTATTAAGCACTATTTATTCCCATCTATCAATATTTATTAAGCACTATTTATTTGAGCTTAATAAATAGTCAGGTCTTGTGCTACACAACAGTGAATCAAATAGGTAAAATCTGAGTCACTTTTTAAAAACACACCCAACTAGAAGGGAAGACAGTCCTAGGAAAGGTAATTCCATTGCAGCATAACAGGAGCACACACATAACCCAGACTTGACATGACATCATCTCTTTAAGAAGTAACATGAAATAAAACCTAAAACATAATCAGGAGTGTATCATTTATACAGTAAATTCCCTCCAACCAGTGAATTGAGTGTTCTGGTTGATTGAATTCTGGTTAACTAAAAAGGTTCTATTTGACTCAAGAACATCTGACTACACATTTTCTATATCCTCCCATAAACAAACTTTATTTTGTCCTTCCCTCCAGATACCTTTTGCATGGTCAATCAGTAGCCTCACTCACCCTACAGATACTGTTCCCTTGTGCTTCACACCTTTGCTCTGATCTTTCAGTTGCCTAAAGTACCTTCTCTCCACACTCTTCCAATTAAATCTACGACTAACACAGCACCTATCATCTGCTCAACACAGTCTCCTCAGAAGAAAACTAAGATACAGAGAGGTTTCACTAATCTGAGGTCACAGTAACCCAGCAAAATTTAAAACAGGTCCATTTGTTTCCAAAGTCTCTTTTCCTTCCACACCACACTGGTCCATTGTAGCAAGAGCTCTTCTTTATTTCAAATCCAAATTTAAGTTGCATCATCCCCATACTTTTCCCTCTAATCATTATAGCCCATTTAGACCTTACTTTCCTCCTGTGTTTATTCCCTGAAGTTTGTTATAGACTGTCACATTGTTTTTAAATGAGCATACATATTTTTCAAGAAAATTGTAAACAACTGTAGGCAGGAACAGTACATTTCTTTGGGATTTTGGATTATCAATTTTATAACTGAAATTCATCATTTTCCAATGAGTGGTTGCAGGTTTTCTTTTTATTTATATTCATAACTTGGAATAACAGGATATTAGCTGTTTGAGGGATCTCCTTAACTAAGTTCCAGGTAAGGGACACTTTTGGTGATGCTGTCAATAGAAGCTTTCAGAGGCAAAAAACTAGAGCAGTTTTGATCTTAATTCAGCTCTCCTTCCAAGCCAAGTTCAATGCCACGAACTTAGTGAGTTTTCATTGTAAATGGGAAATGAGCAAAAATTAGGGATATAAAAGGTTTCTTGAGCTCTGAACTCCCTCTCTGAGCAGCCAGACCAGAAAAGTATCCCTTTTTTTACAGTCAGACCAGAAAAGTATCCCTCTATGAATGCAAATCAAATGCTATTGTGGATGAGAAATTAGATTTTTCCATTGAAATTCCTCAGAACATGAATTCTCAAGTGGATGAGAGCTGACATGTATTATTGGTTTTTATTCTTTCCCTTACCTAAGACACTCCCAGGGTGTTCACGAGGCACTTAGAGAAGTGCATTCACCTCACCAGGCTGCCAATTGATCATTTAGTATATTATTATGTAACTTATTACCAGAAAGTGGCAAAAGCACAGAGTAGAATTTGATTCCTTATCATTATTTGCATGACATATATAGCACTTTTCTCCAGGCTCTGTGCGGAGAATATTTAACAAGCCACTTTAACTTCTAGGCATCTAGAATTGTATAGTTGAAAACAAAGGAAGCAGAAGAGAGAACAGGAAGGGTAAAGGCTGAGGCTGGGATAGGAAAAAGATTAGAGGCAGAAAAAAAAAAAAAAACAGGTGAAAGCAAAATCAAGTATCAGAGAGAATGAACATACGTTCTAACTGCCTGGGAGTAATGGTATCCACAGATAACAAATAAAACTACCTAAGAGTTCCACTTGCCCTCGTGTCCTGTAAGCAAGAGGTCAATTTGTTAAACTGGACAGAGGATTGTTTGGCCTAGGAAATAAAAGTAAAAGTATTTCCACTTTATTATGAATGTGTAAAAAGTCACAGGCAGAGTGAGCATAAAGAAATACTGATGTGTCCCCCAAGTAGAATCTATTATCTAGTTATGTATATAGAAACCACCCAGCACAATAAGCATAAACATTCTTAGTGTTAAGAGTAAGAAAGCAGTCAGTGTGGCTTTCCATATCTTCAGTCATTCAGGAATTTTACTTGAAAGATATGAGCCTTTGTCAGTGTTTAACAGGCTAGAGCACCACTAGAATGTTTCCTTCTATGCAGCATTTTCATTGCCATTTTACATATAAGTAAATACATCACATGCATGTGTGTGTACACACATACGTTTCACTACCAAGGGCTCTAGTAAAAGAAAAGTAGAAATTCACGACATCATATAGTTATAATTTTCAAGTGATTAGATACACACACACACACACACACACACACACGATTTTGTATTGGATGTTTAGACCGAGCTTATAAGCTAGACATTTTTCATTGATCATATCCTAATACATTTTCTAGAAGTGTCTCAAAGAGTATGTCAACCTTCAGTATCCCCCAAGACCCTATTTGTGACCATGTAAGGATTGCATCAGTTCATAAGTCTCCTTAATCACATGTGATTCTCATTACCAGGATATACTCTTTCCAAGAAAATGCCAAGAGAAAAGAGACAACTTGGAGAGATTTGGCAAAACTTTTCTGGTCACTTGAAGGAGATAAATGTTTCATTTACCTCATTAATTCTCATTTTTTGGTATAGAAAGTGTGCATTATCCCTGAATTATCACCAGCTTCAAAAAAACCCTGGAAATTTTGTGAAAAAGCTTAATGGCTTATGTTATAAATGGCAAATCCCCCCCAGCTGGCATCTGCAACTTGCTAGAGCCATTCATGGATATTGTTTTCCAGATGAAAATTAAACTGGAAGATAAAACAGGAAAAGCACCACAAAGTGCCTTGTAATCTCCAGATATATTTGGGAGCAGCTTAATTTCCATTTGTCTAGGCTTTCAGATGTTTACCATAGAGCTTTCATTTGGGAATGAGAAACTGGACTTGCATGATAAACAGCAGCTATGTGGCCTCAAAGGGTAGTATACATGGTGTCTAGGCTTTAAACCATTAATGTATCCTGTAGAAAAATATATGAAGAATGTTGATTGTGTGGTCTTCATAATTTGGAAAAAAGAAAGAAGAATAAGGCATATGATGTCCCCAATGTAATTATAGTCTTCTTTGGGAAACAAAACAAATATAGAAAAATTTGGTTCTAATCAAAGAAAATCAACTTAAAATAACAGATTATTCAACCTTTCTCCTTACTTTTATTGAGAGAATTTAGAGTTAATGTCATCTCTGGGCTCATGAATTCAACACATACGGGTGAATTTACTGGTATCTATTTTTAAATAAGCTATTACTTTTCCATTTCTGCATGTCAGTTTATTGAAATAGAGACAAGAATGCACAGAGCATATTCATGAAGCCATTAGTTGTCAGCTTTATCCATACCCTAGCAAATTTATAGAGTGCTTAGAAGAATAAGCTTGAAAAGATATAGCATATCCACATGAGAGGCTTAAAAGGAAGATTCTGACTACCTTTAATTCAATAGTCAATAACAGCTACTGAGAGTTTTTAAACAAAGCCAAAATTTAAAGACCAAACTGTCTCTAATAAATTTATACATACATGTATGAATTATGAGCAGGAGATCTGGGAGTTAGAGCAACTATTAGGATGATATTGCAGTCTTGATAAATGATGATGATGAAGACATGAAATAATATACTATTAGGGAGAAAAAAGGGAGTTTGATTTAATCAAGTTGAGTTTGAGTCAATAGGTCATTTTTAAGCTGAATAAATGCAGCCAACAACTGGAAATGCAGATCTCAACAGGTGATTGCTGTAATAGAATTTGGAGGCATTTTCCAAGAAGTGTTACTTGTGATCACTTAGAAAATGACATAGCTAGGTAAAGAAATGAGAAGGATGAAGAAAAGAAGGAACATCTTCACTGGAAAGAAGGAAGAGAACCAAAGAGCAAGTCATAATAGTAATAATGAAAAGTCAGAGAAGGCTAGGAGCACACAATATCACAATGTTCCATTGAAATTTTAAATAGTAGGTCCTCCCCTGGTGGCACAGCGGTTGAGCGCTGGGCTGCGAAGCTGCCTGCAGCCTCTGCAACGCCAGTTGGATCCCCAGCCACCAGCAAGGGTCCCACATGGCAAGAGGGACCTCTCCTGCCGCCCCTGCTGCTCCCCTCAGCAGTGTATTTCGTCAATCTGCCTGTTCTGTTCCCCTCTCTGACTCTGGTGATTTCTCTCACCCTCTGGTGCTTCTGACTGTACCCAGTGCTTGTATAAATAAATAGATAAATCTTAAAAAAAAAAAAAAAAGAAATTTTAAAAAGTATCTCTTAGTCTGTTTGGGATACTGTGACAAAATGCCATAGACCAAATGACTTAAACAACAAGCATTTATTTCTCATAAATCTGGAGCTAAATATCAGGTGACAGTGTCATCAGGTTCTTAGTGAGACTCTCTTCCTGGCCTGCAGATGCCATCCTCTTTAATAGAGGAAAGAGAGATCATCTCTCTGTTTCTTATTATAAGTGCACTAACTCCCATTCATAAGGGCAAATCATGACCTAATTACATCCTAAAGACCCCACCTCCAGTTACTGTCAAGCTGGCAATTCAAATTTGAAATTTTGGAAGGGCATATTCAGTTAAGTTCAGATGGCCAACATGCCTCCCAGTGCAGAGTAAAAATGTTAAGAATTAAAACGAAGCAATTTGAAGTACAGATTATGAGACCTCAGTGACCAAGAGAGAGTAACTTGAGCAGGAATGAATTTGGAATCCAGATTCCAAGAAGTGTACAAGTGCCAAAGTAATGAAGATGGTAGGTACAGCCTAAAATGTTTGTAGCAAAAAAAGAGAGGTTGGTATAAGGATCCAGAGAAATAGGAGGTGTTGTTTATTATTTTGACTACTTGTATTTTCAGTTTGTGAGTTTGTTGTTAGTTACTGGCAACTTGGGAATGTTTGTCAATGGAGGGAAATATCCAGCAGCTCTGAGAATGTATTAAAATTAAATTAAGAAGTAATACCAATCAGCTCAAAATCCCAGAGAAAGTATGAGGCAAAGAGACCAAGGAGACCAATGACAAAGCAGAACTGTAACAGAATGCCTTTCCTTGAAAGGGAAAGGAGCATTGCAAAGCAGATGAACGAGTGCCATTTTTCGCATCCCCACTTACATACAGCTGCCTTGGACTACAATTCCCAGCATGCCATACTGAATGAGGATGTAGCAAGTGGATATATACGTGGAGGTGGGGAAATGAGGAAGGGGAGGCATGCAGGATAAAGACACTTGGGTGAGAGACATGTGGGGACACTCTTCCTGGTTCCTTGGCAGATACAATGGTAGCTGTTATCTTGACCCCATGGTAGATCATATGGTACATTTTAAATTTGGGGTATCTCCTTCTGTACCAGATCTCTGAGACCTGCCTAGCTGCTTTCTAGTGGTTTTCCACCAGAAGATGCCTTAGAATTGTGGCAAGCTTTCAGGTCTAAGTTGTCTCCCTATGGGATGAGCCTGCTTGGCCAGACATGTGCACATAAGGGTATAGGTAATTTTCAGAGCTTTATTAGAAATAACTTTCTTCTCTTTCTCTGTCTATACACTGAAGGTCTTTCACACTAATAGTTAGCTTTCTTTGACTTTGTGCATATGGATGACGAGATCCTTTGTAAAATGTGCGCCCCTTAACAATTTGGGGTCTCTAGGTACCCCTTGGTCATGAGCTTATATAAGGATACTTCATTCTCTGGAATTAGAAGACAAGAGTGGAAAACGGGTAGAGATTCTGAGAAATACTCAGGAAGAGAAGGTTCTCTCACAACAGTAAAGCAAGCTTGAGAAACCTCTAGAGTCAGAAGATGATGGCCCGCTTAATGAACAAAAGTAATCAGTCTCGAATCAGGACTCAGCAAAACGTGAGAGGGGACTAAAAATAAAGAGCAGAAATATTTCCAAGCAGCACTAAGAATTCATTGCAAACCAACAAAATACAATTCATTTAAAGTTCTTGAATAACACTGTGGATTGCCAGCAGCCTGTGAACAAAAAGGGGGAGGACACAAAATGACAACATAGCTATTACTAGAGTCCTCGGTAGCTGGTGGAAATAGCAGAAAATTTTGGGCTGAGAGAACAAGAGTGACATCTAAAATGTCACTAAAATTCTTAGCATTGGGGTCCATCCTATATAAAGAGGTAACTGAGGCCCAAAGCACATAAATTGGTGATCAGACACTGTTCTATACATATAGTAATGGGAAAGGTAGGAGCATATAAGGTCAAATCTCAGCACTTTATCTTTTCTGGGCACATGGATTTCAGGCATGGAAAAATTTCTCACTCCCTCTGCAATAGACCCACTCTTAGTATTCAGACTAAAGTGATGGAGGACTGACCCATCCTCTAACACAGCTCAGGAGGATATACCTAGGGGGTTCTTGAGTCCTCTCGGCAGAAGCTTCCACCCTGAACACTGATCTTTGCCTTGCTAAGACAGATCAGGCACAAACACTCTGTTGTTACTTATGAGGCAAATCTCCATAAGATTCTAGAAAACAGTAGAGTGTAACTTTGTATAGTAAGAACAGTATTTTTGACCCTACTAGAAGCTTCCTCAGTGCTCTCTGTACACATGATTTGCAGAGCATTTTCTACCACATTCCTATAAGTATGAGGGTCATGGTACATCCTCCAATTACATGAGGTCACCATTAATTAAAAAAATCTTGTTTCATTGGTGTTTATTTCATTCAGTTGCCAATAACATTTTGATTTTCAGCTAAATAAACAATAAATCCAGAAGACAACTTAGATGCATGGTGCCCTTGAAAGAAGCTTTTAGGACGCTGAAGCCAAAGTTGTTTACTCAAATATTAAAAGGATAATATAGATGAGTTGAATCAAGACTTTTAGAGTTGCATTTCTTCCCAAGGGAAACTACAAAGTTTTCCTTCACAGGCCAGCATCACTGCCCCCACACAATTAGACATTGGGGATCAGATAAAATGTTACTGTACTTATCACTCTCAACTACAAAGCCTTCAAATAAATCCAATTATTCACTTAGATAACCAAAGAAATGTGCTTTTTAGAGCCAATCACCTACATCATAGAAAAAGTTTTCACATCTAAAGGATGCTGTATGAAAGGATAAAATTACACCAAAAGTTTGTATATCTTGCTCATTCTCTCATCCTTCCTCTTTGCCATATTGAACTGGCTTTTAGCAGGGCTCTCTCTCAGGAACAAGAGGATGGCTGCCTTCCAAAGGGAGCCCTCAGGGCTTGGCATGATTCAGAGGGTATAGCAGGAATTGTACAAACAATATGAGAATCAGTGGAGTCTGTCCTCCTACTCTCCAGACATGGATTTTATTGAATCTCATAATCCAGAAGCAGTAGCTACGGTTTAGAATCCACACTGATGGCACTTTCTAATCATAAGAAGGAAAAACACTTGGAAATATTTTAGAAGATAAGTCAACAGTATCTCACTGTGTGTAAAATGAGACTGTCTATTTTCAGAGTTCTAATGATAGAAACTTTCAGTCTCACTGATCAGCTACTATTACCCAATGAGCACATTTAGTCTGTCTTCTCACCTTGGTTCATGTTATTTTGTCCACAAAAAGGGGGCTCCTTCCCCCACTGGGGTTGCCTTCCCACCCACTTTTTTTTAATTTATTTTACTTATTTATGCATACAAGAACTAGGGTGTAGGCCAGAGGTGCAGGAGGTGAGAGGATTCACCAGAGACACAATGGAGAGCACAACAGGCAGAATGACAGAAATACACTGCTGAGGGGAGCAGCGGGCAAGACAGGAGAGGTTTTCTGTGCCATGAGGGTAACTCCCTGGCTAGGTATTTTTCTTTTTATTTCTGGCTTATTTCGCTGAGCATGATGCCTTCCAGCTCCATCCATGTTGCTGCAAATTGCATGAATTTATCTTTTTTTTGATTGCTCAGTAATATTCCATTGTGTGTATGTACCACATCTTCTTGATCCAGTCATCTATTTTGGGGCATTTGGGTTGTTTTCATAGCTTAGCTATTATTAATAGTGCTGCTATAAACACAGGGGTGCAGGTGCCCTTTTGAATTAATGTTTCTGTGTCCTTTGGGTAAATACTTAGTAGTAAAGACTAATTATAATAAAGTAAAAATCAAAATCAACAAGCAACTATAAACCAGAGACACACTATGGGGGGCGGGGGGAGAAGGGAGTAGGATCAAAACAAGGGTCGTGGGGACTATACCCAAAATGCATACATTGTGCAAAAATGAAAAAATGATGTAAAAATATATAAAATAAAAAATCAAATTAAATTAAATATACAGTCAAAAAAAAAGTCTAATGCCCCATATCAGCAGTTACTATTTTAAAAGGCAAAGCTTTTCTCTCAAAAGCCTAAAAACTTCAGACCTCACATGGCATTAACCAGTTCTTCAAAGTTTACTAAAATAAATCTTAAGAGCTTTATATGTATTATTTTGAACCTTCTGTTGACTTGGAAACAGCACAGAATTTTTGCTCCACTTATGTCTCCTGAGGACAGCTTCAGCAGTAGCTCTCCAGCAGCAAGAACAAAAGGGGGGGAGCACAGCACTCCACAACCCACAGCTTTACAATGAGGCTGTTTCTTGTTCTGTGGAATTTCTGAGGTTCTGTTTTCCTCATTCAATCCCTAAAATTAAACCCTGCCTAGCCTTCAGGCAATGCTACCTTTGGCCTATATTCGAAGAGGCCCATCTTGGCCCTGCTCCAGCTACACCCGCTCTTCACAGAGCAAGAGAGGCATCAGGGTTTCCTTGTAATACCCACATACTTCTAGATATCCCTGCCACTCAGAGTTCCAAAATTTCCTGCCCAGATGGTCCAAGCTCTTTCTGTGGTCATAAGATACAGCCTTGTGATGAGAATTACCCAATGAGACAGGCACACTTAGAAGAATCAATCTTGAAGTATGCTAGTAATTTTTAGGAGGAAAAAAAATATTTAGAAATAATTTCCACTCATTGTCATAAATTCAATAAAATTTAATAAGTTAGGTGACCTGTGGAGAACATCTAGTTCATCCCTTCATTTTATGGTCTGGAGTTGTGGTTGAAAGCAGGGGCCCTCAAGGTGGAATCTCATTTCCAACTGTTATAAGTCCACAATCCCTTTTTCCAAAACCATTGTCATATTTTCTGAAGCTCAGAATGTTCATTTAAAAGAGTTATAGACACTATATAACATAAAATATCACACCCCTAGTAGGGTCTTGGGTAGCACCCCAAAATAAAATACAATAATATCTCTGCAAGAAAAATATTATATTCACATCATCACAGGCTTCATTATGGCCTCCTCCCCAGTCCATATGATGGAAGTCCTAGCCCCCAGTGTCTCAGCATGTGACTGCATTTGGAAATAGGCTCTTTAAAGAATAAAGTAAAGGGTCTCCCCAGTGGCACAGTGGTTGAGCGCTGGGTTGTGAGGCTGCCCACAGCCTCTGCGATGCCGGTTTGATCCCCGGGCTGCTCCCTGGCCACTGGAGGAGGGTCCCACATGGCGCGCAGACCTCTCCTGCCGCCCGCTGCTCCCCTGCTGCTCCCTTCAGCAGTGTACTTCTGCCCTTCCTGCTCTGCTCCCCGCTCTGGCTCGGTGAATTCTCTCACCCTCCCGCACTTCTGACTGTACCCAGTGCTTGTATAAATAAATAAATAAATCTTTAAAAAAAATAATAAAATAAAAGAGGCAAGTAAGTGAATTTCACTGCGACCCTTTGAAGGGAACACAACCCTGGCAACACATGACTTCACCTTCCAGAATTGTAAGAGAATACCTTGTCTAAAGCCAAGCCACCTTGTTGTGTAAAGCGATCTAGTTGTGGTAATTTGTTATAAGAGCCACAGGTTACTCACATAAGTGGTATTAAAAGAAATGACCATCAGAGGGTTGGCAGATGCCACATGAAATTTATCTTAAAATCCACATCAGGGAATAATGCATATTCCCATTTTACTACAAAAAAAAAAGCTAAGTTTCAGAGAATTTACCCCATCTCTTAACCTCAAAGAGTTAATATAAAAAATCAAGTGAGATATTAATACAAGACAGGTCTTTAAAAACTGTAAAATACTATATTATAAAAGCAATGATGATGATGATGATGGTGGTGATGTTGATTACACAGGATGGGAAAAGGCATATTTTCATGAATCAAATATTAATGGTAATACACTGAAAATCCCCTTTATATCTAGTGTATTACAATACAACAGTCATCATAAAATATAGTTAAATATTTTTCATGATTCAGAAAAAAAAAATCAGCCTGTTCTTTGGTCTTCATTATGAATATTCATTATTACTGTGTTAGAAGAATAACAAAAAGATTTCTGTTTGGAAATGAATGAATTCTATTGAAATTAATAGAAACATTTATAGAATGCTTACAATGTTCTAGATATAACACCATTGCTACATAAGCATTATCTGAAATTTATCAACTACTCATTTTTTCCCTTTAATTCTCTCAGTATGTGGTCAACAAGACAACAGTCCAATGGGCAATGTGTTTTTCTGATGGCATTTGTATTCTTCCATGATCTAACTGAAGCATCTCCTATTCAAGCACCAACAGATACACAAAGATATAACAGTTGTTAAGGCATTATGTAGATACTCCATTCAATAAATATCAGACTATGGCAAGTGAAAATGAAGTCTTCTCTTCCCCAATTCCCTTTTTAATGGTCCCTTTTTAATTTCTATTTGCATGTTGACAAGAATGTTTTTTCAATGATTGAGGCCTTCTTACATATTCTATAGTAATCAGTATTGATACAGTAAAATTAGCATAGTTTTCTCTTTACCTGCACCCCTTGAAACATTCATCTCAGTTATACATTTTCCTTATGATGTTGACCTTAGAACAAAGAAAAAAGTAAGCTTGTAAATAAGCAAAATATTTCAATAAACCTCTTCAAGAGGCTTTATAGTGAAATTTAAAGAGAATAAGAGGGAATATATTCAGATAAAATAATTAAACTACTAGCAGAGCAGGTTGGTTAGTCACAAAAAACAAAACTGATCATGGAGAACAAAGTCAATGATTTTGTAGGGGAAAAAACTGAGAAGAGCATGTAGAATAATGTGTATGACATCCAATGCTGATAAATCTATGTACAAAGTGTGAAGCATGAAAAAGGAAAAACATGTTGACTCAAGGAGGAAATACAGTGTCACATTGATATCATTAAATATAAGCTTTATAAAAATAGGTATAGATCATAACAGAGTAGTGAGGACCCACCTTCGTGGGAATGGATGGGAACACTCTGTTCAAGGAAACACATATTTTGAGGAATTGAAAAGATCATTATATATGTTAAGAAAGAATTCACTAACATAATTATATATTAAGTATACAACTAAACAAATGTTAATGTTTATATACTGTCATTGTGTAAAAGAATGCCTTACTCTGGAGAGATGCATTCTGAACCATTTCAGGGCAGAGTGTCAGAATGTCTTCAACTAATTTCAAATGATTCATTAAAAACATATCCAGAAAGGGTTTAAGGAAGAGAAAAAATAATATAATATAATATAATATAATATAATATAATATAATATAATATAATATAATATAATATAATATAATAAATATAATATATATGGAATACGGAAACAGCTGGTGAACATAGATACCAATACTTGCATAATTCATGTTCATTATATGTCTTCCAGCTTTTTTTAAGGTTTGAAGTTTTCCACAATGTTCACCGCAATTACCAACTCAAATCCCTGAAGAGTTCACAGCTTATAAACTTATTTTATTTGACCTGCTTAGTATTTTTGCTTTTGTTTTAATAAATTAATTTCATTTTAAAAACTAGGAGCATTTACACAAAAATCTGGATTTCTGGCTTGTTTTTAAGTATTCAATGATTTTTTAGCCTTTCTTCATGGTAACAACTATCCGAAGGGGGTTCACCTTTGTTCCTGTTCACCGGGAAAGCATATGCCCCACTATTCCCACCAGACCTGCTTCCCTCATTTCTAGTAATTTATCAACCCCCACATATATTTGAGTTCATAACACCAAGCACCTAGGATGAAGTTGACAGGGAAAATACAGCTGATGACCATTGGACAAATTATATGGGGAGGCAAATTAAAAGGATTTCTTGGAGAAGTGCAGTCAAACAGGAAATGAAGGATTTTGTCCTAATTCCAATTTTCTGACTAGAAGACAGGCAAAATAATGTAGTAAATGAGGACTGTAGTAACTTTTGTAACTACCAGGTCTGTATCATTTACATTTTTTGTGTGCTTTCTATCAGTGTACTCATCAAGTTGCTTGTATTATATTGATGGATTGGTCTTCTCTACTAGCCTGGGATATCACTGAAGCTAGTCTTACTTGTGTGCCCACTTCTACCAGGAGGCATGACTTCTGGCAGATGCTTTAAAAATATTAAATATTGAGTGAGTGACTAAATAAATGAATGAAGTGGGCACCATGTAAATACTGGAAAAGGTTATCAAATATTCAACATTCAGCTCAAAGGGCCATAGGCAGAGGTGACAATACCTGAACCAAACCTCAAAGATTAATCATAACATAACTATTAGTAGTGGAGGACTAATTATTTTCAGGCATTACTCTAAGCATTTGGCATATGTTATCTTATTTAATTTTTACAACTGCCTATGAGATAGGTGCCCTTATTATCTCCTTTTTACAAGGAAGAGAAAGATAAGACAAAGAGCTTTAACTGACTTCTGAAAGTAGGTAGTTTAGTTTCAGGGTCTGCTTCTTTAACAACTGAGTGTGACACCCACAGAGCCAAAAGACAAGGAGAGTGCTTGAAGTACCAGTTTCTTCTAACTGTTCTGCATATATTACCTCATTTAATTCCCAAGCAATGGAAGTAGGGGATGACGTTCCAAGAGACATTAAGAGAGACATTCCAAGAGACATTAAGCTAACACATGAAAGTGTGTGTGGAGGGGAAGAGAAGACAATCATACACATGGAGTTACATGCTGTTCAGTGTTCTGTAAAAAAACAAATCAAGACAGATAGTATCAACCACACTACTGGATGAAATTCTAGAAGGATACTTGAACTGTGTCCTGTCCACAGTGGGGAACAACTGAGGGTTTTCAATAGGAATATGAAATGGTCATATACCACTTGAGGTGAGTCACTCCCTGGTGAAGTAAAGGATCAGTTAGAAATTCACTGTGGTAGCCCAGTTGAGAAATGATAATGACTGCTGCTATGACAGTCATATCAGGAAAGAGATGGGAAACTGCAAAGCCACAGTTTGGCAACTGATTGGATGGGAAACATTATGAAGAGGAACAGACTAAGAAGTAATCTTAGCTTGGAATTTAGGTGGTAGATGATAGAGCCACTAGTTACAGTGGAGAGCATCAAAGGAAGCCAAGAGAGTCAGCACAAAGTCTGTAAGCATACAACAAGCACTCTTCATTTTTTGTTTGATAAAATCACTAAGTGATAAATTAAGAAGGTCCATAGATATGGTTTATTTAGACACTGACAATCTCCCAAAGCCTTCTTGTGAGTCCTTGCACACCAACACACCATCTTCCCAGGTTCCATATGCAGAAAATGCCTCCTTGAAATTCAGATGACTGGTTCCTTATCTCATTCACATTTTTACTAAATAGAAGTCTTCCCTGGCTCTCTTATATAAAGGAGTCTATACACACCCTCCCTTCCCCCCCAAATTATTCCAATTATCTTGCTTGAGTATTCTTACATATGAATTTGTTTATTATCTT
This sequence comes from Talpa occidentalis, assembly GCF_014898055.3. Taxonomy (NCBI): domain Eukaryota; kingdom Metazoa; phylum Chordata; class Mammalia; order Eulipotyphla; family Talpidae; genus Talpa; species Talpa occidentalis. The sequence goes on along the minus strand of NW_023603184.1, from coordinate 84,696,401 downwards.
CTCCTAGAATGTAACCCCATGAGGGTAGTGAAGAAGTTTTATACTTTGTTATAGCAATAGGGCCAAAAATTGTGCCTGGCATACAGCTGATGCTTAATAAGTGGTTATTGAATAAATGAGTAAATGAATGTATGGCATCCTTACAAACAGTTATAAATGTGAGTAAGAAGATAATACAGTTTGGTAGACCCAAAGGGTGTTCATCAATGGACCTATACTAGCATAAGATGAGGTTTTCAATAGCAAATAACTAGCTTCTATCCTTTCCTGACCCTGCACTGATCAATATATCCATAACAGGACAAGATCAAGACAAGAAGGCATGCCCTCTCAAATTGTTTATATCATAACTGGAAAAATAATAACAGAATTATTTTTAGAATCTTGAGTGATGAAACAAAAAGAAAATATAAATTTCTAAATTTAGAGTTCATAAATTTATGGGAACCTACTTGAAATAGTTATGTGGAAAAAAAGCATGAGAAACTGCAAAGTTAGGTATTTTCATTGCTTATTACCTCACCAAATATGTTCAATTCAGTCCTTTAAATATTTATTAGTCTATCAGATGCCAAGGTCACAGATGAATAAGCTCTGTTCCTTACTTTCAAAGAACTTATAGTCGACACACACATAAGTAGAGAAAATTTATAAAAATGTTATATCATGTAGAAATTTAACACAAAAAGGTTAATACTAGAGATGGAGAGAGAGAAGTTAAATGCAAAGATTCAGGGGAGAATTCCAAGTGGAGATGATGCCTGAGCATGCTCTTAAAGGAAATACCTATGTTGGGAAGGTAAAGAAAGGTGAAGAGTGTAATCCAGGTAGAGAAAATACAATAAGCAAAGATGGGATATACTACTGTACTCAGTATTTCCAGAGCATCAAACTTCTGAGGTAGGAATGATGAGAAAGAAGAAAATAGGAGCTCAGTAAGGAAACTTAACTCTTTTTTTGGTAACATCGAGGTGTTATGAAGGACTTTGTGCAGGGCAATGGCATACTTGAGAGGATATATTTAAGTGTGGCAATCTGGATTCAAAGAGCATTCTAGACAGCTAGTCTAGAAGGTGAATGAGGGCCTGAATTAATACAATGGAAAGAGGAACTGAGAACACGTGAAAAAACATATGGCTAGAGATTGCTGGTCATAGATGGAGTGGGGGTTAAGTTTAATGATAGGCTCACCATAAGTGGTGGAGTTGTTAATACATCCCATACTACCCTCAACAATACTCTATTTATCTAAAAAAATAAATAAGAGTTTAGATCAGTATTATTTAACATTTATCTAATCATTCATATTATTAGTAAAATAATTTTAATCATATTTATGTTTATGAATCATAATTAAAATAGAAAAATTAGAACTTAGAAATGTTAGATAAAATAAAAGGAATGAAATAAATAGAAATAGAAGTTTTAATATATTCCTCTTATAGGTCAGTGGGCTAGGCAAGAGAAAAGAACAGTCTTATTTTATTGCACTATGCCTGGAGACTCTCACACCATTCTGGGGATGCTGACAAAGGAAGCACATTCAGAAGAGGATGACCAGAATTCCCAAAGATGTGGAAATCATATCAGATAACTGCGAGCATTTCAACCAGGAAAGCAAAACAGAGAGAGGATAGCAATGGCCACCTTGAAAATGGAGGCAGGAGTTGTTCTCTGTTCTTCTGCATGTCTCTCTGGCCTCATCATTCACAGGAGGAAATACTAGACTGATTTGTAAAGTGATACAATCCTGAGTGAATTGTATTTGCTGGAAGTAAAAAACACTGTGGGTTTATAGGTTAATACTTATATGTGATCCTTCATTCTTCTTGCCTCTATGTTATCAAAGCTCTAAGTTTCTCAAAAACAGATGTAAGAAACTAGCTTGGACTCCATTCTTTGTATTCTATTACAATCTCACAGCAGTGAGAGTGGTCAAAACCACCTGTTCCACCCTGCTCCCCAACATAGCCCTACCCCAGGTGTTCTTCCTCGCTCATTCTCTAGCACTCTCATCTTCGCTATCAATTGTTTACTAGTTGTAAGATTAGGATTTAGGGCTTGGGAAACAGTGAGGTTCCCCTTCAGTTTTTAGCCAAATTATTAGTTTTCCAATGGCATTTTGGCAAGAAGCCAAACTAATAATAAACTAGTTCTCTGTCCTCTTTTCCTGTATGTTTATTTTCTCTGAGTCTCAACAGGGAGGGAAGTGGACTGCTCCAAAGCTGGATTTAGGTATTCCAGAATCCCCAAGCCAAAGTCTGCCTAATGATGGTTCAATCTTGCCATTACCTTCAATATAAACATCTGAATGTCAGTTAGTTAAAATGGGAAAAAAGAGACTCTAATGCTTTGACAGAAAGAAAACCTTTGAGTTCTTATATGCAGGTAAAATTTACTATCAATGAGCAAAGCTTTCCAAAAGTCACAATTTTCATTCCAATAATGAACATTTCAAAAATTACTTTCTGCCATGAGAAATGTTAAAATACATATTGGAGACCAATAGAGCACTAGGTTACTAGTAAAAGACATAAATATAAGACTCTGCTTTGCCAATAGCTGGCTTTATAAATCATATGTCATTCCTCTGGCTTTTGGTGATACTTATTCTCTATTGTTATACATGTTAAGATGTGCTTTTCACACAGCTCACTCAGATACTTTTCCTTTGCTGGGCCATGTTTTTGGTTTTTGAAAACTAACAATCTAAATAGTTCTACTCAAGCCACTTGCTCACTTTTCCCTTTTTCCCTTAGTTCACTTGTTTGTTTCTGGGAGCTACAGACCTAGAGTTGCCCTGGGTCCTCCCCTATCTGCATTTAAACAAATGTAAAAATAAACAGTTTTTAAAGAATATTTCCTATAGTTTCATCTGATTATAAGGGTTTGACCTAGTTTCAGTTGTTGAAATTTTGCCTTTAACATTCAAATATGTTTTAACCTAAGAATGGACATCAACTGGTAAATCTTTTCCTATATGACCAGATACCAAGATATATATATATATATCTATATATAAACAATTTTATAAACAGGAATAAACAATTTTGTAATACATGATGGTTCAATACAGTTAAAAGAGCTCCAGTTTATTAATAGCAATTAGACCATAAAGAGGGAAACAACCATATGAACATTTATTATGTCCATAAGATTTGCCATATGGAAATAAATTGTGAGAATAATGGTGCAACTATTTGCATGTCACATGTCAGCATGCACGGCTGAAAGTAACGAACAGGATTAGTCACAATGGTTTCTTTTTTGGATCTGTAAGGGTCGAATTACCACAACAAATATTACCAGTGGCTGAGCATGGATGACATCTTAGAGACAGATATGAACTTATCTTTATCTCACATTCCATAATTTTCAGGTACTTCATGATAATTCCTAGGGAAAGCATAATGTGTCATCCAACTCAAGCCTTGCTCCACACTCTGAGATGCCAGAAGCAGGTCCTGCTTCTAAGGGTCTCCTAAATCAACCAAAGCAAACTCTATTCCCAGGGACTGAGGCCCCAGCTATCACATCCATGGCAGAAACACCATTTAGTTGCAGCTGCTGCATCACCTGGCAGAGTGCCTCAGCACTATGGCCCAGGATGGAGAGGAAATTAGCTTTGCTTCTCCTTCCACACAGCCTCCTATAGAGACAGCACCACACCAGGTGCCAAAAAAAGAAGAGAGATGGGCAGCAAAATTTGTTCCACTCCCTGAGGGATTTAGAATGTAATTGAGAGACAGAACATGCACACATAAAATAACTACAGAATGACCAAAATTTTGTTATGATCTCACGGAATTCAAAGGACCATGGATGATGAAAATAGTTGAATGTAATAAAATCCTTACTTCATAATAATGGCCTTTGAAAAATTTAGCACTAAGTAGTAGGTGAGAGCATTCAAAGGAGATCAATCGTGCTTCTTGAGAAGAGGGGACAGGAGAAAGCAGCAGAAAAAAGTACCCAACAGATTCAGGAATGGGAAGCCAATGTTGGCAAGGCTGTGACATCAGAGGAAAATGGAGAGAAATATCTGGAGGACAGATGTCCCACCTCCAGACTGAGGGGAGAGATAAGTGGAAGGGGTACAGTGAAGGGGTTGAAAAGTGTCCTCTAAATGTATAATATAAAAGTCACCTTCTTCCCACTGTAACTCTTGGTATAATCTTCATTTTCCAGACATATTCTATGGAGTGGATTTTTTTGGGAGGGAGGGGGAATATTTCAAAGACTTGTTGAATCCTCACTGAAGTTTTAAGTGAGAAAAGCTGATACTTACGTGAATCTGATATCTAGTTTACAATGGAAACATCACATAGCAGTAAGTTAATAGGTGATTGAATTCTATCTGCCTGTTAAGGTCCCATTCAAATGACAAGAAGGCTCAGATTAAAGTAGGTTCTTTTGCCTGTGGTAATTATCACTACTTATTTCTACTATCTATGGTACTCATTGCTACTACCTGGTATGCATAATCTCTCATTTTAAGCTGTACATTTCTTGAGAACATAATGTGTCTAGGCATCTTTGTTACTTCACACTGTCTAGCACAAAGCATAAATATTGTAAATATTTGCTTAGGTAAAAGGAAGGGATGGAATTGGTCAAAGACCATTTAGGCAGAGGTAATTTTTAAGCTGATGCATAATAAAATGAACTTGGATATCGTACCTAGGGATCCTAAAAAGCCTTCTTAGAGAGAACAGAATTATTGGAAAAAGGCATTAACTATCATGATCCAAGTATGCAGTGGTGTATTTAATAATCCCCACTCTTTTACCATGGAAAGGGAAACTAAACTCCAGTCACCTTGGGTTGAAACAGTGTGCCTTGGGATGAGGATAAGGTATAATAAAAGGAAATATGCCCTGGAAAATAAATATATACCCTGGCAAATAAATATATAATATTTTTAGTATAAGAGGGAACAAATATTGAAAACATAGGGCACAAATATTATTAGGCAATTCCAAGAATACCATTGACTATCCTTTGAAAAACACAGCAACCCATTTCCCACATTAATGTATTCCATTAACAGCTGGCTAAATTCTATGGCATATGCAGTGGTAAAATCAGAAGCTACTCAGGTTTAAACAAATGATCTGCTGGATTATACCAGCTTGTTAGAAGCCCACTCATTTATATATTCCATGCTCAATTATTCAAACATTCATTGAATCTCAAATGCACATAAGGCAGTGTGCTACTAGCAATTTGAGAAATGCATACACATTTAAAACAAGATCCTTGTCCTCACAGAAGTTAGTTTGAGCAATCAGAATTACATATAAGAGATTTCTTAATGTCTGTTGTGATGTAACTAAACCACTCAGAAAGGACTTTCAGGAAAGAGGGAATCTCCTTGCAAGAGGAGGCCTTTGATCAAGGACTTGAAGGAGTATATGACTATGTGGATATTCAGATGGACACTAGTAAAAATATTAATTATTTAGGCATTACTAATTATAAGACATTAATAAAAATACATAGTGGTATCTAGTTTATTCCTAGATTACTAACTATCCAAAATTCCAGACTCCCTGGAGTGAAAGGTAAAATGGAAGAACAGAAAACCAAACAAAAATAATTGGTTGGGCACAGAGTGTATAAGGGATTTTTCTGCTAGTCCCAAGGCCTGTTTAATGCACAACACTTTTCAAACAGCTCAGGCAATCATAGAGATTTTCCCATGACTGGAATTTACCTGTGTTATTGAAAACAGCTGCTTTGTTTCTCTTGGGTAACTTTGTAATTTATTACCTTGAAGTATGGATTGTTTTCATTAAAAAAAAAAAATTCAAAACCTCACAACATTATATTTCATGATATATTTCCTTGAAGGTTTTGATACTATCTTTTAGATATTCAAAAGGAAGGAAATTCCACTCAGCCATACCAAGTTAATTTATTCTGTAAATAGTTTGCATAATCCTGCAGCATTTACAGCAGCAAAACCAGAACCTCTGAAGTTGGTTAATAAAGGATAGAGTATCAGTGGTAATTTACATTTCCAGATTATAGCCACAGTAATGAAACCCTTTAGGATTATTAAAATGCACTTTGTATAGCACATTTATTACTTGGCATTTCTTATTTATGATTCATAGAAAAATGAAGTTAAGTAAAATAAAAACAAACTAAACTTTCACTAGAATAATGGAGTCCTATTCACTCTGAGCCAAAAACACTTTTATGAGGTTTTAAATGGTTGTGTTGGTTTGATTCTTGGGAGCAATGCCTTTCACTTTACCTGTCTTGGAAACCATCCTTAAGTAAACTAATTTAGCATAAAGAAAACATTGTATATAGGTGCTGAAGGTAAACTGTATTATTTAAAACACCCAGTGGGTAAAGGTTTATTTGATGTGAAATCACAAGAAGCAAATGATTTCAAATTTTTCCAATAGATTTATTAATCACCAAGCTAGGGCAAGCTAACTTGTTGCTATAGCATTATCTCAGTAATTAAGAACTACCTTCACTTAAGTCAGAATGAAGACCCAGAATAAGAAACATGATCATCCAGCCATTTTTCTACAAAGAAGAGAATCTCTGTTATGATTTTTCTAATCTCAGAAAATTGTTCTCACTCAAACTAGAACTAATTGCAGAATATGCCTTTGGAAAAGTGTTTTACTGATGGTCTGGACTTCCTGGGAAGGAAACAAAAGTGTGGTACTACATGCAGAACCTCTGACTCTATCGTTTCTCATCCAGATGTTTCCTCATGCCACACTATCTTGGGACTGAAAAGAAAGGGATTTTTTTATTCAGCTCCATTCACTTCTGTTAGTGCTCTGACCTTAGAGTGTGAAAAACTTCCCCACCTCAGGCCAAATCCTGGCTCTTTCAGAAAGTTCTCTGGCACCTACTTGGAAAAGCAGCATCCCTTGTAGTATGGCTATTCAGATACCTCCTAGCCTGTGTGGCGTCACTGTGACAAGAGCACATCCACAGAAGTGGACAGGCCCTGGAGTCTGCCAGTCAAGTTTTATACCTTCACTCAATAATTACCTGTTCTAAGCTAAAAAATGGGTATAAACATACCTACCTTAAATAATGGTTATGATAAAGAAAATAAGTCATATGGAATCATAATAATTGTTTTTATATGGGTCTACTTTCCAGCCAGCCTTTAGCCATGAAGCTAAGTCAAGGAGCAACCTGACTACTTGACCCAGTAACGCTACTCAAATTCTCTTTCTCTAACAGTTACCAGCTATCGATCAAATTCATGTTCCATGAATTCTTCATGACTCTTCCCTTCAACAGGAAGACAAATTCCTTGTTTGATAGGACACTGCGGTGCACCCTCCACACCACTTTTGCAGACACGCTTATTTAATTTGGACTCAAACACTGGAACCCCCATCACAGTGAACTGAAGTCATTAATACTTAGGAATATTTTCTAAAAAAATAAAATGTGGAGTCATAGAACGGGATGGACTCAGAATTGAGAGCACTGCAGCTGAATCAGATGGTGGGTTTAGTACTGTCACCAGGAAACCTGAGCAAATTACTCAGCCTCTCTGGCTCTCAGATTCTCACCTTCAAACGTGGATAATGGTAATAGTTCTACCAATCTCATAAGGTGGGCACCTACCACAGAAGAGATTAACATGTATAAATGCACAGAAGCAGACCCAGCAAGTACTTTTAGCATTCAATATAAAATAGCCCTGATTGGCTGTTATCTTTGCTATAAAACACCATCATTCATAACCTCAGAATTTCAGTTTTTGAATGCCAGTTACCCCACTTTATAATCATGGAAATGAAGAAAATGGTAAGTAATATTCAGTGAATTATTTACCAGATACTGTATGTATACTATCTCATTTATGTTGTACAACACTCCATTAAGTATTGTTATTATACTCATTTTACAGATTCAGCAACTATGACCTAAAAGGGGCTTAGAGTTACCAAAAGTTACAGAGTTGGCTACAGGCTGAATTAGGGTTTTTGGTTTTTTTTTTTTTTAAAGATTTATTTATTTATTTATACAAGCACTGGGTACGGTAAGAAGCGCGGGAGGGTGAGAGAATTCACCAGAGCCAGAGTGGGGAGCAGAGCAGGCAGAAGGACCGAAGTACACAGCTGAGGGGAGCAGCGGGCGGCAGGAGAGTTCTGAGCGCCATGTGGGACCCTCCTCAGGTGGCCAGGGATCAAGCCGGCGCTGCAGAGGCTGTGGGCAGCTTCGCAACACAGCACTCAACCGCTGCGCTGCGCCACCGGGGGAGGCCCTGAATCAGGGTTATTTCTTTGTGCCCTTATCTCTAGGCCATACGGCCTCTCAACATTACATACTATCCACTTTGCAGAGTTAAAGGGATCAAAAAGCAATCTGAGTGGTCCAGAAAGGTAGTAATTATTATCAAAGTGAAAACTGTAATTCATGACTTTGAGAATTTCCTATGAATACTGAGCACCTATTAGAACTTATTGTGAATAGTAGGCACAGAAATTAAAGAGTTCAAGCACACCACAGGAGAGAAGGAGGGAACAGGCCAAGTTCTCTGTCAGTTCCTGATAGACCTGTTCAAGGCAGGCCTTCCATAGCATGGCCTCCATGTGCTAATCAAAAGATTTTAAGAATAGTTTTCATTTCAACTGGCTCTTTCTCATTACATACAACCCCAACAGGTTGAGATGTTTAGCTGCTAGGTCTTATATCTAATTCTCTAACCCATCTAGAGTTTATTTTTGTGTATGAAGTCAGAGAGTAATCCACCTTCCTTCTTTACCACATGAATTTCCAGTTACCAGGACTATTTGAAAGATTTCACTTTTTCACTATTGTTATGTTGGTTATAGGCTTGTGATATATGGCCTTCAATTTGTGAAGGTAGGTTCCTTCTATTCCCATCTATTAAGAATTTTTATCACAAATGGGTGTTGGATCTTGTCAGATGCTTTCGTTTCATCTATTGATATTATAATGTGGTTTGGATCCTTTGTTTTATTGATGTTATATATTGATGTTACATGCTTGAACAACATACTCTCTTGTTACAATCCCGTGGACTATAAATACATGGAATATTAGAAATCTAAAGGATAGTTTCCATAAAGCTTGTCTGTGATTTGAAAATTTTCTCATTTCTCCATGGAAAATTAGTAATATGTACAGTACATGCCAGAACTGTTGATATGAGCTTTTAATTCTGAGAAAGGCCAGGGCATGGAGAAAATTTTGTAAACAACCTCAATTTGGTCCACAGACTACCCAATGGGGCCCAGTAGTTGTGAGTCACCAAAAGTCCTCTGGCTAAGCTTTCTTATTAAAAAAAAAAAAAAAAGGGGGAAAGAAAGTGACCTCAGGGCATTTTCAGTATGACAAACTGGCCTGCACATCAAGCAAATCCTTTCTAGTGGATATCAGGAAAACTATAGACCTTCTCAATACTCACCCCCTCAGTTTTGTTCCAGGATGCTGAATGGTACAAGAAAACAAGTTTCAAATCAAATACAGCAATATTTCCAAAGTTATTATCAAGTGACTACAGAAACTATTGAAAAAATTGTCCTTGGAGTCTGTCTTTTTTTTTTTTTTTAATGCCAGAATTTAATGCAAAAATATAATCCTAACATTTATTGCAGCAAAAATAAATGTCAACATATTAGACTTAACTAGCAAAGCCTTGTGGTAGCATTTCTACAGAGTGAAAGGAACATGACAAGCTGTATTTCACATTTATTAGAATGAGATTTGGTCTTCTTTATCATAAGCAGTAGATTTAAACACTTTATTTTAATTTACTTCATGGTATTGAGGAAAACATTGACTCAGATAAGAAAAAAAAAAAGCATACAATCTTGTTCACTGAACTAATCCATCAATCTCAGAAGCTAAATATGTATTATGACAACTCCAAACTTTATAGTTAAAGAATCACATACAAAATGGCTATAACGAGGGCCTCCCCGGTGGCGCAGTGGTTGAGCGCTGGGTTGCGAAGCTGCCCGCAGCCTCTGCAGCGCAAGTTCGATCCCCGGCTGCTCCCTGGCCACCGAAGGAGGGTCCCACATGGCGCGCAGACCTCTCCTGCCGCTCACTGCTCCCCTCAGCAGTGTGCTTTGGTCCTTCTGCCTGCTCTGCTCCCTGCTCTGGCTCTGGTGAATTCTCTCACCCTCCTGCGCTTCTGACTGTACCCAGTGCTTGTATAAATAAATAAATAAATCTTTAAAAAAAAAAATGGCTATAACGAATTCCTTGTCCCACTCAGCATATATGAGTGGGAAATTCTGTGTGGATGCAGAGTCAGATGTAATATATGTACAGTAATTTCTTCTGTGTCTTCCCTGTGTATCGTTTTCAAAGCTGACAGAGAATAGTGTTCTGTCCAAAGAATCCCCTTAACATATCCTACCCAAATTGGTTTATTTTTATAAAAGAAGTAATTTATACATGTCTTAAATATATGTATTTGATATTTGAGTACCATTTCCAAGATGAAAAAGATATCTGAGGTATGAGTCTGAGTCTTGTCCCAGCTCTCTGCCTCTTACAACCTTGTATGAAAGAGCATTTGGAGCAACTGGTAAGGAAATCCCAGAGAAACAGTAATTAGCTGAGTTAATTAGCTGATCAAGTACCTGAGGTTTGAACCACAGAAAAACAGTGAGATATATCTGAGACTCCATTTTGTATGGAAGGTAGAGGTATTAGATACACAATATTTCTAACCAACTCACATATATTTCTCCATATATTTCACTAATAAAATATAATTTCCAGAACCTATGTTAATTGAAAACCCTTTAAGGTAGCTTGAAATAGCAATAGTTGAAAGTATATACCCAAGGCCTTCAGAAAGTAAAGCCCGGATTAGAGTCTTTCACATGCTAAGTATTCTTTTGGTATGTACTCTGGATTAAGATAACTTCAAAGATAACTAGAGAAGGATTAAAACTAATTTCTGCTCATTCATTCATACATGTTATCTTCCACATAAAAGTATTTTAAAGATAAATTATGGCCACCTTAACAACTCACTGTTTTTGGCCCTATAGTTAGTAGGTAACCCAGCTGAGATAGAAGCTCTGGGTTGTCCAAAGCAGACACTGCTATCACTAAAAGGAGTTCACAGTCCAGTAAGAGAAATGGACATGTACAAAGATAAATCAAAAGAGTGAAAGCTTTTATTTACTAGGATGATATATTCCTTCAACTATTCTTTAAAAAAAAAAACATTTAATGCATTTAGTATACAAATAGAACCAGAAACTGTTATCTTAGAAATATGAAACCTAGGTATCTCTCCTCCTTGGCATTTGCCCCTCCATTAACTTCTTTCCAATTTTATAGATCAAGTAAAGGGAATAAAATATTCTAGGAAATTGGAAGTTTAAATAATGTGGCAGTCTCAATTTTTTTCACTTCAGATTAATATCACTGAGTTCTCTCATTATCTTCTAAGGCAAAACAGGATTCCTTTGCCTGAAAGTTTTTTCACATCATTGCACTCAGACATGTGCCTTCAGACTACCTTCCTATCTATATTTACCCAGGAAAGAATTTTATTTCTTTCAGGGTTTGTCCCATAATAGCAAATACTTAACTAACCTAAAGTTTGAATTGGTGGCTTTATGTGCCCCGTCTAAACTCTAAGCATCACGTCAATTGGATAAACAAGGTCCTTGAAATTTTACTAACTCGAAAACCATCCTTAAATATTCTTAGAGCTATCATAAAATTAGTGAGTAAAAAATAAAAATTACAGGGTTACATAATTTTGGAGACAAAATAAGAATTATTCTAACATTGCACAAATTATTTTGTTTTCCCATCATTACAGGTTCATGATGTAAGAAAGAAAATTAACATTAACCCAGGTTTTGAAAGCCATTTAGCTGAAAAAGATTTACTTTGGCTAAGGCATCGATACATCCATGACCCCGTAGCCTTTTGTATTATTTTCTCTACAAAGATAATTACCCTTCTCCCTTCTCCCTTTCCCTGTGGAAACCAGATTGATAGTTCAGATGTCATAGTCATCAGTATAAAGACCCCATATAACAAAATATATCCTCTACATAATACCCAGAGGAAATTTAAAAAGAGAAATAAAGTTATCACTTTTTGCTGTTTTTGGCCTATAACTTAATTACATTAAGTATAATAATCTGATTCTATTTTATTCTGGTCATGTGGCCAAGTGTATATCATCACAGGAATGGTATTCCACTATTTAGAATATATCCTTAAATATCTTTAAAAATTAACCATTAATGGGCCCATTCAGTTAATGAAGGGATTATTATGCCCTAAAGCTATATATGAAATTTAGAAAAATCTGAAAGAACAAATAAATTTAATGTTGAAAAATAGAATTGGCATAAGTGTCAAAATAAGTAATCAGTAAACAACTTAAGAAACATAACCCAAGAATATTTCTATTCAGAATTGACACTACTGGAGGGAGAGGGAGGATGGGAGTGAGAACAAAGAGCAGAAGTGAGTGGTCCAGTGGTCTCAGGTAAAGGACTATAGGTGTTTTGATGGTGGGCATGGTATGGTGACGTACATCTGAGAAAGTGTGAACCTATTCCCCTACATCACATACAGTGTTGTAAACCAATGTTATCTCAATTAAAAGAAAAAAAGAAAAGAAACTATAGAAAGAAGAGGCTATAAAAAAAAGTCTGTAGATATTCTCATGGGCAAAAAAAAAAAATAGGCTATGTAGACTAGCAAAATAGAATAGTAATAGACTAGCAAAATAGCTGTAATGTTTTCTCCCTAAATAAACCTTCCAATTTCAATCTCCATACACAGTGTACTCTGCTTTAGACCAGTGACCTTAAAAGGCAGCAATATCTGCCTAGTTTTCCATTGCTGCTTCATTTCATAGATATATCACTCCAAGAATGGCATGAATATGTAGAGAATTCCTGGCATGTAATTTGCTGTATGAACTCATAAAACTTTTGGAAGGGTGAACCTAGAGGGTATAGAAAATGCCCTGAAAGCAGTTCTATTTGCTATGCCCTAGAATTCATTCAAAATATGGTCATTATTTAGATACCATGGAAATAATGGCTAGCAGAAACTGTACATAGATATTACCATTTCTCCTGAGAGTACAATCCATCTTCACTCCTCTCCCTATATACCCATACAATCTTGAGAATATTTGTGGTTGGATAAGTTTCTTAGCTACTTAGATCAGGTTTTACTTCTCTCAGGTCAAGTATTTCTCAATTACAGAAACTATTGTATTTTTGTCTTTGGATGATTTCATTCTCACCAATGGGCTAGTTGAAATAGCAGGAAGTCTGAGAAATTTCTACAGTATAAAAGTTTCTGAAGTCTTCACATATGTTTAGTCATTTGTTTGATTTTTGCATTTTTCCTAAAACCAGAGAACTACCTGTTTAGTCAGTACTAATGTAGGTACACATGCTTATGGAGTGTGAAGGAGATTTATTTTTTCTTCATTGAGTGACATTCCATACTGGCAAATAAGGAGTAAAATTCTGAAGGCAACTCCTTACCTGCCATGCCAGAAGACAGGTTGGTCCATTTCTCATAGCTGGGTGTATGCTATGACATCTATATCTGCTCAGGCCCAATCCTGACCTGAGAAAAGGGGTTTTGAGCAGCAACAATTCCTCAATCCACCTTCTTATTCACAGTGTAAAAATAGGCTTGGTTGGTTTCTCCATATTCCACAAAAGATCAGATAAAGTCAAACCTTAAAACTAACCCTTCAAAGCTGACCATAGAACTGAGGCATCCAGAGAGGGAGGAAGAAAGGAAGGGTGAAAACAAATTGGGGAGGGAACAAAATGGTCTATGGTGGTGGACTGTGGGTGCTTTGGTGGTGGGTACGCAATGGTGACTGCAACTACAGGGGGTGGAGGAGATCCTATATTTATAAAATACTAACAAAGATTAATTTTTTTATGTGGCTGCATTCACTTTTTTTAATTAATATTTTATTTTATATAATTCTCACATCATTTTTCATTTTTGTACAATGTATGCATTTTCATTTTCGTTATATTCCCCATACAATTGCACCCCTCCTTATTTTGACCCTAGTCCTTCCTCTCCCCTTCCCTCCCCGCCCCACCCCACCCTGTCCATAGTGTGTCTCTGGTTTATAGTTGCTTGTTGATTTTGATTTTTACTTACTAACAAAGATTTAAACCAAGGGAACTTTAACAAAATTTTTTAAAGAAAGGAAACAGAACTGTTTAAAATATACTACTAAAGAGATGTTCAGACTATATCGAGTGAACAAAGCATGAATAAGTAAGATATTTATACATCTGTGTATGTATATTATATATCTGGATCTCCAATTTGTAAAGCAGATGTATTATTTTGCTAGGGCTGCCATAACAAAGTTCTACAAACTGAATGGCTTAAACAACAGAAATCTATTGTCTCACAGCTCTGGAGACAAAGGTGTTGGCAGAGTTGGTTCCCTCTCAGAATTAACCTCTGCCTTCACCTTCATATAGCATTTTCCCTGTTTGCATGGCTCTGTGTTCAAGTTTTGCCTTGTTATAAGGACACAAGTCATATTGAATTAGGGCCTATTGCAATGGGTCAAAGAGCAAATAGTATTTATTTTATTATGTATTTAATATTGTAGCAGTTGCTAGAATTAGAGATGCTACTTTATTTGTTTCTCTTTTTTTTTTAAAGATTTATTTATCTATTTATACAAGCACTGGGTACAGTCAGAAGCTCGTGAGGGTGAGAGAATTCACCAGAGCCAGAGCAGGGATCAGAACAGGCAGACTGTCGAAGTACACTGCTGAGGGGAGCAGAGGGCGGCAGGAGATGTCTGCGTGCCATGTGGGACCCTTGCAGGTGGCTGGAGATCCAACCGGTGCTGCAGAGGCAGTGGGCAGCTTCGCAACCCAGAGCTCAACAGCTGTGCCACCAGGGGAGGCCCTAGAGATGCTACTTTAATAATTAAAACATATATTACCTCCACAGGGAATGGTTTGGAAAGAGGATAAAGATGATCAATTCAATGTGACCTGTCCCCTGCTATTGATAAAAGTAACAGAATGCTCTATCCAGTCTATCCCTTCTGAAAAATCTTTTGTATTCTTTATTTTTAAGATCTGATATCCTCATCTTTGAGTAGATTATGTCTGTAGCTAACTCCACAGTTTGAAGTCTGAAGCAAAAAGTTGTTTGAGATCTACTCTTCTCAGCAATAATTACATCAATTGTGAATGATCTCTCAGAAATACCCAATAATAATTTTTACCTCTTCAGTTCTAATTGAGTTTGGAGTTCTTATCTTTATGGTTCATGATAAACTATAGCACAAAAATATGATTTCCATGTCACTCTTTAGATCACAAATTCAAAAAGAGACTTGAGAAACCTATACCAAACATAAATAGCAATAACAATGATAAAATTTTGAGAATTTCAACAGGAAGAGTGCAAAGTATGTGTGTACACCAACTCTCACAGAATATATTAAATTTAGCTGTTGTTGCTGAGAAGTCTGTGGGATAGGCAAACATTCTGTCAGCCCCAATTACTTCATAGAGCCTTTTTTTTGTTACTTCAGGCCCTCTGCTGTCTGACTTTGGCACTCTGCATCAGCCAAGATGCTAGCTGAAAAAGATTGAGGGGCAGGCCTTGCACTTGAGCCTGGGAACTGTCACTCTGTGTCTCTTTAGACTTTGTGACAAGGTATGCCTTTCCAGTGGGCTGTCAGTTTGATTCCTAACTTGCCAAAGCAGCTGTGTGCACAGAGGTCTTTGAAAAATTATAGAAAGAACCTGATCTAGTCCTGTAAGTGATGACACAAAACAGCCATTGCTTTGAGAGTGCGGGGGGGTGAAGGGGAGAAAGAGAAGTATAGAAATAATTAAGTGACTGAATTAACTCACTTTGTGACCAATAACTGGGAAAAAAAAAAAGCCGTCACCATCCAAACTCATAAATTAACAATAAATGATCCATGTCAGAATCTGAAATCAATTTTAGTGGCTGACTTAATGTATTGTAAAAGGATGTTGAGTTAGCAGGTTCCTTTGGCTTCTATTACATTCAACACTACTGGGGGGAAAAAAGCCATAATTTGTACCAACTCATCCCGTGAGCAGCAAAGCAAAATTCATTCTTGTCCATAACATTTTCCCCAGGGTTAACTTAATACCCTTCTTACTTCAATTAGAGAGATATTTAAAAGAGCAACCCAATGATAGCACCTGCATATGTTTCTCTTTAGTATTTTAATATCAAGGCAAAGGAGCAAAGAACTTCAATATAACTGGAAAGTTCTTTATTTTTTTTTTAATGTACAATTGCTTTTTTTTTTTTTTAAGATTTATTTATACAAGCACTGGGAACAGTCAGAAGCGCGGGAGGGTGAGAGAATTCACCAGAGCCAGAGGGGAGAGCAGAGCAGGCAGACTGATGAAGTACACTGCTGACCAGCGGGCAGCAGGAGAGGTCTGCTCATCATGTGGGACCCTCCCCCGGCGGCCGGGGATTGAACCTGCGTTGCAGAGGCCACGGGCAGCTTCGCAACCCAGCGCTCATCCGCTGCACCACCAGGGAGGCCCGAAAGTTTTTTAAAAGTCTGAAAGAAAAAGGAAACATTCCATTCTTTGGACAGGCAGTGATAATAAAGGTATGACCACAAACTCAATATCATTTGATGTCGCCATTGCTTTTTTTTTGCTGACCCACACACCAAAGAAGTTATTTCTTCAGTCTCCTCTCCCAAAATGGAATCAGGATTTCCACTGCTCCATCCCAACTGATTTTCCATCCCACAGCATGGGGTAGTCTAACTATGCACAGAGACATGGCCTCCCATAAGCAATGGACAGTAACCTCTGTGGAGTGTCTAGGATATTGACTCCAAATTATCAGGAAAGGAAAAATAAAGCTGGAGACTATGTAGTCTCAGGATTTTTCAGTTGGCACTGGAGTCCTCAGAAACCAAGAACCTGGTTTAAGCAATTTGTAGACTTTCGAGATTCTTGTAATGGCTACCATCATAACTCAGTTTCCTCATCTGCAAAATGAGAATAAATTATACATCAAAGGACTGTTGTGAAAATTAAATGAATTTATATTCATAAATCCCCTATAGTCAATTCATTACTATTCTATGAGTATTAGTTTTTATTTTTTAATATTTTATTTTATATAATTCTTACATCATTTTTCATTTTTGCACAATGTATGCATTTTCATTTGGGTTACATTCCCCATACAATTGCACCCCCCTTATTTTGACCCTAATCCTTCCTCTCCCTGCCCTGCCCCCATTAGTTTTTATTTTCAATCTAACAACATATAATTACCTTAATCATCTATTTCTTTAATCAAAATTTACTTCCTGCTGTAAATGATGAAAAAATTCCTATAGTTTTTATTTCTTCATAACGTTCCTCTTTTCTGTCTGATCTTGGTTATGTTAATAAAACCTTTATATTCTTTTAAAAATATACTTTTAGGGGCCCTAAAACCTGTGGCACAGGGGTTAAAAGCCTCAGTGCTATCAAGCTATGGGCAGCCACTGCAGCACAAATTTTATCCCTGGCCAGGAAGCTAACCCACATGGCCCAGCAAACCTCTCCTGTCCCACCTGCTGCTCCCCTCAGCAGTGTATTTCAGTCTATCTGCCTGTTCTGCTCCCCACTCTGTCTCAGGTGAATCCTCTCAGCCCCCACACCTCTGGCCTGCACCCCAGTTTTGTATGCATAAATAAAAATAAATCTTTAAAATACATATATAATTTTATAGCATTATATTTATACATTAATTAATTGATTTTAACAATACGCCTTGCAAAGAAACTCAGAAAATATCTATGGGCTAATTTCAGACTCCCTGGGTCCACTGGTAGGTACACTTGGGTTACCACACCACTCATCCCCCAAATGTCCATAAGGTCCTACTTGGAGAGGGTACCACAGTTGCATTCTGAGTCCTTCAGGAAATAGAGCCATACTGAGCTGTCACTCAATAATCACTCAAGTATATTTATATCTATAGTATAATTATTTATGAATAAGAGAGATCTTAAATAAATATAGCACAAAGTCAACATATTTCAACCTAATTGGTGGATGTGTGTGGTTTTGTTATGTCATTTTCTGTATTTCTATGTACTTGAAATATTTTATCAGATAATTTCAAAGGAAAGGACTGGCTGAGATATATCCAAATGCTAAATAGAAATATATCTGACTACTGTATGGTGAATGTTCTTTACTTTCTTGAATATAGTTTTCTGACTTTTCTACAATGACAATGTATTTTTTTATAATTACATCAAAAAATAAGCAAAGGTAGATTCATTTTATAATAATATTAAAGTCACCAAAAGTCTACTTTATCTAAATTAATCTTCAATATTTAGATGCCTGTTAATCTAAACCAAGTCTCTGTATGTTAAAAATTGCCTAACTTTACTAGTAAGTAGATCATTTGATTTATTACATCAAAGTTTATATTTACAAAATAAACATCCCTTTTTGTCTTCAGTCCTTAGAGATAAAAGTCAAAAATAATTTATGCATGTCTGTCATTATCTTTATAAATAAAATGTCATTTCCTATAAATCTCACACTATTAAGATAATGGTTGAGGGGTGCAGAGATATCTAGATGTATTTCTTAGAAAACCCACATTAATGACTCCACCACAGATCTTCTCTAACTTCCCCTATTTAGTATTTCATGTCTAATCTGAAAATAGAACTGATCTTCAGAGACCTTGTAATTTATCTTTTACCATGATTACAATTTCTAATCTAGCCAGCAGCAGCTCAAATTGAACTCTGATCCAAATGATCAATAGCCATGTGCGACCCATTAGATGTGTGAATATTAAATCGTTTTTGTATAAGAGCTGTCCAAATGAAAAGCATATAATTACCATCTATTAACATATATTGAAGCAAATAACACAAAAATGCAATATGTGAAACATACAGCCCATCAGAATTCCTGTAACTGTGATGCTAATGTTAGATCTTATATTTTACATAGGATTAGTACCAAATTATCATCTATGTTTTTAGTGTTTATTATTAATAATGTTGACTATAAACCATAAAATGGATAAATTTGTGAATGGAAAACACTTAATTTCTGATTGCATTCTTTTTTTCTTTCTTTGGCACTTCTGTAACAAAACTTTTACTAGATATAGCCATGGTCAGTGAGTCCAGGATAATACAATGAGTTTGATAAGAAAATAATTCCAAATACCTAGCTTTTCTTTCATGCTTTCCCTGTAAATTAACACATGTACAGTTATTAAAGCACAAAACTATGTAAAGAGTAGAAGTTATAAAAAATTAATTCAATCTCTTACCTTGAATGTCAGAGAGAGCAGCAACAAAATTCTCCAAACAGTCTATGCATCTCCTTATAAATTTTAACAACATAGTTTGGAAACTTTTCTTTATAAAAACCTAACTCCCTAGTGTTCTAAGGTAAACCTAGACAAATAACCTTTTATGGCCTATTTCCCAGCCTCCCCAGCAGTTAGCTGAGAGAGTTTTTTGACTGCACTCAGACAAAGGCTATAAGAAAGATGATGTAATCCACTTCCAAGCCTGTCCTTCGAAACATCTCATGAGATCCTCTAGGCATGTCCTCATTGCAATGGTGAGACCACATGTTCCAAATGAACTAATTCTAAGATACAGTACTATCACCAAGTTGAATGTTTATGAAAATGACATTTACTATAGCAACCTTCTGAGTTTTCTGGGTTTGCTTGTGACTAAATTACAGCCTAACCTGGGTCCAAAATTCACTTCCATTTCCATTCTTTCCTGCCCCCCAGTCCAGGTCCTTCTTTTCTTTCAGTGCTTATAATTCAGGAACAGAAAAGCGAGGTCTTCTGCTTCAACACATTTCAGTCTTATTTAGCAGACGAGCAAGGAGCTACCTATTCTGGTTTTATTGGGCAAGGCTATTACCTAAATTATTGCCTTTGCTTCTTCTATGATTTTTTTCTCTGGTAAATGTTTTCCCTGAGAAGTTTATTAAAATTACAGGAAAATAGAAATCTAAATTCCACCTTCTAGTCCCTGTTTCAGTGCTTTAACTTTCTCAGTGATTGTATGATGAGCTTTCCCGACTTTTTTTGCATTAAGATTCCTTTCACTAACCTTTTTCTGAGTGATCGTTTAATAAGATTTGCCCACTTTCTTTGCATTAAGGCTCCACTTTTTTTTACAAAAAATCTTTTTACACAGGAACCATTTCAACAAATCTGCCATGTAGAACTAGAGTCTTTCAAGCAAGATAAAGATTAGCCTGACCTTTCTTACATCAATTAATCAATACGGTTACACCACAGATTTACCTTTCAACCTTGGTGTTTCCACAGTGTAATATTAAAGCATGATTTGTGAGGTTGTTCTATTTTTTATATAGTTAAGAACAACCCTCTGTCTGTGTGCTTTGATGAAGTGTCAGAGCATAACACAACACAGGAGAGAAAGGAGGATTTTATTGTCTTCATTGAAAACGGCTTTGTAAATCTAAGATTGAGCAGCAGTGCCCACAAGCTAGCTGATTGAAATTAATTCCTAAGCTCTGTTTGCAGATTCATGCTGCTGGAAAGGCCATTGTTGGGGAATGCTCTGAAGGGTAGAATCATTTGATCTGAATTTCAGATAGGAATATGTCTGTTGACAATATCAATAGCCTCTTCCCCATCATTGAAGCCTATCCCCAAGAAAAACAAAAAGGGTTGCTTCATTCTCTCCTGAACCTGCAAATGACATTTCCTTTCTACTCTAGTCTGTTTCACAGGTGAAGAATTTAGAGAAGATAAAGATGCTGAAATATCTCTGAATATGATCAATTCCTTTCACTGAATCCACTTCGTAGCAAAGAACACTACCACTGTAGCCTCAGTGAGGGGTTTATAGACAGAAAAATTTCCCCACCAGATCACAATGTGCATCTCCTTAAAGAATTGTAGACTCTCTTTTTGCCCATATCATCCATCCGTTTGGTTTTACAAAAGAGAAAACTGAGCTCCAGAAAATAGTATTTTGACCCAGGTCCTACAGATATTTTGTAGCAGACTCAGATTGTGGAAACCAGTTCTCTAAAATCAGTGCAATTTCTCCCCACAATGCCAAGCAATCACATTAGTTCTTAAGAATGCATTTAATTCTACAACGATATTTGCTAACTTACCACTTCTTTAGAAGCCAATAACAAAATTTCCTGTGAACATTGTACATTTTCTTGGTGCTTGCTTGGCAGTGATTAATTTTCTCTTGGCCATCCAGATGCACCTTGAATCAAAAGAAAATCCAAATTACAGCTCTGCCACTAAGCAGTTGTGCACCCTTAGCAACATATTCAGCATCTTTGTGCCTTAATGTTCTCTTTGGAAAAATGAAATAACTACATTGTGGGGTTGCCTAAAGGGTTGAAAGAGTAACATGTAAAGCACTTAAAATTGTATGTGGCATACAATAAACATGATATATTAGCTCACATTATTCCTTCCATTCCTTTCTCAGATTTTTCAGTGAATCGACCATCATTTTAAGGCCCACTGATATTTTTTCCATTGTAAATCCTAAGTGTTTTATTATTCTTGATTGCCTTACAGTGCACCTACTGCAGAGTTCCTGTACTTCATTTTAAACATATGGAAAAGGTGCCCTTTTATATATGTTAAAAAGAAGAGAACGTCAATATCTATAACTGTACTCCTAATTCTTTTAGGGATAATTCACAAAGAGTTAAGCCATTTCATTCCTAGGTCATGGTACAAAAGTTGTTGAATGAATTTCACTTTACTTTTAACCTTTAAATTATGAGAAGCACCACTGAATTCCCAGATCAAGTACCCTGTGATCAGTGCACAAAGCGAACTTTACTATGGATTCTGTGGTGTTTCAATGGCAACTCAATCATTAAGTTTCCTTTTAATAACAGAGCAGTACCTTTCTCTTGAACCCAGTTTGACCAATCATTAAAATGTGTCTGGTTTAGTTAAGGAATGCTCTTAGACAATGTGAAATCCCAGGCTGTAATCACAGATTTGAGTTAACTATCCTTATATAGCTAAAGGGACCTTCTCCTTTTAAGGATCTTGAAACAGTTTATGCCTTTTAATAAATTCAGTGTTGCTGACTGGAGTATCAGTTAATTTTTTAATGAATTTGAAATTATAATGGTTTAAATAATATAAAGGAAGGATAAAACTAAGTACAAAATCATATAGAGTAAAACATACTGTAGACTTGCTCAGTTTCCAAATTGAGGACAATTGTTTAAGGAATTGTAAACCCTAAGAACATCTCTCCTTTGAGATACCAGGATGGCATCATTTTCTGGCATCTAGTAAGACGGGAGTGGTTTGCATGCATGTTTGTGAATGTGTGTGTGTGTGTAAATAGAATAACCCAGACTGTATAGCATAAAGAATCATTTTGAAAACTGGTCTAGAATATATGGAAAGACAATAACACTCCAGTGCTTTTTTTGTGGGAAAGAATGATTAGAATTTTATTCAAAACAAAGTAGTAGTTGTATATTGTTTAAGGATTTTTGTTCTGTTTTGTTTTTAAATAGGAACACACATTCATGAAGTACCAGACTACCAGTTCTGCTCAATATCCCCCAAAACAAACCTACCAAGAATATTTTGCATAGTTATCCCTATTTTCCCACTGAGGCCCAAGGAGACTTCAGCACTATCCCCTGGCTACTGTAGTACTGAGCACAGAGGACTGAGACAATATGTTACTGAAATCCAAGCTAGATATGAAAGCCAGGTGATGCCAAAACTTAGCTGTCAGAACCTTCTTCTATCCTCTATTTTATGATTCTAGAAGAGCGTTTGTCTCTCTCACTTCGAATGAGGTTACCTTAGCAGATAAGTTCTGAAAATGATGAGCTTGAGGTTTAAAAATAAAATTCAAGGATGTTCTTAATAAGGTTATATACTACTAGTCCATAGTTTTCTGCCAAGTTGTATGTCAAATGTCTCATTGGGGACTTATTGTGTACATTTTGTTTAGATAGTAGTTTTAGAAATATGATCATTTTATAGAATGGACAGACACAGGAATGCAAATAAAAGTGATAAAGTAAAAAAAAAAAAAACAAAAAACTTTTGCCTAATAGAGTTCTCGAAAATTACAAGGCATAACAACTATTAGAGTGGGAGTGTGGAAATGGGCAATCTCACTCGTTGCTAGAGTGAGTGTAGATACTGCTCCTTTCTTAAGAGAGGGAATCTGGTAATATATATTAGGGGCCAGAGAAGTATGTTAACACCAAACCATAGATTCCACCTCTAAGGCTTTAACTGGCTAAAGACACAAAAGCTCAAGAATCTATAGTTTGTAAAAGTAAAAATTCTGAAATAATATTAAAGAAACAATAATAAGTGTTATTTTAATTAGGTACATTTATCCAGTGGAACACTATGTAAGTAACAGAAATGATTATGCAGATACCCATTTACAAATTTGGAAGGATCTCTGAATGATCATTAAAAACAGCACATTATAAACCAAATTGTAATGTGAGGCAGATATAAGAGGGAAATAAAAACAGTACATAGATAGGTATGAATTGAAAATACATACCATAATGCTATACTGCCTTTGAATATTGAGTATTTAGGCAGTTGATGTTTATTTATTCCAAATATTTCTACAATTAACATATATTACTTAAATATACATATTTAAGAAATAAAGTAATAACTTTTGAATGATGTCATCACATGCACTTCAATTTATTGGAATAAAAATAGTTTCATTCTTTCTTATTTGTATGTCATTGTTAAGAATCCTTAAGAGAAGATAAAACAGCAGAAAGAAGGAAAAGGGGGTAAAGAGAAGTGAGAGAGAGGGAATGAATAAATAATGCAATGGTTCTTTGCATGCTTAAAACTGTCAGGTTTAAGTTGAACTGACTATTACACTAGAGTTTGTTTAAACTTTTAAACTTAACTTCTACAAGTTTCAAGATTTTCAATCTATAAATTGAAAGGCATAATAATATTTATAGGATTGTCAATGAGGAGTAAGTAAAGGCATGGGTCAGAGTGCTTTGCTCATGGAGAGAATGTGATGCATGCCTGAATGAGCAGGGAACATGTACTAGACTCGGAGCTAAATACTTTATGTATATTATTACATGTTATTGTCCTAAAAACCTATCACACAGTCATTTATCTCCATTCTGCCAATGAAGAGAATTTAAGTAACTGGCTCAGAGCCACAGAATAGCAGGTGGGGATTGCCATGTAGCGGCCCATAGGGATCCTACATATTAGCCTGGCAAACTAACCTCTCTGGCCCTCCCTCACTCTTTCCTCCTTCTCCTGTTCCTCTACCTCTCTCCAGAAAAGAGAACCACAGATCACTTAAAAGCAAATTTCAAATTTTACCCTGAAAAAATGCTGGCATTCAAACTCTCCAGGAAACTCATTCAACTCTACAAGCTAGTCTTGAATACATTCAAATGCACAGGAAAGATGGCTATAGAATATATTCTTATTTCTTGTGTACTCTTGTACAATCTTCTCTTTTTGGAGTTAATCTTTATGTGTTTTATTTTTTCATTGCAGATGTAATTTGATTCTAATACGCACATGCTTGCTATGTTTTCCTATAAATATTCTCTAATACAGTCCAAAAGAATAACTTTCTGATTTTTTCTTGTTGTTGTTCTTTTTTTCAACTCATCGACTCATCCAGAAAGTTTTTTATCCTAAATCTGTTCAGAAATAATGATACTTCTAGAATATAGAAATCTTAACTCCAAAATAACATGGTGTAAAATAAAAGACCTGATCCAGACCCAAAATATTCTGGATGTAATCTACCAATTTTTCTTTCCATTATAAATGGTATGTAAATATGTATATGCATAATCATGATTCAGTGCTTCAAAAGGGTGGTTATATATCAGACAAGTGCCCTAGGGCTTTATCACAACAAGCATGTACTGTGAACTACAGTGGTGACATGACTCTGATAGAACATCAGTATCAAAGCAACTGCATAAAACTTATAAGAATGCAGCAGGCCAACCTGGAGCTAACAAACAGTTCTTCCCAGCCCAGAAAACCCACCATCACAGCAAACGCGGCAATATGTATCATAGAAGATCAACTGAAAATCATTTTTAAGACACTTGGTAGTTAGATTGATTTGGATATTTAAGCTTCTGCACAGATATGGCTTATCCTTTGTTACTTTATTCATTCTATTTTTGTTATCTATATACTCCACCTTACAATCCTATAAAAGCTGAATCTCAAAATTATACTCATCCTCTTTACATGGGGCATTTCTTTTACAGAACCTGTCCTGTCCAGACCCATGCAGCTGCTATTATCTTCTATGTCACCTGTTGTATTCTACTTGCCTGAGAGGTCCACAATCCTTAAGCTGGATTTGGAGACTTTAGATTCTAAAGCACAGTAATACCACAGCATGAACCACAGTTTACACAGCATAATCCAGCAGTCCTGCAGAGCCATGCTCAGTGGTTACAAATGATTGTGTTAATGACACGATCTTTTTAACTGTGACATTAGAAGGTTGCATTTTCACTTGATGGAAGAAAGGAATATGTACACAAATAATCAACAAGAAAAGTCTTCCTTACCCCAAAACTAAAATTTCCTGTTTGAGAAGAAAAGGTTTCTTCAACAAACTTCAATATGTACAGAGGCCTGGTACCAAGAGCCAATATCTTTTTCCAGACTAATCACTAGACAAGAATGGGTTATAAATTCCCTTATATCATACAATTTTATACCACAAAATAAACATTAGGCAAAGAGCTCTGTAAGTACCTAGATTAAGTCTTACAACAACTGGCAAATCACTAATAACAGGTCTTTTGTTCCTTTCACAAGCGGTCAAAAATAATGAATAATAGAAAGCTACACCAAATCAACTAACAGAAGGTTCACATAAGATCATTTAAAACAGGAGAAAATGATGCTTGAAATGGTCTCTGATGAGATTTTGCTTTATCCTAAGAGATTCTAGATAGTATTCTGCTGCAGCATTTTAAAAACCAGTTTCCAAAATTGGGCACCCTCATTATCATTCATTATGTTAGCACTCTCCACTTAGGTTGCTTTGAAAAAAAAAATGACACTCCAGTTGTGTTTTTACATTAAATGCACCTTCTCTCACATTTGATCTCTCCCTTTGTGACAGACATTTTATTTCACAGCTCCGACATCCTTTTGTCTCTCTTTTACTGAATGTGTGGTTTCCAAATTATGCAGAAATGGCCACTTTTGGTGTTAGGGATAATGAAAAACAGAGGCTGACTGCAGGACTCAGCTTCCTTCACTCACTCAACTAGCACCAAAGAAAAGATACACAAAAGCTTTGAGTTGGGTCATTTCCTTCCAAAGTAAAGGACAAGTAAAGCCTGCTGTTGTTCTTATTTACATTCTGGTTTTTATTTTTAATTGAATAAGATTATGTTGCAGGCAGTTGACTAAATATGCCACAGCTAAAAGGAATGAGGTCATTCTGAATACTTGGGTACAATGTTACATCCGGACAGTAGATGGTCTTGTCAACTTCAGAGGTCTAGAACTAGACTGGAAATGATATTTGGAATCTACCCAAAGGACACAAAAACACTAATTCAAAAGGATACCTGTACCCCTATGTATACTGCAGCACTCTTTATAACAGGTAAGCTATGGAAACAACAAAAAATGCCCAAAAACAGATGACTAGATCAAGAAGATGTGGTATATAGGCATAATGGAATACTATTCAGCAATCAAAAAAGATAAACTCATGCCATTCGCAGCAACATGGATGGAACTAGAAGGGATTGTGCTCAGTGAAATAAGCCAGAAGGAAAAAGAAAAATATCAGATGGTTTCACCTATAGGAGGAATATAGGGGAATTAAATAAGGGATCAGGCAAAAAATAACAATAATAAATGAAAAAACAAAATTAACAGGCAACTATAAATTAGAGACATTCTGCAAGGGCAGGGGAAGTAGAAAAATCAAAATGGGAGAGAAGAGCGCAAGGGACTATGGTGATGGTTCATGGGTGAATTGGTGGTGGGAATTTCACAGGGAATATACCTGAAAGGAGAAAACATACAAGCATACATTGTACCAAAAACAACAATGATGTAAAATACATACACACACACACACACACACACACACACACACAGCATATAATAATAAATATAAATATAGCACTCTGAGGAAACAGTACAATAAACACAGCACTCCGAGGGAACAATGATTGTAATCAAAATATCCCATTTTTAGTAATGTAGGGTTTATCTTAGGATTTCAAAATCCTCTAGATCTAGCTTTATCCTGAGCCACAAAAAAGTGGGACAGTTTCATTGGCTCACCTAGGGCAAGATTCTTTATAAAGAAATCTTTAAACACATGCAATTTGCAGCAACATGGATGGAGCTGGAAGGGATCATGCTCAGCAAAATAAGCCAGAAAGAAAAAGAAAAATACCGGATGGTCTCACTCATAGCAGGAATCTAGAAAACTTAAATAAGAGACCAGGAAAAAGAATAACTGTAAGAAAGTAAAAATCAAAATCAACAAACAACTACAAACCAGAGATACTCTATGGGGGCTGGGGGGGCGGGGAAAGGAGGGCTTGGGGTCAAAATAAGGGGGTTGTAATTGTATGGGGAATATAAAAATAAAATTTAAATAAAATTTAAAAAAAAAGAAAGAAATCTTGTGGGGCCTCCCTAGTGGCACAAGGGATTAAGACGCAACCTATGAAGCCGTCCGCAGCCACTGCAGCACTTGTTCAATTCCCGGCCAGAGAGCAAGCCACATGGCACAGCAGACCTCTCCTGACTCGCCCACTGTTCCCCTCAGCAGTGTATTTCAGCCAATCTGCCTGTTCTGTTTCCCACTCTGTCTCCGGTGAGTCTTCTCAACAACCCCCCACACCTCTGGCCTGTATCCCAGTTCTTGTATGCATAAATAAATAAATCTTTAAAAAAAAATCTTGTGTATATATTAGTCCATTCAAATATATGTTACATTAATTTATTAAATATAAATATCAACTATACTACTATAATGCCATATTTCACACTAATGAATAGTAATATCAATAGTAATAGTAATATCAATAGTAAACAAATAAGCATGTAAGTGGATGGCATTGTGTTGGTATGCAAATAATCAGAAGTTAGCTATCATTTCTACCATACCTCATTTTAGAGGCATTCCTCACCATCATTTATGACACCCAGTAACAGAAATTCAACAACAAAAAAATGCATGAAGATCACAAACCGGGATTATTAATATATGTAGACAATTCATCTATCCGTGTTAGCAGGCTCTGAAGGAGTTGCTGTGGTTCATAGCATAGCACAGCAGTTGATTGTAAAGTAATCAAGATAAGTTTGAATTACCCACTTTATATAAATACATCTAATAAGTCAAAGAATGTCTAATACAAATTATGACCATTTCTATCAGATTATTAAACAAAAAATAGCAGGGGGAATATTGTACCTGGAAAATTCATCACTGGAAAACAATTCACTCTTCAAAGATATGTCATCGCACTTAGGTCATTTTGCATATTTAAGATAAGTCAGGGGAATTCTAAGAAGCAAAGGAAAATGATAGGCTACAAAAATTTTGAGGAGAACTGGGGTTTCAGGTTTTCAAATCAGGAAAGTGAAATCCTAAGAGTCTCATTGAGGTGGATGTGAAGAGGGCACTCGGGTGTCATTCACTGGTTTCTGAACTGCTAGAGTGAACTCTATCTCCCCTTTGGGGGATAAGCACCTTGGTGAGTGAGCACTCTATCCTTGGCCAGAGCTGGAGATAGCTTACTCTCCTCAGAAAGAAACACAGCTGACTGTTTCCACCAGTGCCACACAGAGTTCCAGCCATCCATCACCTCTACTACAGAGTTCCAAAACAGAGAAATTAGAGAAAAAAATCAGACACCCTGTGAGAATATCTAGCTTCCTCCACTAGTTATTGCAGGAGAGAGACAATTTCACAATTTATTAATTCATGGAGGGATTATAAAACAGATCTACCATTCCCAAGTAGGAAGGGGAAAAAGAAAGTAATAATCTACCAATAACATTTATAATCTAATAACACTTACAATCATCTAACAATATCTAAAAACATTTACCATAATAACTTTGACTATTCAAACCATGACTACTTTACATAGGCATTACTTTACCCACTTGTATGTAAGAAAACTGAAACTTTGAGAGATTGGGAATTTTTGCCCAAAATCACATCACTGAAACAAAGCATACCCAGGGCACCAGGATTGACGCGGCTGGTGAGAGTTCACCTACTTGCTTAAGAATAAAGGACTCCACCGAAAAGCAGACATACAGTGAGAAGCAAAAATAACAGAATTTTATTTGCACAGGATCTGAGAAAAGGGAAGTCTGAGAGAAAGAGGGAGAGAGAGAATTTACAAGTTGGTATGTGGTCAGTTGCCATCTGTCCCATCCCAGATAGCATCCGCTGAGCAAAGACTGAGGTGCAAATAAGTGGCAAGCTGACAGATTTTCCTCAACACCCCTCTTCACCATAGGTTTAACTGCTGAAGGCCTGCAAACTTGCCTGCCAAAAGCCCAGAAGGTATTTAACTATCAAAAGTCCATAGATTAACTGGTCAAAAGTCTCAGCTCTACCCCTTTACCGATCAGTACACTCACACTCCCCCCACACACACTCCTTCCTCACCCCCACAAGGAAAGTAATTTGGGAAGTTTCACCTTCTACCATACAGCTGACAATGAATGAGTGCCAGCCACTGACTCAAAGGTTGCTCCTCACTGGTACTCTGATCTATTTAGTCCCAAATCACATAGCTGGAAAACTGAAAATTTAGATTCAAATGAACTATGTCTGACTACAAAGCCAACAGTGATGAGATTACTCACAAATGGCACACAAAGTATAGGATTAAGTCTCTGGTTTTCCAGTATTTATGCTGCTTTTTTTTTTTTTAAGATTTATTCATTCATGCATACAAGAGCTGGGCTATAGGCCAGTGGTGTGAGGGGTGAGAGGATTCACCAGAGACAGAGCAGGGAACAAAACAGGCAGATTGACTGAAATATACTGCTGAGGGGAGCAGTGGGTGAGTCAGGAGAGGTCTGCTGCACCATGTGGGTTGCTCCCTGGGCAGAGGCTGCAGACATCTTCATAGCTTGCGCCTTAATCCCTTGCGCCACCAGGGAGGTCCTATGCTGCTTTTTTAACATTTCAATGACAGCACGTTAGCACAATTTCTACACAGCAAGAATACGAGATTGGAAAGGACTCCTCAAGAGAAGCCAGGGGTCTTACGACCCTTTGAGGAAATCACAGTTCCCATTGAGAATCTGATACACTTTATGGTCCTTTGCCCCAGAAAAACACATGTACATAAATCCTTGTTATTCAATGTAGTTATGTTCTGTAAAGTCACCATTTGACACTAAACTAGCAAATACTGATTCATACCTAAAGGAAATACAGGATTAGGTTTCCGTGAGCCTTTGGACACATTTTCATCAATTTATTGACATATAACCTTGCTTTATGTATGTTTCTGTGTAAACATCTTATTAATAAATAAGATTATTAACAATCTTATTTAACATATATTGGTGATTCGTTAATATGTATACCCTAACACATATATTTTCTCCATAATAAATGGCACAAATTTCTTGCACCTGGGACACTAGACAATACTTAGGCAGGATGCTTAGCAATCATTGCAAGCAATGGAATCACCAACAAAAGGTATAAAAATGTGAAAATTGTGATACTAAATAGACTGAAAAGGACATTTTCGTGCACTATGAGAGCAAAAACAAGAAGCCAGAGTGTGCCCTGATGGACCTCAGGTGGGAGTGTGAGTTGGTCAACTCAAATTTGTTGCTACTCTGCATGTCTGCAAATGACTAAAAAGGTGCCACCAGAATTTTTTTCAGGGTTACAAAAAGCCTTACTGATAGACAAATATGCATATACAGAATCCATGAATAATGAGGACTGACTGTATATATCTAAGATTTATATCATTTCGTAGGCTATAATGTCTGTACCAAGTCTACCCATCTAGATTAACTCATATTATGTATAGGTTCTTGACTATTGAGAAAGCACTGAGCATGAAAGTGAGCAACAATCTTGAATAGTAATAGTAATAGAAAATGTTAACAAGATTCCTAAAATAAGTGACCCATGAATACATATTAGCAAAATTTATTTTAGGAAACTGAAAAGACAAATTGAATTTTACTTTCACATGAAAGTGTGGGGAATGTATGATGTTGGTGTTGGTACTCCGTTAACTCTTTAAATCACAAATATTATTTTCTGCTCTATGCTTTAAGGTATACTTTTGTGTTCTAGGAAAATAATATCCACAAATAATCCCCAGGAGTAATATTCTCACTTGGAGAAAGTAAACTAGGTTGTGATTAATGGTTGATTTTAATCACATGAGAAATCAGAAACAACTCAATGCCTTTAACCTTGGTCTTCCAAATAATGCATTATTGTAACAGTTAGCTACACTCTTAGCTAGAACAAGTTTGCCATTATAAGTTCCTGAAACCTGACCATGAACACATACTACTAAAGACAATCTAGAAAGCAAAGATGAAATCACTGACCCCGGGGGTCTCCAATCTCAGTCTCTATAGAAATGCAGTAATTAGAGTAAAGACACAGGTAAAAATTATTTTTTAAATTTCTCTTGAGCCACACTTCTCTTTTTTTTTTCCCCCAAAATGAATAAACTTGCTCACATGTACACATGCACGCACGCGCACGCACACACACACACACACACACACGCACTCTCTCTCTCTCTCTTTCTCCCCCATATACAAATACACACTATTCATGACTTCAGGTTGCTTTTGTCACCAGTATTCCTTTTTGAACTCTCACCTCACCTTAAGTCTTAGCTGCTTCTCTAAATTCTCTTTTATCCCTTATCTCTTAATTTTTCCCTACAGGATCACTTTGATCGCCACATTTTTGGCCTTTATAAATATGTTTGCGCTTGCTCCAAACCAAATAGAGAATGGCAAGTCTAAGGAGGGCAAATCCTCATGCATCCTAACATAATTATCTAAGAGGCCTGATATATCTCACTTCCGTATCTTAACTTCTAGCATAATGTCAAATCATGGGCAAAATAGTGTATCTATACACTTAGTACAGGTGTTCAGAAGATACAAACAGCCAATTATAAAGAATAAAAGCTCTAGCCTGGTATAACTTGGCTTACATTTACATTATTTTAGACTATGTTTATGATCAAAGTCCAATAGATGTAAACTAAATTTATGCATTCAACATGGATTCAACCAGTATTGACTGAGCATCTGGGCTGAGTGAAGCTCTACACTAGGAATTAGACCACAGCATTAAACAAAACAGGTATCAGTGGCCCTGGTTAATATGTGGAGATGAACATAAAAGTAGGCTTCAATCAATGAGTGTTAATGAATTTAAAACTATGTTCTTAAAGCTATTCAAAAAAACATTTTGATAAAACAGTCAGAAAATAAATAACATGAAATACAGTTATTTCAAACTGACTTCCCTCAAGTTTTATTTGTAAAACATTGTGTAATGCAGTACATGACAGAAGGGAAGTGAGAACATCCCACCTGAGAAATCTTCCATGTCATTCTTTCAGCCTGAACACTGTTTTTTCTTGAAAATGTATTGCTCCTGGCCTTGCTAAAAGGCAAGTGATCCAATAATTCATTGAGGTTTTATTCTCTGGGGATAAGCAGCAATAGCAAACAGTCTGCTTCCCTATCCTGTGCCAAAAAAAAAAAAAAGTCTTAAGGGAAACAATTCCATATTTTTCCCCTAGTAGGCAGAAGTTTCAAAAATTTTAGAGTTAAGAAAACTCTTTAAATGGCACTGTCTATATTTCTTATAAACACTATGCCTAAGAAGGAAAATGCAGACCTGCTTTATAAAACTAAGAAATCATCCTAAATCTAGATTGGGATTTATACTTTAACATAATTTGTGGCTGAATAGAAAAAACAGAGCATTCACATTACCATATTGAAGGAGACTGAACTAAGTGAGGACAAATAAGATTTCAGCATCAGTAGACTTCAGTTGATGAGAATTGTTACAGTCCCTCTCTGCCTTTAAGCATTTTCCATGCAAATTGAATTGATTGCTAAAAATGGATTACCATTTTTCTTAAGATTCAGACCCTAGAAAGTAACCTCTATATTGTATCAGGTTCACTGTCTGAAGGTAAGCTTACTAAGTGTTCAAAAAAAGAAAAAACAAACTTGAATGGATTAGATTGAATCTTTTTATAGCAAGATAAAACTGTTGGAACATCAGACACAGACCTCATCATAGTAAAGATAGAATTACACTGTAAATCTATACCAAAGCACTTATACCAAAAGTACCTATACCAAAGCACCTATCTAAACAAATCTAAACAAATCTATTTTATGCCGAAATGCTATCCAAACTTCTCTTATAAAAAAAATAACAAGATAGGGCCTCCCCGGTGGCGTAGCGGTTGAGCGCTGGGTTGCGAAGCTGCCCGCAGCCTCTGCAGCGCCGGTTCGATCCCCAGCTGCTCCCTGGCCACCGGAGGAGGGTCCCACATGTCACGCAGACTTCTCCTGCCGCCCGCTGCTCCCCTCAGCAGTGTACTTCGGTCCTTCTGCCTGGTCTGCTCCCCGCTCTGGCTCTGGTGAATTCTCTCACCCTCCTGCACTTCTGACTGTACCCAGTGCTTGTATAAATAAATAAATAAATCTTTAAAAAAAAAGAAAAATCAATGAAGTTAAGCACCCTTCTTTAAAAAGAAATAAATAAATAACAAGATAAACAAAATCCTATTAGATGTGGGACACAGTAAACAACAGTTTTAAGTTTTATTCCCTTAAATATGTTTTTTTTTATTTTTTATTTTTTTTACATCATTTTTCATTTTTGTACAATGTATGCATTTTCATCTTGGTTATAGTCCCCATACAATTCCCACCCCCCTTGTTTTGATTCTACTCCCTTCTCCCCCCACTCCCTTGTAGTGTGTCTCTGGTCTGTAGTTGCTTGTTGATTTTGATTTTTACTAAATCAAATACTTGGAAATAAACCTAACAAAAGAGGTAAAGGACCTATACAAAGAAAACTGTAAAACAGTGTTAAAAGAAATAGAAGAAGACACAAAGAAATTGAAAGACATCCCCTTTTCATGGATTGGAAGAATGAACAGTATCAAAATGGCCATCCTACCAAAAGCAATTTATAGATTCAATGCTATTCCAATAAAAATTTCAATGACATTCTTCAAAGAAATAGAACAAATATTTATGAAATTCATATGGAGCCACCAAAAACCTCAAATAACCAAAGCTCTCTTGGGAAAAAAAAGGGGGGGGCCGGGAATGGAGGCATTACACTCCCAGACTTCAAATTATACTACAAAGCCATAATAATCAAAACTGCATGGTATTGGATCAAGAACAGACACATAGACCAATGGAACCCACAGAAAATCCAGAAATAAACCCACAGATTTATGGTCAATTAATCTTTGACAAAGGAGCAAAGAATATGCAATGGAGCAAAGAAAGTTTGTTCAATAAATGGTGCTGGGAAAACTGGGTCGCTACATGCAAAAGAATGAAGCTTGACTACTACCTCACACCATGCAAAAAACCAACTCAAAATGGATTCAAGAACTAGACATACGACCTAAAACCATAAAATAAATAGAAGAAAATACAGGCAAAACACTACATGACATACACCTCAGTAACATCTTTACAGACACATCACCCAAAGCAGTGATAGTAAAGGCAAAGATAAGTAGCTGGGACTACATCAAATTAAAGAGCTTCTGTACAGCAAAAGAGACAGCAATCAAAACAAAGAGACACCCCACCAATTGCGAGAAAATTTTTGCACACAACACAACACAAACAAGTTCTTTATCTTGTGATAAAGAACTGATCACAAAAACCTACAAAGAGCTGATGAGACTCAACAAAAATAAATAACACAGTCAAAAAATGAGCAGAAGAGCTAAAAAGAAACTTCTCCAAAGAGGAAATAAAAATGGCCAACATGCATATGAAAAAATGTTCAGCATCACTTGTAATCAGGGAAATGCAAATCAAAACTACAAATGAGATACCATCTTACACCAGTGAGAATGGCACATATTAAAAAAAAACTAGCAACAACAAGTGTTGGTGAGGATGTGGAGAAAAAGGAACTCCCCTGCACTGCTGGTCCAACCACTATGGAAAGCTGTCTGGAGGTTCCTCAGTCTACTAAAAATGGACTTACCAAATGACCCAACAATTCCACTCCTAGGGATCTACCCAAAGGATGCAAAAACATGGATTCAAAAGAACACCCATATACCCCTATGTTTATAGCAGCACTATTTACAATAGGTAAGCTATGGAAACAACCCAAATGCCCCAAAATAGATGACTGGATCAAGAAGATGTGGTATATATACACAATGGAATATTATTCAGCAATCAAAAAAGATAAACTCATGAAAGTTGCAGCAAATGGATGGAGCTGGAAGAGATCATGCTCAGTGAAAGAAGCCAGCAAGAAAAAGAAAAATACCAGATGGTCTCACTCATAGCAGGAATTTAGAAAACCTAAATAAGGGACCAAGAAAAAACCCTTAAATATGTTTTTGAAAAAAATATATATTTTCCACAGCTAGATGAATTATAATACTTAAGATTAAATTCCTTGACATCATTTATCATCTAAGATTGAGTAAAAAATAAATGCTTATTTACATTATAATATAAAATCATTTACATATTAAGGATCAACATTCAATTTAATCATCTGAACCTAGGAATTTACAACTGTTTTTAGTTCAGAGAGTTCTTTGGAGATAAATAAGTCCATTTTTACTCATTGTTAATACATAGTCGCATGACAGTTTGTATATTACTACCATAAATACGTGTGTATATACTATATGTATATATAGATATAATCTTTGTATGGAAAATATTAGGGAAAATCAAGTTGTCTGAC
This sequence comes from Talpa occidentalis, assembly GCF_014898055.3. Lineage (NCBI taxonomy): Eukaryota > Metazoa > Chordata > Mammalia > Eulipotyphla > Talpidae > Talpa > Talpa occidentalis. Next base: position 84,660,331 of record NW_023603184.1, on the reverse strand, counting down.
TGAAAATAGAGGAAGCTATAAGTATCACTGGCAACTTATAAGTGCTCAAAACGTTACTACACACAAAACAGTGGTTCCCAAGCACAAATACAAAATATTCTAGAAGGAATGTTCTCAAATCCAACCAAGATTAATGCATTTAATATAAGGAAATATAAAAAAAGAGATGACAATCCTTTTTGCAAAAATGGAGGAAAAAAGAATAAAACAAAATCTCCTAAATTAAGAATGTTAAAAAGGTCAAAAGAAAATAAAAAATCACAAACAAACTTGGATCAGTTATCATTCCTTTGTGTGGAGGAAAGAACCAAAAATTGGGCCTGATTAAAATGAGAGTTATACCTCAGAAGATTTTCCTATGAGAATTGCTAAACTCACTATCAGTAGGGTGATACAAGGAAGGATTTTGTGTGAGAAAATTAAAAGTTTGGCGGTATCTCACTGGTTTAAACATCTATATGACTCTACTTGAAGGATGGGAAAGGGCTGAGACAGTCACTTAGACTTCCTTTTAATTCTGACAGTATATATTGATAGTGACATTTTCTTAATGGTTGAACAGAATAGTTGATGATTCCTCTCATTGAAAAAGGGTAAACAAATGCCCTGAATTTCAATTCTAACATCTCTTTAATACCATTTTGCAAATTGTTTATTTAGGTTTTCCAGATACTTTCTTTTCTACCATACCATTTATCTCAAAAGAGAGAAACCTGAATTTAGATCTGAGGGTTTGCTTCCAATATTTCATGGCTTAAGTTTTGCATATTTAACATAATTTACTACTTTGTATAGCTAACATATGCTCAAAAATGCTAACTCTTAGTGACATTGGTAATAGTCACATTTAATATAATGGGTCCCTATTCTTTGAATATCTCTACTATGGAAACTACTAATATTTTACTGCCATTCACTTGGGCAGCTTTTCACATGAACTGACCATACTTTAGGACCGAATATATGAAAAAATTACTGCTCGCTTCCTAACGTTTGTTCTTAGTAATGTTTAATAGTGTTTCATGCCTCCTACATAAACCTTGGTCCAATTTTCATCAATTTATTTTGATAAAATGTAGAAAACCATCTTAATGATTTGTGTTACTCATTATTTTTATAAATTAATAAACAGAAATAACAAATTCTATTCTATAAAGTATAATATAAATTGAACTAAGCATCAAAATTAAATTTATTGACTTTATTGTGTTTATTTAATTACTGCTTAATTAGAAAAATGCCATAATTCATACCACACATCCTTATCAGTATAAAAATACATGATACTCAACAATAATGAACACTAAATTAGTATTTCAATAAAATTGAAATTTGGTTGCATAAGATAGAAACTTCAATGGGGTACACCAATAAATATAAGTGGTTTCCAAAATTTTCAGCATTTATTTAAATCCTTTCAGAATCACTCTTGTTTTTTTTAACTTTGGTGGTTATTTGAAGGCAGATAAGTAGATGATAGGATTCTCTAGGATTATAGAGAAAAACAAATAATGCAGAATCAAACCATTATCTCTACTTTGTGCAGAACATCTTAAAACTGCTTGGGCCATAGAGCCCATAAGAACTTTGAGGAATAAAACCATGAAAAAGAAGAGTATCAAAATAAATTAATTTCACTTTTATACAGTTTGATTTATCAGCTCAGTTATATCAACATGAATTTTGCCCATTAAACTCACAAATCAATTTTGCTCAATTCACCCCTTAAATGTGTAATGCTAGCAAAATTATGAAGTGTACTCTTTTAATAGTAAGTGATCTCAATAACAGTAAGTCACAATCTGCATATTCATACACTTACTCATGTGGTTATAATCTAATCCCAGCAGAATGATTAAACTCTTCTTTCTTGAAATTCAGTAAATATTGTTCAGAAGCATAAGAAACTGGGAAACTATGTCAAGTGAAATGTAAATCATATATGAGAAAGTCAGCATAGCCAGATCTATGTTTTCAGGACATCTTTATAATAAATATATTACTCTAAAGAGTGATATTCAGCTATTACACATTTTACTGCATACCAGGCAGAACCTAAAATGTTGAGTCTCATAAAATTTAACTAAAGTCAACTAGAAGCATTGGTAAGCTATCATTATATCTAGGGCCAAAATAGAGGTAAAAATCAAACCAAGATTTATCCAACTGTGGTCCAGCTAAGATATATTTTAAAAACATATGAACAACCTGTAATTCTTCATGTAAGGATATACCCAAAGAATGTTCTTCCTCTCTAGAAGGTTTAGGTGTCATTGAAAATAAAAACAACATAATTTCATTATTTCCCTTGTTTAGCTTTTGTTTGTTTTTCCTGTGCCATGGAGGCAGCAAAAACAAATTATTTGGGGAGCCAGTTTGGCTTCTAAGGCAGTTGCACCAGACAGAAACATCATGGCACATGATGAGACTGCCAATGTTCATTGTTTAAGTACGGCCCAATTTACTAGGGTCCAAGTTATAATTAGGTTTCTTCTTTGAATTTTAAAAGGAAAAAAGTGAAGACACAAACTCCTAATACATATAATTAAGAATAGCAGCCTTAACCTAACAGGTTTTTAGAGACACTCTGTCACTCTAAATACAGGTTTCCTGCTGAGAGCGTAATTACAGTTTTTGTTGCACTTCACACTGTCTACCTCCTAGAGAGCTAACACTGTTTGTTATTAAAAGAAGACCTTGTCATATCGTGTTCACCTCAGCATACAAAGTCTCTCCTCCTTGGCGCTTACCTTTTATCTACTCTTTTGGTGTGAAGAAGGGGGAAAAGGCTAATGAACTACAGAGACTTGGTAAATTTTAACAAGTTGGAGTTAATGGGGTAGTTTTTACCTTCTCTGTTCACCAAAAGGAGCCCTGTCTTCTCAATTTGACACACTTGCATCTGAATCCATTGCTGCCTTTTCTTTATTATGTCTATAAATCAAGCTAGAATGAAAAGCAAACTCACAGAATCCTAACTACCTAACCTTAGGATGGTGGGAAATTCCATTTCAAATTAAATAGCACAGTTTAATCCATTAAACCTTTTGACTACATTTATATTTAACACCAAGGTGGTAGTCAAATCTTTTTTAACTGATTGACAGCAAGCGCCTTGAGCAGGGTTTGAGTAGCAAAGTGCATTCAATTTCCAAAGAGAATCTATTAAACCATAGTGCTTTTATTTATTTATTTATTTTTTCAAAAGAACTATATCCATAGAGACCATTTATTGGAGCTCTAATAATTATATATTTCCAGTCATCTAAATAGTATAGCAACAACTAGATTTCTACCACATGTTTATCATGCTTGGTATTGAAATATCTATTCAGTATTGGCAGTTTTTTAAACCTTCTTTGCATGTCTCACCAGACTGTGACATCGCATTATGTGTTGTGACCTACTCTGACAAGTCCATCCCAAAAAAAAAGACTGCTTTTTCAGGGTGGGATGTCTTTTCACTATCGTTTTGAATCTGTTAAAACTACAATCACTCTAAGAATAAAATACAAAGTTGTTCATAAAACTGTAAGACTTTAAAAAAAGAAAAACCATAAATAAGAATCTTGGCTCAGATAGGATTTGTTAAATTGCTTTCCCCAGAGCACTTTCTGCTATAATATTTAACATGGGAGAAATAAAATATTTCTAATGATGATCATTTATAGTTAAATTTGAGGTTTATTTAATATCTTGAAGCAGGAACTTGACTATACTTTTCAACTAGCTATGATACCTCTCTATATGGAAGAAAGGTAAATTGTAACATTCAAAGTGTAAAATTACTTAGTGGAATAGTAATATAAAATCTAAATGGGCCATGGAATGGAAAGTCAGAGAGTAGTTGAAAGGAAGCAAGTACATTTATATATACTGATTAAAAAAGAGCTCCCAGACACAGTGACAATTAAAAAAAGCAAACTGCAGAATAATGCATGCAGTGAAATCTTTCAAAACACTCAAAATTATGCTGTTTACAAATTCAGTTATGTATATTGATACATATGTAAAAGGAGTTCTAGAAGGCGATCCATCCCATAATAATATCAGTTGCCTGTGGTAAATTCTAGTAGGTTGTATTCATTTTCTGTTGTCACTGGAACAAATTACCACAAACTTATTGTTTTAATGAATTTGTCAGCTTACAATTGTAACTGATGTCCAAAATCAGTTTTACTAAAGTCAAAGTGTTGGCAGAACAAGTTCCTTCTGGGGCTCTGAAAGGAGAATTTATCTCCTTGCCCTTATCCACTTGGAGAGGTTATCAGTACATGTCTCGGCTTGTAGTCCTTCATTGAAACACCCCAACCTCTTATTTCCATCATCACATCTACTACTGACTTTGATCCTCCTACCTCCCACCAATGAGGACCTTGGTCCTTACCTTGGGTCAAATTGGATAATCCAACTTTATTTGCCCCCTCAATCTTCAACCAAATTCTTTTTACCATGAAAAGTGACTAGTTACAGATCCCAGAGATCAGTATATAGACATCACTGGAGAAACCATTATTCAGGCTACCATGCTGACACACGGAGGCAAAAAAAGAATTTCAAGTTTTTTGTATAATGTTTAAATTGCATAATTAGAATACATATATGCATATTAATTATATAATTTACATAATTTAAAAGAAAATAAAGATAAATTTCATGTTACTTTTTAAAAATGTTTGAAGCAGTTAGTAAATAAGGAAAAAGTCACAGTTTCACTAGCTATTTAGTTCTTTTTATTTATTCTTTTGTCCCTCTAAATTCCTATTCTTTCTTCTTCTATACTTATTTCCTGGTTTTACACCTACATTAGGAGATTCCATACATATATTTCATTTTGTCCTCCTTAAAATTACCTAATCTGAACTGGGTTAGGTCAAGTGTAACTTCACACAGGGTAAAGAATATGCCTTAATGAATTAAATATTATTTGAATTCCTACTGCATAAAAGAAAATAAGTAGAAAACTAGCAGCACTAATATTGGAGCTAGCAATATGGATATTAAAAGTCCCACAACTTGGAAGTACATAATCTAGTGAAAATTACAAATCTTCAAACAAATAATTGCAATATCATATGATGTGGCATAATGGAAGTATGTCCAATGGGTTATGGGAAGGAATTTGATAGGGAGGAAATCAGTTCTACTAAAGATAGGATGGATGTGGTGATTAGAAAGAATTTCTAGGAGGGTCTACCTTACCTGAAATTTTAAATGAAAGGAAGTCACATGAGTGCATCCAGACAAAGTATGGTTAGATGGTGGAGGTAGAGAGAGAATAATCAACACAACCAAGCCAAGGACAGCAGGATACAGAAAAATATCAAAGATGAGGAGGTGAGTGTGTACATTATCTCTGGTGAGGTGGTTACTTTAAACGGAAATTGTACTATAAGTATAAAATAATCATTTGATTTTGAACACTGTAGAAAAATAGTGTAAAAAGGATCATTAATAATTTAATATAATTATTTGATGAAATAATATTTTGGACATATTTAGTCCTAATAAAATGTAAAGTAAAATTTAAAAAAAAAACCTAGGAGATAGATAATAAAGACTCATAAGTTCTGCTCTAAGATTAAAATACTATACCATAAGGTACAGTAAAATTCTGAAAAGGCTTGAGTTGCATTATGGCATAATCACATGGAATTTTAGACAATGAACAGACAGCGCTAGGTGGGATGGATTGGAGATGGGGGAAGAGTAGGAGTAGATCAGCAGTAAAGTCTGTTACAATATTGAGTTATGAGTTTGTGCCAGCCGGAGATAAAACTTCTTTATGTCATTCAAATATCAAGTCAAATCTCACTCACTTCTTAGATTTTATTGAAATCTTTACAGTCCCTCCTTCATAATCCTCTACTCCCTTGTCATCCTATCTACTTCCCCATTGCTATCACATTACAAGGAATAAAATTTTCAGAGCAGTCATAATTTCATAAATTTGTATTTGCCAACTTGTCCATTTTCTCTCCCCTCCAATTATATTTTTAAAAAAGCTTGATAAGGGTAAGATTGTTGGCTTTCTTTTCTGCTATAATTCAATTGCCTAGAACAGTCCCTAGCATGTAACTGGTACCAAGAAACATTTGAGAATGAATGAATGAATGAATTTGTCGATGAATGTGATTATGATGCATTGAGTGGTACTACTCCACATTATTCTTAACTGAAAAAGTTCCTAATCCCTTTCTTCCTCCATGATTGTAAAAAAGAACTTTTAAAGTAGATAAATGGTTTCATTTTCAAAAGCTAACAGAGTAGATGGAAGACAAGAAGGAACTGGGACAGCTGACTCAGTATGAAGACAGTCAAAGCCTATACCTATTGATGCTGGGAGACCATTTTTAAGATTCTAGTGGCTCATTTTTGAAATGAGCATTGTCATCAACATCTTAGCCTCATCTCTAGCTTTCTGAGCTTGCGAGGTTACAAGTCATACCACAGGTATGGTGATGAAATAAGCTCTCAGGCAAACATTTCTAAGAACAGGAGCTGGCATGATACCAACTTTCTCCAGAGTATTTTCTACAATCTCTCATTGTCCTTTTCTAACTTCAACACAACATACACTACCCCAAAGTGGACTCAAGAGGTCACACTGCAGGAAAAAATATGGAAAAAAAATTGTGAATTTAATAGAATTATTATACTAATTCTTTGTGAACCAGAAGACTTTCCTTTTTTAGAGAAACTTTGGCACGTATTTACTCACAAAATGAAGAGTCCCCAAATGTCTATCAAAATATTAAGCATTTTTTAAAAATTAAGCATTTTTATTTGTATTATTTTGTTTTCACTATTTCACATTAAACCTTTATCACAAATTTAAAAGATAAACACATAATTCAGAAATTTGGGGAGAGCACAAGAGCATTTATAATTTAATAACTGCATATGATGTTACCTCTTAATATTTTTACAACAGTATCTCTGGAATGTATTCTGAAATGTTTGCCTGAGAGCTTATTTCATCATCACAGCTGAGTTTACCTTTCCAATATGCAGTTAAATCCTCACATAGCATTCTAAATAGTTTTGTGAAAATTGTGACATTAAGCAAAATGACAAAGTCCTCAGATAATTTAGTTTCAGTCAAAACCAGCCAGGATTTTTTTTTTCCACATCGATGTTAATAAAAAGACATTCAATGAAAGGACATTACTAGACAACGTGTATATATGCTGTATATACACAAAAGTTAAATGTTTATTTAATATCTGTTTTTAGTTAGGCTTATTCATGTTAGCTCAAGGAGAAAGTGGAGTTATCTTAGAAAAATAAGAAAAATGGTAAATCTCATGTAATACAGGGAAAGAAACAATAGTAGGATAAGGTCTCACAGATCGTGGGGTTCTAGGTCCAGAATATTACTTAAGTCCTTAGTTTGAGAAGTACAAAAAGCTCTCCAGCACTGGAGCATTCAGTTTTCTTGCATATACTTATCCACTCTTTCCTCCTCACCCTTCACACTGACTCCTCACCATATATCTTACATGTCTTCTCCTACATCTCAGTTTCTACATGCTATCTTAAACTGCCATGTGTTTTCATTTTCTGTCTGTCCATTTTGCTACTTGACCCTCCCTATTTTTCTTAAAATCTATAGCAATAACACAGACTGCAAACTAATATTACTTTCTCCACAGGTAGTGCTATGATTTTATTTATTTTGCTTTATTTTATTGGCTTTGATTACTTCTGTAGGTGCTAAGATGTATTTTTGCAGTTGATGAGTCATCAAGGTGGTGAGAGGTACTGGAGGGGTCTGGGTGTTGGTGTGAAAAAGCTGGAATGGGGCACTAGCATGTGTTTGCTGCATTGCCAATCAATGAAACAAAAGTTGTTTCTTTGAAAACATAAACAAAGCAGTCAAACCTCTAGTTAGGTTGATTTTAAAAATGGAAAAAAGTCTAAAAAATAAATCATAAATGAAAGGGAAATTTACAACAGACATCTCAGAAATACAGAGGTTCATAAGAGACTACTGTGAACATCTTTGTGCAATAAATTGTACAATCTAGAATAAATGGACAAAGTCTTAGAAGCATATCATTTTCTAGGACTGAAACAGGAAAAATAAACTTTAACAGACCAATTAGAAGCAGAAAAATTGAAACAACAATGAAAAGTCTCCCAAAAAACAAAAATTCTAGGACCAAATGGTTTCACCAATGGGTTTTAACAAAGAAACCATTAAGTCATCTTCAAAGATGAGCTAACATGAATCCTTCTCAAACTCTTCCCAAAAAATTGAGAAAGAAGAAATATATCCAAACATAATTGATGAGATCAACATCATGAGGCAGGATGCTGCTACCAAAAACAGGCAAAGACACCACCAAAAAAGAAAATGACAGATCAATATCTCTGACAAATAAAGATACAAAAATCCTCAACAAAATCTTCACAAATAACAATACATTGTAAAGATCATATATCATGATCAAGCATGATTTCTTCCTTCATTGCAAGGTTGACTGAGCATTCAAACCAATCAATGTAATTTACCACATAAACAAAAGATAAAAAAACACATTATCTAGCAATTAGAATCCATTTATGATAAAAACTGTTAGTGAAATAGGGATAAAAGAAATGTATTTCAGCATAATAAAGGCCACACAGACAAGCCCATAGCTAACATACTCAATGGTGAAAAGCTGAAAGCATTTCCCCTAAGCTCAATTACACAAAAAGCATGTCCACTTGTAGCACTACTAGTCATTATGGTATTGGAAGTCCTAGCTAGAGCAGTTAGGCAAGAGGATATAAAGGAAATCTAAAGAGGAAAAGAAGTTAAACTATCACTCTGAAAATGACAATAAAGATAGAAAACCAAAAAATTCTAATAAAAAAAATTAGAAACAATATGTTGGTAAAGTGGCAGACCTCAAAATCAACATAAAAAGTGTTGCATTTCTACATGTAAATAACAAGCTACAAGAGAAAGAAGTGAAGAAAACAATTTATAGCAGCATCAGGAGTATTAAATGCCTAGGAATAAACCTAGCAAAGAAGGTGAAAACCCATTCAACAAAAACTATATGACCTTGATGAAAGAAATAGGAAACCTGAGAAAATGGAAAAATATTCCATGCTCATGGGTTGTAAGATTTAACATTGTTAAAATGCCCATCTGTTCAAAGCAACATACAGGTCCAATAGAATCCCTTCAGTTTCAATGCATTCTTAAAAAAAAACAGAACATTACTGAAATTTTTCTGAAAATACAAAAGACTGCCAGATAGTCAAAACAATCCTGAAAAAATGAACATTGATATCACCTTTCCAGGCTTCAAATTATATTACAAATTTCCAGTAATCAAAACAGTATGGCATTGAAATAAAAATGAACATACAGACTAATGAAAAAGATTTGAGAGCCCAGAAATACCTACCCTTAATATGGACACAAATCAGTGAAGTATAAAATGAAGAAAAGAAAGTCTCTTCAACAAATGGTGCAGAGGAAACTGGACATCCACCTGCAAAAGAATGAAATTAGACCAATATCTCATACCATGTACAAAAGTTAATTTGAAATGGATTAGTTAATTTGAAATTGGATGCAAGACCTGAAACTCTAAATATATAGAAGAAATCATAGTCAAAACACTCAATAACTTTAGCCTCAGTGATGTCTTTAGGAGTTCACTCCAATAGCAAAAATAAGCAAACAGGACTACATAAACCTGAAAAACATCTGTACACTGAATAAAAACTATAATTTAAGTGAAGACACCTCTTGAGTGGGAGAAAATGTACATCATAATATGAGAAGGTGTTAACATCCAAAATCTGCAAAGAACACATACAAATCAATAACAGGTAAACAAGGAATCCAATGGGAAAAAAAGGGCATAAAGAGCTAAACAGACATTTCTCCAAAGAAATGTCTTGGACACATGAGGTTACCAGGACACTTGAAAAAAATGCTCATCATCAGTTATCATTAGAGTAATGCAAATCAAAGCCACAATGAGATACCACCTCATGCCTTTGAAATGGCCCATATCAAAAAGATCATAAACAACAAGTGCTGATGAGGGTGGAAAAAAAGAGTCACTAGTGTACTTTTGGTGGGAATGAAGACAGGTCCATACTCTGGAAAATAGTATAGTTGTTTCTCAAAACATTAAAAAGAGAGCTGCCATATGATCCAGCAATTAAGTATCTACCCAATGAATACAAAAACACAATTCAAAGGGATGCATGCACTTCTATGTTCATTGCAGCAATATTTATAATAGCCATAGTATGGGAACAATCTAAGTGCCTAAAGATAACAACAAATGAGTGGGAAAAGAAGATGTGATATATATATATATATATGAGATATATATATATGTGATATATATATATATATACACACAATGGGCTATATGTCAGCTGTACTTTTTTAAAAATGGAATCTTGCTATTTGTGACCACATGTATGGAACTAGAGAAGATTATGCTAAATGAAGTCAAAAAAAGAAGAAAAAGTAACACATGATTTCACAATATGGGCAATATAAAGAAACAAAGCAAAGGAACAGAAAAAATTAAATCAGTACCTAGAAATATGACTGGAGAATTGAGGCCACTAGAGAGAAAGCACAAGGCTGGAGAGCAAAGGAGGGAGGGTCTATGGTGGAGGAGGATGATATTCTGGAGGTAGGCGTGGCATGGTAACATCCAGCTGAAGAAGTATGAACCTATGCCAAGAAATTATATTCAGTGTTATAAATCAATGTTACTTAAAAAATAAAATAAAAAGGAAAGTATTCCTTATAAACAGGGTCCTTTCCTCTAAGCTGTGACTTAGCATCTCAGCCTCCTTCTATCATAAGACTCACTTATTTTAGGAGTGGTCCAGGTTCATCATGCTCATCTACATCTAGATGGCAAAATGGAGAGTGATTAAGAGTGCTCTGTGGGTGAGAACAACTTTGTAGACAGTTGTCTCTGATCTAGTGCATAATATTAGCCATAGTATTCAATCTTTTTATTAACTATTATTAAGTACTACCCAGTCACTTTATTCCCAAGTCACTCAAATATAAAATAGCTAAGCCTTGATCACATCTTAGGACTCTGTCTTTAGGACACTTTTTATTCTGACCCTTTGTCTTGGAATGCCATATGTCAACTCTTGGCAAACTCAGTGAGCTATCGCCTATCCTCTTCCTCTAGGAAAATAAATTTTGGTGAACACTAAGCCATGACTCCTTTCTAATTATGCATTCCCTTGATTCTTTCTTTATTAAATACATTTTAGTAGCATATACTGATTTTTTATTCTCTAAGACAGGAATCAGCAAATTTTGGGGGTCATTGGTAAACATTTTAGGCATTGTGAGACATATTATCTCTGCAGAAACTAGTCACATCTGCCAAAAAAGCAATAATCTATAAATAAATGAGCATAGTTATGTAACCTGAGATGACAAGACATTAGGCTGTAGTTTGCTAACCTTTGTTTTGTGGATATAAAAAAGTCTGTTTTGTCTCCTTTTTGTTTCAACCCACTACAATGCAAAATAAAGGTAACCTCAAAAAATACACAGACTCTAAATCGTACTCCTGCAACATCCCTGCCATACAGGAGGGAAGCAATGTTTCCATTTCATTGGGAAATATTTTTGCCAATGGAAGAAAGAATTAACTGTAAACTAAGGTGACAAATTTACTCACATAAAATCCAAAATACACAAGGGAAAAAAAAACATAAGCTATTATTTGAGTTACAACTGCCCAAACATTCTTATCAAAGCCCTATAGTAATATAAAAAGATTAATATTGAGCTCTATCCAGTAATCTTATGATGGACTATTTTAAGCACCTCCTTTAAGTAATGTGTAGTTCTCTTTAGGTGGAAGACCGTTAGGAGTCCTAACCACAACCCCACATTCCTTACCAAGATTACTTATGGGAAAAGAAAATTTTATACCCGTAGGGGTAATAGAGTACTCATAACCATTGAGTGTCCACTCTGTTCTCTGGTCTCTTCAGCCGGGTTGCTTGTCTTCATGGTTATTATTTGTCTTGCTGGTATTCACAGTTAAAGTGAGTGGTTCCTCTGTTCAATAGCCTTCCTAAACTGACTCAGTCTTGCCTCAGCCTCCCACGGCACCACAAGCCCTTCTGAATGTCTCCACATCTCCCAACCTGTCCCATGCCTGGGTTGCCAACCTTCACTCAGCCCTAAAACCCTGCTCAACATGGCATGTTTGCTGATATTCAATTCTCCTCCTTTCCACATCCTGTCCACTCAGGGTCACACAGGAATTTCTGGTTCTCACACACACACAATATCAGAAATTCACTATCTTAGAAATGTTTCATTTCAACAGTTCTTTTACTTATTCACACTGTGCCACTGAGCTTACTGAGTGATAAAGGAACCTGACAAGAAAATGAATCCCAGATTCCTAATCAATAAGATAGCAAAAAACCTCCTCTTTATATAGGTTTCCCCCTATTTATGTGGATGGTTGTAAAGGTGGGTGGGAAACAACTCTGACACCTACCTTCCTCTACCTACCTCTCTAACTCTCTCTGTCTCATCTCGCATAGGCTCTCTCTCTCTCTCTCTCTCTCTCTCTCTCTCTCTCTCTGCTTCTCTGTCTCTCTGTCTCTCTCTCTCTGCTTCTCTGTCTCTCTGTCTCTGTCTCTGTCTCTGTCTCTCTCTCTCTCTCTCTCTCTCTGCTTCTCTCTCTCTCTCTCTCTTTATCATTACTGCATTCTATACTGGGCAGTAAGCATTTTTGTCAAAACTGTAGTGGACTTTAATCTTCTCTAGACTATACTAAAAATTTTATCATCTGTTTTCTCGTCTTGGTTCATAATATACTAAAATTTTGAAGAACTTCTAAGTCAAACTTGAAGTCTATTGCTATGCTAAATATGTCAAATACCTGCTCTTTCTTGCCCTGTCTGTGGTATTAAGCTTCCAGTATCCTTTAAAGGCAAAAGGCCTTAAGGAAATATGATTTACTGGAGGATGTATTCATTTATGCAATTCTATTCCAAGTGCCCTCAAACAAAGTGTTGAAAAACTAAAATCTACATTTCCCAGACTCCTTTATAGCTAGAGTTCTGGGTGAGATCTAGATACTGTCATCTAATACACCAATGAACAACTTTGTTTCACACTGAATTAAATCGGGAGGAAAGGCAGAGTGTAAGACTGACAGGAACTGTAGCAAAGAAAGCATTCTTGAGCTGACAATTGTTAAAGTAGCTCTCTGATTTGACAACTTCTTAATAGTAGAATAAAGAAGGGATAAGGTCCTGGACCTGGCAGTCAAGCAGTTGGCAGCTTCCTAATCAAAAAGGAGCAGCAGCTCCCTGAGCAACCCAGGGATTTTGGAAATCATTCCTGAGAGTTGATTCACCCTTCTCAGTAATGCTCTGAGGTGTCTTCACATTGATATCCTTTACACTTAAATAAACCAGGTAAACTGAATTCTGTTTTATGCCACTAAGAATCTCCAGTACTATGAGAGTGTGAATGAAAAATGGGGTAAAGGGAAGACTGCCAAATGTTTCCATTAAATATTGGAAAATAGTGTCCCTGTTACATCTAATTTGAGAGACTGGTGAAAACCCAACATGTTTTAGGTAACTGATGTTTTATTTCTAGGTAAGGTTAAGAGTAAAAGATCATTCTGTGAGCACAGCACAATTTCTCTTTCTTTCTGTATTTTTCTTCTACATTCCTATATTCAAGTGTTATAGACTTTGACATCTATCTCCATGCAGGACCTCCTCCTTACCTTACCTTTTAATATTTAACTTTTTTTTTTCTTTTGAGGGATGGGGATTGAAAGAAGGGTGGAGACTAAGGAAACAGTTCTTTAGTTCTTCATTAGGAAAGACAAAACATCTTTCTTTGCTTTCAAATCTAACCTTTATCAGAGAGTTCTGAATAAAACATATTTAATTTCCACATGGCTCCTTAGAACTCTCTTCTGTGACTCAGAACTTTATGGTATGGAGAATTGAAATGATGGTACCCTCAAACCTCTATTTTTCAAAGCTGAAACTCAAATTAGAAATTATTTATTTCAACCTCCTTCTCGTTGATGAAGACACTGTTATATTCAAGGTTATAGATGATAAAGTAGAAGAACCCAGATTAAAACTCAGATTTGCAGACTCTGTGTCTATTGTGTTTACCACATCAGATAAAGACTTAGGTGAATGAATTTAAGAGGCTAGTGATTTGTACTCTAGTTCTCCATCCAGCTCACTTTACTCTTTTATATAACCCAATTGACCATTGTAAGCATTTGTTTTGGGAGTCTCAATTTAAAAGAATCCTTCATAAAATATCTAAATGGATAAAAACTCCTTTGGTAAAGCAAATCATTCCTACATCTATATTTTGTAGTGTGATATTCCTAAAAGCAGAACCCACCTTAAAAGGGAATTAGAACAATGTAAAAAGTGTATAAAAAAGGATATAAAAATATTTAACATACTCTCATATCTTTAGCTATTCCAGCTTATAGTTACAAATGTACTGAGTCTATGCTTATGAATAGACCATAAAAACAGCTCTCCAGAGCTGAGAAGCTTTCCTACTGAACTAGACTGGTAATGCCCCCCACTGGCAGATCTTGCCTTGTCTTCCATCTGGAATAGTGCCACCACTTTTGTCATCCCCAAAGGCACTATTCTGACACATGTCATTAATTTTTACAGGGTCTTGACCCATAAGAATAAATGGTCTATGCTTCAATGTCTAAGTATGCACATAAAGAGAATAGAGTTTAACTTAAGTGCTACATATGCAATCTTAGGACCAAGAAAAAATATATATGCTGAAAAGGTATGAATTTCTTGAGGTGGTTATTTACTAAACTCCAAGAAAATATAGTGTAGCATAAAACACTTCAAATCCATGTGGAAGAAAAGTATAAAACATTACCAAGTATTATTGCTGGTTTCTTAGGCACAGTATCATTATTCTAGCCTCTTTCATGCTAATATAGTCCTACTTTATTTTAACTGTGCACATCTGTGAATGGGAAGCTCAAAAAAAAAAAAAGTAGTTAAATAATTTGAAATCCTCTCCCCAATGAGAACATCAGAATTCCAAAAGTCAGTATACAATAAAGTTGGTTCTGTAGCTATAATTAAATAAAAGTTCATGAGGGAAAAATACAGCCAAACCACAACACTCAAATTAAAAACACACATCAAAATTCAAAAAGAAAATACAGATATATTCAAAAATCAGATCTTAGTTCCAAAATATTAATCATCTTTTTCCAAACATTAGCCATTTTCTTTTAAAAACTCTAACAATTAATTCAACCAATTATCATTACAGTATATGCACCCTTACAGAATTTTACATCCATCAGGAGTGGTTAAAAAAGGTGAAGTAATGAAAACTAATGATTATTGAGTTTTTGTTAAATGTCAAGTGTTTTATCCTAGTTATCTAAGGTCATCCTAAAAAAGGCTATTATCATATTCACTTTGCTGATGATGGGGAAAAGTTTGGAATATTTAAGTGAATTATCCAAGGCCATCCAAATAATATACAATAGATTTGGTCTATCTTCTCCAGAGCCCACTCAGAATCACTCTTCTTGACCATCACCCTTGAGAGTAGCTGACCATTCTACAGTATTTTCTAGAACAGTAACTGTTTTAAGAATATTCCATTTTGGGAATTATGTGGCTTATCAGAAAAAAAAGTCTGAGTATTTTGCTTAAATAAACTCCCATTGGTAATGCAAAATTCTTATTGTTAATCTTCACTGAAAAAAATATACATAAATCAGGGACATATAGGAGTAAAACACTAGGAAAATGGAGGCCTAAGCCATCCCTCACACACCCAATATATTATCTATAAGCCTCCAGAAAACCGAAGTAAATGAAAAGGAGAAAGCATCTATCTTTTTCATCGAAAATTTTACTTAAGTTTTCCATTTCTTATATTTTACCAAAAAATAATGGGGATAATAAGCATCAGTGAAATAGACTGCATTAGAGTCTATTTAGATATAACTACATTTCCTTATTATGGGTGAAACTTTCATAAAACAGGCCATTTGTCACAAAAATATGCTGAATTAAAAGAACTACTTCATATCAACTGGTATCCTCCAGGAAATAAATAATCAACCACCACATAAATCTTCTTCAATTCAAGAAAAGAGAAAGGTAGAAGTGAAGAAGCCATGGTGAGGATTAGACAAAAATCTTGTCAGAGCTTCCTGACCTTCATGGAACTTCATGAAACTGGTGCATCCCCAGCCTGAAAGCTTCCCCAGTATGGAAAACTGGTCTTACAGGAAAATTGCCGGAAGACAAACATTAATTATATCAAAGTTCTTTCCAGAAATTCCTAATACAGAGATTCCCACCATTAAAAACAAGAAGAATAAAACAAAGTCAAAAGTAAAGTCTCTAATTCAAGTCTGCTTCAAACAATAATTAGCTCACAGGATTAGTCTGTCAGAGTATAATTAACTGTCCACAATAATAAGTAGTGTGGTGTGTTAAAAAAAAAATTGTGGAATTAAATTTGAGTTCAAATTCCAACCTCACTACTAGTAAATTAATTTCCTTAAATAAGAAATTTTATGGGTCTATTTGTATATCTCCAAAGTGGTAAGAACTTCATAGGTTTTGTGGAAAATTAAATGAGAAAATGTATATAAAAGATGAAATATTGTTCTAGGTACAAAATCTTCCTCTGTAAATAGAAGCTCATATTACTCACTGCTATGGGCGAGAAAATAAACAAATAAGGCATGGTTCCTGCCCTTAAAGAGTTTATAATCTAGAATAAAACACAATCAAAGGATATGAGAAAACAGTGTTAATAAGCACACTAGTATTTAGGAAAAGGAATAGATAACTGTGGGTTTAAATAGTTGAAGCGAATTCACGTGAACACCTATGTTGGCTGGGCCGAGAAGGTTAAAGAAAATCAAGAATGTGAGAACTCAATACTCCACTCTCATTTTTAAACAAAATTAAAGAGGTAGTAGTGACTCCCATCTTCAAACAAAAGGCTCAGTGAATAAAGGAACAATGCCTGACACAAAGGAATTCTACATATATGTGTTCTAAACTTTTGTTACCCCAAGTGTGTTTCATAGACTAACTTGCACAGCATTTCATAGTCTGTTAGATGTGCAGAATCTTAGATCCTACCCCAGGCTTATTGAATCAGATTCAATAATTTAACAAGATACTGAGGTGATTTGTGTGTACATTAAAGTTTAAGAAATACAGCTGTAGCCACAAGAAAATTTCAAAAACAAGGAGGGCTATATATTTTTTTAATATGGACAAAAACAAAGAACAACTTCCAAATTCTTACCATATACAAAATCAATTCCTATGAATAAAAATCATAAATACCAAATGCAACACTTAAAAATTTTAGAATAAAATACAGAATAATAAACTTGTTATATTGGACTTGAGAAAGACTTTAAACTGTACATCAAAAGCACAGGACATAAAGATAAAAATTGATAAATGCAAAATTTGTCAAATATATGTCATGGATTTTTTTCCAAGTTAAAAGTTGCTTATTAGAATTAAATTGGAGGTAGCTGATTCCTTTTAAAATAGAAAAGCTTCTATCTTCATTCACTGTCTGAAGTAACTTAAATTCTTGGTAAAACAACCTTCTTAGGTTGAACTTTGGAATCTAAATACATTTCTTATTGTATTGTTTTTCACTGAGGCAACATTGATTTACAACACTGAAAATCTGAAAACAATTAAGGCTATATGTTTTATATTAGAAAAACACCAGAGAATTAAGGCACTTTTGAGATGATAAACACTGTTCTGGAATATCCTCCTGTGTAAAATGAAGATGATAATACCTGTCACTAAGGACTGCTATGAAATTAATTGAGATAAACATATATAAAGCATCTTCCAACTCACAAGAGAAAAAACATTTTTTCTTGATCTTCATGTCTTTTAGTCTTAGCAAAAGGGTTCCATCCATATTCCATATTCAAAAAATGTGTTAAATAAATGAAATAATAAATTAGTCAGGATGTTTTAGAATATAATAAAGCAAACCTGAAATGATCAACCATGTAACAATGGGTTAGGTCACAAAAGAATGCTGAAACGAAGAAATACTTCTCAGACTAAACTGTGTTTGTCCAATTAGTTACAAGACCATTTTGTTATTAAAGAATAAAAATGAAAATATAGTGGTTAAACTGGTCAAAAAATTTATTTATCATAGGATAAATATTTATTACTTATTACTTATAATGATCTTATTTATTACTTATAATATCTTACTAGCCTTGTGTTAATTTAATTCAGTAATAAATGTACTTTGGAGATTCTGTTTGTTACAACACTAGTTTTCTCTTGACAGTCTTGAAATATATAATGAGTTCACGTAAAGATTTGAATCCAAACATAGTTCAAAGCTTATTATTCCCACACCCTCAAAAAGCATACGGACAATGGTGGTTAGAGATGTATAACTAGCAATTAGAATGAAAATAAGGTCTTCAAGGAAAAATATTCTAAAAAAAGCAGCAATGGCAGTAACAAAGAAACTGCCTTACGCTACCAGGGAAAACTGAAGGATAAACAGTGTGTCAGGCAGATATTGGGGGTAAGGTACCACATGGGCAAAATCATGCAAGAGAGAAAAAAAAGGCTGGTTACCTACTTGCTCAGGATTTGTGGAGTGTAAAGAAAAACAGTATAAAGGAATAAAATAGGAGTAGATAAGAACCACATCAAGATGACTTTGCATGCCATACAAAAATTTAACTTTTGAGACTATGGGCAGTCATTAAAAGAACTTGAGTAAGGAGTAATATTATCATATTTTCATTTGGGATAAGTCAAGTCAGTGCAGTGAGCCTGATAGATTAAGGTGAGGGCAGAAAAAGGAGTAAGTGAAATAACACTAGAAACTGGGAACAGGTATAGAAATTAACACACTAGTTGAAATGGTGCCTTGAATTATGTCAGTGATGATCAGCATGGAGAAAAGAATATGACACAAATATTAAGAGGTGGAATTAGAAGAATTTGAGGACAGATTGAGTATGATTGTTTTCTAACCATAAGAGAACTTTCAAAGAATTGGAATTACAAAATTACAAATGACAAAAGGTCAATTAACTTATTTTCAGCTTAATCAATATGCCCAATGTCCTGTAACAAATTTTGTAATGTAAAGATGAAACTAGCAGGTGTAAATTTAGGCTTATGGTTGAATAATGATTCCATCACTGAGATAACAAATATACAATGAATAATAAAACTTAATCAGTTGAGGGCATGTCGATCTTGATCTGTCGATGGCTCATCTAATGGCATATGATTTCCTGTTACACTAGAGTAAATGGTAATTGTAGCTCAAATCCTAGTCAAAGCAAATTGGGATTTTTTTTCCACATGTGCTCCACAAGAATATTAGCTCTTGTGGAGATTGCAGATAATAATCACAGATCACAGATAATTATCAACTCAAAAGGGATAAAAGACTTGATACTATAAAATATATAGACAAGAATACAGGCAAAACACTCCATGACATAAACCTCCGAAACATCTTTGAGGACTCTTATCCAGAAGCAAGGAAAACAAAGAAGATAAAGAGCTGGGACTACATCAAACTAAAAAGCTTCTGTACAGCAAAAGAGAGAGTAATCATAATGAAGAGACAGCCTACTGAATGGGAGAAAATATTTGCTCACTATACAATGGATGAGGAACTGCTAGCAAAGACCTACAAAGAACTTACACAATTCATCAAAAACAAAGTGAACAACCCAGTGGAAAAAAAATGGGCAGAAGAACTAAAAAGATATTTCTCCAAAGAAGAAATGCAAAGGCCAAAAATGTATATGAAAAAAATGTTAAACATCACTAATTATCAGGGAAATGCAAATCAAAACCATAATGAGGTAATACCTTACACCAGTGAGAATAGCCCACATTAAAAAAAAAAAAAGTGGAAACAACAAATGCTGGAGAAGTTGTGTAGAAAAAGGAACCCCCTCACACTGCTGGTGGGAATGTAAATTGTCAGAGTCACTACGGAAAGCTGTGTAGAGGTTCCTCAGAGTACTAAGAATGGATCTATTATATGACCGAGCTGGATCATTCCTACTCATAGTAGGAACCTACCCAAAGAATACAAAAATGTTAATTCAAAGGGAAACCTGCACTCCTATGTTTATTGCAGTACTATTTACAATAGCCATGATATTGAAACAACCCAAATGACCCCAAACAGACAATGTATCAAAAAGTTGTGGTATATTTACACAATGGAATACTACTCAGTGATTAAAAAAGACAAACTCAAGGGCCTCCCCGGTGGCGCAGCGGTAGAGCGCTGGGTTGCGAAGCTGCCTGTGGCCTCTGTGGCGCCGGTTCGATCCCTGGCTGCTCCCCCGCCACCAGAGGAGGGTCCCACATGGCGCTCAGACCTCTCCTGCCGCCCACTGCTCCCCTCAGCAGTGTACTTCAGTCCTTCTGCCTGCTCTGCTCCCTACTCTGGCTCTGGTGAATTCTTTCACCCTCCCGCGCTTCTGACTGTACCCAGTGCTTGTATAAATAAAACAAACAAATAAATAAATAAATAAACATGCCTCTATTAAAAAAAAAAAAAAAAAAAAAAGACAAACTCAAGTCATTTGCAGCAATATGAATGGAGCTGGAAGGGATTATGCTAACCAAAATAAGCCAGAAGGTAAAAGATAAATATTGGATGGTTTCTGAACTAACAAGTGGAATATAGAAAAACTGAGCAAAAGGTCAAGAAAAATACAAAACTAGCAAGATGACCACAGATCTGAGGCATGCAGCAAGGAAGGGGGATGGAGAGGAGTCAAAACAGGGGAGGGAAGAACACAAGGGATTATGGTGATGGTTCATGGGGAGCTATGATGGCAGGAGAACTACGAGGTCTACACCTGAGGGGAGAAACCAATCACCATACGAAAATGAACAACTATGTAAGAAAATAGTGATAAATAAATAAATAAATAATCACAGATCACAGATAATAGTGATTTGTTCTCCCTCACCAGATTAGTGAGAGACTGGGGGGAACAAAGGCTACTCCAATCTGGGGTTTCAAGGCAGATTTGGATATGGGACTGAACTGCATTGGGCTGGCCTATATTTAAAGGTGTGTGGTAACAAATTTTATTTATATCTGGATCCAGACATGGGTGGGCATGATAGAAATCCAGGGAAAAGGTTTAAACATCAATACCAGTAAATCAGAGAACAAGAGAAAAGTTGTAAGAATGAATTTGGGAGGCAAATAACCATACTTTCTTTCTTAGTCTCTAACCTTAATTCTCTGATGCAATGATTCTCAGAGTTGGTTACCCATTGGAACCAACTGGAAAGCTTTATAATAATATTGATCAAGTTCCCACACCCAAAACTTCTCATTTAATTGATCTAAAGTAGGAAATCCCACCCTAGCACGATAGCACACTAATCCATTCTGATTGATGTACATCAGAAACTTTTGGAGCTTTCAAAAAAATGCCATGCCAGGTCTTATTTCCCAGAGATATAGACTAACTGCTCTGGGATAAGGCCTTAATATCATTTACTTTTAAAAACTCACAGGAAATTCCAATGTGAAGCCGGAGTTCAAAACCACTGCCAGTCCTCGAAAGGAAAGAGACAGTGTTTACTCCACTTTTTTTTTCAAAACTCTTCTCCTAGGGCCTCCCCTGGTGGCACAGCAGTTGAACGCTGGATTGCAAAGCTGCCCACAGCCTCTGCAGTGCTGGTTCAATCCCTGGCCACCGGACGAGGGTCCCACATGGCGCTACAGAGCTCTCCTGCCACACCCGCTGCTCCCCTCAGCAGTGTATTTTGTTGGTCTGCCTGTTCTGTTCCCTGCTCTGGCTGTGGTGAATTCTCTCACCCTCCCTCACTTCTGACTGTACCTAGTGCTCGTATAAATAAATAAATAAATCTTTAAAAAGAAAAAATATTTATATATAAAAAAAAATCTTCTCCTAAATCCACTCTTAGCTACAACCATGCCTCTTATCTAGCTTAGATTATGGGGGTATTATATAAGCTTCTCCAACATTTCTCTTTTTCTTTATCTCTTCCATCACTTTGACTTTTGATCAAGAAATGTCTATTATCTTACTCTCATTACGTAACTCTCATCTGAATTACCAAGACAAAGATAATAAAATTATTTTCCCCTGCTATCATTTTAAAAATCAAAACGAAAGACAAACAAAATGAACTTTTAAAAATGTTGCTAACTCTTGAAGTGGTTTTTCCATAACTTTACTTTCCTTCAAAAAAAAAAAAAAAACTTCTTTTAATAATAAGACCTCCTTAAAACCAGAAAAGGTATAGTGATACCTGATCTCTAAAAGCTGTGAAAAGTGAGAAAACTGAAGAGAAATATTCTTTTCCAGAAACTCCAGTCAGACCCCAGAAGAAAGGTCCTCTAAATTACACCAAGCAGAATAGGGGAAAATACAGCCTTTTTGTAAAGAAGGAAAGAATTTCATGTGTTATATAAAAACAGAATGGGTCAGAAAGATAAATTCTTGTAACATTAAACTACAAAAATTGAACTACAAATCTCAAGTGTCTTCA
Organism: Talpa occidentalis; assembly: GCF_014898055.3. Lineage (NCBI taxonomy): Eukaryota > Metazoa > Chordata > Mammalia > Eulipotyphla > Talpidae > Talpa > Talpa occidentalis. The sequence goes on along the minus strand of NW_023603184.1, from coordinate 84,637,714 downwards.
TACTGCTAAGATTGTATTATTTGGCCAAAATTGTCACAATAACTCTGGCGAAAAATATAGTCCAAGTTTGAAAATCTGGTTCAACAATAGCTATGCACAATTTATGAATGGAAATAAGGATTTAATTAATATCCATTGTATAATATAAATTTGGAATTAATTTGTTGGTCACTAAATGTAATTATATGACACATTTCAGTAGTTTCTGGGAGCAATAAAATTAATACACATTAATAAAAACATTCATCATATGCATTCAAAGTAAATAGGAGCAATGAAGAAGAGCTCTCATCAAAAAAAAAAAAATTGCACTCATCTCTCTTGAGAGAGTTAGTATCTCTGGCACACTAAACTTGAATGCTAAATCAATTGATTTAATTATCGTTTCACTACCAGCAAATACAGCTCTATGACTCCAAGAGTATTGAGGATCAAGTGAGTTTTTGACTGAAGAATAAAGGCTTTCTCAAATATCTCTTTCTCAAATATCTCTTTCTCGAATATCTCTTTTCTCCCTCTTCTTAGAAAAATTGAGTGAGAAAAATGAACAGAAACTATAGAGGAAGAATCAAAAGAGAGATTTGGTGGCGCTACTTAGTCTGAGGGAAGAATTCTTTGAGGCTCCTGCATATAGTCCAATCCAGTTCACCAGGATAAAGAAGCATATAGACTTGACTAAGGAGCAAGATTGGAGCATTTGATTGAAGTAAATCTGAATATATTACCGTGAACACAAAATATTTCAGTGCTTATTTTCCTTTTTTTTCCAAACATTTATTGGGCCTCCTGGTGGTGCAGGCGGTTGAGCACTGAACTGTGAAACTGTCCACAGCCTCTGTGGTGTGGGTTCGATCCCGGCTGGCCAGCGAGAATTCCACATCGTGAAGCAGACCTCTCCTGTCTTGCCCACTGCTCCCCTCAGCAGTGTATTTCAGTCAGTCTGCCTGTTCTGTTCTGTCCGGGCCAGCCGGGAAGATCAATGCGGTACCCGGGGGAGGAAGCAGGGGCTTGGTATAGGACAGGGGTACGCGAGGAGTGGAGACAAAGCCAGGATCATCGCCAGTCTCATTTATTCAGGAATGTGTACAATGTTATATAGGGTTCAGAGGAGGAGGTCTCTCGTTATCTCGAACAAGGAGAGACCACCAATACAAACAAGCCACAAGGAGCAAGCAGGGGGAAGGGTTCAGTCATCACAACAGGAAACTTGAAACCTTCACTCGAGCTAACATTCAGTACCTGCTTCAGGCAAGAACCCGGATGTTCAGGTCTGGGCCCCAGGTCTGGGCCCCGACACTGTTCCCCACTCTGTCTCTGGTGAATCCTCTCACCCTCCAGGGCATCTGGCTGTACCCCAGTTCTTGTATAAAAATAAATAAATCTTTTAATTTATTTTTTTATTTTAACATTTATCATTTTTTACATTTTTTAGACAATATTTGCTTCCCCCCACCCCCTCAGATTGAGTCCCCATAGAATTTCCTTCCCCAAGTCACCCGTGCACCATCACCACAGTCCCCTGTGCTCCTCCCTCCCTCCCTCTCACCCCTCTCCCTCCTCCTCCCCTGCAGTATGTCTCAGGTTTATAATTGTTTGTTTTTGCTTTGTTGTGTTTTATACCGTTATTATTATTATTTTTACACTGATGTCTTATTTGGGTCCCCTATATTCCTGTTATAAGCGAAACCATCCAATATTTTTCTTTTTCCTTCTGGGTTATTTCACTGAGCATAATTCCTTCTAGCTCCATCCACATTGCTGCGAATGGCATGAGTTTACCTTTTTTGATTGCTGAATAATATTCCATTGTGTATATATACCACATCTTCTTGATCCAGTAATCTAATTTTGGGCATTTGGGTTGTTTCCAGGTTTTATTGTAAATAGTGCTGCAATAAACATAGGGGTACAGGTGCTCTTTTGAATCACTCTTTTTGTGTCCTTTGGGTAGATCCCTAGGAGTGGAATTGCCGGATTGTATGGTAGCTACATTTTTAGTAGACTGAGGAAACTCCAGACAGCTTTCCACAGTGGCTGGACCAGTTTGCACTCCCACAAGCAATGCAGGAGATTTCCTTTTTCACCGCATCCCTGCCAACATTTGTTGTTGCTTGTTTTTTTGATATGTGCCATTCTTACTGGTGTAAGGTGGTATCTCCTTGTGGTTTTAATTTGTATTTCCCTGATTATCAGGGATGTTGAACAAAAAAATAAATAAATAAGCATTTATTTATGCATACAAGAGCTGGGGTACAGGCCAGAGATGTGGGGGGGTGAGAGGATTCACCAGAGACAGAGTGGGGAACAGAACAGGCAGAGTGACTGAAATACACTGCTGAGGGGAGCAGAGGGAGAGACAGGAGGGTCTGCTGTGCCATGTGGGTCTCTCCCTGGCTAGTTGGGGATCAAACCTGTGCTGCAGATTGCTTCGTAGTACAGTGTTTAACCCCTTGTGCCACCAGGGAGGCCCCTTCAGTGTTTATTTTCAACATGTAGATATGTGGGTTCTTATATATATCTATGTTCACAAGTAACAATAACCATTATTTCTTGAAGCTCAACATAAACTCTTGTTTATTAATCACTCAAGAATCATTTATTGAAATGAACTTTTTTTGGCCTTTGTTTGGCATACCATAATTAGTAAAACCTCCTTCAGAAATTTGTTGAAGAATAAATAAATATGTCCTTTGAAAGACTGAATACTTCATAAATGCAAGATATTCTTACTATTAACTGGAATATGATACTGTAACTGCTTTACTGTACATCTCACCAGTCAGCCTGCCTGTCAGTTCACCAAGCATCGTTAAGAAACTCACAGATGGGCAATGTAAAAATCTAACATTTGGAAGATCTTGGTCTTTGCCCTTTGGCTCCCTGCCCTCAGACCCAGAGTGTGGCCCTTAAATCTATCCCCCCAAGAGACTACAGGAAATGTGTGTGTGGTCAAATTGGTTCCACCATTGGTTTCATTCCAACCAAAGCTCATTAGTTTTACTTTTCCCTTTAGATTTGTGGGTTACAGTTTTATTTGTTGCATAATAGAAGGCACTAGCAGCTTGTATTTTTCTTTACCCCTTGGCATTGGATCAGCATGTATCCATTACATTTTCTTTGCTCAGATTAAGTGGTGGTTCACTGTATATCCTTAGACTCGGTTGCTGTTCTAAGTATTTATTCATTACTCTAATTATAATAACATACTAGCTATTCTATGTCTCTCATCAAGATAAAATAAAAATAAATAGCACTCCAGCTTCAGCTTTAAAAATCTAGACCTGCAATGTCTGATATTACAGATTCTAGTCATAAGTCTATTGGCATTTGAAATACTAGTCCAAATTTAAGATGTGCTGTAAGACTAAAATACATAGCAGATTTCAAAGAGCATGAAAAGTGAATATAAAATATCTCACTATTTTTAGATTGATTATTGAAATAATATTTTAGTCACATTGAATAAAATAAAATATATTCTTAAAATTAATGCCAGCCTGTTATTTTTATTTTTTAATGTGCTGACTAGAACATTTTTAATTAAAGATGTGACTTACATATATAATTTATGGACAGCATTAATCTAAATGTTCACAGAATCATTCTAGAGATTTCATTCTTAATGATCCCAATGGTCTTGGTAATTTACTTAATACTAATTTACTCTTTCTTCTGGGTTTATTTAAAAATTTGCTTATTTTCTTATTTTTGGAGTTGACAAGAATATAAAAGTTAAATAAAACTAATTAATGACCATTAACCATGTTTAAATGGCACTTACCTTAACCTTCCAAGAACTTGGGAAGTTCTTTTAAATATCTCCATTAATGGTTTAGCGTTATGCCAAAAGAAACTGAGTACTGAACCAGAAATATTCTAATGTTGTTCTTTCCTAGAGGTGACATCCTCAGCCTAGAGCTCCACTGAGCATAATAAACCATGAATAACATATAATAGCCTGCACACTGATGTATGTATTGGGCCAATGTTATACAGCACTTTTTCCAAGCCACATGAGATGGAATCTCATACATTAGAAAAGTAGATGTTCCTAGTACTTGTGATTTATTTTCAAACCTAGCTTTCAATAGGTATGTAGTGTAATGTATGCATGATGTATGATCACTTATTGACACATCAAAGGCATTTTTAACACATGGGTGACTGCTATATTTGTAACCTATTTTTTTAAAGAATATTCTCCTAATGAAATTAAGATAGACATGAAAAAGGTAAAGGTAAAAAAAAAAAGATTCCCCAACCTCCCTATGCCACTGAATTGAAAAGAGTCACAAGAAATAGTACAACCATGAGAAAATAGCAATGCCCCTCTGATCTGCAAAATACATCAAGGATTTTATTATATCACTGAATCCAAAAGAAGCAAAGACCTAAAATGAGTCATTTATGCAAAGGAAATAGAATCCTGCAAAAAGACAGAGAGTATATATAAGAGAAAGAGAGCTAATAAAAGACTCCAAAAAAGGAATAGTTACATTAGAAAATTGTTCTGAAAAAAGTGCACTCCATAGCTGTGACAGGATATTCAAAAAGGAAGAAAATAATTTTTCTCTGACATAAGTTTCTGATAACAAGAAATTTTATCACAAGAAATCATTCAATGGATTTAATAATGCAAAGATAGTATACTTAGAATAAATTAATCTTAAAGATACCCACGTTAAAAAAAAAAACACCTCACAAAGAAGGAAATGAAAAGATAACTAAAGACAGCTCAATGTTTATGTACAAAAACACTTAATATTCTATTTTAGTTCAAGTTTCCCATTTTCCAGACAGGCAAACCAAACCATTCAATTTAGTTGACTTACCAAAATTATAGATAACCTGCAAATAGAAGTAGAAATACATTGTCAATTAATTTTTTAAATAATTTGTTAGTTCTTTCTTCCCACATCCTGACTATAAATTATTTTGGAGATCATGACTGATTTCTGAGAGACTTAACATGAAGTCAATTATCTCAATAGAGTGTTCACTACATAAATGGTCATCGAATCAAGTTCAACTTTAAGGTACTTTGTTCCACAAAATAATGTCAAACCCCTCCCCAAAACTGTGACTATATTTAACCTGTTGATACATACTTCAAAACATTTTGTAAATGGTATACAATCCTATACTTTCTAAAAGTAAATGTGGGATGTGGCTATACATAATTCTCTAAGGTTTTTTCTCAACATATCATCACAGATATTTCCTTTTCAGTACTTTATCTCTTTTTTTTATTTTACTGGAATATTTCTTTTTCTTTTTTGCTATCAAGATTACATTAGTTTATACAATGTGTATGATTTAGAGAAACAGGGTCACCCCCACTTTCACACCCACCATCAAGACACTCATAGTCCTCTACCATAGTTCCTTCCCACATTTTTCTCCCTTCCCTCTCCCACTCCAGTAGCGTCAGTTCTACAAGTCAGATTTCTAAGATTTTTATGGTTTAACTTTAACTGACACTTTGTTTTGCATTTCTGTGTGCCATATATAAGGGATGTACCCTGTATATATTTTTCCTTCTGATTTGTTTAACTCAGCATAATTCTCTTCACTTCCATCCAGGTCACAAATTGCAAACTTCTTTTGTATAGTTTTATCCTTCTTTAATCTACATTTTTTAATTGTCATTCTATAAACATCCCGTGTTTTTCTCAGCTACCACTGTATCAATGGTTATTTAATTGGGTTATATACAGTTTTTCACTATTATAAACAATGGTACACTACTGTTTTTTGACTTACATCTTGCAACTTAAATAAAAATTTCAAAAGAACAAATTCCTAAGGATGGAATTTCTGCATCAAAAATTATAACATTTTAGTAATTTTGGTAGGTATTACCAAATCATTTGGGACAATTAAAATTCTCATCAGAAATAAGTGAGAAGGTCTTATTTCCTCCTACCTTCATCAAGATTGAGTATTAATAATTAATAATTGTATTAATCATACCTAACAGGAAATTAAGAACACATCGTGATTTTTTTTTTTAAAGAGGCACGTATTTTATTTATTTATTTGTTTGTTTGTTTATTTATACATGCACTGGGTACAGTCAGAAGTGCAGGAGGGTGAGAGAATTCACCAGAGCCAGAGCGGGGAGCAGAGCAGGCAGAAGGACCGAAGCACACTGCTGAGGGGAGCAGCGGGAGGCAGGAGAGGTCTGCGCGCCATGTGGGACCCTCCTCCAGTGGCCGGGGAGCAGCCGGGGATCGAACCAGCGCCGTGGAGGTCGCGGGGAGCTTCGCAACCCAGCTCTCAACCGCTGCGCCACCGGGGAGGCCCCCACATCGTGATTTTTTACTCTATTTGAATTTTTTGGCAAATCAAAGTTGAGATTTTTTTTCTATATAAATTTATCCTTTATTCTCTACCCTCTTGATTAATTGACCTTTCCTGGTGCTATTTGTGAAAAGGAGACTAATAACAATAAACAGTCTCTGTCTCAAGACTGTGTAGAAAATATTTGAAAACATTCTTCTGATTCTAGGGAATGGCAAATACAATTCAGTGCTGAATATAATATAAATTCCAGCATTTCTTCTAACAACTTTGGCTGAATTTTTCATAAAACAAGGCAGAAATCAGTCCTATGTTACAAAAAGTACTAGAAATATGAAACATTTTAATTTGGTCTATATTTGGCAAAAATTCAAAACTTTCAAAAATTATCCCATTTAAAATTTCAACTCACTATTTATGTGATTTTCTCTTGAAATAATTTCTCCTTCGTGAACATAGACTCAAAACCAAAGAGAGATTCTTTCCAGTTTATACTTCAAAAGGAAACAAACAAAAAACAAGAGAAGTGTTTCAAGATTGCTATGGAAATTGACATTCCTACTGTGCATCTTAAGGACAACATGTGAGAGCTGTAGCAAAGCCTTTGAAGACTTAAAATGCATCAAATTAAAAACCACGTCCATTAAAAAAAAAAAAAAACTCTTCTGGCATCAATTCTCTCAACATTTCTCAGGGAAGAAAGTGTTTTTTTTTTTTTTAAAGACATGAACACAGTTATGAATAAACATTTTCTTTATAGAGACTATATAGATATTTCACAGTTAGATTTTAATGTTAAGATAAAAGTAAAGTTGATTTGTTTCAGTGAACATTACAGGGAAGTAAGCTAGAAAGAGAAAATAATTTTCAGATTGCAAGAAATTGGAGTGATTACTGAGTATCATCACCAGTCTTAAAGATTTGAAGGCAACTCTAAAAGAGAGTTCAACCACTTATCCATAATCCTTAAATCTTCTCCACAGGAGACTGGTCAAATGTTCATTTACTCAAATTTTAAATACATGCAATGATAGGGCACTCTTTACCTACTGGGGAAATCCCACTTAACCTCTGGGCAGTCATAACAATTAGTAAGTCCTAGGTATGTTCTGAAATCTGTTTTACTTAATGTTTATTGACCCTACTTATACACTGAAATTACACGGAAACTCTTGGTTGGCTAATTCAGCATCCATTCCCAACCCCTTCTTCCTTTCACCTTCTACCATTTGGGCAGGAAAACTAAATACTTAATTTTCTGGGTTCCATTGCAGCTAAGGATTGCTAACAGTAGCCAACCATGGCTAATGAAATATAAAAAAAGTTTATATGGGGGATCTAGAAAAGCTTTTTCCATCCATTCCCTCCTTCTTTCTGTCTTAAAGCTTAATAAAGCTAATAAACTTAATAGTGGTACAATTGGTACTTGCAACCAGGCCCTCACATTCTGAAACCACTGAACATTAGCAGACAACTACTTTTAGACTTCTTGTTTCTAAAACTTTTCCATCAATCCTGAGAAATTTTGACTCCGGATTTCTAATGCTTACACCAGAAGACATCTTATTTAAGACACATATAATACAGTCACATTGATAAGTCAAATATTTACTTCTTTTGGTGACACCTTGTATTTTTTTTAATAATTTTTTTTAAGATTTTATTTATTTATACAAGCACTGAGGTACAGGTCAGAGGCATGGGAAGGTGAGAGAATTCACTAGAGACAGAGTGGGGAACAGAACAGGCAGACAGACCAAAGACACTGCTGAGGGGAGCAGCAGACAAAGCAGATGAGGTCTGCCCTGCCATGTGGGAATCTCCTGGCCAGCTGAGAATTGAACCAGCACTGCAGAGGCTGTGGACAGCTTCACAGCACTGTGCTCAACCCACTGTGCCACTGGGGAGGCCTGACACCTTGTCTCTTAACAGAAAAAAATATTTTAATATGCTAATACAGTTAGCCAGGGTGGATATACTCTCATCTATTGAAGTAAAAAATCTAGAAATACATGATCAGATTATAACAATTTAAAACTATTAGATATTTTACACCAAAAAGCAAGAGAACTTAGTAAATGGAAGTTTACACTGAATTCTTTTGTAAGGCCACTAGAAGCAATTTTCTCTGTCTTAGTCAATTCCTTCTCTTTTCTTTCTTCTCATTCTATCTCTATCATACCTCACCTCCAAGTTCATATTAAATTAAGGTTTCTAAACCCTGGAGAAGCCTGATAGAATAATGCAGTTTGTTTTCTCTTTTTTCCAAATCTATCAGGATGTCAGTTTTCTGCAAATTACTTACACCCATAGCTTAATCTGAAAAAGGAGTACTGAATTTCAGCTTTCTTGGGATCATCAAATTTGAGCCTCAAGTTGTGATGTGATTTAAAGATAGTGATCTGCTATAATCATTTTAAAGTGATAGTAAAATGCCCCATCAGAAATAGATCTAAAACTTTTACTTATTTTTCTAGCTTTATTGATGAATATTATTAATAATGCTGTAATTAAGTAGTCTTTTGCAGTAACCAAAAAATGTCAGAATAAATATTAGTTTCTTCCGTAATTTACACCCAACTCAATCTTTTTCCAGGAAAAACTATAATCCTTTATGGAATTTTGATTTTATCAATTGCATTTCTGACTCAGTCAGCAGGATTGATCATATATCTCCCATCTACTTCAAAGAAAACTTTGAAGAAAGTTTTAATAGGAAGATAGTAGAGTATTAAAAGAAATGAACTTTGGCAAAAGTAACACCCAGTTTGATTTTGGATTTTGCCTCTTATGAACTGATTTGGGGCAAGTTGCTTAATGCCACTTTATTCATCATCAGTATAAACAGAGTAATTAAACCTACCTTATAGGTTTATTATGGTAATAAATTTAATATGTTTATGATATACATGTACATACACCTTAGCATCATCACCAGCACACAGCTATTCAATGAACAGCTATTATTATTTCTAAAAAAACTACTGCTATCCCTCAGACTTCAATGACACTACTCTCTTCAATACTATCCTAGTTTCCCCAAATTCTTTCTTTACATTGGGTGGAATATTTCAATATTGTGTCATATTTAGCATTATTAGAAAGTATTTGTACTTTCATATAAATTCCTTTTTAAAAATCTCCGAATCACTACATATCCTTTTTTTTGGAAACAGAATCTATGTGGTTTGGCCAGAGGCTTTAAAAAGACAGAAATTACAAAGGAGTATAATAGAGCCTTCAAATGTTAAAGGTATGCTTAAATTTGTGCTTTCCCAAAAGGTTACCCTGAGACCAGGATTTGAGTGCAAACAGTTATTTGGGGTAATGCTGGCAATAATGGCAAGAAAGTAGGTAAGGAATACAGAGAAGGGTGTCATCAATTCAACCATCACTGTGACTCGAGTTTGACCTCACTGAGGAAATTCTGGAACTAGTGCAAAACATACACCTGTGAATTATGGTACCCAAGAGACAAAGGAGCTGGGTATTTATATCCCAACCCCTGAGATTATTAATTGGTAGCTGCTCCCAAGGGTTAATTCCCTGGCATTCTGATCTATCAATCACAGATCACAGGGACAGTGATTCTCTGTGGTGCTGGGGGAAAAGTCATTGGATATTGTAATGAAAATACTGGAAGATGGAAATCAGAAAAAGCCTACTGAATGGTCAGAAGGATAGCAGGAAGTAGGTACTGATGGTGTGCACTTCAGGATACCAGGCCAAATCAAATCAGAGAACAGAGTCAAGACCAAGTCATGTCTTGTGACAGGATAAATCCCAGGAATAAAAATATTTCACAGAAGAAAACTAAGAAAAAAAAGTAAAAGGCTGAATTTTTTTGTGGGATATAAATGCTGGCAGCTCAAAATAAATCTGGAATTTTGGGTATGAAACACATTTTAGTATGAAACATATGGTATTATCAGCCCTTCTCCTAGTTACATGGGCACACCTCTACCTTGTGGGTGTACCTTTTTTTTTTTTTTGGTATCTTGCTGGCTACTGTATAGAGCATATTATACATGTTAAAGAACATACAGTCACACTTTTCAAAGCCTTTGGAGGAAGGGTCATTTTGGAACTTACTCTGCGATATAATCTTTCCTTCCTGAGGAAAAATCAGAAATCTCTGGATTCCAGAAATCCTTTATCTCACTAGCAAGCTGCACTGGTATGCTGCACAGAATATATTATGCATTGCCTACTTCTGCAGTGGAGATACAGAGTGAAGCTCAGTCTGTGGCTGAGGCCCAGAGTCTGAATTGTAGTAGACCTACAACTGTTAGAGAACCTGCAACCCCTGACTTCTCCCTTCCTGATTTTGTCAGCAAACACTTACGAAGCACCAACTTTTTTCTCACTTGTGTCTCTAGCAGTTACAGTGGCAAGCAAACCAGGAGTTGACATCCCCTCTTATAAGATGTTTTAGTAATCCATCTGTGCTAATGGCATCACAGTCATTATACTTTATTTTCAAGTCTAGGTCTGTCAAAATTTATCTCCACCCCAATCCAGCCCCATTTCTGATCAGCTTATCACTGGAGGAACCTCAGTCAATTCCATCTCTGAGACAAAAGATAACATAGCAAACCTCAGTGGGGTCCTTCTTAGACACAAGGGATGACATTATCATTAAAACAACTTGTAAAACGTTTGCGAAGAGCTACTCAATTGTTTTTGTTGGGCTTTTTTAAGGTATGATTACACCCAGGGAATTGAAAAACTCATTAGGACTTTTTCATGTAAGAATGATGGGTTTGCATTATACAGTCATGATCATCTAATCCATTGATTTTCCATTTTTTCATAAACCCCTGTGGATTTGATGTATTGGAATAAAGATATTTCTGCAGGGGGCAATTCTAACCTAAAAAAAATAATTCTCACAATTAAAGTGGAGTTAGTCTTAAATAAAAATATGTTTAAAGGGCTACTTTAAAATAATTTGGGAACATTTTGAAAGAAAAATCAATTAAACAATGTTTCTAGAGCCTTCCCTGAAGTTTATAAACTTTCAATTTTGTAGTCGGATTTGTTTTCAGAAAAGTAGACATAGAAGTGAACATCTTTGAAAATACAATTGACTCTTTATAGTTTGTGGGGTATCATTACCCTTAAAATATGATGACAAAACCGAGAATGGTTTTACTAAAATAAGCTCTACTGTAAATTATCCACACTCGTGAAGTTCCCACACACACTGATTGAATATTTTTTTAGGCACACACACACAAAAATTAACTTACTGGCATTTTCAAGTGAGAACATAGAAGCAAGGTAAGAAGGAAGAGGAAAATAAATTAGAAGGTTCAACTTCATCTTCACCATGTCAAGGAAACTAATGCTATTTTAAAAGGCAAAACGACAGTCCCTTCTTGCAGCTCTTTTATAATCTAATGGCTTTCTAGGTTTACTCCTGTAGGTTATTTGTGGCTAATGCAAAGTGGGTAGACTAAAGTAAGTTTGTTTGTTTTTAAATTCCTATAGGCGGGTGTTTACTTTCTACTTTACTGCAAACTCCATCATCCCCAACTATTCGTAAGCCCACCCTGACTTACACTTTGATTCATTCTGCCTGGTCTCTGTAGACATATGATTTATGACTCCTATCCAACATTCTCCCACCCAAACTACTCTATTTTTGTTCTCAGAACACTACTTATCCCCAAGGTTTCACTCTGTAATAGCCACCACCTCCTCCCACACTTTATTTCTTCTCTGGTATCCAAATCCAATTTATTCACAAAATTCATTTACATTGTAACTGGTGGCTGAAGCCAAAAAGCTATTACAGGTGGTACCCCCTGGAGGGGGTTGCTGGTGAGAATAGATAGCCCCAGGGAAAATGCTAAAAAGTATTGCATTTTGGGGTGGAGCCACTGATAAGAAATATAAGGGACTGCAGAAGGAACTGCGGATTATTCAGTCTTCGGTTTTCAGCACTTCAGATTCAGCACTTCAAATTCAACATTTAGATTCAGCATTTTTGGATCTTCAGTGATTTTTGGATCAGTCAACAATTTCAGTTCCCACTGCACTGATCTTCCAGAAGTTTGCTGTGGACCTCTGAAAGTGGAGGCTTCCAGCACCCAACCTCAGAGAGAAAAAGTTCGGAGGCTTTGCAAGCAGCCAAGTGACTGAAACTGTGACTGGTTTTGTTGCTGTTACAGCCTGGCAGAAGGAGAAGACCCAGAGCAGAGCACCTTGCTAGCTGTGAGTGTGGCTATTTATCAGGTGGTTCGGCTGCTGCAGCTGCTGTTTTGATGCCGTGCTAGGTCATCTCAGCATCTCCGGGAACATCTCCTGTTGTGTCTTCTGTTGTCTTCATGACTTGGAACTGGGCCTATAATCTGACTGCCAGCATGCTCCAGGTTGGCAGAAGCAGGAAGAGACCATCTTGGGCACATGCCCTATTGTTCAGGAGAGGAGCTCTCTATGTCCTCATTGGTGGGAAGACGCCATCTTAGCTGCTTTTGTTTAGGACTTGAAAACACTGAACACGGCTTCAGGTGAGGTAAACAGCCAATTTTAGCTTATTAAATCTTTGTTTTTTTCCTGGTTTGTTAAATAAATTCCATTGTTGTTGTTCTCTGAGACTGATTAGTCTTCAACTGTGAGTGCAGGTGAAGAACTCAGACAGTGCTGGTCACTGGGCAGTAAACTATTTGGGCAGTATCCATGGCTAGTTTTAGTGCTCATTGCTGCCATGTATCAATATGACAACTCCTGGGCCTCCCTGGTGGTGCAAGGGGTTAAGTCTCAGCACTATGAAGCTATCGGCAGACACTGCCACATTAGTTTAATCCCCGGCCAGGGAGCTAACCTACATGGCAAAGCAGACCTCTCCTGTCTCGCCCACTGCTCCACCCAAAGGTGTATTTCAGTGGATCCCCCTGTTCTGCTCCCCATTCTGTCTCTGGTAAATCCTCTCACCCCCCTACACCTCTGGCCTATACCCCAGCTCTTGTATGCATAAATAAATAAAAAAAATTAAAAATATATATATATGACAACTCCTTCATGAAGGGATTGTCACATTTATTATTTATAAGCAATAGATTACTTGTAAATGTTTAACAGTGTGTTCTTCCTGGAAAAAAAGGGGTATCTTTGATTTGTGGTATTTGCCAGTTTCTGTGATATAAGTTTTCTGCCATGATATGGCCAATTTCCAAACTTGGAGTACAAAAGTTGCCCACAATCTGGACTTCAGAGCTGATGAAAGCAGACTCCAGCATATCAGCATAGTTAGTCTTTCTTTTTAAAGATTTATATTTTTATTTATTTATAGACAATCTGGGGTATAGGCCAGAGGAGCAGGCAGTGGGAAGTAGAACAGGCAGACTGAAATACACTGCTGAGGGGAGCAGCAGGTGAGACAAGAGAGGACTGCTGCACCATTTGTGGGTTAGCTCCCTGGCCGGGGATCAAACTCAGCCCTCAGCAGTGATAGCATGGTAGTGCTAAGACTTAACCCCTACACCACCATGAAGGCCCATAGTTATTTTTATTAGATTAAATGGAACTATATTTTGTAACACTTATCAAGTTTATTTTTAAGAGGTAAGATGCTGGGCCTCCCCTGGTGGTACAGGCAGTTGAGTGCCACATTGTGAAGCTGTCCGCAGCCTCTGCAGCACTGGTTTTATCCCAGCCAGCCGGCTGGCCAAGGAGGGTCCCACCTGGCACAGCAGACCTCTCCTGTCATGCCCGTTGCTCCCCTCAGTAGTATATTTCATCAGTCTGCCTGTTCTGTTCCCCGCTCTGTATCTGGTGAATCCTCTCACCTGCCTGTGCATCTGGCCTGTACCCCAGTTCTTGTATAAAATAAATAAATAAATCTTTACCAAAAAAAAAAAGAGAGAGAGAGAGGTAAGATACTGTAGTAGAAGGAACACTGAGGAGACAGAACTGGCTTCTACTTCCAGTTCTGCCATTACATAACTAGGTGGCTCCAAAGCCACAGAATCACTCTGGGTCTCATGCAAAATATCAAGAGCACACTAAATAACACTAGCAAGTCTATAATTCAAATAATCATGTCTTTTATCACCCACCTAAAGTGAAATCTCATAGAATAGGCTATGTGGTAGCACAGTATGTCTCAGTACACTAAGCACAGTGCTTTGCACTAAACAGGTTCTGCATAAAGAGTTTTTGAATAAATCATTTGTCTAAGTGACAAGTGAAGTAGCCTGGGTATACGATAGTTCAATAGAAGATAACAGGGTATTATATTATATTTACATAAGAAACAAGTGATAATTTGAAGAATAATTTTTCTCTCTGAATATAGACACTTTCCAGGTTGACAAGAGATAGATGGGAAGTGTCACATTTAGAGGCACACCATGTTTGCTCCTTCCCTCCTTTTCAAGGACGACCCTAACTAAACAGCAAGCTGTCCTCATTTGATAGTGCCTCCTCATAGAAACTTCCTTCCCCAACCATCATTTTTCTATTTTCAAGATCATGTTATTGTGTATTTTTTGCCATTTACATTTTATCCTGTCATATGCCTCTGCAGATTTATCTCATAGAAAAGAGTGTCTTCTCTTCTACTTCTCTCATAATGCTACCTGTGAGCGCAAAGAATTTGAATTGTGGTTGAATGGGATGCTATTATTAATACTAATAGCAAATTACAAGAAGATGATATGTATTGAAGTAAAACTGGACATTAACAGAATGATAAATGAGATTCTATCTCAGTTTTGGTCAAGCCTTCAAAGACCCATATAGTACATAACAGTAAGAAGAGCCCTATGTAGAATTGCTAAAATTATGAAATGACTTATGCCAGCATTAAAAGCTCTAGCCATTAACAACTCTTGAGTTGAAAGAATGGGAGAAAAATTGTTTGAAAAGAGTTTTTGGAGGTATGGTTACCCCAAAGGAGAAAGACTACTTCTTCACTTTAAGTCAAATAAGAGCAAATGTAAGGGGATACTTGTACAGTTGGACAAGTACTTTTCAGAGTTGAAGAGAGCTTAAGTGCTGGTATAAGAAGTTATAACTAAACTAGCCTGAAAAAGCAATGCAAAGAAAAAGACAGAGTTTAGGTTTTCTGTTGACCAGATGAAGGCCACTCAGGAGGGGGAAACCTAGGGACATATTGACAGGACTGCCTGGAAGGGCAAAGTGACTCAAGAGAGAAGCAGTCACCAGAAATCTAAGAACATAGGACACAATGTCAAGATGAAAGCAGATACATGAAGCTTCACCTGTTTTAGAGGAAAGTGTTGTAGGTGAGGATCCCAAAAGGGAATACCCTGAAAAGATTACATGAAAGAGGCAACTTTGAAAATCTATGAAGTCGAATTTGTGTTATGAGAGAGTAAAGCTTTTGCTCTTAGCTTTTGCTCTTTTTTATCCCATTTGAGTGCTAGAGGATTCAAAGCCATAGCTAAAGACTAGAAGAGGAAATACCAATTCTCTCTCTCTCTTTCTTATTCTTTCTAAGTTTCAATCCTTGGTCAGTCTCTGGATTAGGATGAGAGAATACTTAAGGAAGACAATAGACTCAGATTATGATATTGAACTATGTATTCTGAAGCTTTGAGTATCTAGAGGACTATCAATTATCACAGAGTAATTTAAATAGCTATGAGTTCTACTCACAGATATATATAAAAGTCAGGGGAAGTTATTTTAAAAAGTGTGTTCATGAGACAGTGAGGAAAAAATAAAGCATTGGGGGGTGTTTTTTCTAGTGTGTGCAGCTCATTTACTATAATGGTGGCTGACAATTGAAAAAGGCTGATCTTCACCTCTTAAAGCCTTGAATGTCTTCCATTTTAGAACAATTAGAGACATTGGCTTGCCTGCCCTGAATCAAAGCACATGTTTTCTGAAAACTGAAAAAGCTATTCCTTCTTAGGAGGTGCCCCTCTATTTTACCTAATTATTAGTTTTCACACCATATGTTTTATATTGTTTTTTCATTGAATATACACAGTTTATTTCTACTCATCTATGGATTTTTAAATGGGCAAGACCTAGGCTCTGAAACACTGCTTGTAAAATTCTTTATAGTCTTTTTTTTTTTTTTTTTTTTTTAAATAGAGGCATGTTTTATTTATTTATTTGTTTGTTTGTTTTTTTGTTTATTCAGGCACTGGGTACAGTCAGAAGCGCGGGAGGGCGAGAGAATTCACCAGAGCCAGAGCGGGGAGCAGAGCAGGCAGAAGGACCGAAGTACACTGCTGAGGGGAGCAGCGGGCGGCAGGAGAGGTCTGCGCGCCATGTGGGACCCTCCTCCAGTGGCCGGGGAGCAGCCGGGGATCGAACCGGCGCCGCAGAGGCCGCGGGCAGCTTCGCAACCCAGCGCTCAACCGCTGAGCCACCGGGGAGGCCCTAAAATTCTTTATAAAGGAAAATATGTGTATCATTACCAAATCAATGGTTGAAACCCATCCCATTTGGAAATTGAGTTTTCCTATACTATGTGCATATTCCAATAGGGACTATATGTAAGAGGAAAATAAAAAATCTTTATTCAAAATGATAATCTCTCTAAGGAACTTGCTTTGCCAACTGCATGCCTCTCTGAGGATGTAGATGTTTTCCCCAGCAGGTTGGCATGGGGAAAAGAGAAGCTCATTATTACATCAGCATTGATTTGTCATGGTGTGTACAGTCAGGTACCCAGCACAGAAATGGCACAAGTGAAGAATTCCAGGCTGACTGTCTCTTGGGGGCCCAAGACACCACAAGTTGACAGAGTTAATAAAGACATATTCTAGGAATTATGAACCTGCCCATTATTTTTCTGGGACTAGCAGCCAAAACCAATAGCAAACAAATGACCCAATGCTGCCAGGATAGCAGGCATTCTTTACAACATTTCATGCCAATTATTTCTTCTCACACGACAAGCAGACATTAATTTTCAACCCCTGACCTATATTTCACTTATCTGGGTTTCAGACCAAAAGAAACACTAGCAGTCATAAAAATTCTACGACAACCTGCCACATGATGAGGAATCTCTTTAGGCTTCCAGCCAACAAGTTTGGTTTGAGTCTGCAAAATTTTCTAGGGTAGAAAGGCGAGGCAGGAGAAAAAGAGGATAATTGTCCTCCCTTCCTTGAGAGGTCTTATTTATCACTATATCTACCACATTCAGAAGGGTAGGAAAAAAATGATGGAAATAATCCAGTATCTACTTGTCTCCATGGTGTCTCAGGGGCCAATTGACCATGTCCTTGGCTGCTTCCCTTCTTCCAAGAGAATACTAATCATTTACATAAAACTTCCAAAAAAAGGATCTCCTGCCTGAAATATTTCAAAGACATGGGACTAGAATAGAGAACACTCTAGACATTGATATAATGTGGCTTTTGTGAATACAATGTCATTGCCAAAGGCACTTATAGTGGTTAAAAGGGATTTGAGTGTGATGGGGCATATCCACTCAATGCTTCCCCAGGGGCCCTAAAAAAAGAAAAAGTAATATCCCAAAGTGCTGAACATCTTCCCAGGGGTAGCTCTTTCAGGGAAAGAATTCAGCTCTGTGAAAACTCACCATGTGTTAATCTGAAAAAAGTATAATGAAAATATATTCTCAGTTCTCTAAAGCAGGCCCCAAATGCATAGAAATAACCAGATCAAAAAAAAAATTAAGATTATAGCCAAGTTCTAGGTGGATAGCGAGACCCACAGAGATTAATTTTCTAGGGCAACAGAATAAATGAAGAAACAGGGGTTTTAAATGAAATTCTTTTTTGCTTGACAACCATACCAAGGGCTTAAATAAGTAATTGTCAAACTCCACTATCTTAAATGATAATATTAGTTCAAGAGATAATAAGGGAAACATAGGGAAAGCCAACAGGAGGCACACTGCATTGTTACTCAAAGTAGACCCTCAAAGTCTTTCTATACTTCATTCAATTATTCATTCATTCACAAGTATGTGTTGAGTAACTATTACATTTCGGGTACCACACCATGTATTTTGTTAAGGCTGAAACTGTGAACAAGATAGACATAGGATTCCTGTCCTCATAGAGAGACAGAAGAGAGAGGATTACTGTACTTTGGGCAACAGACAAGCTTTAGCAGAGGTAACATCCAGGGCCTGTCCTCTTGACATACCTTAGTCAAGGCCACTGATCTTTGCAGAAGCAGGAATTCTAGTCTCAGCGATGCCACTCAATGAATGAGTGTTCTAAACAACTAATGAATACTTTCTGGCCCCAAATATACCATCTCTAAAATGAAAACAATGACATCCATTTTAACACTGGCTGTATATAGAGCTAAGACTCAAAGAAGATAAAGTTTTATAAAGTACTGTACAAATAAAAGACTTAATTACAAGTATTAGAAGACAGTTGTAAAATGCCTCCTAAGAGTTAGCGTTCTTGAATTGTTACCTAATTCAAGTCTGCTGTCAGAGATGAGCAACAAAGCAGAAAAATGGTGATTGTAAATAAGCATTTATACAACAAAGACTAAAAAGCATACAACACTAAGTTTTGTACATGGTTACAAGCTAGAACATATTATTTTGCATAGTTTTATTTGAACTTTTCACAAACTATGTAAGAAAAAGAACACATAAATTTTCCATTTACTACCTTGCAGAATTAAAAAGAAAAAAGTGACAAACAGCCTTTATTTTATAGGCAAGTGTGGTTTTCTTCCATGGAAAAATAGGTTTATTTTAGTTAATATTCAATGACTCCAGGGAAAGAAGTTAGGGGAACAATCCATGAGGTTTGTTTCTGGTTTGGGGTTTTCCCTGCTCTCCCTTCCCCTGGTCTTTCCACTGCAGCAAAGGAGCCAAGAACTGTGAGCAGGGGATTTCTTTTTTCATTCTCCCATAATTCAATAACATATTTTTTCCAAATGAAAAGGGGACAAGTACGTCTTCAGCTTTGATCCAGAATGATCACTTTCAGCTTCAGAGAGGATAATTAAAAGCAAATAAATTCAGGGATGTGCAATTGTATTCACTGAGAGGGATTTTTTCCTACATCTAAAACATAAATGAATTTAAATATTTTGAGTGGCTTTAACTCTAGGTAGAAAATATATTTTTTAATAGAGGTAACACATGAAAAAAAATCTCATAGATTTGTCTCTTGGGTTCCTTATGGCAACAAGAGCTTAAAGTGTTCTTTTTCTTAAGTGGTAAGAACAATGGGTTTAAATCCAAACCCAATGAAGAAATTGAAAGGTGCCACTGAGGGAGCAGTCAGTCAAAAAGACTGTCATTGAATGTTTTAGCACAAGAGGCACTGGGAATACACTGCAGCTTATCGAGAGTGGTTTCCTTGTCTGCAAGTCCTGGCACACATATCTGGGAAAGCTCTGACCCTTTAGCAAATAGACAGCTTGACTTCCTCACCTTAGCTGTGGTGGGTCCACCTCACCCAACAGCACACTTCCCATAGAGCAGAATATTAACTTGGCCTGGGATGATTTATCACATAGTTATTGTATGCATGGCAGGGTAGCTACAACAAGCAAACATTCTAATGCACTTTCACTCCAGGAAAGCAGAGACAAGGTAGAAAGGGAAGACCATTATAAGCTTAAATACTTAAAAACTTAGTGGGGTAAAGATTTAATACCAGACCCTTGCCAACAGAAGGAAAGAAAAAGGCATAAAGAACCCCAAACAAGCAATGGGAACCCCCCACACACATACACACACAAGTTCTGAAATTTGCCTATTATAGAATGCAGTTCTGCACACTGGCAGGAAAAACTGCAGAGAAATAACTTTTCAGTAAAATCAAAAGTCAAAAAATATTACTCTAAAGATACTATAAAAATATTACTATAAAGATACAGAAAAAAAAGAAGATTCTAGGCAGTTGGGTAATCACCAAACTCACAAAAAATGTCTTATAGAAACCTCAGCATGAGAGAAGCTACATCTTAACCAAAACCATCTGATAGCTGAACTCTGGATGCCTTGTAAACAGGATCTTTGCTTTTATTTTTTTTCCCCAGCAGCTGACTGCAATTTTAGTGGTTTAAATGAAGTTGGAATTTTTTTTTCTACAGATGAAACCTATATATTTGATGTTTGCATTTCTGAAATCTTTCTTTGACTATATAAGTTTCCTGTCAATATGAATACAAGTAATACTACACACACACACACACACATACACACACATTAAACATTGATATATTCAGATAGTGGGAGCATAGTCTTATATTTTTCTGCTGGTAACTCAGGTAGAACACAAAAATGTTTAACATGATTTACCCGTATTAGATTTAAAATCTGAATTTACTAGTTTACCCTGAGCCTAGCAGAATACATGAATAGGCACTGAGTACATTTTTGCTAAAATGAACTCATATAGTAAGCGCAATCAGCAAACTCATTATTTAATTGTAATTTTACCTTAATTGCTTGTATAAACTAAAATAATTTCCATGGAAATATTGCTAGTGTTGAGATAATAAGAAAGATCTGCTTAGATTTCATAAATGTGTTGGGATTTTACACCCTTCTTTTTACCAGCAGCTGCCAAGCCTCTGTCAATAATTGTATAGTGACATTTCAAGTCCTTGTGTCTTAAGTAAACAAATAAACCCAGCAGAATAAGAAGCAAATTTACAGAGTGTTATTTGAAGAATACTTAAAGGATTGCCTATAAGTGTTTTTCCTTCACCAATTTACCATTGGTATGATCTGAAATAATCACTAGCAATCTAGTTATTGGGCTCAAAGCATTAAATGGCTCTGGTAAAAGGCAAATACGTAAAAGATATAATCTTATACATTAAAACATGTGGGTTAAAATAACATTCTACTTAAAAGAATAATTTAAATTCTCCTAGTTTGTACATTCATCTGTGTTAGGCCCTCAGGCCTTCAACAACCCTCACCCCTTTTCCAGGTCTTCAGAGGATGTCTCAAACATACTCTTAAATACCTGTTTTTTGCAGTGACTACAGCTGGGTTCAGTCACCATTCCTTCAAGTGCCCCAGTCATTTATAGAGCCCTCCAGAAATCAAATCTATGCAAGGACTGTGTCACTACAAAGAATATTTCACTTCTAGTTCAATCCCAGGACTTACAGAGAAGTGTATCTCCTTTTCTTCCACCTTTAGTCCCTCCCTCTCTCCTCTCTCCTGCTTCACCAACTTCCCTTAAAATTTTAGTTAGGGTCTCTCTGCTCACCTTAAGCTCAGACAGCCAAACATCAGGGCTGGGGGACAGTTTTAGGTGGCTGAAAGCTTCATATGTGCTGACCCAGCCCATTCTGTGACAGCCAATGCTCTTTATTGAGAGTCCATGGCTGCTGCTTTCTCCAAGACATTCCTCAACATTTGTACAAATGTGCCTCTGGCAAACATAAGACAAAAAATTGCCAAATGTGCCTAAATTTCAGTTTCAGTTGAGAACACATCTACATATGGAAAGATGAACAAATAAATATTAATACAATATCAGCCACAAACATCTACACGATAACTCAAATTTTTTCAAACATTATTGAGTAATAAGTGACAAGTAAAATTTTTATCTATTTAAGGAGCACAAAGTGATGATTTAGTAATAATACATACACAACTGCTAAACGATAAGCACAAGAAGCTAGTTAACACACCCATCACTTCACACACTTACTTTACGTGTGTGTAGTCAAACACTTAAGATCTACACTCAGAAAATTTCAATTACAAAATACAGTATTATTAAATCTATGCACCATGCTGTGCAGTAGATTCCCCAGAATGTACTCTTCTTACAAGTGAAAGTTTGTAGCCTGTGATCAACTGTTTCCCCCATCTCTAGCCCCCGGGAACCACCAGTCTACTCTCTGCTTCTGTGAGTTTGCCTTTTTTTTTTTTTTTTTAAGATTCCATATGATAGTGAAATTTTATAGTATTTGACTTTCTGTGTCTGGTTTATTTCATTTAGCATAATGTCCTCCAGACTCTGAGATGAGTTGACCCCTCAACAGAGAACAGATCTCTGAATGACAGGGAGAATGAGATTTGATGTGAGACAACAATGAAGAGGGATATAAAGACTAACAAAATTAAGAAGCCAGAGGAGGTCCAGGGAGAAAAGTCCTCAGAGCCAGGTACCAGAGGAGAGACAGCCATGGTACATAGCAGGGAACACCTGGGTGTTGGAAATGGAAATGGAAGTCTATCAGAGATAAACTAAATCAGGCCTCAGTATTTCTGAAAATCAGTCTTAGAAACAAATAATTATCTTGTCCAATGAAATTCCACACAAAAGTTCTATTTCACATATTTTGTTATTAGTTTCTCTTGTAACTGGTTCTGTTCCATCTTCAGCCAGGCATAGCATCAGTCTCCATGACACCAAACATCCAGCCATTTCAGTCATAATCAAAACTCCACTTAACCAGCCAGCTGTTTTCTGTACATAACACTAAGCAATCAACTGGCCTAGCTTCATGCCTGGAATGATGGAAAAGACCAGATGTTTGGGCATTTTAAAAACATCAACTGTCAAGGAAAAACAGGAGTATTATTGTCATTTCACATACAATCTTAAAATGATCCACCTCGCACTTTTCTCATGAATCCAGCAAAAACCTAAGATACGCAAACACAAATACATGTACACATGTGCACTGAAAACGCTAGTGAGTGTGCTGAACAACATATGGAAGGGATGGGGGAGATAAATTATTTCACATAATGTCAACATTATAAAGTTTTAAAAGTTCCAGTTTCCTGCCCATTTGTGTTTTTTGCTGCCCTGTCTGCCCTGCTCTGCTCTCAGAAAATGATTCTTTCAGGCTCTTTTGCCCTCTTGTGTCAGGATATGGAAGACACCACCCACAAAAAGGCAAAAAAACTAGGAGGTGAAGAGAGGAGGAAGAAAATAGGTGATTCTTTCCCTTCTTTCTCTGTTTCCAATGATGTCTCCCTAAGCAGATCTTGTCAGGTAACTCCTCCTTCCAAGATTCTAGTTCCTACCAGATATTGCCATCTGTGGTTCTACACACTCCCTCTGCATCATCTATGTGATCTGTGTTCTCTGGACTATATTTCATCTACTGACAAAATCCTGGATGATTTATTTTTCAAGTTGGACTCTGACTGATATACAGGATAATCTGTAAAAGTAAACTATCTTCTCCACTTAGAGTTCAAAGAACAGCCTGAGGTCTATTAAGTAGCATCCAGGTGCTAAGTTCTTTGCCTTTTTTTCCTATCCTTGTTCTGTCAAGTGTTCCACTAGGAGTAATAATTTAAATATGTGTGTGTGTGTGTGTGAGAGAGAGAGAGTGAGAGAGAGCGAGAGAAAGATTTGGCAAAGCCAGTTACACTCAAAGTTTCCTCCTGTGAATCTTACAAGACAGGAGCCCCAAATCAAATGTCACAACTTTCTAGGATCAGAAAACAATCCTTTCTGCTTGCCTCCACTCTGTCAGCAAATTTATTTGTTTTCTTTTTCTTTTTGTGTGTGTATTTTTCTTATTGAGGTAATGTTGGTTTACAATACTATATAACTCAGAGGTATAGGTTCACACCTTTTCAGATGCGTATCACCACACTACATCCATGACCAAAGCACCAATAATCCTCCACCATAATCCATTTGGTTCCCTACCACTTTTGCTTCCCACCTTCACTATCCCTTAGTAGACTCATTTCTACAATCAGATTACTAGGGTTTGTTTTGGTTTGTTAGTTTTACATGTTCCTTTTTTCTGTTTCTGAATTTTCTATATTCCACATATGAGTGAAATCATCCAGTATTTTTCTTTCTCTTACTAACTTATTTTTTTAGCATCATCTCTACCACTTCTATCCATACAATCAACAATGGTAAGATTTCATACTTTTTCAGAGTTGAGTAGTATTCTACTGTGTATATATACCACATCTTCCTAATCTACTTATCTGTATGTGGGCATTTAGGTTGTTGCCATAACTTGACTATTGTAAATAGTGCTGAAGTGAACTTAGAGGTGCAAATATCCCTTTAAATTTGTATTTTGAATTCTTCCAGTAGATACCTAAGAGTGGAATTGCCAGAGCATATGGTAGATCTAGCTTTAATATCTTAAGAAATCTCCATACTCTTTTTCATAGAGGCTGGACCAATCTACATTTCCACTAAGAATGTAGGAAGGTTCCTTTTTCTCTACATCCTCACCAACACTATAACTCAGAGGACCATTTTCACAGGAGTAAGGTGTTATCTCACCTGTGGCTTTGATTTGTATTTCCCTGATAATAAGTGATGATGATCATTTTTTGATGTTGTGCATCTGTATTCTTGAGTAATTGTCAGTGTTCCCCCACCCCATCCCCGCCACCACTCCCCAGCACATCCCTACCAGAGGCTGGATCCCGCCAGGCCCCTCCCTCACCTCTGATTCAGCTGCAAAATCAGGTCTCCAGACCTACAGAAACCAACAAAGGCCAAAAACCTAAGATCACATAAAACCATAGCACCACATGCAGGAAAAGGAGCAGTACAAATCTGTAAATTACTACTAAAAATACTTTTCTTAAAAATAGGGAGATCTGAAGCAGCAAAACAGGCAGACAAAAGAACACAACACATGGCACCTTAAGACCTCAAGAGACTTGAGGTCACAGGACTGCTTCAGTGTCAGTAGCTGAAATTGAGGTCTGCAGGTCTGCCTTTAGGACCATGGGCCAGCATCCTGCCTGCTGGGTTTTTGGGGCAGCAGGACTAGCCAACGGTCATGGGAAGACAAGGTGGGGTCAGATTACAGGGCTGATTCAATATCCGCACTGAAGTCAATGGGGATCCCTTCAGGAATATCAGAAATGTGTCTTCCAATGGGTCTCTGGGAAAGCAGGATTATCCCTGGTCTGTGACTGGATTAAATTGCTAAAATACTCTATAAAATATTTGAACAATAGACATTCAATGAGAACAAAAGGAGAATGAAGAGGTAACAGTAATCAAAAGGAGAATTCAATAAAATTTTCCAGAGTTGAAGGACATGACTTTGCAGCTTGAAAGGACCCAAATGAGTGCTAAGCATGATGAATGAAATTAGGCCCCACACCAAACTTCATCACTGTGAAATTTTAGAACAAGGGAGGCATTGAAGAGTGGTAGGGAGGGAACAAACACTATAATAGGAGTGCAAAATTAGAAAAGTAAGGACTTTCATACAAAATTTCAGAATCACAATTATAGAAATCTTTTTTTAAATTCTAACAACTAAAATCTGAGGACAATGAAAATATGTCCTCAAAATTTTGAGGGGAAAATATTTGCAAACCAGAATTCACAATGATATGTGAAAGTATTAAGATAGGGACATTTTCAGAGGTACAAAATTTTATTTTCTAAGAAACTACTGAAGAATGTGTTCCTCCATTCAGTACAAGACAGTAAACTAAGAAGGAGGAAGATACAGAATTTAGGAAACAAGGGATAAAATAGAGAAAAAAGGAAGACCCTGAAGGAAAAATCTCAGGATGACAGCAGAACCACAGAGCTAGAGAGCAACTGGTCTACAATTGGAATAGGTGAAAGATAATAGGATATATATCTTCAAGATGAGTCTAATAGAAAGCTAATGTTCCTAAAGCTTTTGAGATGATAATCCCACAACTGGTCATGGATAGTGAAAAAAATCACAGAAAACTAAAAGAATAAAAACAAATACTTAATGACTTCAGGGAGAACAAAATATTCAGGAAAAATAATCAAAGCATACTACTTAAGTTCATCCATTTGTAACAATTACACAGTCATAAAAATATAAACCTTCATTGTTGGCCTAATCAAATAGCCACCTTGGGAGGAAGGAGGGATCAGAAGTGGAGTATGGTCAAGGCAAGTAGTTGAAAAGCATTAAGTAGACATGCTCTAGAGTGGTAAATCAAGGACAGTGCAAGAAATATTTTCCATTTAAATATCATTCATTGACCTCTAATGCTTTATCTGCAATCCTATGAGTACAGCAAAATTTGAGCATATAACAAAGGCTAAACAAAATATTTTAAAGTAGTTATCTATAAATTTATTTGAAGGGAGCTTATATATTGATAGACAAGTTTTAAATATAATTAAGAGTATATCATCTGTCCATGTCTTCTAGTGAGTAGTCAAAATAAATGAAAAACAAGTCAGTATGAAAGCCACTAAAAATCTCACTGTTACTTCTATTTGATTTTATTAGACACACTAGCAGCTCCACCTTTACCCATATGCAATCCTAGAATCCAGCACTTAAGCATCAGTACCGGGTTGATATGAATGTAGGAATAAAGCTCACAGACTGGAATTCTGAGCTCAATGGATATCTGTGCCATTCCTGTTAATCCTTTACCAAATCATTCAGAAATCTTTAGCTGTTATTTCTCACTGCACCCATAGTTTTCAAATATTTCTTCTAGCAAATGCAGTCTTAATAAATTTGAGAGAAAAAAAAAATGTAAGCCTAATCAAAGGAAAACTGATGGCTTTTCTGACATTCTATAAGATGAACAATGGCATTTAAAAGAACTTAATAGCTTTCCTTATTCATTCATTTTTAAAATAAACCTGTAATTGGATCATTTGGTTTTAATAGTTCCTTTGATTTAAGAAGCAGATGAATTATAAATGGTATTTATAAGTTTGTGTCAAAGAGAAATTTATTAAGAATCATGGTTAAATTTGAAAAGACCAGTATGAGAATTAGCAGAATTTCTCCTGATAACCCTGAGATTTTTTTTTCAGAATATTTTAAAAATTATTTAGCACTTAATTATTATAATTTGGGATACTGGGAGGATTTTTCTATTTCATGGCAATTTTAACTATCATAAAAATGGTTTAATATCACTCAAATGTGGATTTGAAACTTTTTTAAAATTTTTTTTAAGATTTATTTATTTATGCATACAAGAGCTGGGGTACAGGCCAGAGTTGCGGGGGTGAGAGGATCCACCAGAAACAGAGTGGGGAACAGAACAGGCAGACTGACTGAAATACATTGCTGAGGGGGGCAGCGGGCGAGACAGGAGCGGTCTGCCTCGCCATATGGGTTTCTCCCTGGCCGGCCAGAGATCAAACCCATGATTCAGAGACTGTGGATTCTTCATAGTGCAGTGCTTAACCCATTGAGCCACCAGGGAGGCCCTGGACCATTTTTTGTAGACAGTTAAAACTGGAACAAAACAGAAAAATACTTCCAATACATTATTCCATTGGACATGAGAAAGCTACAGAAAAGCCTGAAGAAGCAAAGTATTTACATATTACTGCTTGGCAAAATATCTGTAAGTGCACAATAATAGGGAGTAATTTTATCTGCAAATTCAAGACACCTTAAAAGACTAATAAAATGAAAATATTAAAATTAAAATCCTTTATCGAGTTTGAGACTATAATATACATATATTCATGTACATATACATTTATATCTTTTTTGAATGGTATTTCTATGCTTATAAAAATGCTGTACTCATTTTAAGGGAGTTTAGATACTAAATTTTACAGAAACTCTTTGGGGATTTATATGAAAGCTAAAGTAACATACCTAAGCAAAATTCTAAGAGGAGCTGTTTTTAAGCAAAATGAATTGGAAGGCAATAAAGTGTTTATCCATTAGAATGTTTAAACACAAAATCCTCTACTCTGAGTCATAAGATTAAAGTTGCATTTCATTCTCCTCCTTATACCAGTATAGAAACTATAAAGGCAGTTAGCATATTGGTTCTTCTTTTAGTTTCTGCCAATTGTCTGCCAGAGATAAAGATAATGACCTCTTTCAACTACAATTACTCCATCTGAAATAAGGAAAGCAAAACTTTCTAAAATTCTAAGATTTTGCAATTGTAGGAGAAAAGGACTCTACATTTCATGATATTGTGCCACATCCATTGATACACTTTGCAAAGAACTTTAGAATTCAGTGGATCTTTGTGATTCTTTTATTATCATTACTTGGGAATTACTAGCCTCCTTATTCATACATGCATTGATCTTATCATTAATTTATTGCCAATTATTTTCTATTATAAACACTGAGGTGTTCACTTTGTCTTTAGTAGCAGTATGACAGGAAATAAGAAACTCACCTTCAAATTCTATTGTATAGCCACAGTCACTTTTGTTTCAAGACAAAAAAAAAGTAGGGAAAAAAAGGGGGGGGCCGGGGAGGAGGTATGGATTTAGAGCACCACCATCTCTTGTGTTGCAATCAACTAGAAAATCAGAGAAAACACAGGAAACAATGATTTACAGACATTAGAAAAGCAGCATTGTAAGATTGTGACCTCTGAGAGAATGAAAACAGACAATAACAGCTCTGCATTCACCAGATTACTTCCTGAAAGCCATTTTGAAGCAACAGGCAGGAGCAATAATTAGTTTTGAGTCAAGTAATGTCTCTGAGTTAAAGAAGCAGAGATCGGAAAGGTAAAACCTACAGAGCATGATACCACTATAAGGTATCATGACTTTGGCTACTGAGACTTTGGCTACTTAACTATGTATGCATGAGAGGAAATGGCTCAAAGCTGTGAAAAGAACTATATGAGAGAAGTAATTGGAAAAACTTCTACATCTCACAGAAATCTAAGAATAGTTCCCAACAGACAGAATGGGGGAGGGGAGAGGAGCATAGAGAGCATTAAGTAGAATCCTCAGAAGGGTATCACATGTCAAGTTACAAAATAATATTTCTGAAAATGTATGATAAAAAAGATCTTAAAATCATCCAGAAAGATAAGACATATTGTCACACATTAGAGACAAAGCAATAAAGAGCAAGATGACAGCAGACTTGGCATCGGAAACTATGCAAATGAAATGCATTAAAAGGAAAAAACAAAACATCTACATATAGCTCTTTACCAAAGGAAAATATCTTTTAAAGATGATGAATAAATATGCCTTTCCAGATTTAAAAAACTAAGATAATTCATCACCACCAAAACTCCATTCAAAAAAGTCAAAGAAACTTTCTTAGGCAGAACTAAATTAACACCAGATAGAGTTAACTCTTCTTGGAGGATTGAAGAAAATCAGAAATTATAAATATGTAGGAAATGTGAATAATAATTTTATCATTTTAAAACTATCTTCAAAATATAATTGACTTTAAAGCAAATATAATAACAGTATAAATTAGAATTTATAACCTATGTGGAAGTTAAATATATGATAACTATAGCACAAAAGATAAGTTAACAGAAGTAGACTATTATTATAGTATAGTAGTATAAAGTTATTATACTACACATGAAAAGGTTCAATATTATTTGAAGGCAGACTGTAGTAAATTTAAGGTACACACTGTCAACCCAAGAGACACTAATTAAATAGCAAAACAATGAGGTATACTTCAACAATGTAAATGAAATATAATTATTAAAAATTGTATTTTAAATTTTTAATTAAAATTTTTTAATAAGAAATAAGAGGTCCTGTCTGGTGGCGCAAGGGGTTATGTTAAGACACAACCTATGAAGCTATCCGCAGCCACTGCAACACAGTTCGCTCCCCGACCAGCCAGGAAACATCCCACATGGCGCAGCAGACCTCTCCTGACTCGCCCGCTGCTCCCCTCAGCAGTGTATTTCAGTCGATCTACCTGTTCTGTTTCCCACTCTGTCTCTGGCGAATCCTCTCACTCCCCACACCTCTGGCCTGTACCCCAGTTCTTCTATGCATAAAGAAATAAATCTTTTTTAAAAAATAGTAAGTTGATCTCAATAAAAAGAAAGGGAAGAGGAAAAAGAAACAAATATGTGAGGCAAACAGAAAAAAATAGCAAGACAGTAGATTAATCCAACCATATGCATAGATTTCCATGTTGAATGAAAAATGACTAAAGTACTCTTTATTTTTTTTAAGATTTATTTATTTATGTATACAAGAGCTGGGGTACAGGCCAGAGATGAGGGAGGTAAGAGGATTCACCAGAGACAGTGGGGAACAGAACAGGCAGACTGACTGAAATACACTGCTGAGGGGAGCAGTGGGCAAGACAGGAGAGGTCTGCTGGGCCATATGGGTTTCTCTCTGGCCTGCAGGGGATCGAACTCATGCTGCAGTGGCTGCGGATTGCTTCATAGTGCAATGCTTAATCGCTTGCGCCACCAGGGAGGCCCCTAAAGTACTCTTTATATGTAAAGATACAGATAGTTTGCAAAGGGAATAAAAATATACATATCATGCTAACATTAATCAAGAGAACATTTAGGTGGCAATATTAATATTAGGCAAAGTACACTTCAAGACAGAGTATTATCATCAATAAAGAAGGGCATTGTGTAATAACAAATGGGTTAATTCATCAAGAAGATATAACAATCCTAAATGTGCATGTACCTAGTAAAAGAGCTTCAAAATACAAAATGTAAACTCACAAAATGGAAAGATGTAGAAATCTAGTACTTCAAGAGAGTAGTTTAAATCAGTTCTTTAGCTGTTTCAACATTCATTGAACACTTCAATGTTCTAGGCTCTGCAATCACAGATGGAAAAAAGATGGATATCTTTTATGTGTATAAGATGTCACTGGGGTATAGTGTTTACCCTTAAAAAACTTGTAATCTAGCTAATTGTGTGTGTGTGCACACGCACATATGTATGCACCTGCACGTACAGGCTATATATAAACCACTTAGAAAGCAAGAGACTAGGTTATAATCATGAAATAACCTGAGTAATACTATTTGAGCTCAGGAAATTAGTGCAAATTACCTAGAAACAGTTTCATGAAGAAGATGCTTTAGAGCTGAATATTGAAAAAAAAAAAGTTGCATATATACAAAAAAAGAGGGAGACAGGGAATGCCTACTAGTGACAACAAGATGAGAAAGACTCAGATAGGTATGAGCATATTCTGTTTAGTTAGAGGCAGGTAATGTTATAAGATAGCTAAAAATAGAGCTGAACATATAAAAGAGGAAAGAGGGTTATAAACTGGGGCAAGAAAATGAACTTGAATCCCAGATTGTTGTTGAGACTAGGTTTGCTAAATTTCATCCCCAAATCCCAACTAAATGATTCTGCTTCACTTAGGTAGGGTAACAGGCAGAAATACAAGAGTTCAGAGAATTCCCAAAATAATAAAGAAAAAGGTTTCAATGACACGGAAGTAATTTCTTTAGAACTCAGAAATATCTAAAATTAAAGGAAAAACTTTACCTGAACCAAGATTTTACTGGTATTTTAAAGACAAAGTTTCTTTAAGCAACTAACAAATATGCATCACTGTTGACACCAACCATCATCAAACAAAACAGAAAATAGCAACAGTATACAGGATTAAAGTATTAAAATCACTGATACTCCCGCAGACTGGTAGAGTCCTGGCTCTACTCAAATGACAGGGCCTTCAGCATACCAGAGGATATTCCCATTGCAATTTGTCAGCATATTAGCAAATGTTCTTGGTGGCTGGAACACACAGTCCAGGAATATATCCTTACCCTCACGTGTGGCTCAAATCACCTCAGTGCCCTGTAACTCTCCTCTGCTGCTCCTTCTAATGGCCTCGAATGCCAATTAACCATCTCAATCATCTCTGCATCTAAATTTAGATATAGCTATCAAGTTTGAATGCCTGATATGACTAATTATGTTGCAGAACTGTGAAGCAATCAGTCCTAAAATGGAAAAGTGGGGGAAAAAGGAAATCCCTAGAGGTAAATCTAACATGGTTCCTGTCCCTATTGAAGTTTCATAAGATCACAGCTGAAAGAACATTCTACCATAAACTGAAGGGCTCTACGTTAACAGCAGGAATCAAAACCTCATCCACAAATGCTCTCCCCCTTATTCAGCATAACCACCATAAATTCTAAAATAGTAACATTGCCTTATATTGCCACCTAGTGTATGTTAACAATAACTGAACTCAAAGGTGATATTTTTGTACAGTCACCTTCCAAGGGTTTCCTGGTAGACTTGATCATGCACCACATTGGGATTCCTAGTGTGATTCCTCATTCTATTTCAGGGCATATCAATGAAAGTATAATCATGGATTTAATTTATGTTAGTTAAACTCCCATTTTGTGGATAATCCTCAGATTCTCCAAAACTGCACACTGTTCCCCAGGAATATTCTTTCTCAACATTTAGCAGTCATCTCTCTGCCACCTTTCCTTCTCCTTACTCTCCCTGATTATTGGAGTGTGAACTCTATATACAACCTGGACATTTTAATAGCATTATTTCAACTACGATGTAATTGGAAAGAGGGAGAATGTAACAAAAATAAAAATAATCCCAGGATTAATTATATAAGAGGCCCCATTTTCTTCCAAGCAATCATTAGCTTATAAAAGCTCCCAAAGCCATTTCCAGACAGGGCGTATGAAAAGATTTGAAAAAATGATATTTCAGATAGCATAATTCACTCAAAGAACATTTAGGCCTACATTACTACCTTTAATTCAGACTTTTCCATATCAGGCAAAATAGCATTTTTGAATAGTTAGACGAAGATGGGGTGTAGAAACATGAATGGGATGCCTTTCTCAGATTGCCTTGGAGTTTGGTTTGCCAGATTGATATGCAATATTTAGGACATACTTAGATGAAAAAAAAATTATTTGTTATTTACCTAAAATGCAAATGTAACTGAGTACCTTGTATTTTATAGGGCAATCCTACATGGGGTGAAACAAAAGAAAAAATTAGGAAAAATAACTAGACTCCTACAAGAGCCTAAGTCATTTTTGTGGAAATAGTGATTTGGCTAGGTTCCAAGGATCAGCATCAAAGCCAAGGACCAATACCGTAACATTCAAATTATACTTTGCACTTAGTTGATGTTGTAAAATTTATAAATCATTTCACAACCATTATATTATCTGAACCCACTCACAACAACAGTGATGTGGGTGTTTTTATAAGCATTTCAAGGCTCACAGATGTTAAGGAAATGGCATTGTGATCCACATAGAGATAGAAAGAACAGAAGAACTTGAATATAAGTCTCTCAGTATGATGCATTGTCTACAAATTAAGAAAAAGTTCGTGTGGACATTACACAAAATTTTTTAATTCCTGAGGTACAGAGGAAAAATATCTGGCAAACCCGGCATAAAACTAGCACATAAGACCAAGAAAATGAAAAAATATTCTCAGACAGAGTCACTGAGCTCTGTTACATACCTTCTGACTATAGGGTCCATAAAAAAAAAAATCTACTTTATTTCCCAAGTAGGATGAGAAAGTATTTTTCTTGTGTCACTTTATTCACATGCAGCCCAAATCTATAAATCTCTAACCACTAGTCTTTATAAGCCATTTATATGTCCCAGAAATCTTTAGTAAAATCACAGGATAATCCAAATATGTGTAACTTAAAGTTCATTTTATTTAGGTCTTTACATTTTAAATTGAGAAAACAATCTTATAATTATTTTGGTTAATCAGAGTCATTTTAAATTGTAGAGCAGTGACAGCAGGTGTTCATAGTATACATTATACTCCCTAGCACAGTTTCTTTTACCTGTGGTCCTCAAATTCCAATATTCATGAAATTCCCTGAGGAGCTTCTTCAACTGCATACTCCTAAGATCCTCAGAGATTCTGATTCTATATATCTTGAGATAATATATCTATGCAAGTCCTACTGGTATCATCCTATCTATCTTCCCATCATTCTTATTCCAGAGAACCATAGTGTGCTGAAGTCACTTGGGATCTTGTTAAAATACAGATTCTGGGGCAGTAATTTGGGAAAGGAGCCAGAGATTCTGAATTCTAATAAGCACTCAGGTAGCTTTATCCCCACCCACCCCCCATTTTAATTCTGAGTATTTCCAATTCTTTATGTATCCAAATCACCACAGCCTGAATTCCGAGTTTATAAAATGTGATGGATTTTATGGATGTTTCCTGTTCGATGCTGAAACAGATTTTTGCCTAAATCTTCTCCATAACACTGTTCTTTGCTGCATCTATATGTTCTGAGTCTGTTTACATCATCGTCTCTGCTCTGGGAGTAAAAGGGTTAAACCCCTACAAATGTATATTTTCAGACCATGCCCACCACAGGTGCCCCAATAATCCTCTCTCGTGTTCCATGGGGGCCCCTTCTCTCCATCATTTCCACCGCCCTCTTCACCTGTGACCCAGTTCTGCAAATAGGTGTCAGAACTTTATTATTGGTTTGATTTTTACTGATTCTTTCTTATGTTTCTCCATATTCCACATACAGTAGAATACTACTCATAGAATCTTAAAATATCTATGAAGTGAACAATATTATTGTCTTCATTGTAATGATGAGGATGGAGACACAAAAAAAGAGCAGACAGGTAATAATTATATATAATATAATAATCAAATCCCAGTGATAGGCTATATGTATCACATTCAAACTAAAACCAAAATATTAAATTAGGGTTCCTCTTCCATTATGCCATAGAGACATACAAAATTCACTTCATAACATGTTTTGTAACACTTACATGCTTCCATTGCAATGGATAGGTAGACCATATAAATCTTGGGTTTTCTAGAAATGACCAGAACATACACCTATTTTAATATATCAGACATCTAAAGAACTATTGCAGCATTGATGTAGACAACTTATTTGAGTTCTATGACCAAATCAAAGGGAAAAAAAAATGTTCACATACTTATTATTGTATCCATACTCTTTATTATTTCTATTATTATCCTTCTTTTACATGTTATTTCTTGCAACCAGATAATAGCTCCAATCTACTTTTCTTAAAATAACACAGAATATAGTCTCTAAACGTCTAACATGATTTAGATATGCTTGGTTGAGCAGAAAATATTCTCTTGTCTCTTTTGGTTTTATGATCCTATTATCTTTACAGAAAGAGCTAAGAGTATTTCCACATTGAGCACTTAGTGATAACTATATATTCCTTAGTTTGCTTAAGTATGTATCCTTTGTTGCTCTGAATTACTGTTTCCTAGAATAAAAAGGAAGCTGTATGTTTATCAAAATGCATTCATGCAGGCAGCTGTGAGAGTGAGATGAGAAAGAAAACACAAGGATTACATATAAGCCTCTGAATAATCTCATAATCTGGCCCTGCGATCAATCATTATGGTCCTTTGAAAGTCCTACTTTGTGTCTGAAGAGAATAAGCACAATCCAAGAGAGTAAAACGATGAAGGCAAAGAGATAAGAAAAAATTAGAATAACAGTTTGTTCCAATTATAAAAGTGAGACTTCCACTATTGAGTTACTCACCTTTCTTCTTATCCTTAGTTTTGCTGCTGTGAAAGGAATAGAGATTTTGAAGTCAGACAGATCCCAATTTGAATATGAATATGGCATCAGTCGGTTTACTTAGACTCAGTCTCAGTTTCTTTATGAAATGTAGACATCCCTCCTCCTCCAACAGTACATTGGATAAATAGATGTATGGAGGTTGGGCTTGGACATAGAACAACAAAAAGCAGCTGTTTCTAGTGACAGCTTGTTATTAATAGTTACTACTTATTCATCTGTTCAACTTCCAACAAATATTTATTACCACCTCTCTGTGGCAGGAATACAGTGAAGTCCTAGGAATACAATGAAAAAGGAGATAGTTTCTGTCTTCAAGAAGATATGTTTATCCTTTGATTACGCATAGCAATCAAAATCCCACCATCATTCCCCACTGTTCCCCCTACCCTCCCTCTCCCCAACACAATTCTTCTTCCAAAGTCACAATTGCCCTATGTATCAAATACAATGGATCCGTTTGGGTCTTCAATGAAATCTTTTTGTGGCCTAGAAATATCATTTAATCATCTTTCTGGTGTCTAGCATATGCACTCTCTCCTGATTTCCTTCTAGCTGGGAAACTTCTCAGTCTCCGTTACTGTTTTTTCTCCTGCTATTACCCCTTTAGTTAGTATTTTCTAGCTTTCTGATTTTTTGCCCTTTTTCCTTTTTACACGATATTAATCGTTCTTGATCTTTTCAGTCATAAACTCCTTTAAGGGGCCTCCCCTGGTGACGCAGCTGGAAGCTGCCCACAGCCTCTGCAGTGCCAGTTCGATGCCCAGCCACCTGCAAGGGTCCACCATGGCCGACAGAACTCTCCTGCCACGCCCGCTGCTCCCCTCAGCAGTGTATTTCGTCAGTCTGTCTGTTCTGCTCCCCGCTCTGGCTCTGATGAATTCTCTCACCCTCCCACACTTCTCATTATACCCAGTGCTTGTATAAATAAATAAATAAATAAATAAATCTTTTAAAAAATTAAAAATTAATTTAAGAATCTGAAAGTACTGGGCCTCCCCTGGTGGCACAGCGGTTGAGCGCTGGGTTGCGAGGCTGCCCACAGCCTCTGCAGTGCCAGTTCGATCCCCGGCCACCAGTGAGGGTCCCACTAAAAAAAAAAAAAAAAAAAATTAGAGAAAAATAATTAAGCTGCAAGCAATTCACAGAGATTAAAAAAATGAAACGGTTGAATTAAAAAAAAAACAATAGAGGGACTCAACAATAGACTTAATGAAGAGGAGGAACAAAGTATCAGGATGGAAGACAGTTTAATGTAAAGTATCCAAAAAGTCCAGTAAAAAGAAAAACAACTTAAAAAATGATAATAACAAAACAGACTTATGGCACAGCATCAAAAAGAACAACATTCACATTATAGGAGTTCCAGAATGAGAAAAGAGAGAGAATGGGGCTGAAATCCTATTTGGATAAATAGTAAGAATTTTTTTCAAACTGTAGGAAGACACAGACATCCATATACAAGAAGCACAAAAAGTTCCAAACCAAATAAAGCCAAACACACACACACACAGAGAGAGAGAGAGACACACACACACACACCCCCCCAAGACATTATATTTAAAATAGCAAATATTAAAGAGAAAGAGAATCCTTAAAGCACACAGAGGAAAACAAGGAGTCACATCTAAGGGAAAACTCTCATAAGACTATCAGCAGATTTCTCAGCAGAAACATTATAGACCAAAGAGAATGACATGATGTATTCAAAGTGTTGAAAGGAAAAGACCTTCAGCCAAGAATTTTCTATACTGCTAGTCTAACACCCAGAACTGGAGGAATGATAAACAGCTTTATAAACAAACAACAATTAAAGGACTTAATCTCCTCTAAATTAGCCTTGCAAGAATTAATAAAGGGATTTCTATAAAATGAAAATAAACCTCACTTAGAAGCAATTAGACACCAATAATATAAAATATCGGGGAGAGGAGACTAAACAAGAAGCAAAAAGGAGCAATAGCATAAATACAGCGTTAAACTAGGAATTAGACCAGCTGGGCTTAATAGACATTTAAAGGGCATTGCACCCCTCAAAAATCTGAATGCACATATCTTAAGTAGACACGGACATTTTCAAGAATAGACCACAAGTTAGACCACCAAAAGAAGTACCAATAAATTCATGAAGCCAGAAATCATATCAAGTATCTTTTGTGATCACAGTGGTATCAAACCAGAAATCAAAAACAAAAAGAAAGTGAGAGAATGCTTCAAATTGTGAAAACTAAACAATATGCAACTGAATAATCATTGGGTTAATGAAGAAATGAAAGAAGTTAAAAAAACACCTGAAGACAAATGAAAATTAAGACACAAGCTACCAGAAACTATGGGGTGTAGCAAGATAGTACTAAGAGGGAAATTTACAGCAACATTGGCCTACATCAAGAAACAGCAACAATCTTAAATAAATAATCTAACCTTATACCCTAGGAACAAGAGAAAGAAGAACAAATGAAACCATACACAAAAATTAACTCAAAATGGATTAAAGGCATGTATGTAAGATTTGAAACCATAAGTTACATTTAAAACATAGAACACTCTAACACAGTAGCCACTCTAACAGTTGGGAAGTCAACTATCCAGGCAACAGAAACAAATGCAAAAATAAAAAAAATTGGACTACAACAGACTAAAATGCTTCTGCACAGCACAAGAAACTATCACTAAAACAAAATTAAGATACTCTAGCAAATGGGAGAAACTATTTACATATCATACAATGTTATTATCGAAGGTCTACCAAGAACACATACAACTCAACAACAAAAAAACAAATACCCAATCAAAAAATCGACAAAAGATCTAAATAGATGCTTTTCTAAAGATTACACATAGATAGCCAATGGGTACATGAAAAAATGCCCATCATGATCACTTACCATCAAGGAAATGCAAATTGAGACCACAGGTGAGGTTAACAATTCACACCTGAGAGAATATCCCAAGTCAAAAAACAAACAAAAACACCATTAACAACAAGTGTTTATACAAGGGTGTGAAAAAAATGGAACCCTATTACACTGTTGGTGGGAATGTAGACAGGTCCAGCCCCTATGGAAAACAGTATGAAAATTCCACAAGC
Source organism: Talpa occidentalis (assembly GCF_014898055.3). Taxonomy (NCBI): domain Eukaryota; kingdom Metazoa; phylum Chordata; class Mammalia; order Eulipotyphla; family Talpidae; genus Talpa; species Talpa occidentalis. The sequence goes on along the minus strand of NW_023603184.1, from coordinate 84,599,130 downwards.
TATTTAAAATAGAACTCCTATATAATCCTACAATTCTACTTCTAAGTATCTATCCAAAGAATGCAAAAAACAGTAATTCCAAGGAATATGTGCATTCTTACACTCAGTGCAGCACTATTTACCAGGACCAAGCTATAAATACAACCTCAGTGCCCAACAATAGATGAGTGTAGAGAATATGTGGTGTACATACACAATGGGATACTAAACAGCTACTTTAAAAAAAATTAAATCATGCAGTTTGCGACAACATGGAAATGAAGGGGATTATGCTAAAAACAAAATAAGTCCAGAGGAGAAAAATCCTAGAGATTTCATTTATATTTAGACTATAAAGAAACAAAACAAAGGAAAACACAAAGCTAAGCCAAACAAACCTTAGAAATCTTACTGCAGAACTGACACTACCAAAAGGTGAGGGTGGGGGATAGGGAGGTAAGTGAAGGGGTCCAATAGTCTATGGTGGAAAATTATTGGTGCTATGGTGGTGGCTTGGTATGGTAACATACTCTTAAAGAAGAATGAACCTATGCCCCTCAAACATATGCAGTGTTATAAAACATTATGGCAATAAAATTAAATTTCTTAATAATCCAGCCCTCTTTGTGTTTTAATTTCTTTGAGTTTTAACTTCCTCATAACTAACATGAAGATACCAATCCTCCATTTTCTAGAGTAGCATGAGAATTAAAATTGATAATGGGAAAAACCATATCCAAGTGCTACCACATAACATATATTCCACAAATATTACTATTATTGGATTCCCAATCTCAGTGCTAGCAACTCCAATTCACCATGCATCCTAAGTCAAAAATTTAGGAGTCATATTCAACTCGTCCCTTTTCCCTCACCTGCAAATAGCTATGCCTTGGTGATTCATCAACTTACTCCAGACCTTAGCTAAGTTTTTTGTGTTCTTTCTCAGGGACCATCAACAGACCCCTGTCCCACTGACCAAATTCCAATGCCACAGTCTTCCAACCTACCCTCGGCTCTGCAGCCAGAGGACCGTCCCAAGATACAACTTTGATAATGCTGAGATTCTGTTTAAATCTGCCATTTTGCCTCTGGGAAGCATTAAGTGTTGCACTAAGGCTTACTGATCTGGGACCTGTCAACCTCCCTTCCAACTCAATCCCTTTGTGGATCACCCCAACTGCCCATAGTGTTTTGGATTCCTTTGCCTGAAATGTTCTCATCCCTCCAGGACTTTTCTTGATATTCACACAAAACAAACACCTGCTAACCTTTCAAGACATAAAGTACCACTTCTGCTATGAAGTTATTCCTGATAACCTCCTGTCACACCATTAATTACTTTTTATCTTACATCTATCTATACCTGACAGAAAAATTTCTATCAAAGATGAAAAATATCTGATTTCTGCTCTCAGAAAGCTTACAATTATCACTCAACCAGAAATCTTATATAATCTACACAAGTCAAGTCAAAAGAGAAATTGAGGGATAAAAAAATAATGTATTCTAACACTCAGATCTGTGGTCTCTTCTCCTCCCAGGACTTTTATAACTCCCTGAAGAGAGAGAGAGAGAGAAAGAGAGAGAGAGAGAGAGAGAGAGTGTGTGTGTGTGTGTGTGTGTGTGTGTGTGTGTTGGAAGTATTAGCTACATAGTAACTGATTTAATCTTCAGTCTATGAGATGTCACTATTATTATTCCCTATTTTTGATGTGAGGAAACGAAAAGCATAGAGATTAACTTGCCTAAAATTACTTGCCAATATTAATAAAGTGTGTGCGTCACTTAATTTTTAATACAATTGATAAATGAAAATTACGTACTCTATAGATAAGTCTTTTGATCCGTACTTATTGAGCCTATTAAGGGCCTGGTAAACAGAGAAAAACGTTAAGTACCCTATACTCAAAAGCAGTGATTTATGAAAAATAACGACACAAGGAACAGGAGACCATCTCTTGGGAGTGGTAAAACAGTCTGGGGCGGAAGGAATCTAATGGGCTCGCGAATTAGTGAACAAAGATGCTTGATTCAGCCCAAGGGGACTCCAGGCGCCCCTCCCGCCAGTCACCGCAGCTCTCCTCCCACACAGTTTGGCTCAGGACAACTAGTGGAAGGTCGACTCTGGGGCTGTCTAATGCACGCATGCGTGTCATCGATCTTCCGCTTCTTCGCATCTATGCGCTCGGAAGCAACTCCTTTAGCCTGATCACTGCCGGCGTACACGCAACCCCCGCTGCCACCGCCGCCGCCATTTTGACGGCTGGAAGAGTCAGGGTCTGTACTGCTGGGCGCGGCGGCGGCGGTGACTGGTACGGACGGTTTCTGCCCCAGTTAGCCCCCCAAAGTCGCGTGTCTTCTAGCCACAGCTCTTGGCATTGTCCCTATTCTCAAGGGCCCCTGTGGCTGTCCTCGGCCGTCCTGTTACTGTCTTTATGCTCTTTTTCGCTTCCTCACCCTTCACCCGAACCTCTGCTCGGAGCTGTTGTCAGGCGCCCTGATTTTTGTTAAAATACCTTCCTGGACCCTCAGGAGTCTGCCCTGACCACCGGCACCCCATCACCCGTCCGAGTTGTCTTCGGGGGGCACAAACCGAGAGGGTTTCGAGCTGCATGGTTTCCCCCCCACCCCGGCTGGGATCTGTGCCCGGTAGGGGTTGGGGGCGAATTCTGGCCCGGTTGGGCGGTGGGAGCGTTTCAGCTTTGGTCCTGTGAGGGTGGGAGCCCAGAGAGGAGGAGATGCGGGGTCTCACCCGAGCTCTCTGTGGTTAGACCTTAATCCGTCACTAGTCTTGTTTTGTTTCGTCCTTTCCTCCCAGGAATAACTTTGCAAAAGGAAGGCTATTTTTCGTCTGCCCTCTCCGGTAGAAATGGCCAATGTGAGTAAATTAGTCTCTTAAAGAAACGCCTTAGCAGACTAGTTTGGGAACTTGGTAGGACGTGGAGGGGCGGGTGTAATTGTGATGGCCCTGACAGCAGAATGTTTCTCGTGATTGGACAGCGTACCAAAAATGTCAAGGGAAGCAAGGGTTGTGAAATTGTGTGCGCTTGGAAGGTGGTTTTGTTATAGGACAGCGAGAGGGGCAGCCCAAAACCCCGCAAACCTGCCTATTCTAAATGGGTTCTGCCATCCGCCGCATCAACACAAAACATATGAGACTTTAATGGGAAGGAACTTTAATTAAACTAGGAAACAACACAGGTAAGGCAAAGAGTATAGTTTCTAAATGAAGCACCCAAAGTTACCCATCCCCTCGTGGGTAAAAGTCCATCCGATCATATATTCTTTTTAGTACACACATGCTTGTTTCTAAAATTCAACTTTAAGAATAAATTAGTGCCAGCATCCTTTCAATACTTTTAAAGACATTTCAGTAGCTATTTCGAATCTGTTTGTCGGCTGCCTTTTTTCTCCTCTGGTTAGCTCAACTCAAGCATTTTGTAACAGTTTGGGTACAGGAAGTAACCGTCCAAACTCTACAAAATGAGAGCAAGAGGTGTTATTCACATAGGCCAGTGATATTTACTCACTGTGTTTACGCACAGCCTACCGTAAGGAGTTCATGTAATAGAGAACGTAAGACATACATGAATACATACATACAGCTGCAATAAAAAGTACTCGTTTTAGTTGTTTTGTTTAGTAAAAAATACTAATTTTTAAAAAGCTACATACACAAAGGTGCAAAGCAGATTCAGAGCTTTGTGGAAAGGGGGAAGTAGGGATTCAGGATCTCTTCACTGAGAAGCATTTAATTTTGAAAGATGGGTGGGATTTAGGTAATCGGAGGTTTGGTGGGAAGAACTGGAAGTATATTCAAAGACATCCCAGCTTGCTAAAATCGTTAATTCCAGTTCTGTCTCCCTGAATGCAAAATGTGTGAAGGAGATAAGTGGGAAATAGAGTTGTATTGTGGAGTTTGCATTAAGTAACAATGAGCCGTGAATCCCAACTTCAACAGTTTATTCTTTATGTTTTAAGTTGTGGTGATTTAATCAGAATGTTATCTTAGGAAAATAAATTTGTCAGCAATTAGTCAGGATGGTATTCCTATAATGGAGCATGCTATATTAAGTGATAGTCTAATGTTCTGACTATAGGAACAACTTAAAAATGGGCATTGAGCAATTTGCAGCAAAATGGATGGAGCTGGAAGGAATCATACTCAGCGAAATAAGCCAGAAAGAAAAAGAAAAATACCGGATGGTCTCACTCTTAGCAGGAATCTAGAAAACTTAAATAAGGGACCAGGAAAATGAATAACTATAAGAAAGTGAAAATCAAAATCAACAAACAATTATGAACCAGAGACACTCTATAGGGGTTGGGGAGCGGAGAGGGGAGGGATTGGGGTCAAAATAAGGGGGTTGCAATTGTATGGGGAATACAAAAATAAAATTTATTCTTAAAAAATAAATAAAAGGGGAAAAAAAAGGGCATTGATCTTTGTAAGGTGAATTTTTACTTGGCCTTAACCACAGAAAGGAAATGTTGGGAAAGAAGGATGTGTTATTCTTCAAAGGAAAAACGTTAAAGTAGAATAGATGCTTTTCTCTTGATTTAAATAATTTGTCAGCTTCAGTGGGGTGAATATTTTGAAAGATACTTGTAAAATTCAATTTTATTGTTATGAAGGTGTTTATATAATACATATTTCAATTTAAAAATTCAAATATATTTTTAAAAACTTGTTAGATTATATGCATTGTAAAGGCTAAATGGATATCAGAAATTATGTCACTAATTTAGTTAGTGTGCATAACAGGTCATAAATTCCCAAGTTTCAGAGGCTAGGCAAGTAAATTTAAAAACCTTGATGTGGATCAAACAAATACTAATTTCTGATATAAAAAGAGCAGCCTTTTCTTAGCCATGGTGATTTGTTGCTAATGCCAGTGAGGAATGTGAATCCAGTTCTGCCAAATCTTCTGGGTTTTCAAGAACAGCCAAAAATATTCATTTTTGTGTGAAATCTCAAAATTTCCTAGTGTTTATACCCAATTCAAATTTATAGTAAGACTGACCCACACAAAATGTCTGAGGATGGATATGAATGCATTTCATAGATGACCAGTTTCAGTCTTTGGTATATACTTTATTTTCCCCTCACGTGAACAAAAAGCAGGAGTTAACCCTAAGACTGTACCTAAAAGGCTATTTCTCTTCATATACTAATAAGGATTTTATAATTAAATCTTAATAGCCTGTCATCTTCCCAAATCTTGAATCCTGCATTTGTTTAAAGTTAGTCATGTGTAAAATAGCATTTTTACTCTTGAACTAAAATAAACTGGCTATTCTAATTATTGTGCTCTTTGTTGACTGTCACTTTAAATTATTAACCAGGCTAACCCAAAGTTGTAAAATCTAACAAGATTGCACAAAGTATTCCATTTTTGTAATAAAAGATTTAAGAATCAAAAAGTAAGATTTGAAAATAATTTGTACTGTTACCATTTGTCCTTTCGGTGGGCAAATTAAGTGCTACAATAATTATTTTCCATAAATATGAAACTTGGTGATATGATGTTCTTAGACAGGAAACAAAACTCACACTTTTATATAAATGTTGAAATGTTTACCATCAAGGGAAAATCTCAGTGCATATTTTGGTACTCAGAGACTAAAATAATCATTTAAAATATGAAGTAATTTCTTAAATAATTTGGAAAAACTTTAATTTTACCTGTGAAGCGATGTGAAGGATCACAAATCTTATTTAATAATCAAACTAATAAGAATGGTATGTAGATAGAAAAAAAAGGGATGTAGAAATGTTAGGGAGTAGGTAAAACAATGCTTATAAAGCACTTACCACGTGACTTCACTTACAATAACTAATGTGTATTGATTATTTACTATTATATGCTTTCATTGCCTGTCTCAGATAATCTCTTGGTGAGACTCTTCCTGTTTTGCTCCTTTGCTCCAAATATTTTGGGAATCTTAAATGGCCTCTAGATCCTATAGTATATTCTGTTGAATGTCCTCGATTATAAAGGTAAATTTATAAAACACCCAAAAAATCTGAGTTTGTCTAGTAGGTGAAACACCTAGTGAGTACCATTTTTGTCTCTTTAGGCAAGTTGGGTACACACACCAAGGGAAGATACTTAAATTTTCAGGTGGGCAGACTGCTCTAGAGTCAGTCCTTGCACCTTGGATACACATAAGGGAGGTTATTTATCCAAGTCTTGAAGAAAGAATTGGAACTTGCCAGGCCTGGAAGAGAGGGGAAAGGGCATCTTAACTGAACAAGTCTTGTGGCAGTGTAAAAGAAGGCAGAGAAATATGGATTATGTTAGATGAATGTGATGTGCATAAAGAATGGAGTAAAGAAGGGGAGTATAAAGTTAGTAGGAAATTATGTAGAGACCTAGAAAGATCAGGTGGGATGTTCTCTCTTAGTTGAGAAGTAAAGTTGGGAAGACCACATGGGTTAGATTTTAGAATACTATGTGAGAGGGGAAAAGAGTAATTCTGAAGTATCAAATAGCTAAACTATTTCAACATCCTATTAAACTAGTTTTCATACCATCTTTCTAATACTACTCCAATCCATTCTACACAGCGTCCTTAGTGGTACATTTCTTAAAACACCCCTCAGATTAAAACTGATTTATCTTGATGTAAGCCCTGCACATCAGCTGTAAAATCTTTTATAGTTGTCCACAAGTTAACTTTCAATCCTGTTTTTTTACTATATATATACTGTATATACTCCCTTGTGCTCACCCTTATTGAACTTGTCAGTCTTCTAATTATACCTTTTATGACTTGACTTTTGTTCCTGAAAGTTACTCATTTTTTTTTAAAGATTTATTTACTTATTTATACAAGCACTGGGTACAGTTAGAAGCACGGAAGGTGAGAGAATTCACCAGAGCCAGAGCGGAGAATAGAACAGGCAGAGTGACGAAGTACACTGCTGAGTGGAGCAGCAGGTGGCAGGAAAGGTCTGCGTGCCATGTGGGACCCTCACCCAGTGGCTGGGGATCGAACTGGTGCTGCAGAGGCTGCGGGCAGCTTCGCAACCCAGCACTCAACTGCTGCGCCACCGGGGAAGCCCAAAAGTTACTCATTGAAGTGAATTTTCTCCCAGCAAATTTCTTCAAAACCTTTTATATCCCCCATGAAACTTTTTCTCTCACCCCAGGGGTCTCTTAACTGTTCAAATATTTTCATACCATTTCATAGATAATATGGTATTTGTTCTTACATCTTTCCACTAAATTAGAAGTCAGGTTTGTTGTTGTTTTTTTAACATAACCAGATAATACATATTTTAGGCTTTGTGGGCCATCTTTGTGAAGCTACTTTACTCTGCCATTGTGGATAGGCAAGTGTGTGTGGCTGTGTTACAGTAAAACTTTATTTGCCAAAAAAACTGTTCTATAGTTTATGAAGGCTTTCATTAAATTATTCTAACCCAATTATTTGGCTAAAAATTTATGCATCAGAGATACGCAGCAGATGCACATTATTCCATTATAACTGACCTCACAGGAAATAAACATAGAAAGAAAATGTACCACAAAGGCATAGACTAATATGAAGGAAAGAGGATATTGCATTAAAACCAAAAGGAAAGATGGCATGGGAAATAATTAGTAGTAAGACAAGAGAATTATAGCAGTAAGACAAGAATTAAAAAGTAAACAGGTTATAGCTAGAGAGGTTTTGAAAATTCTGTATTTTGAGATTCCTTGGAGAATCATATTAGTTGTGCTACTTTTTTAGTGTATTTACTAAATACGGCCACTCGTAGAGATCTCCATTCTCTCGAATGTGGCACCCCTAATTCTGGCCTTTGTTGAAGAAAGGCTTACACCTTTACCAAAAGTAATTTACTGTTCTTTATTCATGTTTATTTATAAAATTATAAATACATACAATTGTTGAATGTAATGATAGGTGCTTAGTAACAACAGAATAAATGTTAACTTTCAAGAGTTAGCCAGAGATTGTCTATGTAAGTATAACATACCTAGAACAAATCATTGTAACTTTTGTGTCATTTGTAGGTGCTCTGTAATAGAGCCAGACTGGTTTCCTATCTCCCAGGATTTTGCTCTTTAGTTAAAAGGGTTGTCAATCCCAAAGCCTTTTCAACTGCAGGATCTTCAGGTTCTGATGAGTCTCATGTAGCCACTGCGCCTCCAGATATATGTAAGTAAATCTTATTCCTTTATTTAATCATTTTTCTCAAAATGTTTTGAACTCTTGCCTATGATATTCTTTCCTTAGGTTTTACATATTTTCTAAAGTTGTTATTTATCTCCTTGAAAATAAAATCAGAGTTCTGCCTTATCTATGTCAGAAAACTACAATATAAAAAAATAATAATTATTACTGGTTTTTAAAATTTATTTTCTTGAACTTTAAGTTTTAGTTGATCTTCCAAAACACACAGTGCTCCCTGAGCAAATCTTTTGATCTTATGAAACTGTTACTATTTTCTCCCCATTCTTTGCTGAATTTCTTAAATGTACCTGACACGTAATAATATTAGTGTTTATCAGTAAAATACCCACTATATGCAAAGTCAACCTCTTCTATCTAATCCATTTTATACACTACTATCATACTAATCATTCTCAAATATTTTAATCTCGGCACTTCTTTGATAAGCCTTGGTTATCTCTCACTGCTTTCAGTAACAGTCCCCAAATTATCCTCAATCTATAAATCATTGTTCATGGTCTAAAAAAAAATGTTTTTTGTTTTATGATTAGGTAAGTTGGAGAAATGCTATGTTACTATCTTGAAGGTTTATGATGCACACTAAAATATTTATTGAAATACTAAAGAGTGCTAGTAGAACCTATCTCATGCAGCACGTTACTTAAAATGTAAGTTCATTTCAGCATTCAAAGAGTCATCTTGTCAGTTTTCTCTTATAATGCCATCTGATTACTCTCCTACTCATAGCATCTGAAGGCTCAACATATCGATATAAGTATCATAAATGAAAGATTTTCACAATATGTAAAGGATTTGTATCCTAAATATATAAAGAATTTTTATAGATCCGTAGGAAAAAGACAACCCAGTAGAAAACCAAACTCTTAAATGACCAGAAAACATGAAAATATGTGTAAATGCACTATTAATATGGGGTATTAATTTTCTTTAAAGAGAAACTGAATTTGTAAAAATTATTTGTCAAAAAATAGCTAATATGTTTTAGCTTGTGAACTCACACCAGTCAGTTACTAGTAGCTATCTATGTGTATTCCTCAGTATGATCTCAGACCTCAGTATGATCTCAGACCCAGCATGATCTGGGAGCTTGTTAGAAATGGATTCTTAAGCCCTCACTCCAGACCTACTCATAAAAATCAGAAATGATTCTTAAATACTTAAAAAGTTTGAGAAGTAGTGGGCTAGAATGTTTGGATTGAGAATTATAAGTTAGTGTCTGAGTTCTGCAGGAAAGAATTCATAATGATGGATGATATGTTATAGGTATAAAAGAACTATATACTGGCATTTATGATGTAAGAACAGGAAATACAGACAATGTTATTATCAGCCATCTGTTTGGTCAGGTATTAAAAACTATTTTTGTTGCCACCTGCTATGTGCAGAATCATCCCTTTTTCTAAATCAAATTCCTGCTCTTGAGTACTTCTTTAATTTTCTGCCAAAATATTTTCTGAATCTTTTTGGATTTTTCACAAGTTAAGATACTTAAGCCTATGATATTTTTTCAGTTTACTATATTTTTATCAAGCATTGTGTACTATGGACTATAATACTTAGTAGACTTATTTCCCTCATAATAGACTTCCCTGTGAACTGACAATTGGTTGCTCTGATTAGACTTTTGAAAATGACATGAAACTAATGTATAGTCAGCCAAGAAAGTAAATTTCAAAGACCTATCCTTTCAGTAAAAAGTACTTAATTGTCAAAAAAAAAAAAAAAAAAAAAGCATTCTTTCAGTCAGCCAGTACATTTGACTGTTAAGGAGAAAGTGATTGATTTTGTTGTTCCCCTTCAGGCTCTCGAACAGTCTGGCCTGATGAAACCATGGGACCATTTGGACCTCAGGATCAGAGATTCCAGCTCCCTGGGAACATAGGTTTTGATTGCCACCTCAATGGAACTGCGTCACAGAGAAAAAAACAGGCTCATAAAACATTACCTGATGTTCTAGCAGAACCTCTGTCAACTGAAAGACATGAGTTTGTAATGGCACAATATGTAAATGAATTTCAGGTAAATTGTTACTATCATGTATTGTTTTTGTAACTGTTAATGTGTTAATTTGTTTACTGTAAGCATATCACTTTCATTGAAAAGATGAAAAAAGGTAAATTCCAATACATACAAAAATAACACTTTTTTTTTTAACAGTTTTTTAAAAGTTTGTGTTATAGGTACACTTTTTTACTTAATTTTACATTATCTTTTAGGGAGTTATTCCAAAATATCTTTTTTTTTTTTTTTTAAGATTTATTTATTTATTTATTTATATAAGCACTGGGTGCAGTCAGAAGCGTGTGAGAGTGAGAGAATTCACCAGAACCAGAATGGGAAACAGAACAGGCAGAGTGACGAAATACACTGCTGAGGGGAGCAGCGGGCTCAGCAGGAGAGGTCTCTCAGAGCCATGTGGGACCCTCGCTGGTGGCCGGGGATCGAACCAGCGCTACAGAGGCTGCGGGCAGCTTCACAGCCCAGCACTCAACCCCTGAGCCACCAAAGGAGGCCCCCAAAATATCTTTTTTAATGGCTACTTTATTTCCTACATAGATAATTTTTTATGTCTGTATTAGAAGTTTAGATTCCCTGAATTTTAGTTTTATAAGTGGTAATCATAATTTGTATATAGACCAAATTCTGACTAGTTTTAAATTTGTGTAGTCATTGTAAAAATTAAGAAAATTTGGAGAGTTCTAAAATTCTTTAGCTACAGTAACTAAAAAGGAAGACTTAGAGGTAGGTTTTTTAAAAAATCAATTTCTCAGGTTTTTTTTTTTTTTAAACTGAGTTTTAAAAATTGTCATTGCATAACGAAACACTTTCAATGAGTTTTTACTGGTTTTGAATCATTGCTCGCTCAAGTAGAAAGTAACATTCAATTCAGAGTTTCTATCACAGCCCTGACCCACAGTCATTTTTCACATTTCTACATAGTTTTAGACTGAGTTTTCGATCAAAACCATAATATTAAAAGCAACAACCTCTTATAATTTTTAGGGTTATACTAATTAACATAGTTGATCATAAGAAGTTGATTTCTTCTCAGTCGTATCGGCTCCTTCTCTGTACCAATTACTTGATATACCCCATACAGTTCTGTTCATTCTCTCTATACTATTTCCTGATCAGTTAGACATTTGACTTCCTCCAGACTTTTGAAAATTCCTAAATTAGTATATCTATTTCTGACATTTCTAGTTCTGTATATCTATCTGCCTGCTAAATGTTTTTATCTAAATGTCTCATAAGTTCCCACACTTTACAAGGCTAATACTGATTAGTTTTTTTCTCTCAAAACCTGTTTTTTACTCCCATATTATCAGTAATATAAATGACTTAGCCATTTTCACACTGTGCCAAGATAAAATTATAGTCCTAGCCTTGACTTCTCTCTCCATCATACCGCCAAATGACAAAATAGCATTGCTTCTATCTGTTAAGTAGCTGTTAAATCATTTGTGTCTTTTCAGCTTTTACAAATAGTACTAGAGTTCAAGGCCACCTTCCCTAGCATGGATTCTTAGAGGTATTATAATGGACTGTGGAAATAGAAGAAATCTAAATCCAAAGTTTAGCTCTGCAATTTACTTAATTTTGTGATCTTGAGATGGTTACTTAACCTTTCAGAACCTTTATATCTTTATATGTAAAATGGGGATGATCATACCCTCTAGCCCATAAAATAGCTATGAAGATTAAGTGTAAAAATGTATACTTAAGTAGAGTTAGTGATCTGTAAATACTGGTTGTTACTGTCACCTGCTTCTCTTCTTTTCCTACTACCACAGTAATACTACTAATTGTGTTTTATATCTGATCTTGTTATTCCTCACTACTTATAGACTAAAGTAAAAATTTCTTAGTGACAAATAGCTTCCAACAATTTGATTCCTTATCTTTCCCAACTTACCTCTCACTACTTCCTACTCTTTTGCACTCTACACAGCATATTTTGGGGTCTTTTTTGTTCGTTCGTTTTTTAATTGCATCTTTCTCTTTGGCCGTTGCATACCTTTCCACTATTATTACCTCTTGATATCTCTTGATGGACAGTTTCCTCCTGATTTACTAATCTGTATTCCACCTTTTCTTTACCTATCAGACATATGTATTAATGAACAAATGGGTCAAATATAATAACTTTTTCTGTGTTCTCTCAGAAAAGCTAGTTTCTTCTCCATCTCTACTGCCAGAAAGTATTCTTCGTAACTCTCTACAGCTTTTCGTATTGAATTGTATTTGTTTATTCATGCTGTTTTTCTTACAGTACATCTGAAATGCCTATACATCTGATTTAACATTGTATTGGCTGCTTTTGTCATAGTATCTGATGTAGGTGCCCAATAAATTTCAGTTGAATAAACGCCTTAAGCGCTTTTTGTCAGAGAAGCTGTATATGACATCGTGTTATTTTTGTAAATTGGTGTTATATCCCCATTTTCCAGGTTACAAAACAAAGGAAAGGCTATTAAGATATTATCATAAAATATTAGAAGAGATAACACAGTAAAACATAGTTACGGCATTTTAGTTTCTTAGACAACTGCTGTTTATAGGAAGTTTTACAATATCAGTATATTTCTACATTCATGTTGTGTTTTGTCAGAATATTTCTTAATTTTCAAATCTTCTACTCATCAGAGTTTGAGTTTATAAGAAAACACTCTTACCGTAGCACCAGTTAGATTAGTGTGATAATAAAATCTTTGTAGGGAAGACAAGTTTCTAACAGGCAAGATATTTTATTTGTGCTCCAGATTTTGTTTACTTATGTTTCTTATTTCCTGTAGAATAATGATGCACCTATTGAACAGGAAATCAACAGTGCAGAAACTTACTTTGAAAGTGCCAAAGTAGAGTGTGCAATCCAAACATGTCCAGAATTGCTACGAAGAGGTAGGCTCTACTTTAGATACTTTTACACTGATGTGTATTAGATGGTATCAGTAGTTTTGTAATGTGTTGACTAATACACTTAGCAATTGTAATGCTCTGTAACTTGATCTGGCTGGAGGTGATTAAATGAAGAAGATAAAGACTTTCAGATGTTTACCAACATCTGACTTCATGCTGCCTTAGATGGGAACAATAGAATTTTTAGTAATTTTTTTTCCTAAAGTTTAAGCCATTCTACTTCTGGGTGATTGTTACCACTATAATTTCATGAGCTAATATATAATACTGAGAAAAATCTTAATAATAAACTTTTTTATGTGATATTTTTTTTTTATTTCATCATTGTTCATTTTTGCATAGTATTTGATTTCTACCCTCAGGTATAGTTCCGATAAATCTCCCATCCCACCCATGAACCCTCACCATAGTTCCTTGTGCTCTCCCCTCTCCTGTCTTGATTCCTCTCCGTCCCCCTGCCCTGCTGTATAGCTCAGATCTATAATTTGCCTACAAGTTTTGTCATTTTTTTGACACTTTGTTCAGTTTTCCTATATCCCTCTGATAAGTGAAACCATCCAATAATATCTACACAATTGAATAATACTCAGCAATCAAAAAAGAGAAACTCATGCCATTCACAGCAACAGGGATAGAGTTGGAAGGGATTTGCTCAGTGGAATATTATAAGTCAGAAGAGAAAAAAATATCAGATGGTTTCCTTACAGGAGGAATATAGGGAAGCCAAACAAAGTGTCAAAAGCAAAAAACTTTTTAATCACAAGAACTATAACTTGTAAATTGATCTTCAGTTTGTAGAAAGTAGTACTTCAGTTCATCCAACAAGAACAGAACTAAATCAAAACTAAGTTCATTTTACTCTTTTCAAAGATAATAAAATGAAATCTAACTTGGTACCAGAATAACATAATCATTTGTCTAAAGAATTTTTTATGCACTCTTTTTTAAAAAACCAAATTGCTTTCTCCCTGAGGTTGGTATTCTTATTTCTTTGTAGATTTTGAATCACTGTTTCCAGAAGTGGCCACCAACAAACTGATGATTCTAACTGTGACACAGAAAACTAATAATGACATGACTGTTTGGAGTGAGGAAGTGGAAAATGAAAGAGAGCTGCTCCTAGAAAAGGTAATTCTTTCAATTACAGACAATTTAACTATATAACCTTAGTGCAGTTTTAAATGAACCAATGTACTAAAACGGTGAGTGTCTTTTTAGCCTTTATTCCTTTTCTACTGATATATGCTTTCTAAAACTAAAAAATACCAGTGGTTTTTTTTTTTAGTGTCTTTGAAAAACTTAGATTCAGCCTAATACTTGATTTTTTTGAATTTATATCTATTTCAAGAAATTTGGGAAATACAGTAAAAAATAACAAAAAAGTAATATGAACTCGTCATATACCTTTCTCTCCTTCTCATCTTCCGTATCTCTTTTTTTTTTAAATCATATCGTGTCAAGTAAAAAATGAAAACTTCCCAACCTTCTTCAGGAAGTAAATAGTAACAGTACATAGTATAGTATATAGTATTTTAACCTGAATATATCTTTTGTTACCTTTCCATAACATTACATATAGATAACATTTCATTCTTTGTAAGTCTGGGTCAGTATTACGTTGGATGGACAAACCATAAATGTTTAAATTAATTAAAAATTTCCTAAATAATTAATAAGTTGTAAATCAATCTTTTGCTAATGTAGGCACTGAATATACTTGTATATATTTTTGTTCACACACTTTTACCCTTGCATATTCCTAAAACAGGGAATTGCTAAATCAAGAGGTACATGTATTTAAAATGTTCATAGATGTGCTAGTTTGCCCACTGAAAAGACTGATACGATTTCATTTTTACCAACTGAGAAAATGATACATGATTAAAATATTTTATTTAAAAACTATATAATTATTTCTCCAAGAGTTTGATACTATGTTACATCAATTTTATTGTCTTAAGGATAAGATAGAAAGGGTTATTCTTTTGGCTGTATGACAGGTTACAAATAATTCACTTGAGTACCTTAGCTAACTATAGTGGAAAAATTCCTTTTACTAATTTCTATGGAGGATAATGTTAGGAATTATATTTTCTTTCAAATTGGATGTATTGTTCTCTCATTTTGCAAAAATACATTAGAAGTTACATTCTCAACAGTATTTTATGATAAATGACTTCATACTTAACTCACAGCTTTACTTACAAATTTTATGTAGTTAACAATCATGAGTAAGTTATATACTAGTTAACAAGTTACAGTGAGGCATAAGATTGTCTCTGATTTTAAAGAGATATGAATTTAGAGTTGAAATTTAAAGACATAAATCTATAAACATTTTGTTTGCATATTATAATTAACATTGCATATTATGTTAATATATAATATAAATATTTCTATTTACATTTTAAGATAATATTTAGTAAATGCATATTTACTGCTGCCATTTAGTTGCTAGAGAGCTCTCACATATGTATTTCATTAGTGGTCCTAACTTAGATTCAGAACCTCATTTGATACTAACCCTGCTATAGTTTGTAGGTGAGTTTTCTGTGATCAGTTGCAGGGCTTTTAAATGGCAACATAAATTGCCACATTATTTTTTAATTTTATAATGACTACAACTCTTATTTTGCATTCTATTTAAGAGCTGACATGGCAACGAGATATTTTGTCTTAAGGTTTAAATGTATTCTCGTTTTTTCCAGCAGATGTCAGTGTTTGCTGTTGATAAACAGAAACCTTTAGAAGAAAAACTTACTCTTTTTGCAATTGTTTGGGATTCTTCTTTTCTTTGAAAACATTTAATTGCATTGTTTGCTCGTTATTGTTTTGTGTATGACAGTTTAATTTGTTTATGAAATTGGTATCTTTTGTAAACCATATTCAGTAGTTTTCTTATTTTAAGCATTGTGCAGGTTAATGAAATACAGATATCAGTGTATATATTAAGTATGAATATAACCTAAAGAATATAGCATTATCTTAATACTTTTCATTAGTTTATGAGCTTAAGTTAAATACCTCCATAGCAGAGTTAGCAAATTTTTTCTGTAAAGAGCCAGATAGTAAGTATATGGGTTTGTCCATAGGGTCTCAGCTACTCCACTTTACCCTCATACTGTAAGGTAAGTAAAGATGACATGCAATTGAACAGACAAGGCAGTGTTCCAATAAAATTACTTACACAATCAGGTAGTCAGCCAGGCCTGGCTGTTGGTCTTCAGCTTACTAACCACTTAGTTAGGATATGACCCTTCCTGGACTTTGGAGGTTCTCAACTGAATTCCAGAGGTGCTCTGAGAGGTCTCTTTACTCTGGGTGGGCCAACATTCCATGTTATCTAGCACTGTAGAACCTCTAAAAATCACTGTTCAGCTCTCAGCACTGCAGCTGACATGTGCTATAATTCTTGTTGGAATCTCGCCTTGTGTGTGCACAGTTCAGCCCTTGTTATGGAACCAAGGTGAATTGCTCTGCAGACTATTTGGAATATAGCACCCCACAAATTCCAGCTGCATCAGCACTTCAGAACTCTTGCTTTCTATCTGTACTCAGCCTACTAATACTATACTGCATGGACTCCACATCTTTGCCCTGCAACAGGAAAGTGTCCTCAGGCAGAAAGCTGGAGCAAATATGTGGGTCACCTCATTTGTTTCCATTCTTTAAAGATTACAGTTTTGTCTGACTGTTGTTAAAAGTCTAAAAATAGTCACCACATATATTTTAGTCATATTTTTGTTTTCAACAATAAGTTTGATACCTATTACTCTTGTGACTGGAAAGGAAACTATGCCCCTGTTTTTGAACATTTATGGTCTTTATTTTTTTAACATTCTAATGGGATTCCAAACTTGTACTGTTTTTTTTTTTTTTTTTTCCACTGCATAGAGTTCTTATAAAGCTAACAAAAGCATCGTAGAAATTATGGTGGTAAAGTCTAATTCTCACAGGTGGTATGTAATGATTATATATTGTACAGAAGATACAGAGGGCTATGTAGTGACAAGTATCCTGTAAAACTTACACCTTATTTATCCATTTTGTTGCTTTTATGTGCCTTTTTAGAAGTATTTCATGAGTATGTGAGTATATAGATATGTTTTTGAAGGACACACAATATATTTTTAAACAACTTTCATTCAAAGTAATGATGGTTTATGTCTGTTCATGAACATTTTGTATTCCCTTTGTTATTTCTAATAATTCCATAATGATACAAAATAAAAGCTATAGTTTACAATATATGACAAATTTTTGGAGTTAATAGCACACAAATGATAAAATAGTCCCTAAAGCTAGAAATAATTTACAAGAAAAAAATATGCAATTTAGACTTTTTGAAAGAAATTAAAGTATATAGGAACCATTAATCTTTGGACTGTTGAAAATAATGTTATGGATTTACAGTCTTAATTTATCACTACTATTAATTTTTTATTGATCTTAATTCTTTATCTAAAGCAAAAGATATTTTAAATGAATAAAATCAACATAAAATTTTATGTTGATCATATTATTTGTATCTTTTTCTGTGTAGTTCATCAGTGGTGCTAAGGAAATCTGCTATGCTCTTCGAGCTGAAGGCTATTGGGCTGACTTCATTGACCCATCATCTGGTTTGGCAGTGAGTAATTTAATACATTTTGAAAGCCAGATTATATGATTTGAAATAAGTGTTTTTAATTATAAAATGTCTATAATTACAACATTTGTAAACATAGGACATTTAAGACATTTTTAAAAACCTCAGAATTTTATCCAAAGAAGTAACACTTGCAGTCACTGCAGTGTTGCAGTCATACTTTGAGGGACCTCTAACGTTCAGTTACCTTACTTCATCCTTTTAAATTGTTTTATTAAATACAGTTAATGATTTTCATCCTCCCTAGTAGATATTATTTATTTATATTGAATTAGTTTACTGGTAGTTGACAGCTGGCAATCAATAGTTTCTTTAAGGAAGAAACAATTATTTTTAGAATTAAGAAAATATGATGGCAAAAAAATATCTAGAAAAAGTAACTGGCAATTAACAAAGTTTTACTTTGAGAAAATAGCTAAACCACTTGGGTAGTTGCTTTTAAAATTCTGGTATATCTTTAATTTATAAACTAATAAAAATGTTTTAATCTAAAATAGGAATGAATATATACTGTTTTTTTCTCAGAGTCAAGGAAAATATGGTATAAACTAGAAATGAAACATTGACTCCGGTTTTAGTTTCTTATCTTAAAACTCATGAAGCTGAGCCATAGATTTCTATCTGAAGTTTATCCCATCCTTAATAAGGTCATGCAATATTAGGCATTTGGTTTTAGATGACATGAAATTTGCTAGATCATTCATTTTGCATTTCCTGAATACATAGGTATTAAGGGGAACAGAGGTGGTATTAGAGCAACTTAGGTGTTGATGTGCCCTTTTTTATTTTTTGTGTTCAGTTGGCAAAAGAAGTATTACTCTGTCTTTCTTGCTGATGAAAATATGACTTCAATTTTTATTTCCTCCAGTTTTTTGGACCATATACAAACAACACTCTTTTTGAAACAGATGAACGCTATCGACATTTAGGATTCTTTGTTGATGATCTTGGCTGCTGTAAAGTGATTCGTCATAGTCTCTGGGGTACCCATGTGTTTGTAGGAAGTATCTTCACTAATGCAACACCAGACAGCCATATTATGAAGAAATTAAGTGGAAACTAGCAGTAATGTCAATTTATTTGATATACTATTTGAATATACCATCTGGGTTGATCTATAAACACTTGTCAAAGACTTCAGTGTTTAAAATTATTTCTAGGTATTTATTTCAACATTTATGAATTTTAACATTTATGAATTTGGCAAGTGGTTAGTGATTTTTAAATCTCAAATGGTCATTTATGTTATTAAATATGCATTGAACCAATATATATTGTACAGAAAAAGATAATCAACATGTAACCAGGGTATGAACTCCTATTGTTATTTCCCCCCTTAATGGAAAAACCTGTTCTAATTATTTTTTCCCAAAAATAAATCACACATTTGGTCATGATAAGTGTTTTTTCATTGCAGTATTTTTAAAATATAGTTCTTAAAAATTCTTAAGTATTTTTAAGTGCTTTAATAAATGTAATTGATAATTCTAGATACAGTAGTGTAGTTTGACTTTTTCTGATTTTCTTTTTTCTTTATCTGTTAAGTGATCTGTACCAGTTTGACTGGTACCTTGAAATAATGTATGTGCAGGAAAAAAGAATTAGAAATACCACATCTTTATGTATGAAATGTATGAGTCTCATTCATACTAAAAATATAATTCTTAACTCCTAGGTTACGATAGATAAATGTCACTTATTTTTAGACAAAACTATGCTTCAGGTCCAAATTATGTTTCTCCTATTTTAGTAAACTCTGATACTTTCAGAAATGCCTCTCTTGTGACAACTTATTTTTACAGTATTTTTAACTCAAAAATAATCTTTCATTTGTGAGGCTTGTGCAAAATAGGAAAGGAAAAAAATTTCAGGAGAACCAAGTATCTGGTACCAAATGAATTAATTGAAATGAATGTTTTCCTGTATTTTTAAAAGTTAAATGCCAGTTTTTAAAAGGAATATATAAAGATATTCAGATTTTTCATTAAGTTCACAATTTGACTTAAAACGATTTCCTTAGTTAATATGTAGCTTGATAATAAATGTGGCTTATGATTCAAAGTGTTAAGAGTTACAAATTTTTCATTATGAAAAGATGAAATAGTGATTCCATAGCATTTTGAAACGAACTTATTGAGGGTGTGTGTGTGTGTGTGTGTGTGTGTGTGTGTGTGTGCACATAAAAGTACACATATTGTAAAACACAATAAATTTTCATGTATGGAACCAGCACCCAGATCAAAACTGAGTATTACTGGTACCTCAGAGCCTTATTTTGCTCCCTTCCAGACATTTTCTCCCTTCCCATACTCTTCCCAATGTAATCATGATCCTGATTTCTAACAACATAAATTGATTATATAGTTTCTTTTGAAACTATATGAAACCATATAATATGTTCACTTTTGTATTGGTCTTTGTTATGTGAGATTAATCCTTATTTTCTATAATTATAGATTCTTGTTTGCATAGTTTTAACCTTTGGAGTGATTCTGTTGGGTCACTTTTGCCCCCCGGGAAATTTGGCAATGTCTGGAGATATTTTTGATTGTTACGACTTTGGAGGTGGGAGATTCTATAGGCATCTAATAAGTGATGATGTTAAATATACCACGATGCAAAGGACAGCTCCCACAACATACTGCTTACTCAGCCATTTCCTCCCTCCCTGCTTGCACTATTCTTTGAAATGTGTTCCCTTGAAATGTCAACCTTTCTTTAACATTCTGAAGTGCTATCTACTGGTTAAAAAGGATACTTCCCTATAGGTAGCTATGGCTAGGTACTGTATTCTAGGAAGTAATGGGGCTTATGTCATCTTATTTTCTAAGAGGATTTCCAGAAACAATATGAAAAGCAATAACTGCCAGTTAAGTTTTTTTTTTTCTTCCCTGAAATGTTATGGCAAGTAATAGTTGCATCATATTCACTTAATCAGGACCATGTGAAGAAAATTTATAAAATTACTCATCTGAAATGTAAATTTGTTACCTTTTCAAGTTTGGCTAAGCTATTGAAATTGATATTAGACCTGTTACTGAAAAATTTGTCTTTATTAGTAAAAGTACTATTTTGAGAAGAACTGAGTAATTATGATATAGAAGTTAAATGTTGGGAAAGGATCTTTCAGATCATATGATCCACATCCCTCTTACAAAGACAAAATGGGAAGCATAACACAAACTTGCATCAGGTCACACAACTAGTGTTAATACCCAGCGCAGGAATGTAACTGTAATTCAGATGTGTGTGTATGTGTTTGTGTCTGTGTTTATACATGTTTAAATATACATGTAAATATTCATATATAGATATATGTAATTTACTGGCTCTTCATGGTCATAAGTTTACTAAGTTATTAAAGACATCAAAAAGTTGCAGAAAATGAAGCTGAAAGAACTTTTCAGGTTAACTGATAGCTGACACATTTCATAGATAAGCTTAAGAATTCATGACAATTTCTTTAAAAATTTGCTGAAACATCTGAAAATTCACTTATAAGAGCTGTATATTTCAGACAATAGTTCTCTGGCTTCAAGTTTGAAACCTCTATTCTTTTAACAACATAATCCTTGCGTTTGAATTCTGCTTTTGTCCCAACCCTATTCCTCTTGTGATTGGTTCTCTTGCTCCAAAGCACTATGTAAACCAGATAATTCCTTGTGGGATCTGTCTGGTACATTGTAAAATGTTTAGCAACATCCTTGGCCTCTACTCTGCATGCCAATAAGCAGCCCTTGCTCATGACAAAATGTCTCCAAACGTTGGCATTTTCCCCCAGGAGACAAAATGCTTACCTGAAAAAAATGACCAGATGTCCTGTATTTTATCTGACAATCCTATGCCCAGTTGAGAAGCACTAAAGAAGGTGTTGTCTGACTTTAACCTTAATGATATATGTGAACATCCTGAGAGGACATTTAAAGTTCTCATGATTTGATCCCTCCCAGATCAATAGATTGATTCCATTAAACTGATGAGATTTAGGCATCATTATTTTTTTTAGGTTTCTCAGATGTTTCAGAAGTGCAGTCAGGGTTAAAATCATCAGTCTGTTTTAAAACTCAATGAAAGACAAAACTTAGGATCTCACTTGTGGTATAGAGAGAAACAAATGAGCTAAATAAAACTAAACTTGATGGGCCTCCCCAGTGGCGCAGCGGTTGAGCGCTGGGTTGTGAAGCTGCCCACAGCCTCCGTGGCGCCGGTTCGATCCCCGGCTGCTCCCCGGCCCCGGAGGAGGATCCCACATGGTGCGCAGACCTCTCCTGCCGCCCGCTGCTCCCCTCAGCAGTGTGCTTCGGTCCTTCTGCCTGTTCTGCTCCCCGCTCTGGCTCTGGTGAATTCTCTCACCCTCCCGCGCTTCTGACTGTACCCAGTGCATGTATAAACAAAACAAACAAACAAATATAATAAATAAATAAATAAAAACATGCCTCTATAAAAAAAAAAAAAAAAAAAAAAAAAACGAAACTTGATCTATAAGGTAGGTTAGTGGTTACCAGAAGGAAAGGGGGTAGGTAAATTGGGACAAAAGATACAATGAACTGGTCTTTATGCATGAAATTAATGTAGTATAGTAGTATACACACAATTCAGTGATGCACCTGAAACATACAGTGTTTAATGCATTATTCAGTCAAAACAAGACTCAGTAGTAGATTAAAGAGGCATATAAGGAAATAAGAGTAGGATATGATAATGATAATGGAGTTAATATATTAAGGAACTATTAGGAACAAAAATGAAGGATTTAATGTTCTATATTGAATAACCTATTTGGGCCCAAATCAATGCAAGCATTCTTTGAACACCACTTTCTATGAAGCTTTTCATAACTCCAACACTCACTGATCTTTTCATTTGTGTAGCACTTGGCTTACACCACACCATTTTGCACTTTGTTTTTATACTTGTACAGAATTATTTTTGTTTTTTGTGTGGTTTTTTTTTTTTTGTCTTTAATTGTTCTTTCCATACCTAGAAAATAGTAGTCCAGTACCCTACTAAACTTAAACACAGAGCTAAATGTACAATGATTATCTTCTTTCTTGTTTTCCCATTACTAGCCCGGATGTTTCAAACTTTTTCACAGGTGTTCTTTGCCCTCCCCACTTTGTGTCAGTAGAATATATATAATAAGCTGTAGCTTAATTATCCACAAGATTCAGATTGAGGCTTTGAACATTTCACTTTTAGTCAAATTGGAAATTATGACCCTTAAAATTATGTTGTTACGGTTATGCTGTGTTGGTGTTGGCACAAGGAGATACAAACTGACGAAAAGAAAAACATAGTCTAATGAAAAGAAAAACATAGTCTAAGAAACAGGCCTGCACTTAAGTGTCATTTTACTTAGAATAAAGGGAACAACAATACTGTGAGAAAAGGATGAACTTTTCAGTATATGCTTCTGGGTCAACTGGATATTCATAAGAAAACAATGTGTTCTTGCTTTTACACCATGTACAAAAATCACTACCAAATGGATTGCAAACTAAACGTGAAAGATTACACAAAGCTTTTAGGGAGTAAAAAAGATCTTTGCTACCTTCAAGTAAGCAAGGATTTTACAAAACAAAACAACAGGTCCCAACATCCATACAAGGAGGAAAGAATTGTTGTTAAATTTAAGAACTTTTAAATCTACAAAAGATGAAGGGAAGGTCAACCAACAGAATGAAAAAGATATATATCTCCAACAATCCAGAAAGATAGATATCTCTATCTATCTAAATATATAGGCCTCCCCGGTGGTGCAGCGGTTGAGCGCTGGGTTGTGAAGCTGCCCGCGGCCTCTGCAGCGCCAGTTCGATCCCCGGCTGCTCCCCGGCCACCGGAGGAGGGTCCTGCATGGTGCGCAGACCTCTCCTGCCGCCCACTGCTCCCCTCAGCAGTGTACTTCGGGCCTTCTGCCTGCTCTGCTCCCTGCTCTGACTCTGGTGAATTCTCTCACCTTCCCACGCTTCTGCTGTACCCAGTGCTTGTATAAATAAATAAATAAATCTAAAAAAAAAAAAAATCCACTTCCTTTAAAAAAATAAATACATATCTCCAAAGGGCCTCCCCGGTGGCACAGCAGTTGAGCGCTTGGCTGTGAAGCTGCCCACAGCCTCTGCAGTGCCAGTTCGATCCCTGGCCACCAGCGAGGGTCCCACATAGCACGCAGACCTCTCCTGTCACGCCC
Source organism: Talpa occidentalis (assembly GCF_014898055.3). Classification (NCBI taxonomy): domain Eukaryota; kingdom Metazoa; phylum Chordata; class Mammalia; order Eulipotyphla; family Talpidae; genus Talpa; species Talpa occidentalis. The sequence goes on along the minus strand of NW_023603184.1, from coordinate 84,575,188 downwards.
GCTGCTCCCCTCAGCAGTGTACTTCGTCATTCTGCCCGTTCTGCTCCCTGCTCTGGCTCTGGTGAATTCTCTCAACCAGCCACGCTTCTGACTGTACCCAGTGCTTGTATAAATAAATAAGTAAATCTTTAAAATATATATATATATATATATATATCCAAAGAGGATTTACATGCAAAATATATAAAGAACCATAATCTGTAAACAAAAAGCCAACAGGAAAAAAAGACGTTTGCAAAAGTATCGAAATGGCCAATAAATATAAAAAGGTGCACTACTCTAGCAATTAAAATGCAAACTAAATCCACAAAACAACACCACATGTTCCCAGAGTGGCTAAAATGAAAAAGAAGATACTAAGTGTTAGCAGAGATGTCAAACAACTGCAGCTGTCGATGATGGAAAATATGTGATAAACACTTTAGGAAACTGTTTAGCAGTCCTAAGGCTTAACATACTCTAAGGTCTAGCAATTGCACTCTGAGCTATAGACTTAACACATAAACCTGTTATGTATATACATTGTTGTGACATATACATGTACTATCATCAAAAGTCTTTACCACTACTACATCTAAGAGCCAAAATCAGGGCACTGCTCAAATGCCTATGACATTAGAAAAGATGTATCCATTGTGGCCTATTCCTATAATGTGATACCATACAATAATGAGAATGAGTGCTTTATTACTGAAAAAAAATGATCACACATAACGTGAAAGAAGCCAGACACAAAAAAAGTGCATGGTATACAATTCCATTGATACATATATACAAGATGAAGCTGCTACCCATGATGCTTTGAGGCAGGCTGTGCTTCCCATGCTGTTTCTTGACGTGATCCGGGCATTGGGGGAGACTCCCGAGAAGAGGGGAGTTCCTGTGCTTCCCCGAAGAGGGAAAGGTGTACTTCCCAGAAGAGGGGAGTTCTTGCACTTCCCAAAGAAGATCCGAACTAGGGAGTCTCCATGGCAACACCTGCTAATGCTCTCCTCTTTGTTCTTGGTTAATGTAAACGTAAGTTAGTTATAAATTGGCTTGTGAAAACCTAATTCGGACCCAGCTGACAACTGGCTTATTGTTCTTACGCATGAACTATCACAAAAGAAGTAAAAATTATTATAGATATAGTTAGGATAGAAATGTCCTGGCCCTGAGAACTATGGAGAACAAATTGCCCTGAACCAGCTGTGCTTGGAAGCCATAGTCTAACCTGGGGGTACGTGTTTGTGGCAAAAGTACATCTTCTGGTGTATGCGAAAGGCCAACAGTTTGCAGGTTGTGTGGAGGTTAGGTACTTCTAGTTGAAAGTTAGATTTCTATAGAACTAAACAGTATTGAGTTACTTTAGATCACTTTGAAGTAATTGATAATAGGCTAGATTAATTGAGTACTAGAGAATGGGTTGATTTTAGTAATATAGCAAAACAATGGACTTTCATGTCCACTCCAAAATTAGGAAGGCTTGACAGGATGATTGATTGTTACTGAACATTGTACTGTCTTAGACAATCGATTATGTTAGAAAATGAGTTGTACCAAGGAGAGTAATTGTCCCTGTTGATTTTCTTAATCAGATTAAAGAAGTGTCCTTTTGTAGTATGAGATCAAGAGGGTCTTTGTATATTCATTAGAAAATATGTAATGATTGTTTCTGTTCCGCTTTGATGCTTATGCTGATGTAATCTCACCACTTGCCTTAAGGTATAAATAAAGACCTGCTGAGACCCTCCATAGGAGATACTTGCACCAGAGAGAGTGTCAGTGTCTCCTCACTACCTCATCTACCTCACTCCACTTCCCCTCAGCCCTCTGAAAAAACTTCACAGATGCCGTCCTCCCCTTTCCAGATCCCTGACACGACTTCTAGCTGGAGCTGGTCTCCAGCAATGCTTCCCTTTGGGAGAGGAAGGATGGTGACTGGAAGGAAGGATAATGCTCCTTATGGCTTGTAGGTGGTGTTCTTTTTTCTGAATTTGAGTGTAGACTACATGGCAATTTAGCTGTACAAACTTGAGTTGTACACTTATGTGCACATTTTTATTTGTATATTAAATAAGTTTTTTAAAATAAAATACACTCTTAAAATTGTGGTAGCATAGTCAAAGACAACTGATGCCATAAAAAGATCTTTAAATTGAATCCACTTTTTAAAAAAGTGGAATTAAAATCTATAGTTAACTCAGAATGCTTTTAATACAGGCACACAGATATATAACATCCCAAATGCTAACAGCTAAATTCACAAGGGCGACACCAACTTGTTCTCTTCGATGAATGAGCGAGAATCCCTATTTCAGCGGGTTCTTGCCTCCACGTCATTCTGCCTCCCCATCTTCAGGGCTCTGACATCACACACTCCCGCTTCCTGCCCCCGCCCTACGCGGACCCCACCACGACTCTTCGGGCTGCGTGCCCCGCTCGCCCGGCTGACCCGCCCCACGGCCATGGCTCCGACCCTTCTGTGCCTCCCGCGGGCCCTGGCGCCTCCGCCCCGCAATGTCCCCCGTTGGCCGCACCGCCCCTCCGCGCCACCAGGCGGCGCGCGCCGCTGCTCCGTCCCTGGTTTCCCCCGCGAGCCTCTCCTTCCTCGGCCTTGCCCCGCCCCCTGCGTGTTGACATCACATCACTGCGAGCTGACGCAGAGCGGCGGAAGTGGTGGAGAGGCGGACCCTATCAGTGCCCGCCCCGCCGGAGCGGAACCGTGGGCTGAGGAAGGAGAAGCCCAGGGGGAGGGCAAAGGACAGGAGGGGGGGCGCGCGCCGCCTGGTGGTGAGGCGGGAAAATGCGGCCTTGCCGGGATTAAGGAGGAGGCGCAGGGGCGGGACAGGCCTCGGTGGGCCAGGCGGGCCAAGCGGGCCAAGCGGGGGCGGCCGGAGCAAGACGCCCCTTCTCTCACTGTGGTGGGCCAGCGGGTTTGGGGGCCCTCTGTGGCCGCGGGTCAGTGTTCCCCAGCGTGCTTTTAATGGCTGCGGAAATTTTAGGATAATAGCATTTTCAGAGATGTGGGCTCTTCGCCTGCGTTTCCGTTTGATTTTTCTAAACTTCAGCCGCAGCAGGACGTGCGGGGGCGCCCCCGTGAGCACCCCGGGGCTTTCCCGCTTGCCCCGGGCCCTGGAGCGCCCCCGCTACACCCGCCCCTGCAGCCCCGCCCGGCCCCAACACGGGCTCCTGCCTCCGGTGGCCGGGCCCGCCTTGGCACTTGCTTCTCCGGACTTGGGGTGAAGTCCCTGCCTGGGGAACCCGGCTTCTTCAGGAACCACCCCAGAGCGAGGGGAGGGTGAGGACGTCTCCCCGCCGGTGGCGGACGGCCGAGCGGTGAGTCTGGGGCCCGCGGCGGGGCGGGCGGGCTGTGGAGAGCTTGCGCGGGTCATTTGGGTCCTGGAGGAACATGGGGGTCAGGACATGCCTGAGTGTGACCCTGTCGGTGCCCAGCGCCCCCGAATGAAAGCGCATCCCCCGTGTTTGGCCCCGGACATCCCTGCTGCACTGATCAACCCCAGCATGGGTTTTCTGGGCTCTCTGTTCTGTTCCATTGGGGTGTGTGTGTTTTATTTCTGTGGACTTAGAATATGATTTGGGGAATGTATTGTAAACTTTTCTGGGGCTGACATCCCCCTCCCCACGCCAGGTCTAGCAGGCAGGAGGGCAGAGTCGAGTCCCAGTCTCCCGGGGTGCAGGTTCTGACCCAGTGGGTTGCGGGGTGCCTGGGGTAGAGGGCCCAGGGGGTTTCGCATTGGGGGGTGTGGCGCCTCCTACCGACGGCTCTGACAGTGTCACTTTTGCGCCTGCGCAGTCGGGTGGGCGGGGTCTGGCTCACCTGAGGCTGTGCCTGGGGCTTCGCAGCTCAGCTGGGGCAGGTGCGGGCTTTTCCCCATCAGGGATGCGAGTTGCCCGGGAATTGCGCACGCGGCGGGGAGTTTGGGGGCGCCTCTTTGCATTTTCTGGCAGGGGGCGCGGTCACCGTCTGCCTGTGGCTAGAGGGGGGTGTCCTCCCTGACAGTGACCTCGCCCCTCTGCCCAGGGCGTGTTCGCGGCACAGCCTGCTCCTGGGGGTGTGAGTGTGCGCGGACCGTGCAGGTGTCCCTCTGCCCCCCGGCGAGTGTGGTCAGGGCCGGAGGGTGCTAGGAGGGTTCGGGGAGTCCTGGGGATGCAGCAGCTGGAGATCCGGGCGGGCGGGCGGGGTGCGTGCGCCCCCGCTCTGCTTGGAGCCCCCCTGGCGTCTCAGGGTCGCGGGCCGGGCGGGGCCTTGAGCGGCGCCGCCTCTGCTGAGGGCGGGCAGGCAGAGAGGCCCTGGCTGGGGGCGGCACCAGGTCGGGCCGGCAGCCGCTGCCCGCGCAGGGGGGATTTGGGACCCCCGCACCGTCTGGTGGCAGGAGGTGGCTGCCCTGAGCTCGGTCTCTCCATCGTGATCCCCATGGCGGCGCCTTCTCTCCTGCAGCTCAGGTCGTGCTCAGCTTCCCCGCGAGAACTGGGGACCATTTCAGGTCATAACATGGTCCCCCCGGGGGGTAAGGGGGTGCAGGTGGAGATCCCCAGCTCTGACCAGCCCCTGCAGGACGAGCCCTCCCCTCCTCCAGCCCCGCAGGCCAGGAGCAACCCACAGGGTAAAGCAGACCTCCCCGTCTCCCCGCTGTCCCCCTCAGCCGTGGATTTCAGTCCATCCACCAGTTCTGCTCCCCACTGTGTCTCTGGTGAATCCTCTCACACACACCCCCGCACCTCTGGCCTGTACCCCAGCTCTTGTATGCATAAAGAAATAAATTTAAAGAAATAAAGGAGGAAGTGTGTAGCTAAAGAAGCGTTTTATTACGAATGTGAGGTTTGGTCTGAGCTGCTGGGGCGCATCTGATGCAGCTGCAAGTGGCGGGTCCCTCAGGGAGGAATGCACAAGTTGGTCTCCCCCATCTCTAGCAGTTCCCCCGTTGTGTGACAGGTGTGTCTTCTCCCCTTCCAAGGAGCTGAAACAAGCAGCCTGGAGCTTGCCCATGTGGGCCCACCCCTTCTCCCTCCCCTTTGCAGACCCTCCCTCAGCTTCCCCTCTTTCCCCTTTGCATAAATCCCTTGCCCTCTGCCCAGAGCAGGACGGGGTCTGTCAGACATGAGTCTGCTGCCCTCAGGTTTGTCCACAAATTCAACCACTTTCCACCCGGTTTCCTTTTTTTTTCTTCTCAGATTTCATTTATTTATACAAGAACTGGGGTACAGGTCAGAGGCGCTGGAGGGTGAGACAACTCACCAGAGACAGAGTAGGGAGTAGAACAGACATACAGACGGGGGACACCGCTGAGGGGAGCAGCGAGCGAGACAGGAGACGTCTGCCGCGCCATGTTGGTTTCTCCATGGCCCAGCGGGGATTGAACCCGCACTGCAGAGGTTGTGGACAGCTTCACAGTGCGGCACTCAACCCGCTGTGCCATCGGGGAGGGAAACTGAGGCTGGCATCCAGTACCAGTGGGGCAGGCCGGAGGCACAGGTAGGCAGGTGCTGCTGCCCTTCGGAGGGAAAAAGAGTTGGTGAAAAGAGGCACCTGCACAGTCACGGGTGGGCAGAGGGTCGGCTGCTCCTTGCCAGGGCAGAGACTGCGTGGGTATGGTCCTTTTCTTTTTGGGAGGCATCACTCCTTTGTGGGCTGACCTGTTTGTTGCTGATGTTGGATAACTTGGCAAATGTAGAAAGGGGCCACGGGTTCCAGGATGGACCCAATCTCCCTGTCTTTCCCCTCAGGCCTGTGCGCCACTCCCTAGACCTTCTGATACTGCTTGGGCCTTAGGCCTTGTAACAAGGCACTGCACCTGAGGGCCTTGATTTCTATACTGGGTTAACGGTCATGTTACTTCCCTTTACCCCCAACAACTTGTGTGAGTCAGGTTCTGGTCTCGGGGCACCCCCTTTCCAGGTTTTTCATTGCAGTTTGGTAGGGGTATGTTCTTTTTTTCTTTTGACTCATTCATTCATCACTGCTGATAACGGGAGTACCCCGCCCCCAGTCTCTGCAGCTTGGCCTGACTCCAAGCCCTAACCACCAACCACAGAACAGACTCAGGGATGTCAATGTCTGGGCCACAGTGTATTGTACTGCACCATGATGTGCAACGAGAAACGTTATATGTGGAGCAGAGAGCCTTCAATTTTCTCAGAATATATTTTGAATAACAGCTTCCTTTTGATGTTTGCAGTAGGATCCATGTCAGGATCTGCAGGTAAATGACATTTTAGTCCTGCCTTTATTTTATTTTATTTTATTTTATTTTTTTACAGATTTATTTACTTATGAATACAAGAGCTGGGGTGCAGGCCAGAGTTGGGGGGGTGGGGTGAGGGGATTCAACAGAGACAGAGTGGGGAACAGGACAGGTGGACTGACTGAAATCCACTGCTGAGGGGAGCAGCTGGGAGACAGGAGAGGTCTGTGGTGCCCTGTGGGTCACCTTCCTGGCTGGGGATGGAACTGGGGCTCCAAAGGCTGCGGATGACTTCACAGTGCGGTGCTTAACCCCTGCACCACCTGGGTGGCCCCTAGTCATGCTTTTATGTCAGCTTCAGCTAAGGAGAATTTATTTTTGCATTTTTTTGATGATTTATTTATTTGTTTATTTAAATATTTATTTTATATAATTCTTACATCATTTTTCATTTTTGCACATGTATGCATTTTCATTTTGGTTATATTCCCCATACAATTCCCACTCCCCTTATTTTGACCCTAATCCTTCCTCTCCCTGCCCCTTCCCCCCCCCTCGCCAGTGTGTCTGGTCCATAGTTGCTTGTTGATTTTGATTTTTACTTTGTATGTATTAGTCTTTCTCCTGGTCTCTTATTTAGGTTTTTAAATTCCTGCTATGAGTGAGACCATCCAGTATTTTTCTTTTTCTTTCTGACTTATTTCGCTGAGCATGATCCCTTCTAGCTTCAGGTAAGGGGATTTTTAAGAATAATTAAAAAAAAATATTTCCCAGAAATTCAAGCAACTTTGTTTGCCCTTTTAATGACTATAGGATAATGTAGGGTCACAGTATTTTGGGCGAGGAGGAGACATTTGTCGGCATCTCAGTGTTTATTCGCAAACTGTCCCACCAGCGCCTGCGGCCTGGTGGCCGTGGCCTCCGGGAGCCCTTGCACGCCCAGCCCTGCCCAGCGAACTTGGCTGCACCTGCGCAGCTACCTCGAATGCGCGATCGCCCAGGCCCAGTACCTGGCCTTGCTGGCCCCCCACTTGGGGTGAGGTTCCAGCTGGGGTGAGCCTGGTCCTTCAGGAACCCCGTGAGGCCGCCACTGTTGATTATATGCTTAACCCCTTGCACCATGAGGGAGGCCCCAGACCTCTTGTATTTGAAAGCAGGAAAGGTCTGGACTTTGAATTAGTGCCTTATTATTTTCACCGTTTGGTGTTTATTTTTACCTATAACTATATGAAGCTTGTTGATTAAAACAATAAATATTGTAAAAATTGAAAAAGGGTAAAATGTGCTCATTTGGACTGACAAATGAGCTCAAGGTAAAAATTGAAAACCTATTGATGGAATTCAGGAGATGGGGTTCAGTATGGGGGGATTCTTGGATCCTCTGACAAATAATTCAGTAATGTTCCCTTTCATCAGCACACGGCAAGATGATTGAGGAAAAGAAAGCAGGAAAGAGAGACGTCTGCATAGACACAGATAGGCTCTGAAAGAACAAATTCTGCATTTTGCCAGGGTGAGGGGTGTTCTTTCATGATGTTCTTTGATGGAATGAGTGTGGAAATTGTTGCCTTGGGGTCAGAATGGGTGGGTCTTCTAAATTTGATAATGCTCTCTGCCTCCATCTCTGGCTGATCAGCTTTTCTGACCCCACCTTAGATTGGTGGAACCTTCCATAATTGGGTTAATGATGATTTATAAATTGTCCTTATGATACCTCCTTCAGTTAATTAAAAACAAAACAAAACAAGGTGACCTTGACATTAACTGATATGCAGCTGCGCTTCCCATGCCTGCTTTACTATCAGGAAGGCCATATTTTCACCCTCAGAAATTTTTCTGTAACTGCAACAGAATTTTTAAGGCTTTCTTTACAAAAATTCTATGGTTACTTTTCACCTGCCAAGGAGCAGGGTGGTAATTGCACCAATGATTGCACCAATTTTTAAATTGGCTTTGGTTGACTGGTTCTGAAACTGAAAGGGAGCTGTGTACATTGTAGAATATTTGAACATTAGAATAAAATACAATGAGAAACAGTGAACTGTGATTTTCCTCAAAAGATAAATACTTTTAGGGTCTCCCTAGTGGTGCAGGAGTGAAAGGCTCGGTGCTATCAAGCTATTGCCAGCCACTGTGGCCTGAGTTTGATCCCCATGTACGGAGTTGACCCACATGGCGCAGCAGACCTCTCCTGTTTCCCTGCTGCTCCCCTCAGCAGTGGGTTTCAGTGGATCCACCAGTTCTGCTCCCTACTCTGTCTCTGGTGTATCCTCTCACCTCCTGTAACTCTGGCCTAGACCCCAGTTCTTATTTGCATAAAAATAAATAAATCTTTTTAAAATAGATAATTTTAAGAATTAGCTTACTTTCTTCCTCATAATTTCCAATATTTTGAACTGTGAACTATGACACCCGTATGTAAGGGCAGAGACTGTACAGGTGAAAATTTAGAATTACAAAATGAACTCCCATTAACTGGGTAAAGAAGCCTAAGACCACACTATATCATAATCTTCCTCCCCAAGTAAGCATGAATATGTGGCTGCCATTATAATAATTTCCCTTGCCCTTCATGACAGTTCATCACCTAAGTGTGTATCACTAAATGCATACATAACTCATGGTTTCCGTTTTGTCTGGTATTTAAAATTTAAATCAATCATATTATGTTCATTTTATATGCCTACAATATTATATCTTTCCTCCATTATTTAACATTATAACACAAGTATTTTCCAAGTCATGTAAAACTATTCAGAATGACTGTGCCTAATTGCTACATTTGTTTCATGTACATACTGAAATTATATTTCACTGTTTCCTGGAGTTTTGACTTAGATTGTTTCAGTATTTGTATGAGAAAATGCATTTTCACAAATAAAGATTTGTGTGTGTGTGTGTCAAAGGATTTCCTCAGGTCATGTCTCAAAACCTGAATTACTATTTCTTTTAATACAGACACACACAGATATATAACATCCCAAATGCTAACAGCTAAATTCACAAGGGCGACACCAGCTTCTTCTCTTCGATGAATGAGCGAGAATCCCTACTTCAACGGGTTCTTGCCTCCACGTCATTGTGTCTCCCCATCTTCAGGGCTCTGACGTCACACACTCCCGCTTCCTGCCCCCGCCCTGCGCGGACCCCACCACGACTCTTCGGGCGTGCCCCGCTCGCCCGGCTGACCCGCCCCACGGCCATGGCTCCGACCCTTCTGTGCCTCCCGCGGGCCCTGGCGCCTCCGCCCCGCAATGTCCCCCGTTGGCCGCACCGCCCCTCCGCGCCACCAGGCGGCGCGCGCCGCTGCTGTGTCCCTAGTTTCCCCCGCGAGCCTCTCCTTCCTCGGCCTTGCTCCGCCCCCCTGCGTGTCGATGTCACGTCACTGTGCAGTGACGCAGGAACGGCGGTGGGAACGGAAGTGGCAGAAACGTGGAACCTATCAGTGCTCGCCCCACTGGGGCGGGACCGCAGGCTGAGGAAGGAGAAGCCCCAGTGGGGCAAAGCACAGGCGGGGGGAGCGCGCGCCGCCTGGTGGTGAGGCGGGGAAATGCGGCCTCGCGGGGAATCTTGAGGCAGTGCGGGAGCGGGCCAGGCCGGGGCGGGCCAGGCCGGGGCGGCCGGAGCAAGACGCCCCTTCTCTCACTGTGGTGGGCCAGCAGGTTTGGGGGCCCTCTGTGGCCGCGGGTCAGTGTTCCCCAGCGTGTTTTTAATGCACATGGACACGATCTGCTCTTTTATTGGCTGCGGAAATTTTAGGATAATAGCATTTTCAGAGATGTGGGCTCTTCGCCTGCATTTCCGTTTGATTTTTCCAAACTTCAGCCGCAGCAGGACGTGCGGGGGCGCCCCCGTGAGCACCCCGGGGCTTTCCCGCTTGCCCCGGGCCCTGGAGAGCCCCCGCTACACCCTCACCTGCAGCCCCGTCCCCACAGCCCCGCCCCTGCTCCTGCTCCTACAGCTCCGCCCCTGCCCCAGCCACTCCCCTGCTCCTGCAGCCCCGCCCATGCTTCTGCACCTGTGTTAAAGCTATTATAAATGGAGCCTAGATAAATTCTAACTAAAAAAAAATTTGGGACTTCCTGGTGGTGCAGGGGGTTGAGCGCAGTGCTCTGAAACCGCAGCCTCTGCAGCGCCGGTTCGATTCCCGGCTGGCCAGGGAGATTCCCACAAGGCACGGCAGAGCTCTCCTATCTCCCAGCTGCTCCTCTCAGCAGTGCATTTTGGTTGGTCTGCCTGTTCTGCTCCCCGCTCTGTCTCTGGTGAATCCTCTCACCCTCCCGCACATCTGGCCTATGCCCCGGTTCTTCTATGTATGAATGAATATTTTTTTAAAAAGTAAAAAAAAAAAAAAAAAGTTATTGACCTGGTCTGTGTTAACAGAGATAAATGTGGTTTGTTTATACATGGACTGCTTTTTGATAACATTGTTTTTAAAAGACTAACCCACTATTTATTCCCCTTAAAAGAAGTAACTTTGTTCCCCAGGTAAGCACCTTCATTGATTTTTCCTTCCCTTGTCCTAGACAAAAAAAAAAAAAAAGCAAACCTCTAGTATATGAAATTGTTTCATTTGTAACTCTGCAATTTGAACTTTGGCTGCTGCCCCACGGAGGGAGAGAGTTGGTGACAGGAAGTACCTAAAAAGTCTCGGGTGGGCAGAATGTCGGCTGCTCCTTGCCAGGGCAGAGACTGCACTGGTATAGTCCTTTTCTCTTTGGGAGGTGTCACTTCTTTGTGGGCTGGCCTGTTTGTTGCTGATGTCGGATAGCTTAGCAAAAGTAGAAAGGGGCCACGGGTTCCAGGATGGACCCAATCTCCCTGTCTTTCCCCTCAGGCCTGTGCGCCACTCCCTAGACCTTCTGATACTGCTTGGGCCTTAGGTCTTGTGATAAGGCACTGTGCCCAAGGGGCTTGATTTCTACACTGGGTTAATGGTCGTGTTGTTTCCCTCTACCCCCAACTCCTTGTGTAAGTCAGGTTCTGGTCTCGGGGCACCCCCTTTCCAGGTTTTTCACTCTTGTCCTCCATCAATTCTTCCAAGGTAGGAAACTCAATTTGAGACATGTTTGTAATTGCAGTTTGGCAGAAGTGTGTTCTTTTTTTCTTTTGACTCATTCATTCATCACTGCTAATAAAAGGGGAGTACCCTGCCCCAGTCTCTGCAGCTTGGCCTGACTCCAAGCCCTAACCACCAACCACAGAACAGACTCAGGGATGTCAAAGTCTGGGCCACAGTGTATTGCACTGCACCATGATGTGCAATGAGATACATTATATATGGAGCCGAGAGCCTTCATTTTTCTCAGAATGTATTTTGAATAACAGCTGCTTGTTAGTGTTTTCAATAGGATCCATGTCAGGATCTGCAGGTAAATGACGTTTTAGTCCTGCCTTTATTTTTTTTTTAACAGATTTATTTACTTATGAATACAAGAGCTGGGGTGCAGGCCAGAGGTGGGGGGTGGGGTAAGGGGATTCAACAGAGACAGAGTGGGGAACAGGACAGGTGGACTGACTGAAATCCACTGCTGAGGGGAGCAGCCGGGAGACAGGAGAGGTCTGTGGCACCCTGTGGGTCACCTTCCTGGCTGGGGGTGGAACTGGGGCTCCAGAGGCTGCAATGGCTGCACAGTGTGGTGCTTAACCCCTGTACCACCAGGGAGGTCCCTAGTCATGCTTTTATATCAGTTTCAGGTAAGGGGATTTTTAAGAATAATTAAAAAAAAATCTTTCCCAGAAATTCAAACAACCTTGTTTTCCATTTTAATGACTAGCGGATAATTTAGGGTCACAGTATTTTGGGCGAGGAGGAGACATTTGTCTGCATCTCAGTGTTTATTTGCGGACTGTTCCGCCATCGCCTGCGCCCGTGGGGGCGTGGCCTCTGGGAGCCCTTGCGCGCCCAGCCCCGCCCAGCGCACCTGGCTGCACCTGCGCCGCTACCGCGCGTGCGCGCTCACCGAGGCCGGGCCCCTGGCCCTGCTGGCCCCGGACTCGGGGTGAGGTTCTGACTGGGGTGAGCTTGGTCCTTCAGGAACCCCGTGGGGGTGCCACTACACTTGACCTGGGGAGCCGGGGGACGCTGGAGCAGACAGGTGAGGCCGAGGGAGGGAAGGCGCGAGGGCTCAGGGAGGCCTCAGCGCGGCGGGCTGGGTGTGGAGAACTGGGGATCATTTTGGGGCCCGGCAGGACGCAGTGGTCCGGTTCCCTCCTGCAGGTTACCCCGCTGCTTCCCGAGGCGTTTGCTCCCGACTGTGGCTCGCGAGGGCGCCCTGGCGGGTCCTGGGCCCTCCATTCCCCTGCCGGCCTGTGCATTTTCATCCCCGCGGTTTTCAATGCAGTTTGGGGGACGGGTTTTCTACTTTCTTGGGGCCCTATCCCCCTCCCGCCCCAGGTCCAGCAGGCAGGAGGCCAAGCCACGTCCCACTCTTCCGGGGTGCAGGCTCTGACCAGTGGACTGCGTGGCGCCTGGGGCTCTGCTTTTCTCACGGAGTCTGAGATGCAGCCCGTGCTGGTCCTGGGCCACATCTGAGGGCTGAGCCTTCACTTACCTATTGTGCAGCTGATGTGGTCATTCAGAGCCTGGAAGGGGAATTTCAAACCTGGAAACTGCCTCATGAGGCGACTTTAGATTTTTCCTTGAATGGAATTCGGGTTTTCCTAACCTCGAGTGACCAGGAGCCACAAGGCTGCCGCACTCTGGCTGCACGTCCCTGAGTTTCTAAAATGGGTTATTATTAACTGACTCAGAGTAGTGAAAGCAGTAACCCTCTGTATCACTAAAGGACCCACCTGAGAGATATAGCAGGTACAGCTGGCCACTATCACCAATGGGGTGTGCAAAGTTCTTCATGGGGAATAATCTGAGACACTGAAGGGCCCTTTCCTGAGCTCATGAGATCTTTTCTCTGTGACACCTTGGCACCTGTGTGCCAAGAAAATTCCTATTTCAGGGGCTGCATCAGCCACAGTGACTCATTCACCTGGGAACTTGGCATTTTGTAAAAAATCCATGTTGCCTCTTAACCGTTCTAATGTGTTAAACTTTTGTTACTTAATCCCCTGTTATGAGGAGAAGTTGGGCTCCTCAGGGAAGGAGAAAGGAATTGCATTTACTGAGCACATGCTGGAGGTGACCTGAGGCCCTGTAGTGCACACATGACTGAAGTGAGTGATCGCCATTAATGACACTGTAGAGATGTTACTCCTATTCGTGGTGGAGAACCCCTAATGTTGGACCTGGCTCTGGTTATTCCCAGAGGTGTTTTTCCTTTCTCATTACTTTGTTGGAGTCTTAGCACCCAAATAATTGACAATGCTTCTAGCTTCCTAGGGATGGCAAGCCTGCCTGGAAATCATTCCAAGACCGCAATTCCACAAAAGTGGAACGCTCTATGTTGCTGCCACCATCTGTCTTATTGACTGTGGAATCTCTGCTACCATCATCAGGATCTGAGCTCCAGGAGGAGACAGAAAATGACAATGTTCCATTGGCCGGACCCTGGGGATGGTTATAAATGTGAGTTGATTTGGAACACAGGAATTTCATTCTATACTGTCCTATTCTTTTTTGTGGTTTGTTTTTTAGTAAGGCCAATGACCTAGGCAGAGAAAGGATATTCAGTTATTTCAAATCTTTGATGAAATGTCATGGCTCCATTTGTCACTTGGCCTTTTTTCTTCCATAGGTATATACAGCTTTCAGAACTCTTGTATTGGAAAGCTTGAAGGGTCTGGACTGTCAATGAGTGTCCTATTGTCTCTCTTTTTTAATCAAAGCAATATAAAGCTTGTGAGTTAAGCAGAATACATTTCTAAATTTAAAAATAAAAAAGGACAAAATGTGTTTGTTTGGATTTATGAACAAGAAGGAGCCTGGGTTTAGGCTAGAAACCCAACCCCCCTCACTAACATCAGTGAGGTGACCTTGAAATTCACTCATTGAGTCTGCTCTGCCCAAGCGAGCCAGACTGGCAGGAAGGCCATAGTTTCACCCTTAAAGTAGTTTTTCTATAACCACAACAGAATGATTTACTTTGAAAATAATTTGACTGGTTCCTTTTCCTCTGCCAAGGATCGGGGATATATGTGCACCGGTGAGTTTTCACGAGCTAGAGTTGACTGGTTCTGATTCTCAGAGAGAGCTGTGTACATTCTAGGAAATTTCAACGGTAGATGAATATAAAATGACCTATGGCCAGTGATGATCTTTCATCCACAGAGAAACTCTCTTATGAGTTAGTTGACTCTCTTCTTGATGATTTCCATTATTTTGAATTGTGATCTAGAACACCCGTGTATAAGGGCAGTTTGTATCCATGTACAGTTTCAGAATCACAACGTGAACCCCCATAAACTGGGGGAAGAAACATACTATCACATGTCATCATCTTCTTCTCTGAGGTCACGCCAATAGGTGACCTTTACAATAACAATTCCCCAGGCTTTTCACGACAGGTTCTCACATAATGGTGTATTATGAAACGTAGCATGAAAACCTGATTTTCATTTTGTCTGGTATGTGAAATAGAAATCAATCCTCTTTGGTTCATTTTCTATGGAGACTCTTTCAACAAGATGTGGGCGAGGTGATCCCCAGGATTGGCTGCAACGAGAGCCTCCTGCTGTCACTGCTGTATCGTGCTCCACTGGACGCCAAGACCATTCTTGTCCACATGCACACTAGGTGAGTTCATTCCTATTTTCTATCCATGCTGGAATAACACTATCTCGAGAATTTTATATTCCACTTTCTTGACTGATCACGGTCACATTTGATATATCTGAGAGGCAGAGTGGATTGCTTCCTGGGGTTTTCATTGAGATGGCTTCCAATCAATTCTTCCTGTACATAAAGAGCCAGGGGACATTTTTATGAATCAAGATTTCTTTTTAATGTTTATTTATGTATGACCATAAGAACTGAGATGCAGGGCAGAGATGTGTGTGTGCGCGCGCCCCGGGACCACACCCCGCAAAACGGAGCCGCAGACCGGAAGGCTCCGCAGACCCCCACCCCCTCCGGCCCCGCGGGCGCACGCTCCGGGGGACCAGGAGCATGGACGGCGCCCACCTCCCCTGCTCCCTCGGCCTCTCACCCCTCCCGCCCCAGCGTCTCCTCCGGGGCTGCGCACCTGTGGTGGCTGCGGCGCCAGCTCTGCAGAACCCCGAGTGGGTCTGGTTGGGGAGGGTGAGTCCTCGCAGGGACCCCGCGAGCGGCGGGAGGGGCCGTGACAGGGGCAGCGGACGCGGGTGGTGATGGAGGCGCCCGGGGTGCGTGCGTATGGGCTGCTTGCGCGGGAGGCGCGGAGGCTCTAGCGCGGGGGTCTCCGAGCTGGGTTCCTGGGCGGGGTCTGTCTGTGGCCCAGGGTGCCCTCACTTGCCTCTGGGCCCCGGGGGGGAGGAGGAGGCATCCCAGCCCCAGTTCCCAGCGCGTCTGCGCACCCCGGTGACCTGCTGCTAACATGCGCCCCCGCCGGGTTTGCACCTGTCCCTGCCAAGTGTGTGTGCGTCGAGTGCACGCAGGGCCTTCCCAGACCGTGGGGTCAGGGTCCATGGCCCGGAGCGCGAAGCCAGCTGTGGGCGGGTGACCCGACTATCCCCGCGACGGCCCCCTCCGCGCCCATGCTGCCTCCTCGGGAGAACCTATTTGCTGTTTCCCGGGAACCACGACCGCCCTCGCCCCTGCGGCCGACCTATCGCCCCGCCCCGGCCCGCCCCGGCCCGCCCCGGCCCGCTGACTCCACTCCAGGCTCGGTCCTTCCCTGCCCTCTGGGCAATGCGCCACTGAGACCCGCTTGGCCGGGACCTCTATAAGCCCCGACGGGCTGTCCACGCAGCAGAACAAGCCACAGCAAACACGGAGGCGGAGCTGAAGGGGCAGCACCTGCCGTCAGGCCCGCGGAGTGGCCATTTCTCTCGGCGGGTGCGGGTCGGGCCAGCGGTGGCCAAGCCTTGGCTCCACAGGTGTCCCCTCTGTGATGTCCCCCAGGCCGAGGGAGGGTGTGCCCGGCCCTTCCGCTCGGGGACCCGCCCCCGGGAGCTAGCTGAGCCCCTCCTGCCCGCACCCCCGTCCCTACTTCCCTGGCTCAGCCTTTTCCTTTTTATCAAGAGAATCGAAGGCCTCGGCCGAGCCCCCCCGCACTTTAGACTCATGGCTGCTGGGAGGCAGTTTCCTGTGCCCATTTGGCTGGAGGACCTGGCTGGCCGCTTTCCTGCGGGGAGGGGGAGTTTGGCTGTGCGGAACAGCCGGGGCGAGCGCAGCTGAGGCGTCCGGGCGGGTCTGGCGCGCGGGCTCCCATCCCCCCCGGGACTGTCCGGCAGCGGGACGGGGGCGCTGCTCCCGCGGCCCCCGCTGGAGTCAGCTCCGGGAAGAGCCGCGTCAGGGGGCAGCGGGCAGGCGACAGGAAATGCTACCGGATACTGAGGCGCCCCAGCGTGTGGGACGCTGGCACGCGCCCCGGGCTGTCTGCTGGGGTGCGGGGGTGTCACTGCAGACTGTTCCAAGCTGCTCTCGGCCATTTCATCAACGCAACCGACGTGCCTGGAACAGCCGCTTCAAGCAAAAGCGGCTGTTTCTCGCGTATCCACGTGGCCGTGTCCCTCTCCGCCAACGTGACCCGCGTCCCTCGATGGGCGCAGCCTCGGCCGAGCTTTCTTGGTCACCCGGAAATGTTTTTCACGGCAGGTTCCTTTAACCTGTCCCTGCGTGGCCCCTGCGCCCACGCGCACCACCCCCGACCTCCTCAGGGCCCCCTCTCTCCCCTCCCTGCCTGATGAGTCTCAAGCGCATGACACCCCTAGGCATCTGTGGGCGCGCCTGGAGGTGACCCCAGGAGAGCAGGAGGCTGCGTCTCTGGCACCTGAAGGTGTAGAGCCTCGGGCCGACCCGACGCTCGCGCTGCTGGAGCCCGAGCGCGCCCAGACGCCGCTGCCCGGCGACGGTAGGGACTGGGAGAAGCTGAGTGCACCGGCCCGGGACTGGGGGGCCGTGGAGACGGCGGCCCCCGACGATGATGGCAAGGAGAAAGGTGAGGGGGCCGCGGGGCATGAAGATGGCGGCGTCCCCCTACGGTTCAGTGCGCAAACATTGTGGGGGCCGTGTCGGGCGGCTTAGCTGTGGAAGGAGTCACCCCAAACCCAGTGGCTTCAAGCAGCGCCCTGCTCCTGCCTCTGCTGGCCATCGGGGCCCAGGCCCCTGGCCCTCGTGCCGCGGGGTGCACGGCGGGGTTCCCGACACCCTTGGCAGCGTCCTGGCGGAGCTCACCCGCGGCTCCAGCCAGGAGCGCCCCGCCCCCTCGCGCCCTTGCCGCTGCTGCCTTGTGGGAGGGACCAGAGCCCCGAGCGCTGGGCTGGAGACGGGCAGCCGGACGGGCCGCAGTGCAGGGACGTGGCCTGAACGCGGGGGGTGGGCCGCGGGGCATCCGCGGGCAGCGAGGTGCGGGCCACGCCCCCAGAGCCGCCCACGCCGCGGGGTCCCCGGGAGACGGCGGTGGGCACGGAGGGGCGGGGTCTGCGGCTACCCGAGGTCGTGGTTTGCCCGCTGGGAACCCCGGGGCGTCTGAGAGAGGAACGGGCTCCCTTGTTTCAGACTCTGGCCGGGCGGCCCTGCTGGGCCCATTTCAGCCTCCCCGAAAGTGGGTCGACGTCTGGGAGTTTTGGGGTTTGCTTTTGCGGGTGGTGGTGTCCTGGTGTCTGCGGGACGCTGCGGCCAGAGGCCGCCCCCCACGAGGGCAGCGCCGTTTGAGCCGCGCGGGGGTGGCGGGGTGCATCTCAGGCGGGGCGTGAGCTTGGGGTGTCAGGCTCTGGCTGTGGGGAGTCTCCGGGAGCCGGGAGGCCCCCGCATCGCCAAGGTGTCCCGAAGCCTCTTTCAACCACTCCGGTGTGCTGGGGGCGCGGCGCGGCCCCGAGGGGCTGTCCCTGGAGGTGAGGGGCAGACAGAGGACACCCAGGCCCCCCGCCCCCGCACTCCTCCCAGCCTGAAACTTGCAGGGGTGCAGCAGGGGAGGGTGGGGCTGAGCACCGCCAGCCGCCTGGTCACTGACGGCCTCTCTCTGTGCCCCCAGACCTGCCTGCTCTGGACGCAGCGTTCCCCCAGGCCTGCTGCTCCGTGGAGGAAGACACCAGGCCCAGCCCGGCCTGAGGACTCCCAGGTAAGGGGGCTTCCTCCCCTCCGCAGACGCCCCGCCCTGGCAACCCCACCCCGGCTGCCCAGGAGGCCACCACGGGACAGGATGCCGGCTCCGGTCACCCGTGGCTGATGCACTGGCCTCTTCCGTCCCCTGCAGCCCTCACGCATGAGGCCACAGCACAGTAGCGCCCCTCACCCTGCGCCCAGCAGTACCTCGCCCATCACCACCACCTGTCTGTCCACTCCCCCATCCCCTCACCCCAACCTCGTGCTCGGCCTGTACCCCCAGTGTGGATCCAGTTTGTCCTTCCTCAGCTGTCCACTTGTCGAGGGCCTGCGTTGAGGGATCACGTCCTAGAGAGAGGGAGGGGTTACTCTTAGCTGCCATGTATCGGTTGCAGTTTTTTATTCATCCTGATGATGGATTTTGTTGCTAGAAAACCCATTTTTGCCTTAATTTACCATGTTATCCTTTCCTTTTTGGTTCATGTGTAAGCGTTTGACTAGTTTACTCTTTCTTTTCCCAAAGACATAGCTTCAGGATGGATTTATATCCATTTCCCTCCAGCTTTGCGATTTGTTTCCATTAGGTCTTGGGTTTGAAAAAAATTGTTTCTACTCTTCTTGTCAATGTTTAGGTTGAATTCTTTGTGTTCTCTTACTACAAATTATCCAGTAGTTGAACCAGCCTTGGCAGCTTCCTAAAGTTGGATGCCCCGTGTTTTTTTAAAATAGTCATTTTCTTGAATTCTGGCTCTGTGAAGGGACTGTGGCCTCTCCGCTGCTTTCCTAAGCTTTCTGGTAATCACGACCAGTGTGTGTGTGTGTGTGTGTGTGTGTGTGTGTATCTCGTGGACATTTTAGGCCGATTTTCTGTTTATAGAATTCCAAATTCAGCTTATTACACTCAGCGCGCCTTATTTTGCCTTGCCCTTGTCCCGACCCCACGAAGGTTAAGGGAAAACCTGCGAGAATGAGTCTGTTTTTCTAGTTTTTGCTCTCTGAGCTCAGCAGCTATGACTGGAGATGGAAACTAGAGCGTCGCTCTGCCGAGAACATGGGATTCACGCCAGAAAACCCCAAATAAATGGTGAAACTGAGTCCCTTCATGTCGCTTGACCAGGATTCCAAGGCCTTTTCCTGGTTCGCCAGAGAAATGAGGACATGCAACTCTGAAATAGGGGGGTTCTCTCGCCCTCGCACTCCTGGGGAGTGCACCCCAACAAGAAGAGGCATCTAAAGGGAAAGGACACAAACCTGATGGACAAACCTGAATGGGGTCGCTGTAGCCCCGCCCCACCCCTCCCCACCCCGCCCTACCCCTCCCCTCCCCTCCCCGTCCCACTCCACTCCACCCCGCCCGCCCCACTCCGCTCCACCCCGCCCCGCAGCACGGCGCCACCTGGTGGCAGGCAGGGACGGTCCATCTGGTCGACCTGGCTGTGCGGCTGCTGGGCATGAGCCAGCCAACTGGTCGACCTCAACAGGGCACAGCAGCAGCCATAGCCCCTCCTCCCCACTGTGTGCCATTGGGGAGGAGGGGCCCAGGACCCTGGCGGCCCCGTCTGGAACCCAGACGGGGCCACCTGCGCCCGGGACTCGGGCGTGCACAACACTGCTCCTGAGGGGCGTTCCTAGTGATCGGGAGGGAGAGGGATGCCCCGGTACTAAAAGCCCAGCCGAGAGGCAGGTAGAGAGGAGCTGCAGGTGCGGACCCATTAAGAGCTGCATCCGACCCTACTAGCAAGCTTGTGCCAAACTTGGATTCTCCTCCCACTGAGCATATATAGTTCCCTTGCCTTAGGGGTGAACCAACCGTTCATGAACACTGGGGAGCCCCTCACAGAGCACCCCCCCAACACTGTAACAGGGCTGAAGCCCAAACCACCCAGGCAGGGCCCCTTCCAGGATGGAGCAACCCCAAGGTGCACAGCTCCACAGGGAAGAAGCACTGAGAGCCAAACCACAGGGGCACAGCTGAGGGCCAACCTCTGCCCCAGCCTCCCAGAGCCCATGGAAGCCCCACAGGCACACCCAGACCCTGGAACCAGCCCCCAACATCTCCAAGGCCCCATGATGGCCACCACTGTCTAGAGCACAGAGTCCCCACTGAGGGCACAGACAGGATGGGGAGCACACACAGGCTTCCACAACCAAGGGAGAGGAGCTGCCAGCAACCATGGCAACAGAAGAGCACACATTTAAGGCCAGAAAACCAGGGCACACCCCCATCTCTGCCACCCACTGACCAACACACCCCCAGTCACTGTGAAGGAGGACCCCACCCTCAGGCACTGCTTGGGGAGGGAAGCAGCCATCTTGGACAGCCCCACTTCTGGTGGCAATTATCACTGCAGCAAGGTGAGCCACCTACACACAGGCACCTTCCTTGGCCAGCTTTAGAACTGTACACCTCCATGATAGGGCACACTCAACCCCCATGAGCCAAGTTATCTACCAGAGGTCAGAGGGACTGACCTGCTCCAGCCACAAGCTCCACCACTTTAGGGTCCAGCCTGGGGGGGGCTCTCCACTCACAACCAGCCCCACAGGGTACAAAGGCACCAAGCCCCCTACAAGCAGCCTCATTGCAGGGACAGCATTGCCAGCAACCACATTATCAGTCTGATGCCCAGAAGCCATATGCAAGCAGTGGCCACCACAGACCCCCCCACAGGGCCAGGGGTGGATAGGGCACAGCTTAATGACAGACAATCCCAGGGCCTGCACAGAGAGCACCCACCTCTTATGTTGCTACCCCAACCCAATAGAAAGGCCCCCAAGGTGGCACCTCTGGAACAACCCCATGTGCTGGGGGCATCAGCTCTAATTCAAAGTGACCCAAACTGAGAATATTGGAGTGCGTCCCCCAATGACCCACAACTCAGGACTCCCCCAACTACAACCAGGGGCATGTCCAAGGACCCAGGGGGAGCAGGTACTGGGCACCAGCCCAACAGGCCTAGGCCCTCCCACACTAAGGGTGTAGACTACCATCAGTGGTAAGACCATAAAGAGCCATACAAACCCTTCACCTCCCAGGTGAGAAGGTCAGTGACACCTTCTGTGCACTCTCAGCCACAGACACCTAAGCATTTTCAGGAAGCACTTGAGGGGCACCACAAGGCTCTGCATGCTAGAGAGCAGATGATAGTCAAAAAGCAGGTACTGGAAGGAATCGGGCCTTCTAACCAAAATACATGGTCGGCAAAGACCGGGAAGCAGCCAGGCTTGCCAGATGAGGGGAGATAATCGCATAAAAGTATAAACCACCCCATGCACAGGATTCAGGGGTTTCCGAGGCCGCCACCCACAGGGGCGGGTAGCGAGCGTCCGAGGGAGGCACCCCTACCTACCACCGCACATTGCTGCGGGGACCAGGGGACATCAACTCCAAGAGCAGCGGGCGTACAGGAATGCACCGCCAGCAAGAAGCGCAGCACCTACGGGCAGGGGCACGGACTTTCTCGGAAAAACATGGGCACCGCAACGCCAGCGACGGGCGAGATGGTATGGGGGACCCCAGACATGCCCACCTTCTCGCGACCCTGCCCCAGATTCGCAGCCGGGGGAGCACAGCTTCACGCACAGCGCCATAGGAACTCCAGCAGACTGGCTCCCCACTTTTGGAGCGCTCTTGCGGGAACACGACCCCATACCCTGCGGCGCATCTTACTGGGGGCCCGGCCCCAGCCCGCGCGGTGAGAGGGTGACTTTCCACAGCTAGTAGATATGGGCTGCTGCGCAACCCCTTGGAGAACTGATAGGCCGGGGCCTGAACATGGACGAAGACCTTTCACTACGGGCCGCCAGAACCCGTTCTTCAGGTACCCGGAGGTGAAAACACCAGGAGCGATGTGTCTAGCAGCGCGGACGACACAGGGGCATCGGCGCCAACAGCTGGGAAGCCTCAGGGGGCTTTTTCTGCGCGCTGGGCAGCGCGCCCAGTGAGCCGAGGCCCGCACAGCGCCGTACCTTTGCGGCTGCCTCCCGTGGAGAGCGCGTTCTTTTTCCTTATTTCTTAAGGCAGGATCTCGCTTGGATGGGCACGACCTCATCCCGTAGGTTTGTAAAAGAAACCGCCCGCGTGGGGCCGATAGGCAAACTTCGCGCGCTGGCGAGACACTCGAGGCCCCGGGAGCTCCACCTAGGGAGAGCAGCCACCAATATTCTGGTGGTAAAAAGCGCCGGTTTGGGGCCAAAAAAATCTCGGCGCCCAGGAGCGGGGCTGAGCCGCAGGCCCCCGCGGGCCCCTGGAGCAACGGCCCGGCCCCCGGCCCACGCGCGCGACCCCTTCCCCGCCGCCCGGGGCGCGCCGGGGCCTCTGGTCGACCTCGGGGCAGTGCGGGGAGGAGCGGGTCGCTCCTGCGGGGCCTTCCAGCTTTGGCCGTACAGGAGGGGGCCTCTTCGTGCCGGGGGCGCTGCCGGCCCGGTTCCCCGCCGCGGCCCTCCCCGAGGGCGGCTCCAGCCCGACCCCGCCGGAAACCCGCGTCTTGCAGCTCCAGGATCCAGCCCCGGACTCGCGGCTCCGCCCCGGCCCCCGGCTTTAGCGCGCGGCGCCGACCCCAGCTCGCGGCCCCGGGGTCTGGCCTCTCCGCGGGCTTGGGCCTGAAGCTCGCAACTTGCGGCTCCCGCCCCAGACCCCGCGCCCGCCCGCGGCCCCTGCTTTCGGCCCCCGCGACAGCCCACCTCGCACCGGGTTCTCAACCCGGCTTAGCCTCCTCCGCCCCACCCGCGGCTCCAGGTTGGCGACTCGGGCCCCCTCGGCTGTCCCGGCTCCGGTTCCAGGTCGCCCAAGCTCGCGGACCCCGCCCCTGTCCCCGCGACTAGTGTAAACAGCGGCTGCACCTCCGACTTTCGGGCACGGTAGGTGCAGGAGCGGGGCTGAACCCGGGTCGTTTCATACCCCACTGAGCACCACCGCAGCGCTCCCTCCCCCGGAGCGGGACGCGGCAGTCGGGCCAAAGTAGATGCAGCCGCAGCCTCCCCCGGGGGACCCAGCCGGCAGATGTGCGCTCGGCGCTGGGCAGCGTCCAGCGGGCTGCGGTGGTCTCCGGGCGGGCTGGGGTCCTGGACGGGCTGGGGGTGCTGTGCTCTCGGAGGTCCCAGGCTCCGGGGTACCGGGCGGGCTGGGCGTTCCGTGGACAAGGCGTCCCAGGCGGGTGGAGGTCCTGGGCTCCCAGCGGGCTGTTGAACCTAGGTGGGCTGGGGGTCCCGGCGGGCTGCGATAGAAGGCGCGGACCCCGCGGAGAGCTGGTCCACCCGTGCATCACGTAGCCCCAACCCGTCTCGGCGAGCGCGCTGACCGCCTCCCCTGTAAACCTGCATTCGCAATCTCCCGGTGTCGGACGCTGCGCGCACAGCCCATCCAACCGGCTCGTCCTGCCCGTGCGCTCCGGCCTCCCGGAACCGCGCGCCGGGCGCCGCAGCCAAATCCGCTCCCTTCGCGGGTGGGCGTTCGGGCGGCGGGCGCCGACTATGCGGTCTCACCGCCCGCCTGGCTCCGCTTCGCGCGTGGCTCTATTGGGTCCCGGCGGCCGCGCTCCCGGGGAGACACCGAGATTGGGCGGGCGAGACGAGGCGGTGGGGTTGGCACGCGTGCACCAGCACGAGCCACGCAAGGACGCGGGACGCGGGAAACGATCCAATGGCCCCGGGCCCTGGGAAGCGGGGGCGGAGGCGACCAGGGAGTCCGGTGCCTGCCTAGGGGCTGAGGGAGCAGGTGTTGCCCAGAGGTCAGGCCTCCTGCCGAGCGGCCCGCCGGTGGTGGCCTCGGGCCCTACCCTGGGGGTCACTCCACCCACGCGGCCACCTTCGCGCGCGCGCGCCTCTGGGGACAGGGCCGCCCTACGCGCCCTCCGCTCCCGCCGACGTCTGCTCGGCTCGGCTGGGGTGATGCCAGGAGCCCTCCATGACGCTGAACCCCGCAGCTGCGTGCACGGTCCTGGGGCTGTTCCGCGGCGGAGCGGCGCATTTGGGCCCTCCCAGCGGGCTCAGGATCGGTGGGGAATGTGCGCGCGCCGCCCGCCCCAGCACGCCGTGTCAGAGGCGAAGGAGCCCCGCGCGCCTGCGTTGGGAGGGCCTGGGGGGTTCCGCATCAACTACAGGCTGGAAGGGGGAGAAAGGGTGACTGTGGGCCGCCACGTGCACGTCTGTGTTGGCGTTTGTCTGCCGGGTTGACCTGCGCAGACCCAAAGGTCTCGATGTGAGAAAAACACCCCGGTAAGGAGCTTCAAGTGGAAGCCGAAGTGAGGGGCGTCCTGAGAGAAGAAAAGGTCCTTCACGCAAAGGGAAGTGGCGCTGACTTCCTGTGGGAGGAGGCCTGGCTTTCGCCTGAGTGAAATCTGCCCCTGGAAACTGGGGTCTCATTTCACACATTCAACCACCCAGCTGGCGTTTCTTGAGCACCTACTGTGGAGGCGGGGGGGAGGGGTATGTGGGCCAGAGGGAGAGGCTGGACTGAGTGATTATAACACTGGGCTCTGGGCCTGGGCGCGTTCAGTTGAATAGTCCAGCACAGCATTTCTTGAGGACCTAGTGTGTGCTGAGACCTAGATGGTGTCCGTGGCCCTGGGAGGAAAAACTGTGTGTTGTCTCTCACCTTCAAAGACTCTAGGGTGGATGCTGGGTGAACTTGCATTCAGCTGCGGAGGGTGGGGGACTTCCGGAGGACCTATTGTGTGCCAATGGCCAGGTGCAGGAAAGAGCCAGGATGCTTGGTTTCTAACTTGGCAGTCCCCAGGGCTAGTGCTGTGGATGCTCACCATGCATCTGTTCACCCCAGGACTCATTCTTCCTGAGGACCCACTGTGTGCTGAAGCCTGGGTGACATCCAGAGTACAGGAGAGATTCAGACCCCACAATTCCTGACCTGCTGGGTATCAGGGCCAGGCCAGGACTTTACCCACTTGCTCATTTCCCCAAGTTTTCTGAGAACCTCCTGTGTACCAGGGCCAGTGCTGGTGATGCCAGACCAAAAGCAAAAAGCCTGACAGTCCCAGCTTCCTTCGCAGAGCAGAGCTGAGAGGTCTCCTGGGTATCAGCTCTCCTCCAACTGTTAGACACCCACAGATCACTTGGTTTAACTTATTTTCAAATAAATCATGTTTTTCAAACTTTTGGGGGTGGAACACGGAAACCTGAGTATGGCTTGGACAAGGATATGAAGAGACTCACTCTGTTGGGATGATGCTGTGGCTGTTTAGGAGATGATTTTGCTTAGACACGCAAGCAAAGGTATCTACCAGTGAAGTGAGGTCAATTCTTATAATTTATTTCAAAATATATTTGGAAACATATAGACATTTTCATGACCTATTTCATAACCTGTTACCTATTGTAAAGCCTAGTAAACTCTTCTTTTTCTTGGTGTTGTTTAAAATTTTAAAGGTGTTGGATTAGGGAATGTACCATGCTTTATACTTTTCGGTATAATTGGAAAATCCTGTTTTTTTTAAAAAAAATGTGAGATTTTTGCGTAGACCTGTTGTCCTAGACACACAGGGCAGTTCGTCAGTCGACGTTGTGCCCAGACTGTGGGCACCTCGGGGTACGCCGTGTGTAGGGTTTAAGAGAATGAACGGAATCCCCAGGGGCGGCCTGCGTGGGGGTGCATTCAGGCAAATGAACGAATATTCACATGAACCCTCGCTTACCCGGAAATGGGGCAGAGGCTGCCGGCCAGGGAACCACAGACAATGGTGACTGGGGGGGCCCTGGGAGGACTCTTGGGGGAATCGGTGCCTCTGGGGGAGACTTAGTACCTGGTTGGGCTCGGTGCCGGGGGAGGGGTGGCTGGTTATTTGACTTCACAAGTTGCCCACCACGTGGACGTGACTGGTGAGATGATGTTGGGGGTCCTGCTGTGTTTATGGCTCCGAGAGCAGTGTACCTGCGCGTAGTGGGCCACGCAGTGCTGCGGCAACGGGGCGCCCCGAAGGCAGCGGCTTCTGGTGGGGGGGTCCTTTGGTGTACGGTGCCGCTGAGCCTGGAGGGCCGCCCCCCCAACCAGCGCCTCCGAGGCTCCCGGACCCCGGGGCCGCGCTGTCTCCGCTCTCCAGCCCATGGGAGGTGCTGGCGCGGCCAGTCTCTCCGCTGCAGAGTCCGGCGGGGCCGGCAGCCCGTGTGTCCTGCTCCCGGCGGCTCCGCCACAGTCTCGGTTTCGGATCTGCAGGACAGAAAAGGGAAACGCGAGCCAGTGCCCTTTGTCCCGGGAGCAGTGGCTTGTTGGGCAGCTGGCGGCGTGGGGGGCGCACGCAGGGCAGCGGGGGCCAGGCCAGGCCGGGCCAGGGCTGCGAGGGAGCGGGGCCCAGGCCCGGGCAGGGCGGCGCAGGGCAGCGGCGGCCACGCGGGGCGAGGGTCAGATCGTGCAGGGGCTCGGGCGCTGCGGGTGCGGGCCGGGTGTGGCGGCCCCCTCGTGCTGGGGGGCCCCGCGCCCTCGGGCTGCACCCCTTTCCTCCCAGGGCGCGCAGCGGGCGTCTGGGAGAGGACGGGTGGGTGGGCAGGGGAGGGAAGGGGCCGGCGCGGGGGTCGTCCCGCCTCTGCACCGCGAGGGAACAGCCCCGCACTCTGCGCAGCCGCGCCCTCCCCGTCTAGGTCCCGCTCCGGGGGCTTTGGGCGACCTCCGCCGGGCGCGCGGTGAGTTCGGGCCGCTTCTCCTCGGCCCCGAGACCCCGTCCCGCCGCGGCGCGGGTGTGCGACGTGTCCAGGAGATGCCCGTGCCTGGGAACTACAACTCCTAGAAGGCACCGCGCCCGCTGGCGTCGCCGAGACTACAACTCCCAGAAACCCGAGGGCTGGGGCGGGGGGGGCGGGGCATGGGGCGGGGCCGGCGCGAGGACCAGAGAGGCTGAGTTGCCGACCCCAGTCACACAGCGGCCCTAGGCACCCTCAGCCCACAGGCACGGGTCGCGCGCGTCCCAGCTGCGCCATCCAGCCATTACCGGTCACTTCGCGGGCTCGGCCGATCCCCTGCCGCTGGGACGAACGATTTCCCCGCAAACGTCTGGGGCTCCCCAGTTCGAAAACGGGTGACGATCACAGACCCCGTGCTGAGCCCCTGACGTCCGCAACCCCGCAAGCTTGTCTCGCCGCCACTGAGACCCAGAGGGGGCGCAGAATAGGGGAGCGCCGGGGGTCTCCGGAGGAAGGAAGTGTCCAGGGGTGCCAGGGAACCATCTCCATGCACAGCGACCTCTCGCCCCGCCGCCTCCTCCTTCCTACTCCCCGCCGTGGGGTCTGTCCGTGGGGGTGGGGAGGCGGGCAGCGCCTACAGGAACTGGCGCCACATGGGGGAGCGGGGCGTCTGCGCCCCGGCGGGCTGGCCAGCACCTGGGATTCAGCGGGGCGGGCGCTGCGCCCCAGAAACGCTTTCCCTGGAGAGCCCCAGTGTCGCTCATGGGGCCTTCCACTGATAGGAGGAGGCCCACCGTCAGGCCGAGGGGTCCCGCTTAGACAGACTGACAGAGACACGGAGCGCATCTGCAGCCGCCTGCCCAGACTGAGTCCACTAGTGGGGCCAGAGTCTGTGCAAGTCCGCGGGACCCCCCACCCCCACCAGGCTCAAGAGGGCGGGCAGGAGGGAGGAGCGAGGAGGGCAGAGAAGGGCAGCGGGCGCGAGTGGGCCCTCGGCACAGTCACTAAGTCATGTTGGAGGGCGGAGAGGCGCGGCGGGCCCTGATAAACTGAGGCAGCTCGCGCCCCAGACGCGCCAAGAGAGGGGCGGGTCAGGCTCCTGGGCCAGGCCGGGCGCTGGGTAGGGGACGAAGGAGCAGCCGCGCCCTCAACCAAGCTTTCCCCGGCCAAAGCGGGGCGGGGCAGGGGGGTAAGGGGGGACTGGGAGGCTCTTCGGCCCCCTCAGCCCTAAAGGCCGTGGGGCGCCTTCCCGAAGACCCTGGCGCAGGGGTCCTGGACGCCGAGGGCCGCGCTGCACAGGACTCGCTCCCCTGGACGCGATCCCCTAAAACCGGCGACCCGCCCGCGGGCCTCCCCAAGGCCAGGGCGCCGCGGTTGTCACGGAGACGGGGAGTCGGGGCGCGAGAGGGGCCTCGGGTGACTGGGCCGAGCTCTCGGGAAGGGAAAGCGGGGTGTGCCGAGGGCGCCCCGAGACAGACACGGGGCAGAGCGCGCAGGAGGCCGTCGGCCCCGCCGGGTCGGGAGCCCGAGGGCAAACCGAGGCCGGACGCGCCCGCGCGGGGGACGGACATGGCCGCGGGCTGGGTCCGAGGCGGCGCCGGCGGCGTTTTCCGGAACGGAGGCGGCTGCGGGGAAGCCGGTAGCAGGAGCCGCATTTAGGGCCGCGCGGGAGCCAGTCGGCAGCTTCCCGGCCCGCGCCCGCCTCCTCCGCGGCCTCCGCTCAGCCCGACCCGTCCGCCGCGCCCCGGGCGCGGTCATGCGGGCACCGTCCTCCAGGGCCCTGGGCTCCGCCGCCTCTGCCTCCCGGCTCCGTGTGCGCGACGGACAGGACAGCAGCGGCCGAGGACGGGGCGGCGACCACCGGGCTGCGGGGGGCTGCGGGGGCGCCGAGGGTCTCCGGGAGAAGGGGAGGGGCCGCTCGGTCAAACTTTCCTTCCGGACTTCAACGTCCGAGCCGCTGACCCGCAGCCGCCCAGCCCGATCTCCCGCCAACGAGGTCGTCCCCGGGCGCCGGAGGCTCGAGAGGCCGCGGGGAGGCCCAAGCACTGCGCCTCCGCGGCCTCCCGGGCGCGTCTCTCCCGCGGGCTCCGGGGCCGCGGGGGCTGAAGCGGAGGCGGAGACGCGGGAAGAACCGCGGAGGGACCCCCGCCCCGGGGCCAGCAGGTGCAGGTGACCCCTTGGACTCACTTCCTGGAGGGAGGGGGGAGCGCCCGAACCCCGCCGCTGTGGGGCCCCCACGCGGAAGGAACCGGCGCCAGGTGTGTGGCTGGGCGCAGGAGACGCTAGAGAGGCTGCGGGGACCCCCAGCCACCATGTGCCCCCCCCCCGCCACCCACCACGTCCCCCCCCCAGGCACCCACCCACGTCCCCCCTCCTCCCCATCCTCTTCCCTCGCCGGTGGCTTCCCCAGGCCAACAGGGCCGCTCCCCCCAGCGCGTCCCTCTCCCCTCTGGAGAAGCCTGTGGGCCCCTCAGACCCGGGAGCGACTCACGGAGCCCAGCGGGCTGGCGGGTCCGGGCGGCAGGGAGAGGAGGCGGCTTCCCGGCCGCGCTCACCGTCTCCGGCGAGACGCAGCGGAGCGTGCAGGGGCTGCTGCTTCCTTCTCAGCGGCCGGGCTTCTCTGGCCGCGGCCTCGCGGCGGGGGCGGGCGAGCAGGACCGGGCGGGCGAGGCGAGGCCGCGGCGCCGTGCGGAGGGGCCGCCGGGCCGGCGCGGGGAGGGCTGGACGCCGACACCGGGGGGCTCTGGGGCTCATCTGGCCCTGGAGGAGCACACGGTCGGGTCCGGCCCTGAGCGTGACCCCCGCGGCGCGGGCTCGCTCCCCGCTCCTCGGGGCCCTGAGGGCGCACCCGGGTTGGGGCTCCCCTCTGTCCCGCGGGCTGTTTTCACTCCCACGGGTTTAGGGTGGAGTTTGGGGCGCACGTTGTAAACTTTGCGGGCCAGGAAAGGGCAGAGCCGTGCCCGGCTGTGTGCAGCTGCGGGGGATAGGGAGGGGGGTCCTGCTTCCGCCCCAAGGGGAAGCCCCACTTCACACCAGTGTGACTGAAGGCCGGAGCGCAGGTGCCCCCGAGAGTATAAGGGTATCGCGGGCGGCGCCTCCTCGGCCCGCTGCCCCCAAGTGATGTTCAGGGGTCCGTGTCTTTGGGGAGCATCTCCCCTTCCTCCCTCTGTCGGGTGTTAGGCCTGCAGAGTCCTGTCTCCTGTAATCTCCCCCTGTCGGGGAGCCACAGAGGGCAGCAGGCTCCCCTCTAGCTTAAGCCTCCAAAGAAAGGGCTGGAGAAACAGCCGCTCCAGCTCCCGAGGCCACACGGTTGTGCGTGCCCTGGGGGTGGGAGTTGGGGGCAGAGCAGAGCTACAAAGGTGGTCACAGGCCTGGAGGAACCCATGGCATCTGCGCCTTCACACAAGGCCTGCCGGCCCCATCTTTCAAGGCCCTCCCTGCACATTTCACTTCTGCGCTGCTTCTCCCCCTCCTCCCCGCTGCCCTCACTGCACCCCCAAGGCCCTCCCTGTCCCCTGCTCTTTCCTTTCCCTATCCCCAATGTCACGAACTGAAAGTGCAGCTGATTCGCAAGCCCCACTTCCAAGTGGGGACCCTCCTATCATTGGACTTCTCGGCTGGTGCGGCTCCTCTCCCCAACAGTGCAGACAACTCGCTGACTTCATGACTTTGGGGGCCTGGAGGCCTTGGTGGAAATGATGGTGGGTACCTGAGGCTGCTGGTACCCAAAACTCAGCCCTGACCCCGAGCACAGCATCGCCCTCCTCCCTGGGAGCTCTGTCCTGTACTCCCCCAGGTGTGTCAACCACTCTTTCCTGCACGCCCCATCCCAATAGCTCTGTGAGTGCTCCCTGAGTCCAGAGCTGCCCCAACTCTGATTCCAGACCCCGCCCGGGCAGAAGGGAGCCTCTAGCCGGGAGCCGAGACTTTCGCGCAGGGGAGCAACTCCCTTTGGCAGAAGCTGCACAGCCGCAGAGCAGTGAATCTGAGAGCCCCACGTGCCAGGTCGTGCTGGGTGAGAGTGGGAAGGGGAACCGGGCCTGCAGGATTCCTGAGGTGCAGCGTCAGGTCACTGGGAAGAGACACGGAGTGGCCCCAAAGCAGGACAGCAGGAGATCTGTAGAATTGTTGTGATCTCTATAAAAACCTCTTCCTAAGAGAAATACTCTGTACCTCCAGCTGGAGCCATTTCTCTTTTGCCTAAAAACACTCATATAATCGATCTGTTACATATTTTCTGTTTCAGGCTAATTAACAGCGCCACTTATGTTCACCAAACTCAGGGTGACCAGGAAGCTCGGGTAAGTGACACTCAGATGTGAAAGCTTTGATTAGGACACATAAATGGAAAATGAATCTCTCTGTGTTAATAAAAACTATGATCAATGTTGTCATCGCCTCTAAAGATAATCTAATTCCTGGCTCCACCACACAAGTATTGCTTTCTCATTTTGAGCTGGCAGCAAAATATTTTATCACAAAACTGCAATGAAATAAAATAAAGTGCATACAGGAAGTGAGTCCCACCTGGATATGTTAATTTTTCCTGTTATGGAACATTCATAAAACAGGGCATTAAAAAAAAAAAACACCTTGGTGTTATTTTTCTAAAAAGACACATTAGATGTGTTTGGGGAAGATGAAGAAATAATATTCCAGAGATAAAGCCTGCTTATCATGTTATAGAGAACAAGTTGTTATAAGGCCACTGTGGAGCTACCACAAAAGGTCACAAAAGTGTGTTAATGCCCCCGTCTTTCCTACTGCCTGTGGGGTCTCCACTGAATGAACCAGGGTTTGACCTCTGGGTGAGACAGAAAGTGAAAGCCACAGTTGAACTATCAACTATGATCTTTGCCAGAACACTGAATTTATACTGACCTGTGACAGCTTGAGCTGGACATGGGAATGTCATTCTATTCTGTTCCATTCTTTTTTTTTTCTTTTTATTTTTGTAAAGGCAAGGAACTAGTCACAGGGAGGAGCTTTCAGTTATATAAAATTTTGTTTTATGAAATATCCTGGCCCCATTCATTATTTTATCCTTCTCCTCCCGTAGGTGTAGACAACTTTCTTGTTTCTGGAAGCTGGAAGGGCCCAGACTTTGAAGTAGTGTTTTGTTTTCACTGTTTTATTTTTAATTGAAGCTGTGGATTAAACAGAATAAATTTCTAAATTTAAAAATGAAGAAAAGGTGCAAAAGTTGTTTATTTGGGTTTAAAAGCTAGCCAGAGCACAGGTTCAGGCTAGAAACCCAAACCCCTTCACTAAAAAAAAATGAGGTGACCTTGACATTAATTCCCAATGCTGCTGCTCTGCCCTTGCCTGCTTGACTAGCAGGAGGCCATGTTTCATCCTAAAATGTTTATCTGTAACCACATGGAATTCTTAAGACTTTTTAAAAATTACTTTTCCCTGCCAAGGAGCAAGGAGGTAATTTTACCAATGGAGTTTTCATCAGCTTCTGTTACTGGTCCTGATAATGACAGGGAGTTGTGTATAGTATAGAAAATGTGAAGAGTAGAATAAAATAGAATGAGCAGTATCAAAAAGTACTCTTATGACTTAGCACGTTTCCTTCCTAGTTTTTTCCCCAATATTTGCAATTGTGAAATACAATGCCTGTGTAGAAGGTAGGTAGTAGCTTGAGAATTATAAAATGAGCTTCCATTAAATAGGTCAAGGAATGTAAAGTCACATCATAGCATGATCTTCCTCCATAAGGAAGCCGCTATATAGCTGTCACTAAATTTTTTCTTTGCTCTTCACTACATATCTTAGGTATGTATCACTGCATGTATCATTAAAATATTATTTTAATTTTGTCTGATATTTAGTATTTAAATTAATCATGTTCTGTTTCTGTCTTGGATGTCACTCAACAGTGTGAAGGCAAGACTAGTCCACATTTTGGATGCAGCTAGACTGTTTATTTTCACTGCTGTATAATAGTCCACGTAATGCAGTTGTTTACATTGTGTTCTACTCACACGTAAGGGGTAAGGAGAGGATGTTTCATTAATATTGTCCTTCCTTGGAGGTTCATCATTGCTAGAATTTTCCACTTTCAACATTTAACACTAATATAAGTACTTTCCACATCATTAAAAACTATTCAGTGTAATTGTATCTACTTTTTACATTTTATTTTGTATATATTGAGGGTTATTTTTATTTAGATAGTTTCAAATCATTTCACTGTAAAAAAAAAGTGTTAGTGAACATTTTTATACATAAAGATTTTTTATCTGAATTCGAAAACATTTCCTTAGGTCATTTCCCAAAAGAAAATTTCCATTAAAAACGTATTTTAAATTGAAAGTTCCCTGCAGAGGGGTTGTGAACTTATTTCTCAGGAATAATGAGGACAGATTTCCTCTGCTGCGATCATTTGTTCTGTCCCGCTTTCCTGGTCAAGTCTCCCGCCCTCCCCCTGCTTCGCAGCAGGGTCCTCACTTGTCTCAGCTCCCGCCATTGTCCAGCACGGCCTTCGGTGCTTTCAGTCCTCCCGCAGGTCCTTTATCAGCCTTTTGCTGTATTGGCCCTTTAAGGGCGCGCTCGCAGTTATGTCATCACTCTGAGACTCCCAGGATGCACCAGGCAGAACGTGAAAGGCTGCTCCAAGAGCGGCTCCCAGTGGCAAAATAAAGGAACAAGGCAAGCGAGTCTCGCCGCCTTGTGGACCGGGGTGGTATCGTGGGAAAATAGAGTCCAGAAACTCGAGCCAGACCGGAAGTGGCCGCGCCAAGAGCGGCTCCCTGCGGCGAAATAAAGGAGCGAGGCGAGCGAGTGTCGCCGCCTTGTGGACCGGGGTGGTATCGTGGGAAAAATCAAGTCCAGAATCGCAAGTGGGACCAGAAGTGGCCGCTCCAAGAGCGGCTCCCGGCGGCGAAATAAAGGAACAAGTCAAGCGAGTGTCGCCGCCTTGTGGACCGGGGTGGTATCGTGGGAAAATCGGGGCCTGAACCGCCGAGTGGGACAGGAAGTGGCTGTGCCAAGAGCGGCTCCCAGCAGCAAAATAAAGGACCGAGACAATCAAGTGTCGCCACCTTGTGGACCGGGGTGGTATTGTGGGAAAATCGTGGCCCAAAATGTGAGTGGGACCGATAGCTCCCCGCGGCAAAATAAAGGGGCTAAAAGAGTGAGTGTCGCCGCCTTGTGGGCCACAGTGGTATCGTGGGAAAATTGCAGCGCAAAACTGGAGCAGGACTGGAAGGGGCCACACCAAGAGCGGCTCCCGGTGGTGAAATAAAGGAGCGGGGCAAGCGAGTGCCGCCGCCTTGTGGACAGGGGTGGTATCGTGGGAAAATCGCGGCCTGAAATGCCGAGTGAGACCAGAAGTGGCCGCGCCAAGAGCGACTCCCAGTTGCGTCATGAAGACGCGGGTGTCGCCGCCTTGTGGCCCGCAGGGATAATGTGGGGGAAAACGCCGAATGATGACAGTGGGATGGGTAAGGTAAAGCGCCAGGAGGGGTGAGAAAGGTGGGAAATGGGAGGAGGAACGAGGTAAAGGGGCAAAGCACAGACTAATGTACGGGGTGGACTGTGAATAAGATGCAGAAAAGTGTTTCAGGGCAATGGAAAGGGTCGCGAGGACCATGTGAAAAATAACAGTGGACAGCGCCACCTGGTGGCCATCAGTAGCGAGACAGCAAATCCCTGACAATTGGCCAAATGGGAGGATGGAAGGCCCAGGTGGCCAAGCTCGGGTACCACGAGGGGGGTCTGTGGGACAGAGTCAAGTGGGAACAACCATGACAGCCACGGGGAAGGAGAGGTCCCAGTGCAGAGGCAGGAGCAGCAGAGCGTGGTGAGAATTAGTGTCCAAAGCCTTGAAGAGCAAAACTGGACAAACTAAAATGTTAGACTAGGAAAGCTGCCCTCACTATTCCTGAGAAATAAGTTCAAAACCCCTCTGCAGGGAACTTTGAATCTAAAATACTTGTATTTTTAATGGAAATAGTAATTATATTTTGGAAATGACCTAAGGAAATGTTTTCAAATTCAGATAAAAATCTTTATGTGTCAAAATGTTCACCAACACTTTATTTACAGTACAATGATTTGAAACTATCTAAATAAAAACACCCAATACATACAAAATTAAATGTAAAAACTAGATACAGTAACACTGAATAGTTTTTAATGATGTGAAGAGTACTTATATTGCAGTAAATGATGAAGTAGAATATAAAATTTTAGTGATGATGTAAGCATACTCTCCTTAGCCCTTATGTGTGAGTAGAAAACAAAGTAAACAACTGTACATCGAGTGGAATATTATACAGCAGTGGAAATAAGTCTCAAGCTGCATCCAAAATGTGGACTAGTCTTGCCTTCACACTGTTGAGTGACATCCAAGACAGAAACAGAACATGATTAATTTAAATACTGAATATCAGACAAAATTAATATTTTAATGATACATGCAGTGATACATACTTAAGATATGTAGTGAAGAGCAAAGAAAAAATTTAGTGACAGCTATATAGCGGCTTCCTTATGGAGGAAGATCATGCTATGATGTGACTTTACATTCCTTGACCTATTTAATGGAAGCTCATTTTATAATTCTCAAGCTACTACCTACCTTCTACACAGGCATTGTATTTCACAATTGCAAATATTGGGGAAAAAACTAGGAAGGAAACGTGCTAAGTCATAAGAGTACTTTTTGATACTGTTCATTCTATTTTATTCTACTCTTCACATTTTCTATACTATACACAACTCCCTGTCATTATCAGGACCAGTAACAGAAGCTGATGAAAACTCCATTGGTAAAATTACCTCCTTGCTCCTTGGCAGGGAAAAGTAATTTTTAAAAAGTCTTAAGAATTCCATGTGGTTACAGATAAACATTTTAGGATGAAACATGGCCTCCTGCTAGTCAAGCAGGCAAGGGCAGAGCAGCAGCATTGGGAATTAATGTCAAGGTCACCTCATTTTTTTTTAGTGAGGGGGTTTGGGTTTCTAGCCTGAACCTGTGCTCTGGCTAGCTTTTAAACCCAAATAAACAACTTTTGCCCCTTTTCTTCATTTTTAAATTAGAAATTTATTCTGTTTAATCCACAGCTGTATATAGCTTCAATTAAAAATAAAACAGTAAAAACAAAACACTACTTCAAAGTCTGGGCCCTTTCAGCTTCCAGAAACAAGAAAGTTGTCTACACCTATGGGAGGAGCAGGACAAAATAATGAATGGGGCCAGGATATTTCATAAAACAAAATTTTATATAACTGAAAGCTCCTCCCTGTGACTAGTTCCTTGCCTTTACAAAAAGAAAAAAAAAAAAGAATAGAACAGAGAGGCCTCCCTGGTGGCGCAAGTAGTGAAGACGCTGCACTATAAAGCTATCACCAGCCACTCCAGCATGAGTTCAATCCTTATCTTAGGAGCTGACCCACATGGTGCCGCAGACCTCTCCTGTCTCCCCGCTGCTCCCCTTAGCAGTGTTTTTCAATCAGTCTGCCTGTTCTTTCTTTTTTTTTAAGATTTATTTATGCATACAAGAATGGGGGTACAGGCCAGAGATGTGGGGGTGAGAGGATTCACCAGAGACAGAGTGGGGAACAGAACTGGCAGATTGACTGAAATACACTGCTGAGGGGAGTGCTGGGCCAGTCAGGAGAGGTCTGCTGCACCATGTGGGAAGCTCCCTTTCTGGGGAATGAACTCACACTGCAGCAACTGCAGACAGCTTTATAGGTTGTGACTTAACCCATTGCTCCACCAGGGAGGCCCCTAAATAAATAAATTAAAAAAAAAAAGAATAGAACAGAATAGAATGAAATTCCTGTGTCCAGCTCAAGCTGTCACAGGTCAGTATAAATCCAGTGTCCTGGCAAACAAGAGCACAGTTGATTGTTCCACTGTGGTTTTCACTTTCTGTCTCACCTAGAGCTCAAACCCTGGTTCATGCAGCAGAGACCCCACCGGCAGCAGGGAAGACGGTGGCATTAACACACTCATGTGCACTTGTGCAGCAGCTCCACAGTGGCGTTACTTCAGGGCAAGCTTGCAAACCATCCAAGGTCAGGAGCATCAAGAAGAAAGAAAAAGTCCCCTCTGGGAATAGCCAGGGGCATTTAAAGGAACCATACAAAGGCCAACAATATTTAAATCCCCATTTTAAAAAGGGTTTTTTTTTTCCCCCTCATTTCACTCTAAATGAATTTGTCAGCTGTCAAGGAAAGAATGTGCCTCATACACCGCGGACACCTTCGCAGTGTCTGCCCTCCCCTCAACACCCCCTTTTTTCACATGGTGAATTTCAACCGAGCAATTACAATAAATGTTAAGTCTAAGGCTCAACACATTTCAGCAATTTTGAAACCAAATGAACCAAATAAAATTTATATCATCACAAACATTTTCACTGAGACTGTGGGGACTCGTGAGCCTTCCACATGGACCTCAGAATTTTTAGGTTAACTGTTTTCGAGAGGACATGGAATATGTTTCTCTCCATTTCCTGTTGAATTTCCATAATGTCACCAGGGCCTGCAAGGGCTGTGGCGGAGAAGCTTGAGCTGCCCCACTCTTCCCGGTAAGGGGTCCCTGACACGCACCTGGGGGGTCGGGCAGGGCTACCTGGAAGCAGCTGAGACTGACGCTCGGGAGAGTCAGGCAGGCAGACGGGGGCGCGAGGAAAGCGCGCCCAGCGAGGCGCACACGGGCAGGATGAAGACACGGGGCCAGCCCGGCCCAGGCAGAGGCGACGAGCCCTGGCTCGTGCCAGCCAGTGACCCGGCGGACACCGCCTCGGCGAGCACAGCCCCGGACCAGCGAGCCTGGCCTGGCGCGCAGCGGCGGGTGACCGGCCAAGGAGGCTGCGGGCGTCGCAGACACGTGACCAGGCCTGGGCTGCCACCCGGCTCCACCTTTATTGCCCATTTCACGTTTCGACCTAAATCCCACCTCCGCCTCCTGCGCGCCCGCGCCGGGCTGTGCCGGGACGTCAGCGCCACTCAAGGGCCAGCGGACCCGCCCGAGGCGCGCGGCAGGAGCACCCGGCTCGAGGCCGGCGAGGGCCGCTGGGGCAGCTCCCGGCGTCATAACAATGTGATAAACACGCTTCATTGCAGGGACAGCCTTCCGTCTTCCCCAACACAGCTAGTGTGTCCTTTCAGAAAAATAACACCGAAGTGGTTTTTTTGATGCTCTTTCCACAATAGGGAAAAGTAACACGTCCAGGGGGGACTCGCTCCCTGTATGCAATTTATTTTATTTCACTGCAGTTTGGGGATAAAGTATTTCTCTCAAAATGAGAAGATACTTGTGTGGTGGAGCCAGGAATTAGATTATCTTCAGAGGCGATGACAACATTGATCACGGTTTTTATTAACACAGATTCTTTTTTCATTTATGCGTCGTAATCAAAGCTCTCGCATCTGAGTGTCACTTACCCGAGCTTCCTGGTCACCCTGAGCTTCCTGAACATCAAGGGCGCTGTTAATTAGCCTGAAACAGAAAATACGTCACGGAATCGATTATACGAGCGTTTTCAGGCAAAAGAGAAATGGCTCCAGCTGGAGGTACAGAGTTTTTCTCTTAGAAAAAGGTTTTTATAGAGATCACAACAATTCTACAGATCTCCCCCCCGTCCTGCTTGGGGGCCACTCCGTGTCTCTTCCCAGTGACCTGACGCTGCACCTCAGGAATCCTGCAGGCCCGGTTCCCCTTCCCACTCTCACCCAGCACGACCTGGCACGCGGGGCTCTCAGATTCGCCGCTCTCAGTTGTGCAGCTTCTGCCAAAGGGAGTTGCTCCCCTGCGCGAAAGTCTCGGCTCCCGGCTAGAGGCTCCCTCCTGCCCGGGCGGGGTCTGGAATCAGAGTTGGGGCAGCTCTGGACTCAGGGAGCACTCACAGAGCTACTGGGACGGGGCGTGCAGGAAAGAGTGGTTGACACACCTGGGGGATTACAGGACAGAGCTCCCAGAGAAGAGGGCGATGCTGTGCTCGGGGTCAGGGCTGAGTTTTGGGTACCAGCAGCCTCAGGTACCCACCATCATTTCCACCAAGGCCTCCAGGCCCCCAAAGTCATGAAGTCAGCAAGTTGTCTGCACTGTTGGGGAGAGGAGCCGCGCCAGCCGAGACGTCCAATGATAGGAGGGTCCCCACTTGGAAGTGGGGCTTGCGAATCAGCTGCACTTTCAGTTCATGACATTGGGGACAGAGAAAGAAAAGAGCAGGGGACAGGGAGGGCCTTGGGGGTGCAGTGAGGGCAGCAGGGAAGAGAGGGTGGAGAACAGCAGGAGTGAAGTGTGCAGGGAGGGCGTTGAAAGATAGGGCCGGCGGGCAGGCCTTGCATGAAGGTGGCGACACCAGTGGGGTCCTCCAGGCCTGAGACCACCAAACAACTGGAAACAGGTATTGAAGCTCCAATTTGCACACATCTATTTACAGCGGGGCCACAGTGGGGCGAAGTGGGGTGAAGTGGGACTTCCTCTCGGGGCGGAGGCGGGGAACCCCCCACCGCCCAGAGCTGCGCACACCTGGGCACCGGCTCTGCCCTTCCGCGGCTGGGCCTGGGGCAAGAGGGGGCTCAGCCCGGAAAGTTTACAACGTGCGCCCCAAACTCCACCCTAAACCCGCGGGAGTGAAAACAGCCCACGGGACAGAGGGGAGCCCCGACCCGGGTGCGCCCGCAGGGCCAAATGAGCCCCAGAGCCCCCGGTGTCAGCGTCCAGCCCTCCCGCGCCGGCCCGGCGGCCCCTGCGCACAGCGCCGCGGCCTCGCCTCGCCCGCCCGGTCCTGCTCGCCCGCCCCCGCCGCGAAGCCCCGGGCCAGGGCGCACAGGGCGCCTCCTCGCCGGACGCTGGGGACCGGTCCCCGCCGCGACTTCACCCCAAGTCCCCGGAAGCTGGCGCGGCAGGAGCGAGGGGCGGCGGGCGCATGCGCGGCAGAGGGGCGCAGGTGCGCGCAGGTGCGCGCAGGTGCGGTGGGCGGGGCGAGCGCGGAGCCTCTCCCGGTGGCCACGCCCCCGCGGCCAGGCTGGACACTCGCGCTGGAGCGGGGCGGGGCGCCGTGGCCGCCGCGAGGCCTGTCCACCGACGCCGGGGCGGTAACGGCGGGACGCGCCTGCTTGGATGTAAAACTTCAGGGCGCGTGAGCTCAGCCCGGAAACCCAAACCCCGCACTAAAAATTGAGGCCACCTGGGTACTGAGGCTCCAGGTGCCGCTGCTCCGGGGAGCCTGGGGGCGCCGGGAAGCCCATGCTGCCGCCCGGACGCCCGCGGAGTTCTCCGGGCGTAGAAACCTCAGCGGCTGCTTTTCATGGACACGGGCGGGCAGGGGCAGGGCGTTCGGCCAGGGTTTTTCAGGAGCTTTAGCTGACCGGTTCTGGTCATAAAAGGGCGTGTGTACATTATAGAAAATTTGAAAAGTAGTAAAAGCCACAGTGAACAGTATTCGATTATGATTCTTCCATCAAAAGATACTTTCATGAGCTAGCTTATTTTATTCCCAGTATTTCCCAACACTTTAAATTGTGAGATATAGCACCTGTGTATAAGTGTAGATGGTACAAATGTAGAGTCTGAGAATTACAAAATGAACTCCCATTAACCAGGTCGAGAAATATCAAATCACATCATATCATAATCTTCTTCCTCCATAAGGAAGCACCAATATGACTTTCATTAAAATTATTTCCTTTGCTCTTCATTTTAATATATCATCTAAGTATGTATCACTAAATGCATAATTAAAACATGATTTCATTTTTGTCTAGTATTTAGAATTGAAATAAATCAAATCATATTATGTTTACTGTATATCTTGACTCTTTCACTAAACAATATGTGGGCAAGGTTAGTCCACATCATTGGATATTGCTAGAACTTAATTATTTTCACTGCTGTATAATATCCCACGTGATGCAATATAATAATTTTTCCATTTTATTCTACACACAAAAGGGTTCACGACATCATATTTCATTGATACTTTCCTTCTTTGGTGATATTACATTATCTCTAGAATTTTATATTGTACCTTCATTTAACGTTATACCAGAAGTATTTTTCACATCATTAAAAACTTCAGAATAATGGGCCTCCCCTGGTGGCACAATGGTTGAGCGCTGGGCTGCGAAGCTGCCCGCAGCCTCTGCAGCGCCGGTTCGATCCCCGGCCACCAGACGAGGGTCCCACATGGCGCGCAGACCTCTCCTGCCACCCGCTGCTCCCCTCAGCAGTGTCCTTCAGTCCTTCTGCCTGCTCTGCTCCCCGCTCTGGCTCTGGTGAATTCTCTCACCCTCCCGTGCTTCTGACTGTACCCTGTGCTTGTATAAATAAATAAATCTTAAAAAAAAAAAAACCTTCAGAATCTTGGTATCAATTGTTACATTTCTTTTGTGTATATACCGTAATTTATTTAACCAGAACCTAGGGTTTTCATTTCCATTTCCAATTATTTGCTACTATAAAGAAAATGCTGGTGAATGTTTTTATACATAAAGGTTTTTATCTGTATTTCCAAGCATTTCCTTAGGCCATGTCCCCCAAATAGAAAGATTTATCAAGCAGTATAAATATACTAAATTCACAGTTCTCTGCAGAAGAGATACTAATTCAATTTTTCTCAGGAACAAATGAGACTACATATTTCACCTCATCCTTGTCAACATTTTATTATATATATATAAGAGCAGGCAGAGGCAGGAGCAGTGGTTACGCTGCAGTTGGATGCAGAAATTAGAGGCAAGGGAGGTTCTGGGAGGTTTACAGTCTGGTAGTTCTTTCCAGGATGTCTGCACACATCTTCCCAATGACTGTCTGCCAAGGTCTTGCCAAGAAAAGGTCTCCATGAGTCTGGGTCTCTAGATGTCTGGAGCCTCAATTACATTCCTGGCCTTTTAAGCCTGATGCTTCCATTTTACAATTTCAGCTGTCTAACTGGAGCTGGTCAAATGCCAACCAGATTCTTCCATTTTATGATTCTTAATCATCTCAAAAGCAAACCCCGGCCTCTGCTGAGGTCAGGAGGCCTTGCTGGTGGTGGACCCAGGGGAGCCACAGCCAGTGCTGACTTTATCAGGGCCTGGCGCTTGTCCTAGCAGGCGACACGGCTGGAGGTTGGGGCTGGCCTGCAGGCTTCAGGCCACTGGTCCTTAACCCACCCATGCCCTGTGCTAGCAGCAATCCCGGGGCTTCTGTTTCAGGGCCATTTGCCATGTGCTCTACTACTTCCTGCTCCGCCCCAGCCCAGGTCTGCGGTTCCTAACACACGGGACCGACCAACAATCACCCTTGGACAGGGGATGGATAAAGGAACCGCAGAATATATAATCAAGGGGCTGCTGCTCAGCCAAGAGAACTATGAAGTGATATCTTTGGGAAAAACATAGATGGGACTTTAGCTGATTCTGCTAAGTGAGATAAGTCAGAAAGTGAAAGACAATTACTGGGGAGTTTCACTTATTTGTGGAATAAAAATAAGCAAACAAACTAGTAAAACACACCAAAAATAGCTTGAAGACTGAAAAACATGGCAGTTACCAGAGGGGAGGGAGAGAAGGATGGCTCCTGGCCCCGGAGCAGCTGTGGAGGGTTGTGATGACTGACAGATGAATGACATTTAGGGGGAAACCCAGGAAAATGAAGGGGCGAGTGTTCTTTCTCTTTTCAAGAAGGACGCAAACTCCTTTTAACCTGCCCCAACTGACCTTTCCACTGTGATGTTCTTGCAAAGTTTGCTGACATGGTCCCAGCTGCACAGCCCCAGGGAGGGTGACCAGCTTCTCCACAGCTGCCCAATGTCCTGGGCTGACATGAGCATTTAAGGGGGCAATGGGTGCTGCAGCTCTTGGGGGCACTGGGGATATGGATTGAGGTGGTGGTGGCCATGACATCTTCCTTGACCTCCCCCCTCCCCTCATGGAGACCACAACCATCACTAAAGTTTATGTTTTAATAATAATAATGATAATTAATGATTACTATTATATTGTTTTAATGATAATAGCTAAGCCCATTATTATTACCACTATTACTGTTATAACATGATTTAAACATGGACATTTTTACCTTGATGCATTGTTTTTATATGCCTTCTCCCTACTTTTCCTAAGTGTCAAAATTAAATAAGTCTAAAATTCTCTCTCTCTCTGCCCCACTACAAACACTATAATCTTGAAGATAAATGAGTCAGAGAGAAAAATCCCAAACCAAACAATCCCCCCCAAACCTAAACAAAATCCCTCTCCAAAATGTCATCCAAGCTTGTTGAGTTCTTTCTTCCTTCTTTTCTAGCTGTAGACTATTTCCCGGTTTGGAGTGTCACAGATTTTCAATTTTTTTTCAAAAGCAAAAAAAAATGAATAAAATTTAATACTCATAAAAATCAATACAAGTCTTGTGAATACATATTTCAATATCAACAAAAACAAACACCATCAACTCAAAACTGACGAACTTGACTGTTATGATCTATCCACTTACCTATTTACTCAATTAACAGAGACCTATTTATTTAGCAGAATACAAATGCATTTCAATATCCTTGGTTTGATGGAAGGAGGCAGCCAATTGCAACTATAGTTCCCAATCACGGGCAATTTGACCTCTCAGGAGGTATTTGACAATATTTGGAGACTATTTTGCTTGTCAGAACCGGGATGGAGACCAGAGATGCTGACAACACACTCCAGTACACGGGGCGCCACCGCCTGAGCCCCCCAAGCAACCT
Organism: Talpa occidentalis; assembly: GCF_014898055.3. Classification (NCBI taxonomy): domain Eukaryota; kingdom Metazoa; phylum Chordata; class Mammalia; order Eulipotyphla; family Talpidae; genus Talpa; species Talpa occidentalis. Next base: position 84,531,542 of record NW_023603184.1, on the reverse strand, counting down.
CCACTTCAAAATGTCAACACTGTTGAGCTCCAGTATCCTGGCCCAGGTGGTCTGTGAAACAGAGGCACTTAGGAGCTACCCGGGAGCTCAGGAAAACTGTTGGTTTCCTGAAGCCCAACCCAGACCTGTTCCTCCAGGACCGCGGAGGACATAGCCCAGGTAACTTCAGTGTGACCTTCCTATTAAGGTTCAGAAGCACCTTTGGTAAATTAGCAGGTCATTCCAACCTGGTCAGGAAGACCCACCCACCCAGCTCCCCTCGGCCAATCACAGAGCTCAGACAAGCAGAGCAATTCCTTTTATTGGAGGTTCCTCTGCAGGGAATCCTCCCAGGCTGCAGGCCAGCCGCAGCCAGGGAGGCGAGTTCTGAGTCCAGCATCTGTTTCTCGCTCCTCTGTCCAGTAGTTACCGGGAGTCTCTGCCATAAAACTTCTCAAGTGTTAAAGGTTGATGTGGGCTTTTTTTTTTTGGGGGGGGGAAGGCCTGTTTTAAATATATATTAATGATCACCAAGAGACATGAATTTCAGAAAATTCTCTTAGTGTTAGTAAGTATTCACGTCAGCATCTATCTGTGGGACATGTAGAATAACTAAGCGTTATAAAGACTACTCCGCACTCCTACTTAGGTCGTTATCCAATTGCTCTAATTCAATATAATATCCTTTCTGGTTTGAGACTTTTAGATTCTTTTAGGTCCTCAAGCCAAGCTCTTTCTTCAAAAGGACGAGAAACATTTGGAGGTGCAGCTGCCAGGGACTCCACATATAATTTTGTTTCCTAATGTTAATCTCACGTGTGTCGGGGCGGTATGGTTTCTACCCCATGACGCCCACCTGGCTCTAGGAGACACACGGAGTCACAGCAGGTAAATGATATCGGAAGGTCCTGGTCTCCTGAGACCAGACGTGTCCCTGTGATCTCACTAACTTCACTGGGGCTCCCTGTCCTGCCGTTCGTCTTCCACCTGCGCTCTGGAACCGCCTTTCTTCTCAATCCTGGGCCCCAAACACACATGCGACGCGCTCACCAGGAGGCTGAAGGAGAATGTGTGCCCCTGGGAACTGTAGGTTTGTATCCCCCCACCCTTCAAATATCTGTGGCGAGGGAGCATCTGGGAAGGCGGAGACCTGTGGGTGTGGCACCCGGGCTGCAGCTAATGCTGCCTCTCAGCCGCCTTTGCTTTCATTCTGCTGTTGGACAGCGCCTCTGGGGCGTGTTCTGGCCCCCCACCCTGTTCACCCTTAGCCCCATTTCAGACAAACTGGCTCTGCCTTCCCTCCAGGCAAAGCCACCTGCAGGGCACTGGAGTCCCACAGGGGTTGGCTCCATGGCAACTCATTTGCAAGCATTCAAGGGTTGCTTTCAAAACCCTGCATATACCCAGAGGCATATATCCAGGCCCTGGACCGCCATGCAACTCATCTGGCTTACCTGCTCATCTCGGTGGGAGCGCCTGCTTCTCCACCTCCTTGCAGCGGTGGGTAAGGGATGGCCTGAACAGAACACTGTCCGCTGTGGCCACACAGCGGTCCTTGGGGAGGAGTGTTTGTGCTCCTGGCTGCGATAGGGCGCAGAGGTGCAGTGCAGGGAACTCTAGACACAGTGGAACTCCAGGTGCTGCACGGCAGGGAGGGTTGGAGGGAAAGGCCAGGTGAGCAAACGCTGTCTCAACAGCCTCCAGTCGGGGGTTGGGGCAGGTAAGAGAAGGTGCCCCGTCTCGGTGGGTATTTCTTTATGGGGTGCAGTTTTCAGCTGAGTGTGATCTCTGACACTCCAGCCTCCTCCCTCGCATATCACTGCAGGCTCAGTGGAGCGCACAGGGCCGCGATGGAGACGTTTCCCTCTATTTGAAGACCCTACCTTGGCTTATGAAAAGACCAACAGTCATATTTGGTCAAGGAATGCAATATTCAGATGTTTGTGAGACTGTGTGGAACTGGTCTCCTTCAAGGGTGTACTGGTTGTTGCTATGACACCTTTTCAAAGTGAGTTAAGGTTTTGGGGGGACCCATCACAGAGCCTGAATGGCGAGTCTCAGGCTTCTTTTGCTAGTAAGACCAAGACCTAAACCACCACCAAGAGCCAGGGTGGCTAACTCAAGCCTGGTTCCTTTTATGCTTTGATAGATTTAGGGTTTACTTCTGCTCTGTCTCTTGTTACCACAATCATCACCCCCTACCATCATCACCCCACTTCCTCATAAAGGGGGGATGGGGGTACATTACATCCAAGTGTACTATGACGCAGTTGCATTGCAGGTACTTACAGCTCTTATCTCTGACCAGACTTCCCGTGGAGGTCAGCTGGTTTGGGGAGCTCTGTGCCTCTCTCTCTTACTTTCAGCTCTTCAGCTGGTAGCAGCTGTGGCCTGCTGAAGGTGGGGAGCTCTGAGAAACGTTCAGGAGGCAGGGTTAGATCATGGATAGAGACACCAGGCTCCCCCTCACTGAGCAATCACAGAAAGATGGGGCCACAGCCAGCCCATGGTCATGTTCTGTCTCTCAGTCTGGTGGATTTTTCTATATTTATGTGAAACCCTACTTTGTGGGTCCAAGTCATCTTTTTTAAAAAAATGTTCCCTATGACGAGTGCCCAGAAATAGGTTTTTGGGCACTTCTGTGGCTCAGAGTATAGAGCTGGGCAACAAAGTCGGGTCCTCTGCAATCACCCATATTCCCCAATCTCTAGGCTGAAGCCGGATGTACCCAGCCAGCATGGACATCCAGGCGCTGCTGAGAGAAGTGAAGGACAGCAACCCCTGGCTGAAGGTCGAGTGGAGTGACATCGAATGGGGTGATGTTGGGACAGCCAGGTACTCATGCTGTGACTTCCTCTCCTGAACGCCTGAGATCAGGGCAGCATTCGCCACCTTGTGGGGCCTGAGGAATGTGGAGGCCTGTGACCTCGGTCTTGGAGGGCTGGGGCGCATGTTCATTAGTGTAGAAGTTAGTCCTGGCATTCAGGCCCTGGGCTACAATAAATCCTTCAAAAGTTGCATACCCATTCGATGCCAATGCCTGTTCTTTCTTATGAGGGTACTAAAAGGTAAAGTCCTTTTTAAGGTAAAAGTTAAGGTTACATGGGTTTATAATGTTAATTAGGTATCCTGTATAAAGATACACACATTAAGATCTGCAGACACGACATCACACCACCAACAACTACACTCCTCTCTTCTCTTTCTTTCTCCCTGGCTCTCCCTCCTATCCCTTTGTCATGGAAATCAGCCTTTCCCTACATTTGTCACAACCCACTGCTGGTAAGTCACAGGGGACTTTAAAAGGTAACTCGGTGACCATACCTGAGGGGAGAAATCACATATGGTCCCCAAATTAACAATGATGTAAGAAAGAAGTACATCATGAAACTGTCAGTAGCTTAAAATAACAGTAATTCCGTATCCCCAATTACTGCGCACAGACCCCCAGGCACCGACAAATTGAATAATCTCACTCCTCAATGAATAGTTCCACCAAGCTTAGCAGAAAGCTGCATTACCCCTTTTTGAGAAGGTTAATATGGAGAAGTGAAAACCTCATTTATGAAATCAAGGTTAATGATTCAGGGTGAGAGCCTCCCCCGTGGCGCAGTGGGTTGAGCACAGCGCTGTTAAGCTGTCCGCAGCCTCCTCAGTGCTGGTTTGATTCCCACCCGGCCCAGGGATATTCCCACATGGCGTGGCAGACTCTCCTATTGCACCCACTGCTCCCCTCAGCAGTGTCTTTCTGTCATCTGCCTGTTCTGCTCCCTGCTCTGTCTCTGGTGAGTCCTCTCACCCTCCCGCGCCTCTGGCCTGTACCCCAGTGCTTGTATAAATAAATGAAAATCTTTAAAAAAATGATTCAGGGTGAAATTATTACAGATTATAACATACAGATATTAACTATAGTTAATTATTTAAGTGGAAAGCTTAAATGACAAAAAAATTCTTTACTTCTTGATTCAGGATTACATTTTATTCAGTGAAGCTTACACCCAACAGTTCTTATCTGCTGTTTTATAATCCTAAGGATATAAAACCCCATGTTCTAAACTTTTAGGTCAGACAAAGATGTCTTTTTAAATCTAATTTTTTTAGAGGCTGAACACTCTTTTTTTTAAAGATTTATTCATTATTTCATATAAGAGCTGGGGTACAGGCCAGAGGCGCGGGAGGGTGAAAGGACTCACCAGAGACAGAGCAGGAAGCAGAACAGGCAGATGACAGAAATACACTGCTGAGGGGAATAGCGGGCGCAACAGGAGAGGTCTGCTGCACCATATGGGATTCTCGCCGGCTGGTGGGGATCGAACTGGCACTGCAGAGGCTGCGGACAGCTTCACAGCCCTGCACTCAACCCGCTGTACCACCAGGTAGGGCCCTGGCTGAACATTATTTTAAAAATATCCTTTTTTGAGGTGATGATGGTTTATGTACTATATGATTAGGGGTGCATGGCACCCCACCACACTCACCACCAGAGTACCCACAGTCCCCCACTCTAACTCACTGGGCCCCCTCCCCACCTTTGCTCTCTGCCCCACCAACCTCCCTCTCCAGTAGCCTCAGTGCTATATCAGACTTAAAGGGTTTGTTTGGTTTAGTTTGGTCATTCCTTTTGGTCTCTATATTCCACATATGAGTGAAACCATCTGGCCTTTGTCTTTGTCCTTCTAGCTTATCTCACTTAGCATCATCCCCTCCAGCTGCATCCACACTGTCACAAATGGCAAGAGTTGTTCTTCTTTACAGCCGAGTAGTATTCCACAGTGTATCCACATCACATCCTCATCCCCTTCTCTGTCCTTGGGCACTTAGGTTGTTTCCTTAACTTGGCTGCTGTAAATAGTGCTGCCATGAGCAATGGAGTACAGAGATCCCTTCGAGTTAGTGGTTTTGTATTCTTGGACAGAATCCTAGGAATAGAATTGCTGGATCATTTGGTAGATCTATTTTTAAGATCTTGAGAAAACTCCATACTATTTAAAGCTTAGTCTTTTCTTCCCCCAACAATTTTCTTACATCATTGTTCATTTTGAACAATATTTGATTCCTCCCCTCAGTGTAATCCCAATAAATCTCCCATCACCACCTCTCTTCCCTCCCCTGCTTTGACCCCTCTTTTTCCCCTGATGTATGTCTCAGATCTATGGTTTGCCTGCTAGTTTTGTCTGTAAGCTTAGCCTTAAAGAAAAACTTGCCCGCAGCAAAGGCCAACCAAGAATACTGTACACTGCAAAGCTCTCCTTTCTCTATGAAGAAAAATATAGACCTTCTCAGACAAACAGAAACTCCAGAAATTCATTACAACTAAGCCCCCACTCCAAAAAATTCTACAAGTCCTAAAGCCAAAACCAACAGAGGAATGATCAAGAAGTACAGAATAAAGCAAGGAATAAAATCACAAAAAAGACAAACAAAATGGCAAATATAGATGCCAACATATCAATATTAACTCTAAATGTAAATGGATTAAACTTATCAATAAAAAGACACAGAATAGCACACTGGATTAAAAAACAAAATCCATCCTTCTGCTGTCTCCAGGAAACACATTTAATCACAAAAGATAAACACGGACTGAAAGTAAAAGGCTGGAAAACAATCCTACAAGCAAATGGACCAAAAAAGAAGGCAGGAACGGCTATACTTATATCAGATGAAATAGACTTCAAATTAAAAAAAGTAAAAAGAGACAAAATGGTCACTACATTATGATCAAGGGGACAATACATCAGGAAGATATAACACTCATCAACATATACTCACCAAATGAAGGAGTGCCAAAATATATTAGACAAAATATATCAGCTCTGAAAACAGACATTAAAAAAAATACATATATAGTGGGAGACTTCAAGACTGTCACCAATGGCCAGATAAACGGGACAAAAAATAAATAAAGACACTATAACCCTGAATAAAGACAAAGAACTCATGGACTTAACAGACATCTATAGGACACTGCACCCAAAAAAATCCGAGTACACATTTTTCTCAAGTGCACATGGATCATTCTCCACAATAGATCACATACTGGACCACAAGACAAATCAATAGATATATGAAGATCAAAATCATTCCAACTATCTTCTCTGATTATAAAGGCATCAAACTAGAAATAAATCATGAAAAGAAAACAAGGAACCCTCCTACTTCATGGAGATTGAAATCCACACTACTGGAAAACCACTGAACTAATGAGGAGAGCAAAGAAAAAATTAAAAAATACTTTGATTGAACAACAAGGAGGACACCACTTTCCAGAATGTATGGGATGCAGGAAAAGCAGCAATAAGAGGAAAATATATGGCAATACAGGCTCACATCAAGAAACAAGAAATAACTCAAAGAAACAACCTAATCTCACATCTCAAAGAGCTAGAAAAAGAACAACAAAAAAACCCTAAAGCCAGTAGAAGAGAGGAAATAATAAAAATCAAAGCAGAAATAAACACAATAGAAATTTTTAAAAAATCCAAAAGATCAATGAAACCAAAAGTTGGTTCTTTGAAAAAAATAAACTAGACAAAACTCTAGCCAGGCTCACAAAGAAAAAATGGGAGAAAACACATATAAATAGGATCATAAATGAAAGAGGAGAAATCACAACAGACTCAGTAGAAATCAAAAGAATAACCAGAGAGTACTATGAGCACTTATATGCAATCAAATTCAGCAATCTAGAAGAGATGGACAAATTCCTAGAATGATATAATCATCCAAAGCTGGACAAAGAAGAAATAGAACACCTAAACAGACCAACTACAAGCAGCAAAATTGAAGCAGTAATCAAAGCACTCCCCAAAAACAAAAGCCTAGGTCCAGATGGCTTCACAAATGAATTCTACCAAACATTCAGCAGTGAATTAGTGCCTATCCTACACAAACTCTTTCAAAAAGTTAAAAAAAGAAGGAATACTACCAAATACGTTCTACGAAGCCAACATTACACTAATACCAAAACCCAACAAAGAGAGCACAAAAAAAGAAAATTACAGGCTAACCTCCCTAATGAATACTGATGCAAAAATCCTCAACAAAATCCTTGCCAACAGAATCCAACAATGCATCAAAGGGATAATATACCACAATCAAGTGGGATTCATACCAGGGGCACAAGGATGGTTCAACATACGAAAATCGATCAGTGTAATCCAACACATCAACAAAAGGAAAATTAAAAACCAAATGATCATATCAATAGATGCTGAGAAAGCATTCAACAAAGTCCAACATCCATTTATGATGAAGACCCTTGAAATTCTCGGGATAGAAAGAACATACCTTAACATGATAAAAGCCACATACGACAAACCCATAGCCAATATTATTCTCAATGGTGAAAAGCTGAAGGCCTTTCCTTTAAGATCAGGAACAAGACAAGGATATCCTCTCTCACCACTGCTCTTCAATATAATACTGGAGGTCCTAGCCAGGGCAATAAGACAAGAGAAAGACATACAGGAATCCAGATAGGGAAGGAAGAAGTAAAACTATCACTATTTGCAGATGATATGATAATATATGTAGGGAACCCTAAAAATTCCACAGAAAAACTACTCAAAATAACCAACCAGTTCAGTAAAGTAGCAGGATACAAAATCAACACACAAAAATCAGTAGGCTTGCTATACACAATCAATCTGAAGAAGAAGAAATCAAGAAAACCACCCCTTTTATAATTGAAACAAAAAAAAATCAAACACTTGGGAATAAACCTAACAAAAGAGGTGAAAGACCTATACAAAGAAAATTATAAAACACTGTTAAAAGAAATAGAAGAAGACACAAAAAATGGAAAAACATCCCCTGCTCATGGATTGGAAGAATTAACATTATTAAAATGGCCATCCTACCAAAAGCAATATACAGATTCAACGCTATTCCAATAAAAATCTCAATGACATTCTTCAAAGAAATAGAACAAATACTGATGAAATTCATATGGAACCACAAAAAACCATGCATAGCCAAAGCCCTACTGATGAAAACAAGGGAGAAAGGAGGTATCACTTCAAGCTATACTACAAAGTCATAATAATTAAAAGTTTGGTATTGGAACAAAAACAAACACACAGACCAATGGAAGCAAATAGAGAGCCCAGATAATAAAACCACTTATATGGACAACTGATCTTTGACAAAGGAGCAAAGAATATGCAATGGAACACGGACAGTTTGTTTAATAAATGATGCAGGGAAAACTGGACCACCGCATGCAAAAAAATGAAACTAGACCACTACCTTTCACCATGCACAAAAATCAACTCAAAATGGATAAAAGAACTGGACATAAGACCTGAAACCACAAAATAAATAGAAGAAAATATAGGTAAACCACTACAAGACACATATCACATAACATCTTTAAAGATTCATCACCCAAAGCAAAGAAAGTCAAGGAAAAGATAAACACCTGGGATTACATCAAACTGAAAAGCTTCTGCACAGGAAAAGACATTAACCAAAACGAAGAGACACCCCACTGATTGGGAAAAAATCTTTGCACTCCATTCAACTGATAAGGGACTAATGACAAAGATATACAAAGAGCTCACACGACTCAACAAAAACAAGATAAACAATCCCGTCAAGAAATGGGCAGAAGAACTTAAAAGACATTTCTCCAAAGAGGAAATGCAAATGGCCAACAGGCATATGAAAAAAATGTTCAACATCCCTTATAATCAGGGAAATGCAAATCACAACCACAGTGAGATACCACCTTACACCAGTAAGAATGGCACATATCAAAAAAACAAGCAACAACAATTGTTGGTGAGGATGTGGTGAAAAAGGAACTCTCCTACATTGCTAGTGGGAGTGCAAACAGGTTCAACCACTATGGAAAGCTGTGTGGAGTTTCCTCAATCTATTAAAAATGGAGCTACCATAGAACCCGGCAATCCCACTCCTAGGGATCTACCCAAAGGACACAAAAACATTTATTCAAAAGAACACCTGTACCCCTATGTTTATTGCAGCTCTATTTACAATACGTAAAACCTGGAAACAACCCAAATGCCCAAAAACAGATGACTGGATCAAGAAGATGTGGCATATATACACCATGGAATATTATTCAGCAATCAAAAAAGATAAACTCATGCCATTCACAGCAACGTGGATGGAGCTAGAAGGAATTATGCTCGGTGAAATAAGCCAGAAGGAAAAAGAAAAATATCAGATGGTTTTACTTATAGCAGGAATATAGGGGAACCAAATAAGACATCAGTGTAAAAAAATAATAACAGTACAAAACACAACAAAGCAAAAATGGACAATTATAAATCAGAGACATCCTGCAGGGGAGGAGGCGAGAGAGGGATGGGGGGGAGGGAGGAGCACAGGAGACTGAGGTGATGGTGCACGGGTGCATTGGTGAAGGAAACTATGGGGACTACACCTGAGGGGGTGGGAGGAAGCAAATATTGTTTAAAAATGAACAATGATGTAAAAAATAAAAAATAATATAAAAATAAATAAAAATTAAAAAAAAAGAATAACTTGCCTGGCATACAACTGACAGTGGCCACTTCTCATCCCTCTCTGCAGACGCATCTGCGCTGGGTCTGACCACCACGTCTTGTAGCCAATCATTCCTGGCATTCTGACTGTTGTCAAGACAGTTCCTTCTCTTTAGACTTTCTTTTTGGGAACTGTTCTGTTTAGGTATACATCTCCTTTTGTTTATTTCTCATTTTATTTGCTTTATCTTTTAATGCTGCTCAGGATTCAGAAATTTTGGGGAAAAATTTAGTCTTTATATACTGTTTCTTTCCCATCTTCTATATTGTCTCGTCCTATCTCCCATAAAAACATACAGGTTGAAAAATCTGGGTTAGACCTTTCCACTAAATATATTAAATACATTTTGGCTGAAACTTATAAATGGTCCAGCAAAAGTCATATTGTTGTATCTATAAACACAAGAAGAGTCAATGGCCTGATCTGGCATAGCCTCGAAGAAGCCAACCGAGTCTTGAAACCAACGTCCATCGGACTGTAATGCCTGTGGCTTGTATTGTAGCTCCCTTTGTGCAGAAATTAAAGTCTTAGGGAATTTGGGGACGAAACAGCAGAATTGATTGAGGATGATTTGCCAACTCTGGGCAATATTTTCATTGTTGCAACTAGGGGGCGCTCCAGGCATCCACCTGTGTGGATACCAGGGAGACTACTGAACACCCATTCTACGAGCCGCTCACGCCCCCACAAAGAATGACCCAGCCCCCAATTTCAATGATGCTGAAGGGGGAACCTTCATCATAAACAGGAGGTGGTGACCATTACATCTGAGAAGAGAGAGGCAAGAACTGGAACCTTCCATCACACGCAAGGGGCAGCCTGCAGTGGACCATTCTAGCAGAAATGAATGTGGGTGCACCTGCCATCCTGGATCTCGGCCTTCTGGGGTCTCCCTGAGAACGCGCCCAGATCTTGCTCTGGGACCCGGGCAGGCCCCAATCTCCTCTGGCCCCGTAGTTCCCAGTGGGGGAAGGGGAGTCTCTGCCTCCCGTCTCCGGAAACACTTTTGGGGGCCATCACTGGGGCCAGGGGTGCCACTGACATCTGCTGCAATTAAACACCCTACAGGTGACAGGCCGGAGAATTACCTGGCCGCCAATGCCATCCGCTGAGGCTGGTCCTTTGCCGGAAAACATCCCCCGAGAGTGCTGCATCGCAGGACGGGCAGGGCTACAAGTCCAGGGCGGGTCTCCCAACCGGCCTGGCGTCAGACACTCCTTGAGAGCCGGCATGAGGGCTCCTGTCAGTCAGAGAGATTTTAAAGCAAAGCTTGGAAACATGCAGAGGGAGAGAGAGTTTACAAAGAAACACCTGAACAAAAGTTCTGGGCCTGGCCCTGGGGACCTCACGAGCCCCGCCCTCAGCTCCCGGCGCCCTGAAAGCTGGGGCCACAGCCTCAGACCCCCGCGTGGCTCCTGCCCGCGCCCTTCACGTCCAGTCGCCGCGGGAGACGGAGAGAAGACCCGGCTTGGAGCCCGCGGGGCCCCGCGCCTGGTTCCCTCCCCGGGCCCGCGCGCCCCCCGGCCCCCGCGCCCCGGCCGCCCGCGCCGCCCCACGCGCCCTCCGCAGACCCAAGACCAGGCGCGAGTCGCGGGCCGAGCAGCTCCTGCGCGCCCAGGCCCGCGCCCCCGCGGCCTCACCTGGACGCAGGTGGAGTCGGGCGCCGCGGCCGCAGGAGGCGGAGCTGGAGAAGCCGAGGGCGCCTTGCTCCGCCCCGCCACGCCCCCAGCGCCCCCGCCGGGCTCCGCGATGACGCCTGCGCGCCCCGACACCCGGGCCCCGCGCCGCGCCCGTGGCGCCCCCAGCACGCCCGCTGGGGAGATTTTGTTCCCATCAATCCACAAGCTTGCTTTCCCTATTCTCCACACCTTCACCAAATCTTGTTATTTCCTTTTTTTTTTTTTTAAGATTTATTTATTTATTCAAACAAGCACTGGGTACAGTCAGAAGCGCGGGAGGGTGAGAGAATTCACCAGAGCCAGAGTGGGGAGCAGAACAGGCAGAATGACAAAGTACACTGCTGAGGGGAGCAGCGGGTGGCAGGAGAGGTCTGGGCGCCATGTGGGACCCTCGCCAGGGGCCGGGGATGGAACCCGCGCTACAGAGGCTGCGGGCAGCTTCGCAGCCCAGCGCTCAACTGCTGCGCCACCGGGGAGGCCCTATTTCCTAACTTTTTAATAATCTCCATTCTAAGCAGTGTGAGGTGAAATCTCATCGTGTCTTTGATTTGTATTTCCCTCATGATAAGTGATAAAACATCTTTTCATAAATATGTGGCCCATCTGGATCTTCTTTGGTGAAATGTCTATTAAACTCATTTGCCCATTTTTTAAATTGGGTTACATGTTTTCTGTTGTTGAATTAGATGAGTGGCTTTATATATTTGGGGCATTTACCCCTTCTCTGATGTATGGTGGGTAAATGTCTTCTCCCAGCCATTTTGACCATGGTCAAACGGTTTTGCATGATTAGATTTTTTTTTTCTCTATTTCTGGACATAAAGTGCACATTTCAAAATTTAGAAACTGACCCAGAAATGCATTCCAGGAAGGGCAGACAGTTGGCAGAGGACTTGGTTAGCCCACAGATGCGGTCAGAGACAGGGGTGGTGGGGAGCTGTTTACCTGCTTGCACTGTGTGAAAGCCCCATGGCAGCTTCACCCACCACATCCTGGGTGCCTCCGGCTCGTGGGCTCAGTCCCGCTTGTCTGGACACCAGCCTGGCACATGCCCCGGCATGCCTTCCCTACTCACTGCCCTGCTCTGTGTCAGTGAGTCCTGCCCTAGGGGGAGGTGGGACCTAGGGTCCACATGCGGTGGGCAGCACATCTCAAGATTCCTGTCTTCCAGGTCTGCACCTGAGCCAGAGGATCAGCACCCAGATGTGTGAGTCCTTCCTGCAAAGCCCCAGAGTCACCCTTCTAGGTTCAGATCCAGGTTCCCCCTGAGAACAATGAGAGGAGCAGGGGCTCTGGCTGGTAAGGAAGGCCAGAGGCCAGAGGCTGGTGGGGATTAGTTTGGGAAGGGCCTGATCTGGAACTCCAGACTCTGATTCCCTTCCAGAGACATTCCCCAAACCCACCACCTGGGCTGAGCCCAATTTCAAGATCCCCAGGGGAAAGCCAGTGGCCCTTTGGTGCCAGGGAGCTCACGAGGCCATGGAGTACCAGCTGCACTTCCAGGGACAGCTCTCCCTGTGCAACCCCTTCTGTGTGACCCTGCGGCTGCCTCTGCCGCTGAACGCCAGTGAACTTACTAGAAAGAGGGAGGCTTTCACTCGGACACATAGTAAATCCAAGTAAATAAGACCCCCTTCCCCTGTGCGCTGGACTGGACAGTCAATGACGGGTAAGATCGGGGGCAGACTAGAAATGGCACTGGCTAGCCGCATGTCTGCGACTCCTGACCACCTAAGACAGGCGCAGTCCCCGAGGGGCTTCATTATGATAATCTTTGGCGTTCAAATCAGACAAATGTCTAAAGGCCTGTAAGCCTAATCCAGGCATTAAGCCCGCAGTCAAAAACCCCTTCTTTTGGCTGAGAACATGGCTGCTGCAGAGCGTCGCCTACAAACAAGCCTGATGGAGTCACCAACAAAACGGTTTAACTATTAACCAGTTGGTCATTGTTCCTGCATAAGAAGCAACATAGCAACCAGTCTATAATTATACTATTTTCTTACCTACTTGACTTTTTCTATATATGTGTGAAATCAGTTTCAGGAAATGCATGATGAAGAAAATAGTGTGTGGTAAAAGCAGTTTCAGAATGATCAAAATGCTTCTCACATGAGTCAATACCACAAAAAATAAATGCTTACGTAGAAAAAACATTGTTCGTGATCACGAAAAGTAAAATATAACAGTAGTTAAATATTAATACTTTCTGATTATTAGTGGTATTGGAAAAGAAACAAGAAAAACTAACTAAAGAAATGCTGTTCTGTGTAAGCAAAAATAATTGTGTAGATTTAGATTCCTGTAATCAGAACCTTGCGATTGTTTAGTGTACCATGCCATGGAACATCGATCACATGTACCTGAATGATGAAGTAGATGTCTTATGTATTACTAAACATCTCATGCTGAGAAAAAATTAACTTGTATGAAATCATCCATTGTAAAAAAAAAGGTATAAAAGTGTATGGTGATTTTGAGCACATTACATTCAGATCTTCACTCTTGAAGTGTGTCTGTTTGTCATTTTTTACTGAATCCTTGACCGCCTAGCTCAGTCTCTCATCCCTGGGTCAGCCTTGCTAATCTACCACTGCGCCGGTCGGTGGCACGACCCAGCCCACCTGAAGTGAGGGTCAGAGCCAGGTTCGACATCCCAGCCATGCACCTCAGGCACCTCGAGGAAGTACAGCTGCGGAGGGGGGCAGGGGGCTCTGGACAGAGCCCAGTGACCCGCTGGATCTGGTGATGACAGGTAACCATACTCTTCCCCTGCTGCCCACGCAGCAACCAGCCTGACCTGGTGACAGCTCCCCGGCCTGAATTAGACAATGCCAGTTGTGCACGTGGCTTGCTCACTTTCCTGGGGCTTGTCTCGAGAAAGTTGTCTCTGTCGCCAAAGATTTGCCATCAGCCAGGTTCTCTGGGCAAGTCTCCAGAAGGGATGTTTGCACACAGAGGGGGTTGCTGTGGATGGGGGGCATGTTGCTGGGTGGGGAGCTGGGGGAAGTCTCTGTGGAGAACATGGCAGAGGGAGGTCCGGGCCCGGGGAGGCCGCCAGAGCACTCCCAGGATGCGGCTGGAGCCTCTGGGCTTTGTCTCACCCTGGGCCCATGAGCACCGGCTGAGGGCCGTGCTGGGGAAGCACCAACCGGCTCCCCAGCGTATCTGCGATCCATCCAGACAAGACAGACCTGAGCTGAAGTCAGGACAAAGGGCTTGCTCAGGTGGCCGCGAGGAGGCAAGCACAGCCAGGGAGAGACAGGCAGAACTGAGCTGAGTTGAGTGGGAGGCCGGACCCTCTGGGGTCAGGGCTCCCTGGGCAGAGGAAGGTGATTCTCAATGCCAGCAAATATCAGGATGTCAGGAAGCCTGTGTCTGTGGCAGCACTGTTGCAGTAGGTAGAAGGTGGGGAGACCCCCCATGTCCACCCAAGTTAGGTCGACCAAGGGAAGGGCGGGCTCCGGGGGACGGAGTGGGGTTCGCTGTGGAGAAGAAGGGAGTCCTGTCACCTGAGACCTCCTGGATGAACCTTGGGGACATTCTGCTATGGGAAGCAAGCCAGGGAGGGAAGGACAACATGCATGTGCCTGGAGGCACAGTATCCATCATTAATTATTAGCAGTAATGGCTAATGGAATCTTAAACATTAAGGTCTCAAGGAGGAGCAAAGCCGAGTTCTGAGTCAGAACTCCAGGAGCGGAAGGGTAAAGAACGGTGAGCAGGTGACTGGAGAATGCTTCGCGCTACTTTTATGGCAGGATATGAACAAAGCCCAGACTACACAGCAAGGGTTTTATCGCCAATGTCCAGGCAGGTGGGGGGCAAATATATCAGCTTCACATGATACAATAATATTCAATTGGCTTGAAAACAAGCTCAGTGACCCTGAACGACTGTTGGCAACTCTCTGCCCTTTGCATTCTCCATTGGGTTTGTCAGGACTCCAGACATGCTGGGTCACGTCTGCTTCGGGGCCCAGTGTCCACAGTGGCTTCAGAGCTCTATGCTGCCTGGTGTGTCTGTTTACTCTGGTGTTTGCCGTCTGCCTCGCCTGGCACCCACAGGCGGGTGCCACTATTTGGCCAGTAGGGCCAAGAGAGCCACGAGGACCAGCCCCGACGTGCCCATTCGGATCAGATTTTCCACAATGTAATCTTGGTTCATGGTGCGCGGCCAAGGGACACAAATCACAGAAGATAAACAATCATTGGTTGTGCTCAAATCCGCCTCCAGGAGGACGCCGGAGGTGGGCTGGGGAGCACCACCCAGTGACCATGAGGGCTGGGGCATGCCTACCTATGGCCACGAAGGCTGGGAAGCGCCTACCTGTGACCACAGTACTGGGGGGCACCTACCTGTGACCACGAGCTCCAGGGCATCGCTGGGGGCCAACCACACGTAAGGGGTGTTGTTGTACCAACCGTAGCAGCTGAAGTTCCCTGAGAAGCCGGTGTCCACGGGCTCCAGGGTGAAGAGGCTCTGGTGTCCATCATGCCGCATGGGGGCACAGCGAGCGCGTTATCTGAGGTCAGCGAGAACTGGTCAAACATGCTGTGCTCTGAGTAGCACTGGAAGGGGATGGTTTCTCCCAGCTTCCCCACAAGGCACTGGCCCTGGGCCAGGAGGGGCTTTTCGTATGAGCCCGGAAAAGAAGGGGTGAGCTTCAGCACGGTGCTCAGGCTGCATTTATCCCCCTGCTCGCGCGGGGTCCTGACGTTCTGCGTCCCAGAGGAGTGGGAGCCAAGCACATTACAGATGGGGTGCGCCAGTAACAGCATGTGGGGCTTAGATGGGGCCCCACCTTAGAGCGAGAGCAGCGCTGGTCTCTCACGCCAGAAGAGCCACCTTGTAAGTTACAAGGTGGGGGTCCAGGGGCCAGAAGGTCCAGGGGGTAGAGGCTCCCCGCCGTCCGGGCTCCGCTTTGCGGGGATCTGGCGCCCCCAACCGACAATTCCGCGCCGTCAATTTTTGTTTCTGCCCGCGCCTGCGCAGTCGGGTGGGCGGGGCTTCTGGCAGCACCTTGGGGCTGCACCTGGCGGCTTCTCAGCTCTGCTGGGTCAGGTGCGGGCTCTTCCCCATCAGGGATGCGGGTTGCCGGCGGCTCGCGCAGCTTGGGGTGTCTGGGTGGGGTGATTTGCTTTTCCTGGCAGCGGGCGCGGTCACCCGTCTGCCTGTGGCTAGAGGGGGGTGTATTCCGGGAGACGCGCCCTCGCGCCCCCTGCCCACCGCGTCTTCGGGGCGCACGCTGTGCGCGGAGGACGGAGGTGATGCCCGCGCCATACGCAGCGCGCGCAGGTCCTTTTTTCGACTCTGGGCCTCCGTGTTGCGTCGCGATCGAGTCTTGGGGTGGAAAGGGTTCTCAAGTTTGCATGGACTCTCTGGCGCTTCCCTTGGCTTCCATCGCGCGGTGGGCGGGTCTGTCCCCTTCCCCCATCCCGGGTCTCTGGACCCCGCCTCTGGCCTCGCGTGCTCCCGGCTGGCAGGGAGCCAGAGCTGGGGAAGGAAGGCCTGTGTCTGCGGGCGCGCTGAGGAGGGCAGCCCCCCGCGCCTGCCCACCCCGTCCTGCTCGAGAGCCGGGGCTCGTAGACAAGAAAGTAACAAAGGGGGAGATGGGCGAGTGTCGGCCAGAGCCAGGGGGTGCTAAGAGGGTTCGGCGAGTCCTGGTGATGCAGCAGCAAACCCAATGGTGATCTGGGGGGGCCCGGGCAGGGTACGTGCGCCCCTGTTCTGCTGGGAGCCCCCCTGGCGTGTCCTCGTCGCAGGCCTGGAGCGGCCGCGTGGCCTCTGCTGAGGGCGGTCGGGGCAGAGAAGCCCCGGTCGGGGGCGGCCCTGGGATGGGTGGGCAGCCGCTGCCCGCGCAGCGAGGGGGTGGTGGTCAGGAGGCCCCGCACCGTCCCTGGGGGCAGGAGGACGCCGCCCTGAGCTGCTGCTCTCTACCAGGATTCCAAGGGCGGCGCTGTCTCTCCTACAGCTGAGGTTGTGGCCAGCTTCACAATGAGAAATGGGGGGGCATTTCACGTCACCTTCTTGGGCCTCCCGCGGGGCGGGCTGTGGGGTGGTTACGCGCGGCACTCCCTAGCCCGGCCAGCCCCTGCAGGACAGTCCACCCGCGCCGGCCAGGAGCAGCCCACAGGGCACAGCAGGCCTCCCTGGTCTCCCTCTGCCCCCCTCGGCCGTGGATTTCAGTCCATCCGCCAGTTCTGCTCCCCACTCTGTCTCTGGTGAACCCTCTCACACCCCCGCACCTCTGGCCTGCACCTCAGCTCTTGCATGCATAAAGAAAGAAATCTAAAAAAGTCCAGGAGGAAACGCGTCACTCAAGAAGCGTTGGCTCTTGAGACTGAGGTTTGGGTCTGACCTGCCGGAGCGCGCCTGATGCGGTTTCCAGGGACCGGTTCCTCAGATGGGAAAGACCACGTTGGTCTCCCCCATCTCTCGCAATTCCCGCTGAGCAAAGCAGCCTGGAGCTCACCCATCTCGCCCTCATCCCTTCATCGTCCCCTTCTTTCCCCTTTGCCTGGAGACCCCTGCCCTGTGCCCAAGAGCTTGACCGTGGTCTGTCAGACACGAGTCTGCTGCCCTCCCCCTTTGTTCACAAATTCAACCACTTTCCTTGCTCCCACACTCGGTTTCCTTTCGTGGGCTGAGGGAAACTGAGGCTGGCGTGAGTCCCAATGGGGCAGGCCAAAGCCAGGAGCTGGATGCCTCTTGGGCTCTGCCAGCCCCACTCTGACTTCCCAGGGATGGAGCAGCTGCCTGCCGCCTCGCTCCAGGCCACCCCGTGTCGCCTGGGCATCCCTGTTGGCTTCCTGACCCCTGTGCTCAGAGCCAGTGCTCTCTCTCCAGGGGGCGGGAGAGTCCCGGCAGCTGTGGGGTTTTTCCTCGGGAGGAACATGCCAAGTCCTTCTCAGGAGAGGCCCAGCTCTTCTCTGCCCCCTGGATTCACCTAGGAGGAGATGGACCCCGGGTGGAAACCGCGGTCCCCTGGCCTTTGGTGTCAGGTCCCCAGGGTGCATGCCCACAGAGCCCCTCACCTGCACACATTTGGGAGGGAGTCTGTGAGTCTCCCTCAATTTGGGGCTCCTTTGGAGTGTCAGGCCTGGGTGAGTGGGAATTGGGAAACATTTGGTATTTTCGTTGGATATCTGGTATTTGGAGTTTCCTGTTCATTTTTGGAAGCCAGAGATGTGGTTAAAATTGTGAGAGGTGCTTCATCCTCCCACGCATCTGGCCTGTACTCCAGTTCTTGTATAGATAAACAAACAAACAAACAAACAAATAAATAAATAAATAAATAAATCTTTAAAAGAAAAAAATTGAGAGGTGTGCTGCATTTGTTTCCTCTGAAAGCCCCTTGGGGACAGTATTAACTGAGTTGGGGACCTGCAGCTACCAACCCATGTCTAAGAAGCAGCTCCTGTCACTGTTTCCCTGCAGGAGCCCAGGAACAGCTGACAGTGGGGAACAGACAGGTGCTTTCCTAAGACAAAAGCCGGCCAGTAAGGGCTCCTTTTTCACACGGGCTGGCTCAGGCATGAGTTCCTGTTGGCTCTCCTCTTCTATAGTCTCCCCCTCACATCCAGGGTCAGTTCAGGTGCTTTGGCTCTAGGCAACCTAGGATGACCCTGACTCTGTGGACACTGGCAGGTGGCTGGAAAGGCTGGGTTGTCCCCATGAGAGCAGTGGGCCTGAACCAGGGCTTCTACTTACCTTACTTGGTCCTCACTTTGTGCAAATAGCTTTGTGAATCTGAACGTTGTGCCTGTGTAAGGAATTCAAACAAGTCTCTGGAATCAGGTGTGGGTTATTTAAAATTTTGGTATTTGTCTTATTTTTATGTGTTTAGTCAGACAGCTAATTCAGTATCTACTAGTCACTGTGAAAATGGGATGTAAAGTAAGCTGAAGAGAGTGTTCTCCCCTTGAAGGAGGCCTTTTTTTCCTCTGAATTCGCTGGCCTCTTCTGATCACACTCAGAGACTTGGGATCAGGCTCAGTTGGTTTTGTCAAAATTACTTTGGACTTTCTAGTCACCTGTAAAGGAAGCTTTCCAGTAGGTTGGACAATTTCTAAACTTCTTATTGGTCCTTAAAAGTGGCAGAAACCTCAATTCAAGTAAAATTTTGGTCGCCTATCATTTGGTTGATATAAGGAAATTTTGCGGAACTTCAGTAGAGCTCCTGAGACACTGCACAAAGTTTCTTCCTTTCCTCCCGGCAAAGGCATTAGATGAATTTGTCCTATTTGGTTTACCCAGTAAAGTAAAAGCAGAAGGACAGCCTTGTCACTTGGGAAAATGGACAAAACTTTGACATGTACAGATATGTTAACATTGGTTTTCCAACACGTGTATGAACCTCTCAGTCCCTGATAGGCATGTAAATTGACAGTGGTGATTGTTACCTTGTAATACTGTATACTTCAATTGTTTAATATCTACAGAAATTGTTTCTGCAGAAAATAGGGAGAAAAGGCCTCAACAGATTCCTATTGATGGAATTTGATGGGTTAAAAAAATTTTTTTTCCTACAAAGGACTGAATAGACTGTTGGAGATACACCTGATTTTTACTAAGTTTTGACACAATCTTGGTAATTTTGTTGCATTTTGTTCTGATTCAACAGTTTTCTTGTTTTAACTGACCAGAACCTGTAGCAATGTTAAATTACTTTTTTTTCTTTTTTCAGCAGAGCTAACTTGTGTTTGCGTTTTCTCTCCCCTTGATACCAACACAGCATGAAAAGAGTGGTAGTAATTTTTACTACTCATGTCAGTGTCTGCTTTTGCATAACTTCCATAGGGACTTTGCCTGCTTAAAACAAAAACAATTGGAGAATGAGTGTCATCGTGTGGCTTTGAGAGGTGTTTTTCCAAGAAGCTGAAGCAGAGCTGGACCAAGAAGGGGAGAACCCGCTGCTTTGTCCATAGGGCTCCAGAGAACCCCCCCCTCCAAGGGAGGTAAGGAAGCTGCCTCCATGGGCAGGACTGGACAACCCGGAAAAAACAAAAGCCCTGGTACCCTCGAGAAGAGGAAGCCCAGGCGGAGTGTGGAGACACCAACTTTGTTCTTGACGCCTATGTGGACCGGACATCAAGAGTTCGCTCTGATCCTATCTAGAGTGTTTCGACAGAGCCAGCTGCAATTGCTGTTTAGTTATTCTGCCCTGTGAGTGTATGCAAAAATAGGTAATATGGTTTAAAAGTAGATTTAGTTTGCAAACTTTTGCTATGCTGTTAAAACAATTTGGGATCAAGGTTGAGAGAACTTGTTTTTAGACAAGTTGAACCAATTTTAAGATTTTTTTTTCCTTTTGCCTTGGATAATGGACTTTTTTCCAGTAATGGAAAAAAGGACGTTCATGGACAATGCTGCCGACTAATTGTTGCTTTTGTTACATACACTGTAACCCTGAAAAAAGACTGTCTCCTAAGACTACATCCTGAGATCTGTGGCACCATAGATATGGTGGAATAAAAATTCAAAGGGGAGATTATAACATGTGGTCCCCAGAAAAGGGGACCAGGCTCCCTGTCCTCCCCACCCCCAAAAGGAGGCTAGAGCTGAGCAGGGAGAGAAGAAGCTGCAGAGGAGATGGAGGAAGGAAGGAAACAGGATGCAGAGCCAGGAAAGAAGCAGGATGCAGAGCCAGAAGGAGACCTGGGGAGGCACATGGGGCTGAGAGACACGGGAAGAAACTGCGCTTGCCTTTTGGTGGTGGACTGGGTGACACAGATGTGGGTGAGAGACCCATGGGGAGGTGACAATGGCAGTTTTTGTCTTGATTTTGCTCTTTACCTCCCAGACTTATCTGGTTGTTTCTGATCTTTTTCTGTGGGTCCCCACTGGAAGATGCCTTAGACTTGTGGCAGGCTTTGGGGCCTTGCTCTGGGCCAATCCTGCTTGGGTGGACTTTTACCCACAAGGGGACGGGTAACTTTGGGTGCTTGATTTAGAAACTATATTCTTTGCCTCTCCTGTATTGTTTTTTAATTGTATTAAAGTTCCTTTTCATTCAAGTCTCACATATTTTGTGTTGATGCGGCAGATGGCAGAACTAATTAGAGCAGGCAGGTTTGCGGATTCTGGGATGCCCCTCTCCCTGCCCTGTAACAGAACTAGGCGCAGGCCACGGGGCGGGCCGGTGGCCGGGGATCTGCAAACCCTGAGAGGCCTGCTTGGTCGCCATCTTATGAGCTGTAGCTCTGCCTTCCTGCCCTAGGTCAGAGCTGCTGGGTCCCTAGGTCAGAGCCCAATCTTAGGAGGTGCCTTTGGAATCCATCCTGAGCTTGCAGCTAGATCTCTCCGGGTGGGTGGGCTGTGCCACAAGGTGTGGCCAGGAACACTGGCCTGGGGGCCAAGGACTGATGCAGGACAAGGCACCATAGAAGCTGCTCAGCCACGATCTTCATGACCCTTGCCCTGGCCCCCAGCAGCTGAGCAGTGCCTGGGGGCAGACTCCCGACCCCTGATGCCACCTGCCCTATCAAGGAGTACATTTTCTAGCTTCACCCCTCCCTTCCCTGTTTGTCCAAAGGGAAACTAAACAAGTGAGATCCATACAAACTTAAAAAGCGGGCCTCCCTGGTGGCTCAGGGACTAAAGACTGCGCTGTGAAGCTCTCCCCAGCCACTACAGCGTGAGTTCAATCCCCCACCAGCCAGGGAGCTACCCACATGGTGCAGCTGACCTCTCCCGCCTCCCTGCTGCTCCCTTCAGCTGTGTATTTCAGGCAATCCGCCTGTTCTGCTCCCACCTCTGCGTCTGTTGAGTCCTCTAACCTCCCTGCCCACCTCTGATCTGCACCCCAGCTCTGGTATGCATAAAGGAAATAAATCTTAAAAAAAAATTGCATGCACACAAAAGGCAACCTGAACACAAAAGGGATCAAGTGTTCACACACACACCCTGTGTCTGACCAGGGCTTCATCTGCAACACTGACACAGACACACACACACACAAGAGCAACGAAGCCAATGGCCCCCCCCTCTCTGTAGACATGGGCAGACACTTTGCCATCCCTATTCTAGGAAGGATAAAATGAACCGCAGGAGAGGAGCCCTGTGCTGTGAGAGGGCCCAAGAGAGAACACTCTATAACTCCTGAAATGCACCTGTGGGTGGGTCCCATGGACAACAGCTGAGCAGATCCCACACGCCTCCCAGTGTGAACACGGGCCTGGGAAACAAGGATGCCCAGCCCAGAAGCACAGGAGGGGGTGCCAGATCATGGCCGGAGTGACCTCTGCCCCCCAGGGTGGGGGGGTTCTGGCTCTTTTGGACCCCTTCCTGATTTGGGGCAGCTCTTAGGCTTTAGTGGCCCTGCTTTGGGACAACCCTATTGGGCTGGGCCTTTCCCTGGGGGGGGTGCAGGGAACTCTGGGTGCTGAATTTGGAAACCATATCTGTCCCATTTTCTTCATTGCACACTAATTGTAGTAAAGTTCCTTTTCATGAAAGGCCTCATGCACTAGTGGATGTCTTGTCTCAATGAGCTGGATGGCAGAACCTATTGAGAACGGGCAGGTTTGAGGGTGATGGGGTGTCCTCACCCTGCCCCCCCAACACTTTGTTGGAAAGCAGGTGAGAATGACAGACAAATACCCTCCGTTGACTTAGCAGGTGAGGGGGGAAAAAGTAAAATTCCTAGGAAAAAGAAGGGACTCTAAGAAGCCAGCGAGGTTGCTGAGAGTCAGAGGAAAGGGGAGAATGGACAGGCCATTGGCAAAAATGTCGGGGACTAACAGGTATTGGGAAGGAAAGGTCAGGAAAATAGATTGAGGGTGGGGGGTGTGCTATTACAGAGTGATCCTGGGTGGGAGGGCTCTCTGAGGAGTGATGACTTGACAACGATGTGGATGAAGCGAAACAGTGGGCACTTCAAGCAGAGGGAATCTCCCGTGCAAAAGTCTGACACGGAAAATGTGGTTATTGTCAGTGAAGTTCATAGGGCCTATGTGTGTATGGGGGGGGGGGGGCAGGGAGAGTGCAAGGAAAGCTGAGATACCGCCCTGTGTTAGTCATGGTGATTGGGTAACCCGCCATAGACATGGTAATTTGATTTTCCCTTTGGTGGACACCACCTAGGAAGTCAGCCCCAAGTCTGGGGAAACGAAGTGATCAGGAGCCATGAGGAAAATAAATAAATGCACAGACATGAAATCCAAAGCGTAAGAGTTAAGCAGAAAAGACCCCCATCGGGCCTCCCTGGGGGCGCAGGGGTTAAAGAAAGCGCCATCAAGCTCTTGCCAGCCGCTGCAGCAAGAGATGGATCCCCTCCCCAGCTGGCCAGGAGCAGCATATAAGGGGGCAGCAGACCTTTCCTGTCTCACCCGCTGCTCCCCCTCACCAGGTATAAATAAATAAACCTTTAATTAAAAAAAAAAGTTGGTTTCTTCTCAGTCATATCGGCTCCTACTCTGTATCAATTACTTGATATACCCCATACAGTTCTGTTCATTCTCTCTATACTATTTCCTGATCAGTTAGACTTTTGACTTCCTCCAGACTTTTGAAAATTCCTAAATTAGTATATCTATTTCTGACATTTCTACTTCTGTATATCTATCTGCCTGCTAAATATTTTTATCTAAATGTCTCATAAGTTCCCACACTTTACAAGTCTAATACAGAGTAGTTTTTTCTCTCAAAACCTGTCTTTTACTCCCATATTATCAGTAATATAAATGACTTAGCCATTCTCACACTGTCCCAAGATAAAATTACAGTCCTACCCTTGACTTCTCTCTCCATCATACCACCAAATGACAAAATAGCATTGCTTCTGTTAAGTAGCTGTTAAATCATTTGTGTCTTTTCAGCTTTTACAAATAGAACTAGAGTTCAAGGCCACCTTCCCTAGCATGGATTCTTAGAGGTATTATAATGGACTGTGGAAATAGAAGAAATCTAAATCCAAAGTTTAGCTCTGCAATTTACTTAATTTTGTGATCTCGAGATGGTTACTTAACCTTTCAGAACCTTTATATCTTTATATGTAAAATGGGGATGATCATACCCTCTAGCCCATAAAATAGCTATGAAGATTAAGTGTAAAAATGTATACTTAAGTAGAGTTGGTGATATGTAAATACTGGTTGTTACTGTCACCTGCTTCTCTTCATTTCCTATTACCACAGAAATACTACCAATTGTGTTTTATATCTGATCTTGTTACTCCTCACTACTTATAGACTAAAGTAAAAATTTCTTAGTGACAAACAGCTTCCAACAATTTGATTCCTTATCTTTCTCAACTTACCTCTCACTACTTCCTACTCTTTTGCACTCTACACAGCATATTTTGGGATTTTTTTGTTGTTGTTCATTTGTTTTTTAATTGCATCTTTCTCTTTGGCCATTGCATACCTTTCCACTATTATTATCTCTTCATATCTCTTGAAGGACAATTTCCTCCTGATTTCCTAATCTGTATTCCACCTTTTCTTTACCTATCAGACATATGTATTAACAAGTAGGTCAAATATAATATTAACTTTTTCCTGTCTTCTCCCAGAAAAGCTAGTTTCTTCCCCATCTCTACTGCCAGAAAGTATTCTACAGTTTTTTGTATTAAATTGTATTTTATTCATGCTGTTTTTCTTACATTAGTTCTGAAATGCCTATACATCTGATTTAACATTGTATTGGCTGCTTTTGTCATAGTATCTGATGTAGGTGCCCAACAAATTTCAATTGAATGAAAGCCTCTAAGCACTTCTTGTCAGAGAAGCTGTATGTGAAATCATGTTATTTCTGTAAATTAGTGTTAATATCCCCATTTTCCAGATTACAAAACAAAGGAAAGGCTATTTAGATATTATCATAAAATATTAGAGGAGATAACAGTAAAACATAGTTACGGCATTTTAGTTTCTTAGGCAACTGCTGTTTATAGGAAGTATATTTCTACATTCATCTTTTGTTTTGTCAAAATATTTCTTAATTTTCAAATCTTCTATTTATCAGAGGTTGAGTTTATAAGAAAACGCTTACCCTAGCACCATTAGATTAGTATGATAATAAAGGGCCTCCCCAGTGGCTCAGCGGTTGAGCAATGGGTTGCGAAGCTGCCCATAGCCTCTGCAACCCGGTTCGATCCCCGGCTGCTCCCCGGCCTCCAGAGGAGTGTCCCACATGGCGTCCCACATGGCGTCCCACATGGTGTCCCACATCTCCTGCCACCCGCTGCTCCCCTCAGCAGTGTGCTTCGGTCCTTCTGCCTGCTCTGCTCCCCACTCTGGCTCTGGTGAATTCTCTCACCCACCCGCACTTCTGACTGTACCCAGTGCATGTATAAATAAATAAAAATAAATCTTTTAAAAAAAAAAGATTAGTATGATAATAAAATCTTTGTAGGGAAGACAAGTTTCTAACAGGCAAGATTTTATTTGTGCTCAGATTTTGTTTACTTATGTTTCTTATTCCCTGTAGAATAATGATGCACCTATTGAACAAGAAATCAACAGTGCAGAAACTTACTTTGAAAGTGCCAAAGTGGAGTGTGCAATCCAAACATGTCCAGAATTGCTACAAAGAGGTAGGCTGTACTTCAGATATTTTTACACTGATGTGTATTAGATGGTATCAGTAGTTTTGTAATGTGTTGACTAATACACTTAGGAATCATGATGCTCTGTAACTTGATATTTTAACATGTCTGGCTGGAGATGATTAAATGAGGGAGATAAAGACTTTCAAATGTTTCCTGACATCTGACTTCACGCTGCCTTAGATAGGAACATGGAATTTTTAGTAATTTTTTTCCTAAAGTTTAAGGCATTTTACTTCTGGGTGATTGTTACAGCTATAATTTCGTGAGCTAATATACAATACTGAAAAACATCTTAAACTTTTTTATGTGATTTTTTTTATTTCATCATTGTTCATTTTTGCATAGTATTTGATTTCTCCCCTCAGGTATAGTCCCCATAAATCTCCCACCCCACCCACGAACCCTCACCAGAGTTCTTTGTGCTGTCCCCTCCCCTGTCTTGATCCCTCTCCCTCCCCCTCCCCTGCTGTATAGCTCAGATCTATAGTTTGCATACAAGTTTTGTCATTTTTTTTGACACTTTGTTCAGTTTTCCTATAACCCTCTGATAAGTGAAACCATCCAATAATATCTACACAATTGAATAATACTCAGCAATCAAAAAAGATAGACTCATGCCATTCGCAGCAACAGGGAGAGAGTTGGAAGGGATCTGCTCAGTGGAATATTATAAGTCAGAAGAGAAAAAAACATCGGATGGTTTCACTTACAGGGAGAATATAGGGAAACTGAACAAAGTGTCAAAAGCAAAAAACGTTTTAATCACAAGAACTGTAACTTATAAAATGATCTTCAGTTTGTAGAAAGTACTTCAGTTCATCCAACAAGAACAGAACTAAATCAAAACTAAGTTCATTTTACCCTTTTCAAACATAATAAAATAAAATCTAACTTGGTACCAGAATAACATAATCATTTGTCTAAAGAATTTTTTATGCACTCTTTCTTTTTTAAAAAACCAAATTGCTTTCTCCCTGAGGTTGGTATTCTTATTTCTTTGTAGATTTTGAATCACTGTTTCCAGAAGCGGCCACCAACAAACTGATGATTCTAACTGTGACACAGAAAACTAATAATGACATGACTGTTTGGAGTGAGGGAGTGGAAAATGAAAGAGAGCTGCTCCTAGAAAAGGTAATTCTTTCAATTACAGACAATTTAACTATATAACCTTAGTGCAGTTTTAAATGAACCAATGTACTAAAACGGTGAGTGTCTTTTTTTTAGCCTTTATTCCTTTTCTACTGATACCTTTTATTACTGAAAGATACATGCTTTCGAAGACTAAAAAATACCAGTGGTTTTTTTTAGTGTCTTTGAAAAACTTAGATTCAGCCTAATACTTGATTTTTTTGAATTTATATCTATTGCAAGAAATTTGGGAAATACAGTAAAAAATAACAAAAAAGTAATACGAACTCATTATACACTTTTCTTTCCTTCTCATCTTCTGTATCTTTTTCTTTAAATCATGTCGTGTCAAGTAAAAAATGAAAATTTCCCAGCCTTATTCAGAAAGTAAAGAGTAACAGTATATAACATAGTATAGTATATAGTATTTTAACATGAATATATCTTTTTACACCTTTCCATAACATTATATATAGATAATATTTCATTCTTTGTAAATCTGCATTAGTATTACATTGTATGGACAAACCATAAATGTTTACATTATTAAAAATTTCCTCAATAATTAATAAGTTGTAAATCAATATTTTGCTAATGTAGGCACTGAATATATTTATACATGTATTTTTGTGCACACACTTTTACTTTTGCATATTCCTAAAACAGGGAATTGCTAAATCAAGAGGTACATGTATTTAAAATGTTCATAGATGCTGCTGGTTTGCCCACTGAAAAGACTGATACAATTTCATTTTTACCAACTGAGAAATGATACATGATTAAAATATTTTATTTAAAAATTATATAATTATTTCTCCAAGAGTTTGATACTGTGTTACATCAATTTCATTGTCTTAAAGATAAGATAGAAAGGGTTATTCTTTTGCCTGTACGACAGGTTACAAATAATTCACTTGAGTACCTAGCTAATTATACTGGAAAAATTCCTTTTACTAATTTCTATGCAGGAAAATGTTAGGAATTATTTTACATTTTCTTTCAAATTGGATGTATTGTTCTCTTATTTTGCAAAAATACATTAGAAATTACATATGCAACAGAGTATTTTATGATAATGACTTCATACTTAACTCACAGCTTTACTTACAAGTTTTATGTAGATAACAATCATGAGTAAGTTATATACTGGTTAACAAGCAAGTTACAATGAGGCATAAGATTGTCTCTGATTTTAAAGAGATCTGAATTTAGAGTTGAAATTTAAATAGACATAAATCTATAAACATTTTCTGTTTGCATATTATAATTAACATTGCATATTATATTAATATATAATATAAATGTTTCTATTTACATTTTAAGATAATATATAGTAAATGCATATTTACCACTGCCATTTAGTTGCTAGAGAGCTCTCACATACATATTTCATTACTGGTCCTAACTTTTGATCAGTTTTAGATTCAGAACCTCATTTGATACTAACTGTACTATAGTTGTAGGTAAGTTTTCTGTGACCAGTTTCAGGGCTTTGAAATGGCAACATAATTTGCCATGTTATTTTTTTTTAAGATTTATTTATTTTTATACAAGGCCAGGGTACAGGCCAGATGCACAGGAGAGTGAGAGGATTCACCAGAGACAGAGCTAGGAACAGAACAGGCAGACTGACCGAAATACACTGCTGAGGGGAGCAGCTGACGAGACAGGAGTGGTCTGCTTCTCCATGTGGGATTCTTACTGGCGGGCCCAGATCAAACCCACGCTGCAGAGACTGAGGATAGCTTCACAGTGCGGTGCTCACCGCTTGTGCCACCATGGAGGCCCAGCTATGTTATTTTTTAATTTTATAATGACTATGACTCTTATTTTGCATTCTATTTAAGAGCTGACATGCCAAGGAGATATATTATGTCTTAAGGTTTAAATCTATTCTCGTTTTTTCCCAGCAGATGTCAGTGTTTGCTGTTGATAAACAGAAACTTTTAAAAGAAAAACTTGTTTTTTTACAATTGTTTGGGATTCTTCTTTGCAAACATTTAATTGCATTGTTTGCTCTCCTTATAGTTTTGTGTATGACAGTTTAATTTGTTCATGAAATTGGTATCTTTTGTAAACCATATTCAGTAGTTTTCTTATTTTAAGCACTGTGAAGGTTAATGAAATACCGCTATAAGTGTATATATTAAGTATGAATATAACCTAAAGAATATAGCATTATCTTAATACTTTTCATTAGTTTATAAGCTTAAGTTAAATACCTCCATAGCAGAGTTAGCAAATTTTTCCTGTAAAGAGCCAGATAGTAAGTAAATGGGTTCATCCATAGGGTCTAAGCTACTCCACTTTACCCTCATACTGTAAGGTAAGTAAGGATGACATGCAATTGAACAGACAAGGCAGTGTTCCAATAAATTACTTACACAATCAGGTAGTCAGCCAGGCCTGGCTGTGGGTCTTCAGCTTACTAACTGCTTAGTTAGGATATGACCCTTCTGGACTTTGGAGGTTCTCAACTGAATTCCAGAGGTGCTCTGAGAGGTCTCTTTACTCTGGGTGGGCCAACATTCCATGTTATCTAGAACTGTAGAACCTCTAAAAATCACTGTTCAGCTCTCAGCACTGCAGCTGACATGTGCTATAATTCTTGTTGGAATCTCGCCTTGTGTGTGCACAGTTCAGCCCTTGTTATGGAACCAGGGTGAATTGCTCTGCAGACTATTTGGAATATAGCACCCCACAAATTCCAGCTGCATCAGCACTTCAGAACTCTTGCTTTCTATCTGTACTCAGCCTACTAATACTATACTGCATGGACTCCACATCTTTGCCCTGCAACAGGAAAGTGTCCTCAGGCAGAAAGCTAGAGCAAATATGTGGGTCACCTCATTTGTTTCCATTCTTTAAAGATTACAGTTTTGTCCGACTGTTGTTGAAAATCTAAAAACAGTCTTCACATATATTTTAGGCAGTTTTTTGTTTTCAACAGATGATAAGTTTGATACCTGTTACTCTTATGACTGGAAAGGAAATTATGTCCCTGTTTTTGAACATGTATGGTCTTTCCTTTATTTTTTTAACATTCTAATGTGATTCCAATACTTGTACTGTTTTTTTTTTTTAAACTGCATAGAGTTCTCATAAAGCTAACAAAAGCATCATAGAAATTAGGATGGTAAAGTCTAATACTGACAGGTGGTATATAATGATTATATATTGTACAAAAGATAGAGAGGGCTATGTAGTGACAAGTATCCTGTAAAACTTATACCTTTTTTATCCATTCTGTTGCTTTTATGTGCCTTTTTAGAAGTATTTCATGAGTATGTGAGTATACAGATATGTTTTTGAAGGACACACAATGTATTTTTAAACAACTTTCATTCAAAATAATGATGATTTATGTCTGTTCATGAACATTTTGTATTCCCTTTGTTACCTTATTTCTAATAACTCCATAACAATACGAAATAACAGCTATAGTTTATAATATATGACAAATTTGGGAGTTAATAGAACAGAAATGATTGAAAATAGTCCCTAAAACTAGAAATAATTTACAAGAAAAAAACAAGCAATTTAGACTTTTTGAAAGAAATAAAAGTATTGTAGGAACCATTAATCTTTTGGACTGTTGAAAATAATCTTATGGATTTACAGTCTTAATTTATCACTACTGTTAATTTTTTATTCATCTTAATTAAGTTCTTTATCTAAAGCAAAAGATATTTTAAATAAATAAAATCTGTAGTGATACTATGTTGATCATATTATTTGTATCTTTTTCTGTGCAGTTCATCAGTGGTGCTATGGAAATCTGCTACGCTCTTTGAGCTGAAGGCTATTGGGCTGACCTCATTGACCCATCATCTGGATTAGCAGTGAGTAATTAAATACATTTTGAAAACCAGATTATATGATTTGAAAGAAGTGATTTTTTTTAATTATAAAATGTCTATAATTATACCTTGGTAAAAAATAGAGCATTTAAGACATTTTTAAAAACCTCAGAATTTTACCCAAAGAAGTAACACTTGCAGTCACTGCAGTGTTGCAGTCATACTTTGAGGGACCTTTATCGTTCAGTTAAGTTTCTTCATCATTTTAAATTGTTTTTATTAAATACAGTTAATGATTTTCATCCTCCCTAGTAGATTTATTTATATTGAATTAGTTTACTAGTAGTTGACAGCTGGCAATCAATAGTTTCTTTAAGGAAGAAACAATTATTTTTAGAATTAACAAATATGATGGGGTCTCTCCTGATGGTGCAGGCGGTTGAGCGCTGTGCTATGAAGCTCTCCGCAGCCTCTGTAGCGCTAGTTGGATCCCAGCCGGCTGGCAAGGGTCCCACATCGTGCAGCAGACCTCTCCTGTCTCTCCTGCTGCTCTCCTCAGCAGCCTATTTCGTCAGTCTGCCTGTTCTGTTCCCTGCTCTGTCTCTGGTGAATCCTTTCATTCTCCCATGCATCTGACTTGTACCACAGTTCTTGTATATATAAATAAATAAAATATTTAAAAAAAACCTTATTTGTTAAAAAAAAGAAAATATGATGGCAAAACATGTGAAAAAGTAACTGCCAATTAACAAAGTATTATTTTGAAGAAAATAGCTAAACCACTTGGGTAGTTGCTTTTAAAATTCTGGGTATATCTTTAATTTATAAACTAATAAAAACATTTTTAATCTTAAAATAGGAATATATGCTATTTTTTTCTCACAGTCAAGTAAAATATAGTATAAACTAGAAATGAAACATTTACTCTGGTTTTAGTTTCCTTATCTTACAACTCATGAAGCTGAGCCATAGATTTCTAGCTGAAGTTTATCCCACCCTTAATGGTCATGCAATATTGCTCATTTGGTTTTAGATGACATGAAATTTGCTAGATCATTCATTTTGCATTTCCTGAAAACACAGGCATTAAGGGGAACAGAGGTGGTATTAGGGCAACTTAGGTGTTGATGTGCCCTTTTTTATTTTTTGTGTTCAGTTGGCATAAGAAGTATTACTCTTTCTTGCTGATGAAAATATGACTTCAATTTTTATTTCCTCCAGTTTTTTGGACCATATACAAACAACACTCTTTGAAACAGATGAACGCTATCGACATTTAGGATGCTTTGCTGATGATCTTGGCTGCTGTAAAGTGATTCGTCATAGTCTCTGGGGTACCCATGTGTTTGTAGGAAGTATATTCACTAATGCAACACCAGACAGCCATATTATGAAGAAATTAAGTGGAAACTAGCAGTAACATCAATTTATTTGATATACTGTTTGTATATATCATCTGGGTTGATCTATAAACACATCAAAGACTTCAGTGTTTAAAATTATATCTAGGTATTTATTTCACATTACGAATTTCAACATTTATGAATTTCAACATTTATGAATTTGGCAAGTGGTTAGTGATTTTTAAATCTCAAATGGTCATTATGTTATCATTAAATATGCATTGAACCAATATATATTGTACAGAAAAAGATAACATGTAACCAGGGTATGATCTCATATTGTTATTTCTCCCCTTTAATGGAAAAACCTCAGTTTTAATTATTTTTTCCCAAAAATAAATCACACATTTGGTCATGATATGTGTTTTTTCATTGTAGTATTTTTAAAATATAGTTCTTAAAAATTCCCAAGTAAAGAAACAGTAATTCCAAAGGGCACCTGCACCCCTATGTTTATAGCAGCACTATTTACAATAGCTAAGCTATGGAAGCAACCCAAATGCCCAAAAATAGATGACTGGATCAAGAAGATGTGGTACATATACACCATGGAATATTACTCAGCAATTAAAAAAGATAAACGCATGCAGTTTGCAGCAACATGGATGGAGCTAGAAGGGATCATGCTCAGCGAAATAAGCCAGAAAGAAAAAGAAAAATACCAGATGGTCTCACTCATAGCAAGAATTTAGAAAACCTAAATAAGAGACCGGGAAGACTAAACAATACAAAGTAAAAATCAAAATCAACAAGCAACTATAAACTCAAGACACACTACAGAGGGGGGAGAGGAGAGAGGGGCGGGGAAAGGAAGGACTACAGTCAAAATAAGGGGGGAGGTGCAATTGTATGGGGAATATAACCAAAACGAAAATGCATACATTGTGCAAAGATGAAAGAAGATGTAAGAATTATATAAAATAAAATATTTAAATAAAAAAATTCCCAAGTAATTATAATATTTTTCAGTGTTTTTAATAAATGTAATTGCTATTTCTAGATACAGTGTAGTTTGACTTTTCTGATTTTCTTTTTTCTTTATCTGTTAATTGATCTGTACCAGTTTGAATATTAGTTTGAAATAATGTATGTGCAGGAAAAAAAGAATTAGAAATACTACATCTTTAGGCATGAAAGTGTATGAGTCTCGTTCATACTAAAAATATAATTTTTTAATACTATTGTTTGTTTTTTTAAAGATTTATTTATTTATTTATTTATTTATACAAGCACTGGGTACAGTTGGAAGTGCAGGAGGGTGAGAGAATTCACCAGAGCCAGAGCGGGGAGCAGAGCAGGCAGAAGGACCGAAGTACACTGCTGAGGGGAGCAACAGGTGGCAGGAGAGGTCTGTGCTCCATGTGGCACCCTCTTCCGGTGGCCGGGGAGCAGCCGGGGATCGAACTGGCGCTACAGAGGCTGCGGGCAGCTTCGCAACCCAGTGCTCAACCGCTGCGCCACCGGGGAGGCCCTAAAAATATAATTCCTGGGCCTCCCCGGTGGCGCAGCGGTTGAGAGCTGGGTTGCGAAGCTGCCAGCAGCCTCTGCAGCGCCGGTTCGATCCCCGGCTGCTCCCCGGCCACCAGAGGAGGGTCCCACATGGCGCGCAGACCTCTCCTGCCGCCCGCTGCTCCCCTCAGCAGTATACTTCGGTCCTTCTGCCTGCTCTGCTCCCCGCTCTGGCTCTGGTGAATTCTCTCACCCTCGCGCGCTTCTGACTGTACCCAGTGCATGTATAAACAAAACAAACAAATGAATAAATAAATAAATAAATAAAGCATGCCTCTATTAAAAAAAAAAAAAAAAATAAAAAAAAAAAAAAATATAATTCCTAACTCCTGGGTTACGATAGATAAATGTCACTTATTTTCAGACAAAACATCAGCTCTAAATTGTATTTCTCCTATTTTGGTAAACTCTGATACTTTCAGAAATGCCTCTCATGACAGAACTTATTTTTACAGCATTTTTAACTCAAAAAAAAAAAAATCTTTCATTTGTGAGGCTTGTGCAAAATAGGAACAGAAAAAAATTTCAGGAGAACCAACATCTGCTACCAATTGAATTAATTGAAATGAATGTTTTCCTGTATTTTTAAAAGTTAAATGCCAGTTTTTGAAAAGAATATATAAAGATAATCACATTTTTCATTAAGTTCACTATTTGACTTAAAACTCTTTCCTTAGTTAATATGTAGCTTGATAATAAATGTGGCTTATGATTCAAAGTGTTGAGAGTTACAAATTGTTCATTATGAAAAGATGAAATAGTGATTCCATAGCATTTTGAAACGAACTTATTGAGGGGGGAGGGTATGTGTGTGTGTGTGTGTGTGTGTGCACATAAAAGTACACATATTGTAAAACACAATAAATTTTCATGCATGGAACCAGCACCCAGATCAAAACTGAGTATTATTGGTACCTCAGAGGCTTATCTTGCTCCCTTCCAGGCACTTTCTCCCTTCCCTTGCCCTTCCCCTCCCCAAGGGTAATCACAATCCTGATTTCTAACAACATAAATTGATTATATCATTTCTTTTGATGCTTTATATCTAAGAAACCATATAATATGTTCACTTTCGTATCTGGCTTCATTATGTGAGATTAATCCTTATTTTCTATAATTATAGATTCTTATTTGCATAGTTTTGACCTTTGGAGTAATTCTGTTGGGTCACTTTTGCCCCTCCGGAAATTTGGCAATGTCTGGAGATATTTTTGATTACTACAACTTGGGAGGTGGGAGATTCTATAGGCATCTAATAAGTGATGATGTTAAATATACCACAATGCAAAGGACAGCTCCTACAACACACTGCTTACTCAGCCATTTCCTCCCTCCCTGCTTGCACTATTCTTTGAAATGTGTTCCCTTGAAATGCCAACCTTTCTTTGACATTCTGAAGTGCTATCTACTGGTTATAGGTGGCTATGGCTAGGTATTGTATTCTAGGATGTAATGGGGCTTATGTCATCTTATTTTCTAAGAGGATTTCCAGAAACAGTATGAAAAGCAATAACTGCCAGTAAAGTTTTTTTTTTTCTTCCCTGAAATGTTATGGCAAGTAATAGTTGCATCATATTCACTTAATCAGGACCATGTGAAGAAAATTCATAAAATTACTCATCTTAAACATAAATTTGTTACCTTTTCAAGTATGGCTAAGCTATTGAAATTGATATTAGACCTGTTACTGAAAAATTTGTCTTTATTAATAAAATTACTATTTTGAGAAGAACTGAGGAATTATGATACAGAAGTTAAATGTTGAGAAAGAATATTTCAGATCATATGATCCACATCCCTCTTACAAAGACAAAATGGGAAGCATAACACAAACTTGCATCAGGTCACACAACTAATGTTAAGACCCAGCGCAGGAATGTGACTGTAATTCAAATGTGTGTGTGTGTGTCTGTTTATACATGTTTAAATATACATGTAAATATGCATATATAGCCTCACATGTAATTTACTGGCTCTTCATGGTCATAAGTTTACTAAGTTATTAAAAACATCAAAAAGTTGCAGAAAATGAAGCTGAAAGAAATTTTCAGGTTAACTGTTAGCTGACACATTTCATAGATAAGCTTAAGAATTCATGACAATTTCTTTAAAAATTTGCTGAAACATCTGAAAGTATAAGAGCTATATATTTCAGATGATAGTTCTCTGCCTTCAAGTTTGAAACCTTCGTTCTTGGACATCTCTTTTAACAACACAATCCTTGCATTTGAATTCTGCTTTTGTCCCAACTCTATTCCTCTTCTTGTGATTGGTTCCCTTGCTCCAAAGCACTGTGCAAACCAGATTATTCCTTGTGGGATCTGTTTGGTGCATTGTAAAATGTTTAACAACGTCCTTGGCCTCTACTCTACATGACAATAAGCAGCCCTTGCTCATGACAAAATGTCTTCAAACATTGCCTGTTTCCTGCAGGGGAAAAAATGCTTACCTGAAAAAAATGTGACCAGATGTTCTGTATTTTATCAGACAATCCTATCCCCAGTTGAGAAGCACTAAAGAAGGCATTGTCTGATTTTAACCTTAATGATATATTTGAACATCCTGAGAGGACATTTAAAGTTCTCATGATTTGGTCCCTCCCAGATCAATAGATTGATTCCATTAGACTGATGAGGTTTAGGCATCATTATTTTTTTTTAGGTTTCCCAGATGTTTCAGAAGTACAGTCAGGACTAAAACCATCAGTCTGTTTTAAAACTTAGTAAAAGACAAAACCTTATGATCTCACTTGTGGTATATAGAGAAACAAATGAGCTAAATAAAACAAAACTAAACTTAATCTGTAAGGTAGGTTAGTGGTTACCAGAAGGAAAGGGGGTAGATGAATTGAGACAAAAGATATAATGATGTGAAGGACTGAACTGGACTTTAAGCAGTGAAATTAATGTAGTATACACACAATTCAGTGATGCACCTGAAACGTACAGTGTTTAATGCATTATTCAGTCAAAACAAGACTCAGTAGTAGATTAAAGAGGCATATAAGGAAATAAAAGGAGGGTATGATAATGGAGTTAATATATTAAGGAACTATTGGGAACAAAAATGAAGGATTTAATATTCTGTATTGAATAACCTATGTGGGCTCAAATCAGTGTAAGCATCTTTGAACCCCACTTTCTATGAAGCTTTTCATAACTCTAAAACTCACTGATCTTTTCATTTGTGTAGCACTTGGCTTACACCAAACCATTTTGCACTTTGGTTATATACTTGTAAAAAATTATTTTTGGTTTTTGGTTTTTGGGTTTGTTTTTTTTTTTTGGTCTTAAATAATTCTTGCCATACCTAGAAAATAGTAGTCCAGTACCCTACTAAACTTAAGCACTAAATGTACAATAATTATCTTCTTTCTTGTTTTCCCATTACTAGCCGGATGTTTCAAACTTTTTCACAGGTTTTCTTTGCCCTCCCCACTTTGAGTCAGTAGAATATATATAATAAGCTGTAGCTTAATTATCCACAAGATTCAGATTGAGGCTTTGAACATTTCACTTTCAGTCAAATTGGAAATTATGACCCTTAAAATTATGTTGTTACGGTTATGTTGTGTTGGTGTTGGCACAAGGAGAGACAAACCGACCAATGAAAAGAAAAACATAGTCTAAGAAACAGGCCTGCACTTTAGTGTCATTTTACTTACAATAAAGGGAACAACAGTACTGTGAGAAAAGGATGAGCTTTTCAATATATGCTTCTGGGTCAATTGGATATTCATTCATAAGAAAAGAATGTGTTCTTGCTTTTACACCATTTACAAAAATCACTACCAAATGGATTGCAAACTAAACATGAAAGATTACACAAAGCTTTTAGGGAGTAAAAAAGATCTTTGCTACCTTAAAGTAAGTAAGGATTTTACAAAACAAAACAAAACAACATGTCCCAACCCATACAAGGAGGAAAGAATTGTTAAATTTAAGAACTTTTAAATCTACAAAAGATGAAGGGAAGGTCAACTAACAGAATGAAAAAGATATATATCTCTAACAATCCAGAAAGATAGATATAAATATCTATCTATCTATCTATATATCTCCAAAGAGGATTTGCATGCAAAATATATAAAGAACCATAATCTGTAAACAAAAAGCCAGCAGGAAAAAAAAAAGACTTAACATTTGCAAAAGTATCCAAATGGCCAATAAATATAACAAGGTGCACTACTCTAACCATTAAAAATGCAAACTAAATCAATAAAACCACACCACATGTTCCCAGAATGGCTAAAATGAAAAAGAAGATACTAAGTGTTAGCAGAGATGTCAAACAACTGCAGCTGTTGATGATGGAAATATAATGCGATAAACACTTTAGGAAACTGTTTAGCAGTCCTAAGGCTTAACATACTCTAAGGTCTAGCAATTGCACTCTGAACTATAGACATAACACATAAACCTGTTATGTATATACATTGTTGTGACATATACATGTACTGTCATGAAAAGTCTTTACCACTGCTACATCTAATAGCCAAAATCAGGGCACTGCTCAAATACCTATTACATTAGAAAAGATGTATTAACTGTGGCCTTTTCCTATAATGTGATACCATAAATAATGAGAATGAGTGCTTTATTACTGAAAAAAATGATGACACTAATAACATGTGAAAGAAGCCAGACACAGGGCCTCCCCGGTGGCGCAGCGGTTGAGCGCTGGGTTGCGAAGCTGCCCGCGGCCTCTGCGGCGCCGGTTTGATCCCCGGCTGCTCCCCGGCCACCAGAGGAGGGTCCCACATGGCGCGCAGACCTTTCCTGCCGCCCGCTGCTCCCCTCAGCAGTGCACTTCGGTCCTTCTGCCTGCTCTGCTCCCCGCTCTGGCTCTGGTGAATTCTCTCACCCTCCCGCGCTTCTGACTGTACACAGTGCATGTATAACAAAACAAACAAACAAACAAAATAAATAAATTAAAAAAAAAATGCCTCTATAA
Organism: Talpa occidentalis; assembly: GCF_014898055.3. Classification (NCBI taxonomy): domain Eukaryota; kingdom Metazoa; phylum Chordata; class Mammalia; order Eulipotyphla; family Talpidae; genus Talpa; species Talpa occidentalis. The sequence goes on along the minus strand of NW_023603184.1, from coordinate 84,493,003 downwards.
AAAAAAAAAAAATAAAAAGATTTAAAGAAAGAAGCCAGACACAAAAAAGTGCATGGTATATAATCCATTGATACAAAGTATATAAGATGAAGCTGCTACCCATGATGCTTTCCTTTGGAAGGGGAAAGATGGTCACTAGAAGGAAGGACAATTTGAGTATAGACTACATGGCAATTTAGCTGTACAAACTTGAGTTGTACACTTATGTGCACATTTTTATTTGTATATTAAATAAGTTTTTTTTAATAAAACCAAACACACTCTTAAAATTGGGTAGCATATTTTCAAAGATAACTGATACCATAAAAAGATCCTTAAATTGAATCCACTTTTTAAAAAGTGGAATTAAAATTTATAGTTAACTCAGAATGTTTTGAAAATATTATGGCTTTTCCTTAAAGATGTAGTTATAAACTGCACATTAATTCGTAAAGCACCTAGTTCACAAAGCATTGCATTTTTCTTTTATCACTAAACATATTTCATTTTTTTAACATCAATTTTGTCAAAAACTGAAAGGTTTTTTTCCAAGAGCCTCTTAATCCTTAGATAATTCAATCTTTCTATTTTAAAGAGTTTCTGTTAATAGTTTCATCATATTCAATTATTTTAAGAAATGTTTTATTTTTTGCCAGATTTGCAATTTTACTTCAGTTTATGTACATGAAACACCACTTACTAAATTTGCTTCCTTAAAATAAAAACACACCAAACAGAAAGATTGCAATGCTATAGTCTACTTTGAGATTATTACCCTAGATAAAAAGAGACTAATTGATTTAGTTTTGTTTGTGTAAAATGATATTAAAAGTTCCAACTTCTAGGTGCCTCCCTGGTGGTGCAAGGGGTTAGGAGGCAACCTATGAAGCTGTTGGCAGCTCCTGCAGCATGAGTTCCATCTTCCGGTTGGCCAGGGAGCAACCTACATGGCAAAGCAGACCTCTCCTGACTTGCCTGCCGCTCCCCTCAGCAGTGTACTTTGGTTCATCTGCCTGTTCTGTTCCCCTCTGTCTCTGGTGAATCCTCTCACCCCCACCTATACCTCTCTGGCCTGTACCCCAGCTCTTGTATGCATAAATAAATCTTTTTTTAAAAAAAAGTTACAACTTCTTACATATTTTAGTATAAAAAACAATATTCCTGTGTATAAAGTGAGTGACAATGAAACAGAAGTAGATATTTGACTTTTTTAACACTTGTTTGTATTCATCACCTAAGCCATTTTGCTGTAAATTGAATTAGTTTTGAATAGTAAAAACCTTTCCTTGTCACAAACTTCATGAAAAAGCAAGTGCCAAAAGTATATCTTTGTTCCTGAAAAGTGGTCAATCAGTACCTGTCACATAGGTATTCAGTAATAGCTACTGTGAAGTAGATACTAATTTTATGGGTGGTTCAGAACAGCAATCCAGACTTGAGGGGGTCAAACTGAAACTTTGTGTCCACTTTAAATTAAAAACCTTGCATAGAGAGCTCCCCAATTAATTTCAGATTAGTTCAACCTGTTTTACAATTGCAACGCAATTATAACAGTATATTTAATGAAATATACTGCCTCTTGCCCAAATATGAGTTATATACTTATACTAAAAAGTTACTGCATTTTATCTAAAATTCAAATTTATCTAGTGTCCTCTTATTTGCAAAATCTGGTGACACTGTGTAAATGACAACTTTGCTATCAAATAGCAGTTATTTTTAATGGTGAAATTTTAAAGGGACTTTTTTTTTTTTTATAGAGGCATGTTTTATTTATTTATTTATTTGTTTGTTTTGTTTGTACATGCACTGGGTACAGTCAGAAGCGCAGGAGGGTGAGAGAATTCACCAGAGCCAGAGTGGGGAGCAGAGCAGGCAGAAGGACCGAAGTACACTGCTGAGGGGAGCAGCGGGCGGCAGGAGAGGTCTGCGCGCCATGTGGGACCCTCCTCTGGTGGCCGGGGAGCAGCCGGGGATTGAACCAGCGCCGCAGAGGCCGCGGGCAGCTTCGCAACCCAGCGCTCTACCGCTGCACCTCCGGGGAGGCCCAAAATTTTAAAGGGACTTTAATAAAATGCCAAACTAATTTTTTCAGACTAACAAATACTAATATTGAAAAGAGTTCAAGCTTTGAGCACCCTGAAAAAACCATCACTTTCAGATTCAACAAATATGTCTATGACTCATCATCAACTTTCCCCCCCAAGTTTTTTCCTTTGTGTATTCTACTGTTTCTTAATTGCTTTTTTTTTTTAAACACTTTTTATTTATTTTTATTTATTTATTTATTTATTTTATTTTATTCTGGGTACAGTCAGAAGCGCAGGAGGGTGAGAGAATTCACCAGAGCCAGAGCGGAGAGCAGAACAGGCAGAGTGACAAAGTACACTGCTGAGGGGAGCAGCGGGCGGCAGGAGAGGTCTGCGCGCCATGTGGGACCCTCGCCGGGTGGCCGGGGATCAAACCGGCGCTGCAGAGGCCGCGGGCAGCTTCGCAGCCCAGCGCTCAACCGCTGCGCCACCAGGCACATTGCTTTTTAAAATTTTTCTCCTATTTGTTTTAAAACTAAGCTAAATTCCCAACATTGGAATCAATATTTTTTAGAAAAGTTTTATTCTTTACATTTCTATTTGAGACAGGAGGACATGAGGTTCATTTGTCACTTGCTTTTGGAGCATGTGCCTTCATTTGTCCTTATTTAAAGTCTTGTTTTGTGTTTTTATATTGTAATAATATTGATTTACAACACTGTATATGACTGAGGGGAATAAGTTCACTCTTCCCCCCATGTACATCACTACACCCCACCTACCATTGGAGTACCCATATCCCTTTACCATGTACTTAAAGGCATTTTAAATAATGGGAAGTCCATGTCTAGTGTCACACCATCTTTACTGTTAATTACTGGATTTGGAATTGTTCAAACTGCATTAAGTCACTAGCAGGATCAAAAGCAAGATTTAGTTCTAGCACTGAGTAAATACACTGGGAAAAAAGAAGGGAACCATGTTTATTGCAGTGTAACTAAGTTATAGTAATAAGATTTGTCCTATATTAATCCTGGATGAGTTAAAATACCTTCTCAGAGACAAGTGGTCACTCATGGGAAATAAATTAACTCTCCTGGGACACTGAGGTATAAATTAGTGACCTGGAAGAAGTAAATTAATTTCAAATGGATGAGCACTTGACTTTCAAATTGCTTTCTATTTATGGTTCCCTTAGAATCAAATGTAGATCAGCACATCGTAGTTTTATGATGAGAAGTACAAGACTCTACAATGAGTCAAGACAATATCTCCAAGTATTTTTATGCTAAAAATTATTTTAGCATATTGGGGGGAAAAACAGAAAGTTGGTCAAGGAATCTATAATAGAGATACACATAAATTAAAATGAGACTTTCCAACACTTTATAGAATTTGTTATATATGTTTTGTTTACATAAACAAGTTCTTCCAAGCAAATAGAGGTGTGGCAATAAAGTAAAAAAAAATGATTTTATTTAGGGCTATCAGAACTCCTGGTCCACCTCAATCCTGTTTTCTATTTTTAAATTTATTTTCACTACCAAGTTAAAGACTTTCTAGACTTTAATATGATAGCCACTTTTCTGGCATTGTCGTTACTATTGGGATAAATGTAGAGCACTGAGTTGAATTCCTTAAGTTTCATGTAAAAATCTATTTCATTTTACAATCATTTTTCATAGATTTCCACTGTCATTGGTATTCAATGGTTTGAGCACAAGCAGCAGAAGGAGCTATTGGAAGTCCACTGCCTTTAGCTATTGCCCTTCTCACTGTACCTATCATTTCGTAGTAACAACCTGATGCTAATAATGAATATCCTTTCACATACATTTACACACACACACACACATATACACACACGTATACATTGTGAGCAAAACAGCTTCTAGAGCAAAAATGCTACAAATATGATATACATTACCTAATGCAAAAATATCACATTAAAACCTGCTTTTGTACTTGGCACTTTGACAACCTTATTCACCCCTCGAGTAATAGATGTTTAAAAACATAGGTTGTCCAGGAATACAGGGGAACCAAATAAGACATCAGTGTAAAATAATAACAGTACAAAACACAATAAAGTAAAAACAGACAATTATAAACCAGAGACATACTGCAGGGGAGGAGGAGAGAGAGGGGTGCGAGGGAGGGAGGAGCACAGGGGACTGTGGTGATGCTGCATGGGTGCCTTGGGGAAGGACATTCTATGGGGACTCAATCTGAGGGGGTGGGGGGAAGCAAATATTGTCTAAAAAATGTAAAAAATGTTAAATGTTAAAATAAAAAAATCTAGAAAAAGTACATAGGTTGTCATAATACATTTGGTCAATAGGTGTCACCATCTAATAACCTACAAATTCCTCAATTTTGATAATTCTAGTTTTGCAAAGAATTTAAAGCCTCTACTTCTGTAAGTAATAATATCCCACTTTAACAATTATTTTTTTTTAAAGAGGCACGTATTTTATTTATTTATTTATTTGTTTGTTTGTTTATACATGCACTGGGTACAGTCAGAAGCGCGGGAGGGTGAGAGAATTCACCAGAGCCAGAGCAGGGAGCAGAGCAGGCAGAAGGACTGAAGTACACTGCTGAGGGGAGCAGCGGGCGGCAGGGGAGGTCTGCGCGCCATGTGGGACCCTCCTCCGGTGGCCGGGGAGCAGACGGAGATCGAACCGGCACTGCAGAGGCTGCGGGCAGCTTCGCAACCCAGCGCTCAACCGCTGCGCCACCGGGGAGGCCCCCCCCCACTTTAACAATTCTAACTGTTTGAAATTTAAACTATTCTGCATTGCTTTTAGACAGGAGGTTCCTGTACATTGCTAATGGCTTTGTTTCTTCATCTTTCTTCTCCTACCAGATGCCATTACCTTAGTCTATAAAACTAATTATTTTAAAAATAGAAAATGAATGTCCAGTGTAGTAAGTCAAATTGTCCAGTAGTTATGCATATCCTTTTTTCCATATTTTATATGTGAGTAACTGTACTACCCACCTAACACAGTGCAACCTGGTGACTTAAATTACAAATAAGGCTAGGGCAGGGCCTCCCTGGTGGCATAAGGGTTAAGTACAGCGCTGTGAAGCTATCCACAGCCTCTGCAGCACAAATTCTATCCCCTGCCAGGCAGGGAGCTACCCACATGGCGTAGCAGACCTCTCCTGTCTCCCCCGCTGCTCCCCGCAGCAATGTACTTCAGTCAATCTCTTTGTTCTGCTCCCCACTCTATCTCTGGTAAATCCTCTCACCCCCCACCTCTGGCCTCTACCCCAGTTCTTGTATGCATAAATAAATAAATCTTTTGTTTTAAAAAAAATAATGGGGCAGCAGAGAGAACTGGTTGTGAAGTAGCCACATTTGTCCTTACCATCAAGAACCAAGAAATCCTAGAGTCATCAGGGAAAGCTGGCTTTAATCAAAAGATCTGATATAGCATCATATTTCAAATTAATTTTTACTTGTTAAGCAATAATTGGTGCCTCCTATTTCCAATAAAAGAGACCATGTCTCTGAAATATTATGAAAGCAAAAAGTTAATAAGCATAAATTATTGGGTTTTGGAAATATATTAATATGTTATGATTTTTGAGTTATTAAAAATATATAAAATGTGAAATATAGAGAAAATTAAATGTTAAAGAAATCAGCTAACTAAATTTTTTCATATTATTTGGCGGGATTTGGAACAGCCCATTCAAAGTCCAAAATGTCTTTTGAAGGGCCTCCCTGGTGGCACAAAGGGTTAAGATGCAACCTATGAAGCTATCTGCAGTCTCCGCAGCAAGAGTTCAATCCCCAGCCGGGCAGGGAGGTGACCCACATGGTGCAGCAGACCTCTCCTGACTTGCCTGCTTCTCCCCTCAGCAGTGTATTTCAGTCAGTCTGCCTGTTCTGTTCCCCACTCTGTCTCTGATGATTCCTCTTACCCCCCACTCCTCTGGCCTGTACCCCAGTTCTTATATGCATAAATAAAAAAATCTTTAAAAAAAAAAGTCTTTTGAATCATGAAAGAAAATTCAAAATTTATAGTCAATTTAGTATTAGAAAATTATATTCCAGGTCTTTGAAAAGTAAGATAAATGAGGTTAAACACATTTATTGAACTTTAAGATCATGGTAAGTAAACAGATCTTTACACAAATAATTTATGGTCTTATAGGTAAAGAAAAGATAGAAATATTGGTGCTTTGGGGGTCTTTGAAATATAGTGCTACCCATTATTTTTTAGATGAGAAATGCATCTTTAGAATTATAAGTGATTTGTGCAAGATCTCATTAGAATCCGAATTTCCTGGGCCTTAGTCTGGTGAACTACAATATTTCTCTAATTGGGAACTTCTTATTCTGCCAAGTGGATTTGAAATTAATATTTTATTTTCTATTTAAAAGGAATTTTCAATATAGTGTGGGCTTTTTATAATATCAATTTGCAGTACATGATCATCTATTTGTAATGCAATGTTAGTTAGGAACCTAACTTAGGAATGGTAAAAATCTTTAACAGTGATACCAGAGAAAGACAAGTACCTTTGATATAATAAAATACTGGACTTTCTCACTAATTATTAGATTTTATAATCATGTGTCTATTACACTATGAAAGTGCCTTTATTGATGAAACTCCTTACTTAACAATAATGTTATGAATTTGAAACTCCTATAAGAATGCAACTCACAGCAGAATGGACAGATGAGAAAATAAGGAATCTTGAAAAGTTCTCATGCATTCTATTATATACAGTAAGGTCTCTTTATTAAGAGGCTACCACAAACTCTTTTTTAGTTACTTCAACATTGCTTACTATCACCATATAAATAATAAAATAACTGAATATCTAAATATTTTATAATTCACTGTTTCTCAAGCTCCATCCTTTTCCTTTACTTTTTACTTAATCATCTCCAATATATGTGGACTCTGCCTGAATTAGTAAAGTTTGGCTTTTTATTCTAATGCCTTTTGTATCTGCTCTAAGTCATAGAGCTTATGCTTCTGTCTAGAGCATTTAGAGGAGACAAAGCTTGAGCTGGCTCATTAATGGCAATAGGATTTGAACAGCAAAATAGGATATTCCAGACCCTAGAGATGTTGTGTGAACACCACAGCAGTGAGTAAGCTGGTTTGCCTAGAACTTCCTTGACATGCAAGGAAGGAAGATAAGACTAGAAAAATAGATTGGGTATGATTGAAAGGGATTTTCAGTTTCAGAATGAGCAATTTGTACTATGTGCTATAGCATCAGATGTTAAAAGTTTTTGAGAATACTTCTATTAAAGAATTCTATTAAATCAACATTTAAGGGCCTCCTTGGTGGTGCAAGGGGTTAAGACACAACCCATGAAGCTCTCTATAGCCTCTGCAGCACAAGTTCGATCCCCCATCCAGCCTGGAAGCTACACACACGATGCAGCAGACCTCTCCTGACTTGCCTGCTGCTCCCCTCAGCAGTGTATTTCAGTCAATCTGCCTGTTCTGTTCCCCATTCTGTCTCTGGTGAATCCTCTCACCCCCACACCCAACCCACACACCTCTGGCCTGTACCCCAGCTCTTGTATGCATAAATAAATAAACCTTTTTTTTTTAAATCAACATTTAAAGACTAGGTCTTCTGATCTGGTCATACAGGGCATAATTTGAAGGAGAAAGATAACTAGGAGCAAGACTGCTGTTGTAATGGAGAACAAAAGTAATAATAGAGATCTAAATTAGGGTGAAGTAAATATTCCAAAGGAAGAACTAAAAGGAGTTGATGACTGACTGCTGTCTTTGCCTAGATCCCACATACTCTCCACATCCAGCAATCTAAACAAAAGACTGCAGTTTTCAACTTGGATGGTTGAGGACAGTAGAAATAACCACCACCAATTCCATTGTGCTTACTGCAGGCACAGCACTTTCCAAGAGCCTTACATTTAGTGATTCATTTAATCTTCATAACAACCCGATGAAATAGATTATTTCCACTGCACAGATGGAAAACTTGAAGCAAGGAGAGGTTAGATACTGTGTTCATTTACACAGATAATGAGTGACAGCTAGGGTTTGGGATGCAAGCAATTGGACCCCAGAGTTTAATTCCTCTCCTGATGGACTTATTAAGAAGTATTAGTTTGTATGTTATAGCCCTCTTAAATTTATATAAGTTCAAGTTCAAAAGATAGTGAATAGCCAAGTGAGAACATCTAGCAGATACTTGGAGATGGGACTCCAGAATTCAGAGAATTAGTGAGGATTGAAGATATTGAACAGAAATTATGTGCATTCCACCAAACTAAATAGTTGAAACACTCCATTACTTGTTTGAGATTACAATTTAACCCACTGGTTTTACACAGACCAGGGCAAATAATGCTGACACATTTCCCCACCAGAGCTCACAGGAATATTGTTCTGCTTATCTTTTGTTTTCTCATATATTCAAATAATTTGAGATTTATCATATATGCAATTTGGTTCTAGGAAATAAATGATTTATAATATTTTCTTGTTTATTTTGAAAGTTCCAACATGCTTAGGTTTCTGAAATTCTTTTTTTTTTTTAAGATTTATCTATTTATGCATACAAGAACTGGGGTACAGGCCAGAGGTGCAGGGCAGGGGTTGAGAGGATTCACCAGAGACAGAGCGGGAAGCAGAACAGGCAGACTGACTGAAATACACTGCTGAGGGTTGCAGCGGGTAAGACAGGAGAAGTCTGCTGCATCATGTGGGTAGCTCCCTGACCCGGGATCCAACTCGTGCTGCAGTGGCTGCGGATAGCTTCATAGGTTGCATCTTAACCCCTGTGCTACCAGGGAGGCCTGATTTCTGAGATTCTTAAAGTTACACCATGTCATGAAATATCCCTGAGTTCAGATAGCTGGGTACTCTTTGGGAAATCAAAGAGCTGAATGGCATCATGGTCAAAATAGAAGGGGCTGAGGCAGAAGGGACTTTGGAAAACTCCTGGGTTTAGATCTTTGGCACATATAAGTTTTCTGACCCTGGATAAGTTACTTTCTATCTCTGGCAAGACCCATCTCATGGGCAGGTGGTAAAGGCTTACGAGAGATAACATGTGCAAGTCATTTGTTACCATTTTCTATGGAACATTACATTATAGCTACAGCTATGATCTGATCTCTGAATATGTACAAATTTTGTGGACAGCTAAGCAATAGAAACTACCCAAAAATATTGGGTTGTCAGAAAAGTCATGACGCATGTTTGCTTGAAAAACATAGAAAAAAAGAAATATGTCATGACTTTTCTGACAACCCAATATATTGCCCTAAAAAGTACAATCCAAACTACTTTGAGAGTCGATGAGTTTGACACTTTAATATTTAATATAGCCACAACTTTGCAGAAGGAAAAACACCACCATCACAAACAACTCATAAGAGCCAAAACAAATAAACAGAGTACTCCTACTCACTGTTACTACATCGAGAGTGTATTAATTTTGGTAGTCATGGGAGTCACTGCTTTAGATTTAATCAGCCATTTCATGTCCAGAGACATTTGTAAGAAACTTTTTATTGGCATTTTAAATAGTTTTCCTTTAGTTAAGTGAGTAGTACTTCAAAACCACATATGCAAAACACTGGGTACAATGGAATCCACCTCAAAAAATTAGAAATACATGTATATATACATAAATATGTCTACATACACATATATATGCACAGACATTTGAGAAAATTAAAGATTTTTTTAAACACCAGTAACAGATATTGTATGATTAAGTCATATCCTTGTGCAAAATAGTTCCTTTTGTGGAGATTTTGCTAAATTGTAAAAGTTAAGCTACTTGTTCACATCTATTGTAATGACTATAAGTCAGTAAAGGATTAGAATTTAAAATTTCTTGCACAGACAGCTGTTGAAATTTACATAAGTATAGTTATTTATTATTCACAAAAACACTATGAAGTAAGTAATGGTATCTCTAATTCATAAGGTGGGTATTGAAATTCGGGAAAACATAAGAAACTATTTAAGTTCACAAAGCTTGCAAGTAATGGACTGGGATCCCAAACACCAGTCAGTATTTTTGATATCAAAGTCCCCATATTTCGTATACCTTGCCTATGTAAATCATTGGTCAAGTTTCTTACTTTGGGAAATAGTTTTTGTTTATTTTATTGGAAGGAAGGACTATTGATTATGGGGAAGTAATTCAAGTGTGAGTTAAAGTGATTTTTGGATTTTTTTTTAGGAGCCAGAAGTCATAAATGGAGAGATTTGCTGATACCAGACTATGTAGCAGATGGTTCAGAGTAGGTTCTGCTACCTTTGGAAACTAAAAGTTAAACAAGACTTTGAAAACTTGGTGTTTTTTTTTTTTTTTTTTTTTTTTAAGATTTATTTATTTATTTATTTATACAAGCACTGGGTACAGTCAGAAGCACGGGAGGGTGAGAGAATTCACCGGGGCCAGAGCGGGGAGCAGAGCAGGCAGAGGACGGAAGTACACTGCTGAGGGGAGCAGCGGGTGGCAGGAGAGGTCTGCGCGCCATGCGGGACCCTCCTCTGGTGGCCGGGGAGCAGCCGGGGATTGAACCAGCACCGCACAGGCTGCCGGCAGCTTCACAACCCAGCGCTCAACCGCTGCACTGGTGTTTTTTTTTTTAAGAGCACTATTTTTAGACTTACTAATAAAATTTAGATGAAAGTAAAATTCTTCATTTTAAATTCATGGTACATGAATAAAGTGGAATATGTTTATTCATGTGTAATTCATATATTATTCAATATAAGTACCTGTTTATTGGTTTAGTGAAGATCAAGAATTTGTAAATATCTTAAGCAGCATTTTACTTTTTGTGAAGCAATCATATGAATGAATTAAAAGAAACATTCTATAAGTAGCTTTAATAGTTCTAAATGGCTTGGGTGCCCTCAATAAAAATGATTTCATCATTTATGTGTATGAGTCCAAACATATCCAACTATGCAAAAGTTTGTCTTGTTCCTGGTAACATTTTAATTACATTAAACAATTAAGCTTAATATTACTGCAATTTTTTATAAGTATTACAATTCTAGGGCCTCCCTGGTGGCGCAGCGGTTGAGCACTGGGTTGCGAAGCCTCTGCGGCCTCTGCGACGCCGGTTCGATCCCCGGCTGCTCCCCAGCCACCGCAGGAGGGTCCCACATGGCGCGCAGACCTCTCCTGCCGCCCGCTGCTCCCCTCAGCAGTGTACTTCAGTCCTTCTGCCTGCTCTGCTCCCCGCTCTGGCTCTGGTGGATTCTCTCACCCTCCCGCGCTTCTGACTGTACCCAGTGCATGTATAAACAAACAAACAAACAAATAAATAAATAGAAATTCATGCCTCTAAAAAAAAAAAAAAAGTATTACAATTCTATTTATCTTATCTTGGCTAGTGTTCAAATTAGAAATATAACTGATGGGAGGGAGGGGTATGGTGGGGTAAGAACAAAAAGGGAAGGAAGCACAGTGGTCTATGGTAGTGGAATATGTGTGGGTTGATGGTAGGTGCATTATGGTGGTAATACCTGATGGGGGGTACCCCAATATTACCTCTGTTAAAAATAAATTAATTTTTAAAATGTCAGCAAATTTTGGTATATAATTATAATCTGGACATAGTTAAAAACTCTAATGAAAAGTAATCTATGGGGCCTCCCAGGTGGTGCAAGGGGTTAAGACGCAACCTATGAGGCTATCTGCAGCCACTGCAGCATGAGTTCTATCCCCAGCCAGGGAGCTACCCACATGGCACAGCAGACCTCTCCTGACTCACCCACTGATCCCCTCAGCAGTATATTTTAGTCAATCCTCCTGTTTTGTTCTCTACTCTGTTTCTGGTGAATCCTCTCATCCCCCACACCTCTGGCCTGTACCCAAGTTCTTGTATGCATAAATTAAAAAAAAAGTAATCTATGGTTTATAAGTGCTCAATTTTTTTTTTTGTTTCAATATAATTTCTGTATATGATCTGGGTTAGAAAATTATGTTCTTGGCATAATTACATAGTAATGGTGAAATTAAAGGCCAATATTGTTTAAAAATTATCTTACAGTTAAGTTTGTAATTTTGACTCAAATACTTTATGCTGATACATTTATTGCATTGCTAATAACATAAAAAAATAGTTCTCAAGTAAAGGTAGACCAAGGAAAAAAATTGCTCAGTTGATTTAACATTAGAAAATCAATTAATATAATTCACTATTTTATAGATTAAAGGGAAAACCCATGTGATTATCTTTAGTACATGCAGAGAACTTGTCTAATAAAATTAAACATTCATTCATGATGAATATTTTTAATAAAAGAAAACTTCCGAAAGAAAAAAACCGGCTGTGTAAAATGACCCCCACCGTCCCTGTGATCTTACCTTCCACGTTGTATGGGTTTTGCTTCATCTCTATCAATAACATCCTTACAAGCTCCTCTCAGCAGAAAACTCTAATGCAGAGCTACTAGGCAAGTAATTATGGGAAGCCTACATCAAGGCCTAGAAAAAAAACTTAACATGGCCGCGTCAGTTGACAACCTAACACAACATACCTGGGATGCAGCCCCTTCAGCTTAAAGGCTAATTATAGATTGAGTGATTTCAACAAAAAGCACCTATTCAGTCTTTTTCAAAATCCCTCTGTTGCTTCCTTTTCCTCTGCCAGTTGTTTTAATCATTTTAGACTGGGCACTTTTGTGGAAAACGTAGGTAGGAGCACAAAAAAATAAAATAAAATTCTCATATGCTTGAACAGTGAGGGAATATTGGAAACCAATTCTATTCCCCCATAGCCCTGTCAAGTGCCCCCTTAGTAGGCAACGTGGTAGAAATCCACCTGCCTAAATGGTGGCCGGCAAAGTAATTAGGGGCATGTGTGGCCCTTCATCATCTGCCTCCTGCCTGCCTTTTCAGTTCCATCTTCTACCTTCAGGCCACCCTACCTGCCTGCATTCCCAGTGTAACTGTTTGTATCTCAAAGCTTTTTCTTTGCATATTTACTCCCCTTTGCCTGGAATGCTTCTCCTACCTATCCATCAGGTATATTCACATTCTCAAATCATCATCTCCTTCAGGTCCTTTTTCCTGACCCTAAAATCCCCCTTCTATGAATACAATTCTCAATAAAAACTAGGGTTCCAGAGTTGATTTCATGAATGAGGAGATGTAGAGGCAGGAGGACATGGAGCAGGATCTCTATGACCCAAGCAGATGGAGTAAAGGAGGAGTCCTGGAGCCCTCAGTGGATTTTGCAGGCTTTTACTGGGATTTACCAGGTACACAACAAGCCTCCAGCCCCCAGCAAGTCTTCTCTCTGTCTGGGCTCTCCGGACTTCTCTCATATTCTCTCTGCTTCTCTGCTCTTCTCGTGGTTCTGCTGGCGTCCCCATGACACAGCCTTTATAAGCTCAGTCTCTCAGCCCAGGTGTACCCACTTATGCATGCCCACATCCCACTCCAGGTGCCCACCAGCAGGCATGCATTCAGGACCACAGGGATCCATCATCAACACTAATGGCGAGAGGGCAGAAAAGCCTGATACTTTTTATTTACCCTATAGGAGACATGGGTGGCTCTCTTTTAGGAGGGCTTCCCTAAAAAATATAATATCCATTATCACCCAAAGGGAAATAAAAAATCTTTTCTCAACCCTGTAGGCACTTAGAAAAAAATATATATGTAGTGTACAGTTTTATTTTAGGTGTTCATTTAATAGGGCATAGATTTATTCACATGTGTATGTGTGACAGAGAAAGAGATTTTGTCAACAACCAAGAGTCCTTCTGAGAGTAATTTGAAAACTTGACAAAAGCAAACATTTCTTGGCCCTGGTATTAATAAACTCAAATTATAGCACTAAAACTTCACTGACCTAAACTCTCCATCCAACTTTGTCATCCCTGTACTAATTAATCACTCTTCCAGACTGCACGTTTTTTTAATGTATGCCCAAAGAGCAGACTAACTTTAACTTCCAAGGCTTTGCTCATAACATAACCTCTGGGAGAGCAACCTGTCCACCTCTGTATTTCCAGTCCGCATCCTTTCCCACAAGAAATATCCAGTTAACAAAGCATACCCTCTAAATAGTGGATACTGTTCTGCTGTACTTCAGTACCAACATTTGAATGAATCATTTCATTTAACAACTAATCCCACATTGCTTGCATTATGATGCAATTCTTTAAAGTAGTACTGCCTCCCCTCACAAAATATCATTAGTTTAAAATCAAAGATGCAGCATTTAATATTTATTTACATCCCGCTCCTTAACTAGCCCATTGTTAAATACATAATGGTTACTCTACAAATACTTACTGAAAGGACATTCATTTCAGAGAATGTATAAGGACCAGGAAAGATGCAATTTTATTTTGATTGGTTGATTCAGTAATACATTCAACAAAAACAAAAAAATAGATTTTTTTTATCTGTTTGCTTTTAATAAGTGAACATTACTTTAAAAACACAGAAAACCAGAATGTGAATGTTAAATGTAAACATAGAATTACAATGGATCTGGACTGAATAACCTTAGGACTCAAAGCTACTGTGTTGGCAAGATCATTGAATTAAAAGTTAGAAAAGATAGATTTTCATGCTGGATACCTCATAGGTTTGTTTGGGTAAATTGTGTAACCCCTTTGGATTTCTTTTTATACATTGCAAAACAAGAGTGTTGAACTTGGTCATTTTTTACCATTCCATACCAAAAAAAATGACATTTGTCTTTGAAGGAAGAGATAAGAAAAAAAAAATCATAAAAAATATGAGAGGCATTGGTGAAAATATTGCCTCCTCTCCACAACAGGCAGAATAATAGTCCTGCCAAAAAGTCCACATTATAATCCCCAGAACAAATAAACAATGATGTAAAAAATATAAAAAAATAAAAAATTTAAAATTAAACAAAATATTCCCAGAACATGTGAACATGGTATCTTATATGGCAAGCTGGAACTCAAGATTGCTAGCCAGCTGAATTAAAATAGAGTTTAGCCATTGGGAGGGCCTAATCTACTCATCTGAGCCTTTATATATGATAGGAGGAAATGAAAGAGTAGGTGTAGATGATGGAGGATCAGAAACACTCAACCCCCATTACAGCCTTTCATCAGGGGAGAGGGCCAATCAGATTGGAAGAAATGCAATCGGCCTCTAGAAACTGGAAAAGACAAGGATGTAGATTGACCCCCGGAACCTCTGGAAGGAACTGACCTGCCCAGACTTTGATTTTAGCCCATTTTTGTGCCCATTTTGTGATCATTATATATAGCACCAATTGGAAACGAATACAACTCCCAACAAAAAAGATTTTTAATAAAAGAAAAAGCTATAAACTTTTCTGGTAATATGTCAACAAAATAAATCAGAAGCATGACATGTTTGCACTAGCAACAGTCTCTTTAGGGACTATCTGAAACCCTCATTTATAAAAAGAAAGCAGAATAATTTAGCCACTTATATACTTTATGAAATACTGGCTTTCATCTTCCTGGTCTCATAAGATATATTTGTTTGAACATAAAAGTGTTACAGCATCACATTACCAACATATATTTTGCTATTGTCTAACAGTTTAAAAATGATTCCTACTAATAATCTATTCTAGCTATAAGGACTAGTAACTTCAGGAACTCTGAAGATAATTAAATTGGAACTATTTACAACCTTTTAGCCTACGGCCTTCATTTTAGAGACAAATGATTGAGTCCCGGAGGTGAAGAGATTTGTCCAAAGTTACACAGTTGCTAGCAGAAAGGAAAGGAAAATACAGCTCCTACTTGGTACACCAGGCCAGTATCACTGGTAGATGGAGTACGAGGGAGAGAGGAAGGAGAGGAGAATCTTGAGAGGATGGAATCCAGCCACACATAGAAGTTTGAGTTTAATTTAAGTGCAATAGGAAGCCATGAAATTGATGTACATTTTTAAAGGTATAAATATAATAATATGGAGATGCAAATTAAGTCTTGTTGAACTACTAGAGTAAGAGATCAGTTGCAAGCTTTTTGCAATAGTTAAGGATAGAAATGACAACAGCTTGGCTGAGGATGATAGCCATGGTGATAAAGAAAAATGGAGGGCCTCCCTGGTGGCGCAGCGGTTGAGCGCTGGGTTGCGAAGCTGCCCGCGGCCTCTGCAGCGCCAGTTCGATCCCCGGCTGCTCCCTGGCCACCGAGGAGGATCCCACATGGCGCGCAGACCTCTCCTGCCACCCGCTGCTCCCCTCAGCAGTGTATCTTGTCAGCCTGCCTGCTCCGCTCCCCGCTCTGGCTCTGGTGAATTCTCTCACCCTCCCGCGCTTCTGACTGTACCCAGTGCATGTATAAACAACAAACAAACAAACAAATAAATAAATAAAACATGCCGCAATAAAAAACATAAAAACAAAAAAGAAAAATGGAGGCGTTCAGGATCTACCTTCAAATTATAATCAAAAGAACTTGCTGATAGGTTGGAAGAGTGGGTAAGAAAAGGAGAGGAATCAAAGGTTATTTACAGATTTGGGGTTATGGTATCAATACTGAAATGGGAAAACTCAAAATAATAAAAGCAGTTCCACTGTGTTCTATCAAACTCAGCCAATCAAAAACTAATAAACATTTTTTGCATTCATTCATTAAGTGTCTATGTAAAAAGCTAAGAAAGATATGCATCCCCTCCTCTTTTTTTTTTTTTTAAGAGGCATAATTATTTGTTTGTTTGTTTGTTTGAGGTAGAAGGACCGAAGTACACTGCTGAGGGGAGCAGTGGGCGGCAGGAGAGGTCTGCGCGCCATGTGGGACCCTCCTCCCCCGGTGGCCGGGGAGCAGCCGGGAATTGAACCGCCGCCGCCGAGGCCGCGGGCAGCTTCGCCACCCAGCGCTCAACCGCTGCGCCACCGGCGCATCCCCTCCTCTAAATGTATCTTGTGACTGAGAAAAGAACTGGTTGGGGGAGATGTTGGATAAAGGAATTCAAAGGCTTCTAGAAGGGAAGGCAGGACAGCTACTAACAAAATGCCACAAGAATGTAAATGCGAGTATTTCTTCCTGGACTAAGGAAGGAAAAAAGGTATAGAGGAGAAGAATTGTTTTACTATGTGTGTCTTTCAGGAAAGACAGCATTGCAGACAGAAGGCAATGAGGAAGCTTACAGCATATCCAAAGAGTAGGAAAAATAGTTTGGTTTTGATTGTTTGATTTAGTCATTCAAAAGAGTGTTTATTAAAAGTACATACCAAGTATTATATCACCAGCTGATTCACAGTTATTTGAAACGAAGGCCTTTCTCTCAGGAGGTTTACTGCTTGTCAGGAGTGTTGAGTGAATTCAATGAGTAAATGGAATGGAGATATGAAAAAAAAAAATACCCATTAGAACCTTTTTTTCATTAATTCAATACATATTTTTATGTGTGTGTGTTTTTTAAAGATTAATTTTATTTATACAAGAGCTGGGGTACAGGCCAGAGTTGCAGGAAGGTGAGAGGATTCACCAGAGACAGAGCGGGAAGCAGAACAGGCAGATGGACGGAAAGCACTGCTGAAGGGAGAAGCAAGTAAGACAGAAGAGGTCTGCCACACCATGTGGTTATCTCCCTGGCCAGCCGGGAATCCAACCAGCGCGGAAGCTGCGGACAGCTTTACAGCGCAGCACTCACCCCTCTGCGCCATCAGGGAGGCCCAATGCATATTTATTGAGTACCTACTATTGCATTGTTTTAAACCTTGTACATTGTTCTAGGATGTATATCTTAGTATAAATGTTGTGTCTGTGTACTAGGAAAGGATTAGGAAAGTCCATCTAATATTAATGGAGGTGTAGTTCAGATTGTTCAGGAAAGACAAGTCAGCTTTTACAGTAGAGTAGTAGGAGTTCAGACCAAAATATTAGGCAAGGACCTTACTATGGGGGCCCCTAATTTCCATCAAAGAAGTTTGGATTAATTCAATTGATATTGAGAAGGCAGTGAGAGATTTTTGACACTTGAGTGACAGTAGTATAGTGTCAGTTTGGCTCTTACTAATTTGGTGCAGTCAGAGCTAAGATAAAGGAGAAACAGAAAGAAGAGGAATTTTGAAAGGCCCAGCAATCAACTCCACTTCTAGGAATATCTTCAAGATACTAGAAAAACGAACACCCAAAGTGAAAATAGAAGATATCCATTATATGAGAACTGGATAAAGGAATGTGATATATACACAAAATGGATTATTAATCAGTTGCAAAAAGGAATAAAGTAATAATTCATGGTGCGGCATGGATAATCCTTGAAAACATTAAACTAAATGAAAACCAGACCCAAAAGATGATAATTATAGAATTCTAGTTATTTGAAAATAGACAAATCCATAGAAATAATTAATCTATTAATTTGATTGATGGTTTCCAAGGTTGGGGGAAAGGACTGGTGGGAGTCACTATTAATGAGTTTGAGGTTTCCTTTGGGTCATCAAACTAGATAGCAATGAAGACTGCACAATTTTGTGAATATACCAAAAAACATTGAATTATATACTTTAAAAGTGTAAATTTCATAGTGTGTGAATTGTATCCCAACAAATATATAGCAAATACATAAATAAATAGTGTGTATGCATATACTACAGTAAAAAGTATTCCCAGGAAGGACCTTGGTGGTGCCACTCTCACTGCTCAGTGTATGTTGCACTTTCTCTATGACATGCTGAAACCAAATACTGAATGCTATGCCAGATTTTCAACTGCTGTCTTAAAATTGGAAATCATCTTCAGATTTCCTTCAGTTAGAAAAAGCAGTTACTGATGCAAATATTTCATAAAAGCAAAGTGGCATAGTATAAACTTTCAAAAAGTGGGGGTTATTCATACTATCTACACAAAAATGATTATTGCAATCCTAGGAGTGATTGATACTCTGCATAAGAAGAAGAGAAAGAAAGAGAAACCAAATACAAGATAAAATCTCAAAAAACGTTTTAGAAGGAAGCAAGGGAGAGAACAGAATTCCAGAATGAAAAATTATTTGTAAAAATGTCTAAAGAAAGAAGCAACCAGGGACATGTGTACCCCAAAATATAAAGCCATTGTGGCAAAGCCCAAAGGTAAATTGGGGGAAGAGATGAGAATGACTGCCTCATCAGGTGAGTTTGTATAAACTGTAGGCTTGTAGGATACTTGGTCCTAACCTAAAAATAATATTAAATGGGGAGAGTCATGATTAAATTTGCATTTTGAGAAGATCACTCTAGCTATAGTATAGATAATGATATGGGGACAATTTAGTCAAAATAATGGAAGATAAAAACTTGGAGTGGGATGGTGATAGTGCAATTGGAGAGATTTGAGAGAGAGATCAGAGATGAAACAATAACTTGGTGATGATTGAATATGGACAGCAAAGGAGAGGCAGGTGTCAAGGAATATGCCATATTTTCTGGGTTACTTTTATTGAGTTGTCTCTGAATGTGAAATAAGTAGAATCTATTGTGAGGGGAGTAAATGGTGTTTGTCAGAGTCATTATCATCTAGACAGTTATTGAAGTCATGGAGTGAATGAGACTGATTAGGAAGAAAGAATAGAATAAGAAGCAAAGAGAACAAGTCTTAGAGCTATAAGACTGATGACCACAATAAGCCTGAAGAACACCAAAATTAATAGATTGAGAAAAAGGAACCACTAAAAGGAAAGGAAAAGAGGAGAGTTGGTAAAGAAACAGAAAGAGTGCCAAAATATCCCCACGTCATTTTCCATGACACTGTTTCCAAGAGAAAAGGAACAATGAAGAAGGATAGAGGACTTGGGTGCTGCTGAGGTTAATAAGGATAAAGACTGACAAAATGTTGATGATGAAAAGTTGATTTTATTTCACAGTGAAAATGTGCTGTGACTAGATTAAATGACAAAACCCAAGCCTTGACACAACGTTTGAATGAAGATTGTGAACAAGATGGCTAATGAATATTAAAGACTTACTGATGCTTACTGATGATGATCAGGGAACTGAGACTTGGTGGCTTTCCAAGTAGTTTCAGTAATAAAGGATGACTCAATACCTAGAGGGTGTTCCAGAAGTAGAGTTTCCAAACCTATAGTACCCTGGGTCCACCCATTCCAAAAATCCACCCAAAGAAGCTTGGGGATTCCCCATCATGTCTGGTAGTCCCTAAAATCAGAGAGGGAAAATACCCACTCTTGACTCAGCCAAACCTTTTAGTGATACAAAAATATATGTATTTCTTAAATAATATATTACCATTCCCTCTCTCATATACCCCACCTCCAGCAGCTTCAAAATCTCTTGCTCTAATTCTTGTGTACAGAAGGTATAGTTGGCCAGGGATCAATGATGGGGGTTTAACCCATAGACATGTGAAATAACACTAACCATGTAAATGACAATATTCTCCAACTATTTTTGTAAAATTTTCACAATCCAATAATGACTTCAGTGTTGATGGTTACAGAGACGTAGGATGGTGATTTTTTTGTTATTTAAGGTAATTCAATCCAAGCAAAACATAAACATAAGAAATTTATACTTTTCAGCAAGATCTATTTTATATGCAGTTGAAAGCTAGTTGTATTTAATCACTTTTTATTACATAAGCTAATGATGTGGATAAATGTTGTTGACTTTTTATTCATCTCTTAATGGGTAATTTCAGAATGAAAGCACATAAGTGTCCTCCTACAGTGCTGCTAAATGATCTGACCAAAATCATACAGGAAGATGACAAATCACCCATCAAGAACCACAACCCTAGGTTTAGGGGAAGATAAAATAGAACCAAAAGAAATTTATAGGATCTCTTGCAATTTCGTCAAGAAATAGTAAAGAATTTTTCTCTTTGATAGTATACAACTTCAAAATAAGTAAAATGAGTAAAAGCTAGGCTGCCTTACAAAAGTTCTTACAAAAGTGTAATTACCAAAAATCTGACTTTCATGGTACTTGTGATTTCAAATTAATGTGCAGTCAGCAATTTCTTTTTCAAATGCTATAGTTTAGTTATCATGTTTTGGGGTTATATATGCCCTCTTATTTCTTTCTCTCCTCTTCTTTTTATTCTTTCTCTTGCCTATTTTCAAGATATGTCATATCTTGTTAGTAATTCTATTTGGCAAGGGAGCAGAGAAAGGAGTTGAAACTTAATTCCATTCATTTAACCTCCTGCTTGCAGCAATGGTGGAAGATTTATTACAGGAAGAGGTTGAAAGTATTGGCTGAAATGAAGTTCAGGGAATGTGGTATATTTCAATTGCTTGTGCTCTCACTCTGTTCTTTAGCCAAATAATCCAGTCTTGGGCATGCAGCCCCTAGCTGTTCAAGTATGATCTCAAGTGTGGGGTGCCCAAATACCCTGCGTCCCCTCTTTGCCTGCTCTGTCTACCCAACTTT
The DNA here is from genome assembly GCF_014898055.3 of Talpa occidentalis. Lineage (NCBI taxonomy): Eukaryota > Metazoa > Chordata > Mammalia > Eulipotyphla > Talpidae > Talpa > Talpa occidentalis. The sequence goes on along the minus strand of NW_023603184.1, from coordinate 84,471,652 downwards.
GTCAGCAGTCTTATGCCTTATGAATTCTATTGAAGACAGGCAGCGCACAAGTCTTGCTGCCCATGTGGTTCACATCACTACAGAAAGTGTAAGGAATACAGCATTGAAGAAACAGTCCTTAGAGGTGATTTAGTATCACCTAAGCATCTCATTAAAATGTACATTTTGACTCAATAGGTCTGAAGCCTAAGATTCTGCATCTTTAACAAGCTCCCATCCCATGCTGCTGTTACTGAGATTTTATTTTATTTTTTTAAAAGATTTATTTATTCATGCACACAAGAGCTGGGGTGCAGGCCAGAGATGCAGGGGATGAGAGGATCTACCAGAGACAGAGTGGGGAACAGAACAGGCAGACTGACTGAAGTACACTGCTGAGGGGAGCAGCGGGCGAGACAGGAGAGGTCTGCTTCACCATGTGGGTTTCTCCCTGACCGGCCAGAGATCGAACTTGTGCTGCAGAGGCTGTGGATCGCCTCATAGTGCTGTGCTTTACCACTTGCACCACTAGGGAGGCCCTGTTACTGAGATTTTAAGTGGGAAAAGCTTAGATAAACTGTGATGGACCTTGATAAACAATAAATAAGAACTCATTCGATTTTCACATGAGATTCAGGATACAGACAATAAATATCCTCCACAGTGCATTTTTATTTAAATGTAGAAAGATGCATATTTTGCTATAAATCAGTGAGTTTTAAAAGTTTCCTTTAAAAAATTATTTTATTGTGACAGAAACACAAGAGCCCCCCTCCTAAATATGTAATACATTGTTGTTGACTCTAGGCACAACGTTGCACAGCAAATCTCCAGAACTTATCCATCTTAACTGAAATTGTGTCCATGTAACTCCCAGTTTCTCCTCTCCAGTGCTCCCGGCCAACCACTGTTCATTTGATTCTATAAATGACTTTTTAAAGTGTTTTAAATACCCTATATAACTGCAATTTTGCAGTATTTGTCCTTCTGGGACTGACTTAGCATAATGTCCTGAAGGTTTATCCATGTTATCGCATATTGAATATATCTTCTTCTATAAGGCTGAATAGTATTCTGATATATGTATATATGACTCATAGCATGAACTCAAGGAAAGAAGGTATGGGTATAGACAACTAGTACCCCTCATGTTTTCTGGGGGGCTAGAGGGAGGTTCTGCTTCAATAGTATGGGAGCTTTAACAGGCCTGGCATACTCTACCTGTCTGGGGGAAATAAAAATGGCGGCTTGGACTGGCAGACACCATAGAGCCTTCCTCCTGCTCAGCACTGACTGGGTGGATGACAGCTTTTAACTTCCTCCTGGGCAGGAAAAGAGTTGGGTGGCATATGTTTTCTTAAAAGCAGTCAAACTCTCTTCTGAAAAAAAAATATTTTATGGGACTTCAATATATAAAACAGAGGAAAATGGTTATATAAAGGGAGGTTCCCCTAAGCCCTGCCCATTTAATATCTTTTAACTTCCCTCAGCTTGAAATATCACAGTGGACTGGTCCAACCACTATGGAGAGCTGTGTGGAGATTTCTTGACCTACTAAACATAGAGCTTCCATATGATCCAGCAATTCCACTCCTAGGTATTTACCCAAAGGACACAGAAACAGCAATTCCAAAGAGCACCTGCACCCCTATGTTTATAGCAGCACTGTTTACAATAGCTAAGCTTTGGAAACAACCCAAATGCCCAAAAATAGATGACTGGATCAAGAAGATGTGGTACATATACACCATGGAATATTACTCAGCATTCAAAAAAGATAAACACATGCAATTTGCAATAACATGGATGGAACTAGAAGGGATCATGCTCAGCGAAATAAGCCAGAAAGAAAAAGAAAAATACCGGATGGTCTCACTCATAGCAGGAATCTAGAAAATTTAAATAAGGGACCAGGAAAAAGAATAACTATAAGAAACAAAATATCAAAATCAACAAACAACTATGAACCAGAGACACTCTATGGGGGGGTGGGGAAAGGAAGGCTTGGGGTCAAAATAAGGGGGTTGTAATTGTAAGAGGAATATAAAAATAAAATTTAAATAATAATAAAAAAGAAATATCACAGTGGAGCTCTTTTTCAAAAAGCGTTGTGTTAGGGGCCTCCCTGGTGGTGCAAGGGGTTAAGACGCAACCTATGAAGCCATCCGCGGCCAGTGCAGCACGAGTTTGATCCCTAGCCAGGGAACTGCCCACATGGCACAGCAGACCTCTCCTGACTCGCCCACTGCTCCCCTCAGCAGTGTATTTCAGTACATCTGCCTGTTCTGCCATCCACTTTGTCTCTGGTGAATCCTCTCACCACCACCACCCCACTTCTCTGGCCTACACCCCAACTCTTGTATGCTTAAGTAAATAAAATGAATGTTTAAAAAAGAAAAAGCATTGTGCTAGTCTGCAGTTCATATTGTACCAAATAGTATCCATTCATTGAGCACACATTTAAATGAGTCCCTCTCATATTGTCAGGGACATAGTGGGGTTACAGTCTATTGGAAAAAACCAATAATAAACAGAATTACATAATACATTGGAGGAAGATAAGAGTTAGTTATGGAAGAAAATGGGGAGCAGGGTAAGAGAAATCAAGAGTGCTGTTGTGTGGTGGTGCAGGTGCAACTATAAATAGGGTGATCAGAGGGGACCTCATGGAGAAAGTAATAGTCAAGCAATGAGTGGAAGATGACCCAGATGCTACAACGTGGTGCATGAATTCATGGTAAATAAATTGCTGCTAAGACCCACCCAATTTAGTCTGGCCCACAGGAGACTGGTGATCAGTAGCATGATAAGAAGCTGACTTTGTAGACCAGTCAGCCTAGCCTACATCTCAGATCACATGGAGGCATGATGTTATGCACTGGATTTTGCACCCTGTCATCCTACAGAGATCAATCAAGAGTTTGAAGTCACTATCAATTATTCATTCATTCATCACATGTATTAATTGTCCCCCATGTCAGGGACCCTATGCAGGTGTCTGGAATGCAGAGCTCAGTCAACTGAGGTCCTATCTACACCCTCAGGGTATTTGCAACTAGCCAGAGACACATGTGTATGAAATGGCAATCCCAGAATAATATGCTAAGTGCTAGATAAAGTGTGCACCTGAGTGCTGAGAATTCACAGGACATCCACCCAGGCCTGGGGTGACAGGAAGCTACCTGACGTAAAGGATGAGACTGCCTTCAGTGACAGCAGCCCACCTACATCCTAACAGATCCATTGGCTTAATAATTGCCCTCCACAAATCTGAAATCCTTTATAAATATCAAATTTTGACTCATGGGTTTTTTCCCCCGTACCATTGTTAATTGAAGTAAATTGTTACCTTCAGATATCCCTGGACTCTACATTAGTAAAATGTTTTTCTTCATTTATAGAGTAATTTATTTTTGCTATACATTCATTGTTCTTGACACTTCATCATGCTGAAATGCATTTTCTTGATTGTCTGTGAAGTTACCCAGGGGTAATAAATGTGTTGCTACATTTTGTAGACTGAAAAATGTTCTACATGAGCGAGTAACAGAGAGGACGGCGGGGGGATGGGATGGAGGGGAAAGAAGACACAGGTGCACAGAGAGAAAGGCAGAGAGACAAATAGAAAAAAGCCACAGAGCAGGGAGAAGAGTAGCACATTTGTCCATATGGTACTGCATCTAAGGGATGTTTATGTCCTTGCAATAGAGCATTGCTGGTGCCAGGAAGGCCCTGGGGCCAGCCTGCTGGGTGGTCATTGCCGATATTTTCATGCTGGGACAAGGTGCCCAGAAGAGGAACTGGATATCTGGCATAAGATCCCAGCACAGGAGATTTGTGCTTTGCAGAGACCAGAATTTTTAGCTGAGAGTTCGAAGAGGAAATCTCAGAACAGTAACCAGATTTCAAAGAATGTCACCAGAGTTGTGCGGATAGAACATCTGATCCTTTATTTTCACAATCCCACCTTGTCTTCCAGGATGCCACATAGACCTCTTCTGGCTGTGGTCCTCCAGTATGGGGGCGGGGGGTTACTTTAGGGGGTTTAGATGCACATTTTTGCTTACAGGAATGGCAACACTTTGCCGGGAGGGGCTAGCTCTTTAGCTTTTATGTATTGAGGGGCTCCAGAAGCCTTTTGCTCCCCTTTCCTCTCCATCTTCTGCTTGCTCAGCCCTCTACTCCAAAGAGGCAAAGCAACCAAAAATAACAGTCATTTACTCTCAAAACTGTGCATTTACTCTCAATCTTTCTGAATAATCATTGATCACCACCCTACCCCATCAGCCTGAGAAACTCCATCACAATTATTCCTAGGACTATGACACAGATGGGAGCAGAGACAATTCTGGAGTGGCCCCACCTCTCCATTATCACAGATGTCCTTTTAGATGGGTGGCCATCAATCACAGAGTACCCGTGGCATCTCTGAGTAGGCAGGCTCGACCTAGGCGGGCTGGAGAAAGAAGCAATTTCCTGCTTTCATGTCTGGCTTTACTTTAAATGTTTGTTTTCATAAAAGAACAAGCATAGTGGACACAGGGGCCACTCATCCCATTATGCTCTTTCTGACAATGACATTGAAGGATAATTTGTAGAAAGGAATTGTCTGGAGAACTTTGCTGAAGAAACATTACGTTTTAAAAGCAATTTCAAAATATAACCTTCAAACATGTCTTGCTTCTTTTAATAATCATTAGTGATATATTTTCCATGAGTTTATTTATACACTTTTAGTCCTACTAATTTTTCATGTTCCACCTCTTAAAGAAATGAATTCCTCAGTACTTTACAATTGTGTAAATCTCTTTAATCCCTACTTTCAGTATTTGGTGAATAATCTATGTTCTGTACCCTATAGACTTTGAGTTATTTAATAAAGATTTACTGAGCACTTTCTCCTGATGACTAGAAAGTTTACTTCCTTTTGTTGTGGTTTAGCCTCACAGAGCTATCATTTCCCTTGCTTACCTACTTGTCCTTACCTACCTACCTATGCTCTCAGATGGCACTAAGTTTTTCTTAGTGATTGGCAGTCAGCACCTCCTACAGCACCTGGCTGTGGACTTCCATATTTGGATGCAAAGAGAGGATAACACTTTATGTTTTGTTCCCATGGCTCCTGCTGGTGGCGACCTACTTTCTGTCAGTCTTTTGTTACAACTACACCAATTTACTATGCATTGCCACTGGTTGTTGTTATTAGAGTTGATATTAGAATTGTTCCATGTTAATAGCTGACTATTGAGGCTCACATCACTCCTTTGGAACACTTTGCCCCAATGCCATTACTTTTCCCTTGCTCATACTGAAATACATTTGATTAAAAAAAAAGTGCAAAACCTAGAAAGACCTCACTTACTAGCATCTTTCTAAATGCTTTCACTCTATTCTGTCATCTAAGTTCAGGTCAGCTTAAAATCAGCAACGCCTAATAGTTCTTGATTGCCTATTACATGTTGTAGCAAATAAAAATTTAGGCTTGTCAATAATTTTTCAGCCTGTATCAGCAATCTATGATCTTAGAGAACAAAGAGAGCTATGTCATAATTGAACCCATAAACAACTCATCAGCCTTATTCAAGCCCATAATTGCAAGATCCTTCAGTAGTCAACCTTCTCTTAGTTTACTTTGCTCTGTTCTTATATTTCTATCAGAAGAGTAGAATATGAATAGTTGCCCAGATTTAAGCAAAGTCCTTGATAAACAAGGCAGTTGAAGGTATACTTTCTATTTTGGATGATTTCAGAGACTGCCAGTTGTCCACCAAAATCCACTTTCTCCTTTTCCCTGGAACACACCAGCTTCCCTTTACAGTGCCCTTTTCTAGCCCAGGGTGAACACCTGACTGAGCTCCAGCTAATTTCCATTGTAAGATTTGTGTTTATTTCTTACTTGAACTTAATCTAACTTAATTAAAAAAATATTTCCCTTAAAGTCAACATTCTCTCAGGCAAGGGTTTATTTCTATATCTAATAAGCAGATGACCAGGCTGCCAAGTTATGAGGCAGAAAAGCGTGGAAAGGAGATGCTTCTTATTGTCATCAGTCCTCAGTATCTGTGGTTATAGGAGAAGGGAAGGAATTTTGCATGGATGCAATAATAATCTCCTGGTGGATATCTCCCTGTTTCTAATTCATTGTTATATTTCCCAGGCTTTTTGCCCTCATGGTTTCTTTAACATACTAGAGCTTCTGCCAAAGGGGAAGTATATAGAAAGTCCAAGCCACAGTTCTGTGAGGTTTGATAAATTAGCAGGGCTATGTAGCCAACATCTCAATCGTGATATAGAATATTTCAATCTCCCGAAAAATTTCCCCATGGTCTTTGTACCCAGCCCCTCCCTACACCCTCAATCTCTAGTAATCATTGATCCGTTTTCTCTAGAATGTAATTTTAATGAAATCATAGAGTATGGATGTAGCCTTTTGGATGCCATTTCTTTCACTAATATGGAACAAGTAAACTTCAGCCAAGTTATGTTTATCAGTAATCTGCTGCTCTTTTATTTCTGAATTACTTTCTACTATAATGATGTATCACAGTTTGCTTATCCATTCCCCAGCTGAGAGACATTTGTTTGCTTTGTAAGCTTTTTGACTTTATGAATTAAACCACTCTAAACATTCTTTTTCAGATTTTGTGTGAACAGAGGTTCAACTTTACTTGGGTGAAAAAAAAACAAGTGGTAAGATTTCTGGGCTGTGTGGGAAGTGTGTGTTTAACTTTATAATAAACTGTGAAACTGTTTTTCAAAATGATTGTTCCACTTTGCATTCTCACCACAGCTTTAGATTTTTAAAATGTTTACCCATTCTAATAGTGCCTCAGACAAATTTCTTCTTGTTCTAGAACATTATATAAATGGAATAATTTTTCTGGCTTCTTTTGCTAACATAATGTATGCAAAATTCATCCATGTTATGACATGTACCCACAGTTTTTTTTTTTTTTTTTTTTTTTTGCTGAGTAGTATTCCATTGTCTGATATCCCTCTTTTCTTTATGCACTTGCCTATTGTGGGTAGTTGGGTTATATTTAGTTTGGGCAATTATGACTAAAGTTGTTACAAATATGCTTGTACCAGTCTTTTTATGGACATATGCTAACCTTCTCTAGAGTATAAAGCAAAGAGGAAAACTGCTAGATTACTGAGTAAGCATATGTTTAACTTTATTGGAAATTCCCCCACCCAGTTTCGTATTTTTGTTCTTAAAGAAAAGACTTGAAATTATATAAGCTTCAGGTCTTATAAAATTGAACCTGTCCTGCAAACAAGATTTTGATCAAGAGGCCAAGGCCACAGACTGATTCCCTTCCAGAAAGTGAAGTCAGAACATACATGGCAGTTGTGAGAGTCAGCAGTCTTGTTTACTAAGTACAGCATCTTGCTGGCAGCTAGAACCAGCTCTCCAACAAACTCTGCAGCCAGACTTGGGTGGGGCTTAGGACATGTGCCCTGCTGTCAGTATATCTGTGCATCCTGAGAGAAGTAGCAATTGCCCTGGAAATGCAGGCCTTTGATTCCCTTAGCTAACTTTCAGCTAACTGACTATTACAGTTAATAGATCTTGTGGCTTTGATATTCCCAATCATGACATTGATTTTCTTACTTGAAGTATATTGACAGAGGACAAGTCATTAAGATGTTACTTGTAATCCTGTTGATCCATTGCAGTGGAAGAGGCACTAAGCTAGGAGTAGGGTACGGCTGGGGGTCCCTCCTGTGCTAGCAAGCCTAACCACGCCACTTCTGTGTGCAGAAGACTGGTTAACAGCCTTACATGAGCTAAAGGCTTCCTGCACTTAGCAGGCACGAAATACTTCCCCTTCCCTGACCATGGTCTAGTCCATGGCTCAGCTTTACTGGATCACTTTGCACATGATTCATTTCCTAAAATGATCCAGCGATGAAAGACATAAAACTTACCTATGGTTATTGCTTCCCCTTTGCACAAAGAGAACTCTCACCCCACCATGCTCTCCAAAGTACACACGTCTCATGCTTGGGAACCTGATTACAATGATCTGATTAACCCACCAGGGGCTCACAGGGGTTTTAGCCAGTGCTAATTTACCTGGGCACTAGTCTTTCACTTAATCCTATCAAAGGTTGTAGGCTGAAGGTGGGATGAGATTACAAATCCAAGCATATTTGCACAGATGTCTTGTTCAGACATGCACAGAGTGAAAATCGCATTTGCATCTTGTAACAAAATCACAATTATGACAGGCCAAGTTTGCTAAAAACCTAAAACTGGGATATTGAAAGAGAGAGAATAAATGGAGATTAAGGTTATTTTTTTTAAAGCTGGTGGGGAAGGACTTCCAGCAGCAATCAGCTGAGAACAGCAGGTTTGTGTTCAGCCTATGCGGTTACTTTCTGATTAGGCCGGATTGTCTGTCTAATCAGATTTTCTGCTCCCCTGTTATCCATCTTATTAGGCGCTTTCTACGTGTGCAGCTAGGGTTCTCTAACCTTTGCAAGATGAGTCAAAGCAATGACCAAAAAAGCTACAATACTTTCTATGGGATCATATTCAGTAAGCTTATTCCAAGTCAGGCCTCTTTAACTGAATAAGAAAGAACGTAGATTTTCTCTCTCACATTTTAGTCTCTTGAGGAGTCTAGTTTTCCTATAATTTCTATCATGCAGGTAGTTTTTTGATTAATCAAAAAATAAACTCCCTGAGGCAGAACCTGACCTGGTAGCATTCCCTTAACATAAACAAACATGGCTTAAGACCTACTGTGCGCCAAGCCCCAGGCCGGCAGTGGGCATGGATGATGGGCAGGGTATGCACAGCCTGCATCTATTAGATTTCCTAGTCTGGGCACAGAGGAGAAAATGATTTTCTTTCACTGAAAAGTGCATGGTGGAAGGGAGACAAGAAATGATCTTTTGTATTATCCTTGCTCTGCCAAAAGCGAAGTGACATTAGGAAAAATGCTTTTTCCTAACAGTCAAGCAGATATAGTGATCCTGCCCATGAGAACATGGCACAGAGTACCCTTGTGAAGTGTTGATATAAACAATTTTTGAAGACAAATTAAATGGTCAAAATGTCTTCATATGCTCTTGCTACACTTTTAAACTTGACTACTTAGGACATTATAGAAATTAGTGGAATTGGTAAAAATAGTGTTTTTAAGAAAATACCTTGAAGTCTAAGACAACTGCATTACACAGTAGTACAAGGGTAATCTTATTCAAATTCCATGACAGGCAAAATATGGCTATTTAAGAGAGAAGGCACATTCTGCCCTACGGCTAAGAAGAATTGAAGTCCAAATAGAATGTGAGGAGAAAATGCAACTGCTCTTTAAATGCCATCTACAGATGAGTTTTTAGCATGCCTTCAGCTATTTTACAAAGTCATCACCACACAAGGACTTTTTGAAGATCAGATCTACGGTAAAGACCCTTGGAAGAGGGTGATATACAAATACCCTCCATTTGCTGCTAAATCTGGCTACTATAAGAAAGAATTTCTTATGATTTGAAAAACAAAACCCTGTTTACTTGTGGGTTCTTTTTGTTTCAGAGTTCATATTTTTCAAGCACAGGAATTTGCTTTAGTTTGCTGAGTTTAAGATAAGGATTCTGAGTGTGTTTGACATAGAATGGGATAGAGGTGGGTAGAGATGGCCATTAGGTGATCTGCTTTGGGAATCAGCCTTCCAGAAAGAGAAGGTTCATGCCTGGAAGCAGCTCTCTACCTGCCATGTAATGCTGATTCAAGTCCAGCCACTATGTGACAGGTGCTGGGACAAATCCTGCGCTCTCACAGGGCGCAAGGAGATAGGGAGTGAGGAGAGCATAATGGACTATAAGGACTGTGGGTGCTTTGGTTGTGGGGGAGCTACAGTGACCACACCTGGGGGGGGGGGAATCCTATACTGTCAAAACACTGGCAAAAATGTAGAAAAATGTTGCTTCAATAACAATGAATAAATTTAAAAGTAGCAAGTTACAGTTTTGGGAATTACAAATTGAACATAACTATATTCAAGACGTGAAAACTAGAAAAAATAAGTACAAGGCCCATAATCAACCACCCTTACTCAGTACCAATACAGATATTTTATACTTTCCTATGTAGATATTTATGGCATTTTTACTGTCAAAGCAATACATAATTACTACTTGTCATATGCAAATTAGAAATATAGGAAGGTATAAGAAAGATGAAGAGCATTAGAAATATGCATTTATAGAGGAACTAATCACTGCTAAATTTTTTTGTTTCTACTATTATACTGCTAAATTTTTGTTGTAAAAAAAAAAAAAAGAAGCTTTTATGGCTGTGAATGCCTGTTCCTGTGTCTCTGTCCCTTTGTCACACAGTGTCTGAGATCTCCTTGTGGTGTCCAGGGTGCCAAACACTCTCAGGACTTCGGTCAGTTTCCCAAACAGAAGGTTAGAGAAGCAAATACGTATTCTTAAAAAAGGAGGGGAGGCCCCTGCAGTCAGGTTACCTGCACTGATATAGGCTAAGAACTCAGAGCACTTTTCAAACTGTTTCCAAGTGGCCCACCTTGCTATTGTGGGGAAATCGAGGGTGAGAGTGGAAAGAGTTGGGTGGTGGGTCATGGAGGCATCTCCCATTGTTGTAATCCTTCTCTATGAATGCATGACACTCAAACTGACCTTCCAACCCCTGCATTTTCAGGTCTTATTATCTGTCTCAATCCTAAACTCTTCTGCCATTTGCTCCAGGTCTTCAAGAATTTCTAATTCAGAAGTTATCTCTACCCCCATGTTAGACTCTCCACAATTCTTCTGTTTGTTTCCTGTATCTCCATCCCATCACAGTCTCCAGTTAGCAACTTTTTCTCTATATAGATCTTCTAGTAAAATCTGCCTTTCCCTTTATCCCCTTAGTGAGGAATCTCTCCTATGGTACCATTCTCCATTTCTGCCATCCTGTGCCTTGTCATTAAGTACTGAACAGCGTCAGCAAATAACTACAGCCACTTCCAGATTATTATTCTGTTGTCCTTTTCTCCTTAGTTTCCTCTCTCATCAGTCCCGCCATCTACTCTGGCAACCTCTTATCAGCTTCTCCTGTGAGTCCCCAGCTTCCCACCATGTTCAATCACATCTGTCTAAGAATTAATGATGTTATTCTCAAATTACCTGTCAGATACTTGAACCCCTAGTCCAAACCCTCAGTGAGTGATCAGCCCACACTTCCACACCCTAGCAATAGGACAACACAATAACAAGAACCAAGCTTTCCACTTTTAAATAACTACAGCTCTGGGAAATTTTTTTAATAAGCTGAAATATATAGTCCTATAATTAATGCTACTGGTTCTAGTCTTGCCTTTTGGAGTTCTATAAAAGAAGTTAGATTGCTTTTCCCATATTGGGACCACTTCCCTTTGGACCATTTGGAGACTTTAATCACCTTCCTGCTAAGACTTCTCCACTCAAGCTAGCCAACACCAGGGCCTTTCAATTTTCTGAACAAAGCAGATTTGGGGGTTTTCTTCCATATAACTCTCTCCTTCTGCTCATCCTCAAGGTTTTGCATGTGGCACATAGAACTGTACACGTTGCTGTAAGTGGGAAGTGATTGGTGGAACTACACTCATCCCTTCAGAGACAGACCAGGAACTCATTAAGATATTGTAATTGCGGTGATGATGGCAGTGGTAGTGCAATGGATGATAGTGCTGGTGGTGGCAGTGGTGGTGGAGGAGGTGATAGTAATTACAGAGATATGGTGGTGGTAACAATGGTGATAGTCATTGTGGTATTGGTGGTGATGGTGGTGGAGGACTTAGTGGTGGTGATGATGGTGGCAGTCAAGATATTTTCAGTGAACTTGGCATACTATTGATTCATCACAGTCAACTGATTAAAACGAGAAGACTGGATTTGCTAGGTCACATTTAGCAATAATCACATACTGACCTTTTTTACCAAGATCAGTAACACTGAGTTTACCTCGGTAGATCTGAGCCATCATTTCAACCTAATGAAGATTGTTTTGGATCCTGATTTGTCCCTGTTTGCCTTTCTTGCCAGCCTTGGTTCATCTGCAGATTAATGAACATAACTTCTATACCTTTATCCAAGCTTCTGATTAAACAAGAATCAATGTTAAAGTTAGAGGCCTAAGAGAAGACACTAAAGAGTGTCCTTCAGTGTAACATATCTCTATTAATCAGCATTCTTTGGTTACAACTGTTCAATTCATCAATTTTAATGTACCTCATTTTTCTTATTTTTGCCCCAAGGCTATCCTGAAATTCATCAGTGTGTGTGTTCTCTCTCCTCCCTCCCTCTCTCTCTCTCTCTTCTTTATTTTCTCTCTTTCATTTCATTCTTTCTCTCTTCCATTTTCTCTCTCTCCATAAACACACACATATATACACATTTCTCATTTTTACCAATTTAGTGACCATAACTCCCCTGAAAAAAAATGACTAGTTTGAAGGACTTCTTCAATAATATTTAGTAAACACCATATTCCTTTCATATATGAGCCTGTCCCACCATCCTCTAAATAACTAATCCTAGACTTTAACTTATAACCTCGCAAATCTCCGTTGATCTGATATAAGGAAAATGTCCCTTTATCTTTATTTTGAGGACTAGACTAATACTGCTCATCTTTATCTTTCAATACCTGTCTTCCACTTCACAGTTCCCTCACTGGGAAAATAATTTACCCCCCTTGAAACCTCAGGACTCAGTGAGCCTTCATGAAATAGCTCTTACCCTGCCTTATGTCAGGGTTATTTGTTTAGACATCTATACCCTCTACCCACATCCCCCAAGAAACTCATAGTTGATTATGAACTTCTTGGCAACAAGAGAAGTTGCTTCTTTTTCTTGGCACCCCTTGCACTGTAGAATTGAAGGTTTGAATTGAACTGAATTGCACAAAAGAAGAAAATTAATTTGATCTACGCATTCTCAAAATCATTTTTTGGTCCAATTGGATGTTTTTCATCTATCTTAATATCTAATTTGTGCATAGTTGAATCAGTCTTGCAGTTAATCTGATGTGGTTATTAAGACTACTGAAGACAGTAAATTCATTTTCCTGATCTGGTGATTTTTAATCATATAGTCACAGCCACTCACTCAGAAAAATAAAACAGCAGATTAAATAGCACACTAATAGCAGAATGATGAATGGAATGATCCCTAGACCCACAGGCTATTATAGATAATCCACACTTCTGCCAAATCATTCACTCAGTTTTCATCCAACACCCTTTTGTTAAATGATAATAGTCACCAATTACTGAGTGCTTACTATGGGCTAAACATTTAACTAAGCATTATATGGTGTCTAACAATGTGGAAGCTACCTTATGACCTAGCTATTTCAGTTTCTACTTGTGTGACCTTATGTCAATTATTCAATTGTAGAACAGGGAATAAAATTGTTAGTCATACAATTATTATTTAAGTGTGTTACCCTGTTTAAATCTCAGACAACCCCATGAGCCAATATTTTCCCTACTTTACAAATTTACCAGGTTAACTAGAACCTATTGGTTCCAAAGAAATGACCATGTCAGAATCAGACATAGTCTTGTACTCAAGGACTTTACAATCAAGAGGACTGAATTTTAAATTTAACTATAATCAAAGCAGATCAAACATTTGCCTTAGCAGTGAGAATGCAAAGTGCATGAAAGACCAGATGATTTAATGGATGGCTTTATTTTAAGGTGGAGTTTTATTTGAAACTGGAAGGAGGAAAATAATCTCTAAAGTCATAGCAGGGCCTCCCTGGTGGCACAGGGGATTGAGCGCCACACTGTAAAGCTGTCCGCAGCCTCTGCAGCCCCGGTTCAATCTGGGCGAGATTCCCACATGGCAAAGCAGACCTCTCCTGCCTCGCCCGTTGCTCCCCTCAGCAGTGTATTTCTTCAGTCTGCCTGTTCTGTTCCCCACTCTGTCTCCGGTGAATTCTTTCTCTCTCTCTCTCTTTCTCTCTCTCTCACATATACACTCACACACACCACGCACCTGGCCTGTACCCTGGTTCTTGTATAAAAAGAAATCTTTAAAATAAATAAATAAAATCATAGCAGAGTTTAAGGGGAACCCAGAGTGAGGGGTCATATATGCAAAGAATGGCAGCATGAAACAGTACATGGGTGTAATAGTAGCGAGGGTGTTTCTCACCCTGCTGGCTATAAGCAGCATTTAGCATGGCCCAACCAGAATTTATTTTACCTGTCCAATAGCTAGGAAATATTAAAGTACACTGCATGTAGAACAATTAAGATGTGCTTTGTGACACTTTTTCAGTAGTAGGGGTAGGTATTAGATAATGAGCTTGAGTCAAGAGCTATGAGGAGCCAAATGCCACCAACAACCACCTGAGTGAGCCTTGAAGTGAATCCTCACAGTCTAGAGTTCAGGTGTGACTGCAGCATAGGTGAGCTCCTCATCTGCTGCCAGTGAGAAACTGAGACAGAGGAGTCAGCTGTGTCACCTCCAGATTCCTACCCATGGAAATGCTAAGAAAATAAAGGTTGCTTGAAGGAAGTAAATTTTGGATGTTGTGATACACAGCTATAGATAACTAATACACAGTAGCATCTTGCACTTACTCTCAGCTGGGTCTGGAGGAAAAATTGGAATTTAATTTAACTTTGAGATTGTCTTAAAAACGTGTGTCCAAAAATAGATGACTGGATCAAGAAGATGTGGTATATATACACAATGGAATATTATTCAGCGATCAAAAAAGATAAACTCATGCCATTTGCAGCAACATGGATGGAGCCAGAAGGAATTATGCTCAGTGAAATAAACCAGAAGGAAAAAGTACAAACACAACAAAGCAAAAACAGGCAATTGTAAATCAGAGACATCTTGCCGGGGAGGAGGTGGGGAAAAGATCAGGGGACTGAGGTGATGGTGCACGGGTGCATTGGTGAAGGAAACTCTATGGGGACTACACCTGAGGGGGTGGGGGGAAGTAAATATTATTTTAAAATGAACAACAATGTGAAAAAAATTTAAAAATCAATTTAAAAAAATGTGTGTGTGTGCGCGTAGTGGTTTGGGTCATTTCCTTGCCCAAAACTCTTTATTGGCTTTCTGTCACACTTCAAACAAAATCCAGACTCCCACCAAGCTCTCCATGTTCTGCCAGCTCCCTCTCAGCCCTCCCAGCCTTCCCAACTTCTTACACTCTTATTTTCTTTCGATTCCTTAAACAATTCATGATCTTTCCGTAACAGGGTCTTTTCATTTACTGTTCCCTCTACCTGGAGGCTCTTAACCGGCTCCTCACATGCCTATTTCATTCACACCCTTTGACTCTCACTTTAACTACTACTTAAGAAGCTCTCTCTCTTTCATTCATATTCTCTTTCTCAGCCCCTCATTGGTGTCCTTCATATATATATACATATTTTTTAAGGATTTATTTATTTATTTATACAAGCACTGGGTACAGTCAGAAGCACAGGAGAGTGAGATAATTCACCAGAGCCAGAGCGGGAACAGAACAGGCAGACCGATGAAATACACTGCTGAGGGGAGCAGCGGGCATGGCAGGAGAGGTCTGCGCGCCATGTGGGACCCTTGCCAGCGGCCGGGGATCGAACCGGTGCTGCAGAGGCTGCAGGCAGCTAAGCAGCCCAGCGCTCAACCGCTGCGTCACCAGGGGAGGCCCTCCTTCATATATATTTACCTGAATTTTTAATAATTATATTTGTGGCTTTTTTCTGTGTGGTTGTCTTTATCAGTCTCTGCCTTTGATAAAGACAAACCCCATGGGAATCATTGTTCTCTATCCTATCACCTCCCCAGTATCTAACCCAGAGTACATACTCTTTAAGTATTTATTGAATGAATTCAGTAACATAGTGCTTGATCACCTGTGTAGAATTTTCTTTCTTTTTTTTTAATATTTATTTATTTATACAAAAACCGGGGTACAGGTCAGATTCGGGGAGGGTGAGAGGATTCACCAGAGACAGAGCGGGGAACAGAACAGGCAGACTGACGAAATACACTGCTGCACCTGTGTAGAATTTTCAACAAAAATTTCTTTCTCCTTATTCCCCAATAGAAATTTTAAAGGCTACACAGAGAGAATTCAATTACATTAATATAGGCAATCAAGCATGACCAAATAGTTTTTTATCTGCCAACATCAAAATTGATTGAGTATATTGAGCTGAATAACCAGGTCATTGTATCCCCTTTCTGAATTATTATTCTTGTTATCTTGGTTATCACATTTACTTTTATCCACAAAGTTGGTTTTATTTTTGCCAGTTTTTCAGTTTTTCTTAGTTCTTTACTATTTGGTAGATATCCCATCCCAGAGTTTTATACAATACAGACTAAAATTACACATGCAGATAACAGTGTCATCCTACAAGAGTTGCATGAATGACTTCTATGTGGACTTCAAGGCCACAGAAGTGGCTTTGATAGTGGGACATGATCCTTCTTCTGCCAGCTACAGATTCCTTTCCCCCTTCCACAGTTCACTACCATTAAGGAGGAAAGAAAAAGGCAGAAACTGCCTGAAATTTCCCAGCTTGTTTCTGCCAGAACACATCAGTTCCAGGTCATGTTTCTGCAGCACACATGTCACAGAGCAAGCATGAGCTGTCAATACGGAGAACAGAGATGCTCCTTTGACAGATCCCACATCTACATTCCAAACCCACTACAGTGAGAGAGCTTGTTCCCCTTGAATGAGCTGCCTCTCCCTCAGCTGAATCCTCCAGCTGCAGAAATGCATTCACTGCTGGAGAAATCCTCAGCGTCGAGCCCTGGAAGAGTCCACATCTCTGCTTGTCATATATATTTATAGGGCAGAACTGCTATACACATAGTTGGGGGTACGGGTGAGAAAGAACAAACAGGCAGAAACACAGCCTGTCTCCCAAATGGTGACACCTGTCATTTCACATTCTCACCATGTGTGTTCTCGTTAAACCTATAATCATAAAAAAGTGAGCTTCAAAATTAACTTATTTTTAATGTGAACTGCATACTTCTGAAATTATCTTTTTAAGAAAAGGGTCAACAAATATTTTAATGAAAATTATGAACCCTACCTAATTACTTGTTACTTTTGAATTCAAGTTTGCAAATAGAAGGGTTGGGGAGGAAGGCAAAAAACATTCAGTGACTGGAGCTACACATTTTAAAATAAAGGGGGAGATGAAGTTCTATTTGGCAATAAAATGTGGTTTAAAGCTACTGATTCATTCTCTTCTAACTTTCCACTAGATTTCTAGAATACCTAGGAAAAAAAAGTGTTGTTGTTGTTGTTACACTGGCCAGAACTAGTACTTATAGTCAAACTATTGCCAGAACTTAGGAGGAATTTTCTTGAACTACAGAGATGGTAGACTTTCACTAAGAAACACATTCTGGGACCTTGTATTTCTTCACTTCTGGAAAGAGGGCAAATCTGATAACTCTTCTGCAATCCCCACTGCCTGCTGCTGGCCCACAGACAAGGGCTACAGGTTACACTGGATGGAAGTATGTCAGTTATGAGGAACTGGTTTGGAGCCACACATATAATCCTTCCATCCTTGAAGAGAAAATGCATTCATTCAGTCGGTCACCTTTTGGAGTACCTACTATATGCCAGACACTATCCTCAGCACTGGGTAAACAATCTGCCCTCAAAAAGCTTATCTGTAAGTGAAAATAAAATAAGTAAAAATACACAAGTTATTATTTAACATTAAATGCTATGAGGAAAATTAGATCTGAATAACCAAATGAGGATGGTGTCCAAAAACACTCAAAGCGGTGACAGCTGAGGACACACTTGAAAGAAGTGAGTTAGGAGGCCAATGTGAAGGTTGGTGGAGGGAGCATTATAGTGACCACCAAAATTAAAAACACTGAGACAGTGTTGAACTAGGGGCCAGTGTGCATGGAGCAGAATAATCCCAAAGGAGAGATGGCAGAAGACACAAGTTAGGTAGCCAGGGAGCAGATAATGGAGGGCCTGAATTGCATTCCAAGTGAGACAGGGTTTGGAGGGTCTTGAAAGGGGGAATGATATGGCTAGTATTTATCATTTAAGACTCATTGCGGCTACTGTGATGAGAATTTATAGAAAAGGAACAGAAGTAGGAAAGGGAAAACTATGAGGAGGCTATTTCAACAGGCAGAAGATGGGGTTACTCTGCATCAAAGTAGCAGCTATGGGGCCTCCCTGGTGGCGCAAGGGGTTAAGCACCACACTATGAAGCAATTGTAGCCTCTGTAGCATGAGTTTGATTCCTGGCTGGCCAGTGAGCTACCCACATGGCTACCCACAAAGCAGACCTCTCCTGTCTTGCCTGCTGCTTCCCTCAGCAGTGTATTTCAGTCAGTCTGCCTGTTTTGCTCCCCACTCTGTCTCTGGTGAATCCTCTCACCCCCCACATCTTTGGCCTGTACCCCAGCTCTTGTATGCATAAATAAATACATCTTTAAAAAATAAATAAATAAAGTAGCAGCTATGCAGAGGGTTAGATGTAGTCATATTTAGAATGTATTTGGAAGGTGGAGGTGATAGATGCACAGATGAAGGAGATGTGGCATGTGAGAAAAGAGAAGTATTAAAGATGACTCACTGATTCTGGACTAGAGCAACTGGGAGTGTGATGATGCCTTTTATTAAGAAGGTGTGCAGATGAGTGGAGAGAATGGTCAAAACAGGGGCAGGAAGAGCAACAAGAGACTAAGGTGATGGATCATGGGTGCTATGGTGATGGGGGAACTACAGGGGCTACACCTGAGGGGAGAAATCAAATACTGTACAAAAATTAGTAATGATGTAAGAAAATAAATGAATGAAGAAGGTGTGTGTGTGTGTGTGTGTGTGTGTGTGTGTGTGTAGCGCACGAGAGATTTGGGCAGTAGATACAGATTTGGTGGCCAGCAGCCAAGAGTTAGAATTTAAAGTCATGCAACTAGATGAGATCACCTAGAGGATGAGGGTAGCTCTAGAGGAAAGGACCACCAAGGTAGGAGCTGAGGGCACTCCAACATTTATTCAGAAAGAGAAGCTGGAACAGGCAATGAGGTAAGGGAGGCAATCCTTCTGGGACAGTATTTCAAGACCAGTGACAAAGGTTTCCAAACGGTGCCACCAGATTAAGACAAGAAATGAGGACTGACCTTTATTTTTATTTTTATTTTTTGTGGGACCCTTGCCGGCGACCGGGGAACGAACTGGTGCTGCAGAGGCTGCGGGCAGCCTTGCAGCCCAGCGCTCAACCGCTGCGCCACCAGGGGAGGCCCCAGGACTGACCTTTAGAGTTGGCAAGATGGAAACTGCTGATGTTGGAAGAAGGGATGGTTTCATGGAAGTGTGAACCAGAAGCAGTAGTAGAGTGGGTTCAAGAGAAAAAGAGAGGAAAGGAAGGAGGAACAGTAAGTGCACACCATCTTTGAGAAGATTTGTGGTAGGGGGAAGCAGAAAAGAGAGGCAACATCAGTCAGGGTCTTGGATCTAGCTCATGTATTTTCCTTTTCCTCTCCAATCAGAACAGAAGGTGGATCAGTTCTTCTCACTCCTTTCACCATGCACTTTCGGTTTTATCACATAGCATAGAGAACTCACAGCATTTTAACTCAAATGAGAAATTACCACAAGTTCCAGAGTTGAAAGAGCATTTGTTAAGATGGATGGTATTACAGCATACCTGTGAACTAAGGGGAAACTCCAGTAGAGCTCAAGAAATTATTAATGAAATCAGACAGGAATGGATAAACTATTGCTGTCAGCCAAAAGGGACTTTTGCCTACCTTTTCCAATAGAGTTTCACTGGAACATAGTGTCAGGTAGCATAAGTGGCATAAAACACTATGTGGACCTTTACTGTAGAAGTGTGCTGACCCCGGATGTAAGAGATGAGGGGAACATTGGAGAAATAATGAGATTGAAGAAATGACAAGAAATGGAATCCAGGTTACAAGCGAAGGCGCTGGTCTCAAGTAGGAGCAGAGATAGCTTCCCTCTGTGATGGGAGTAAAGTATGTAGAGTATGAGAACAGTAGTACATCATTAAATTTGGAGCAAGAGGTTCTTATCAGGTTATTTCTATTTTCTCCATGAAAAAAGAAATGAAAGTTCTCCCCTGGTGGCGCAGGTGGTTGAGCGCAGCGCTGGGAAGCTGTCCGCAGCCTCTGCAGCTCCGGTTCGATCCTGGCTGGCCGGCGAGGGTCTCACATGGCATGGCAGACCTCTCCCGTCTCACCCACTGCTCCTCTCAGCAGTGCCTTTGGTCTGCCTGCCTGTTCTGTTCCCTGCTCTGTCTCTGGTGAATCTTCTCACCCTCCCCAGCATCTGGCTTGTACTCAGATTCTTGTATAATAAATAAATAAATCTTTTTTTTTTCTTTTTTCTTTTATAGAGGCATTTTTTTTTATTTATTTATTTGTTTGTTTGTTCGTTTGTTTCGTTTATACATGCACTGGGTACAGTCAGAAGCGCGGGAGGGTGAGAGAATTCACCAGAGCCAGAGCAGGGAGCAGAGCAGGCAGAAGGACCGAAGTACACTGCTGAGGGGAGCAGCGGGCGGCAGGAGAGGTCTGCGCACCATGTGGGACCCTCCTCTGGTGGCCGGGGAGCAGCCGGGAATCGAACCGGCGCTGCAGAGGCTGCGGGCAGCTTTGCATCCCAGCGCTCAACCGCTGCGCCACCGGGGAGGCCCTAAATAAATAAATCTTTAAAAAAAAAAAAAGAAAAAAGAAATGAAGTCATTCCATGAGAGTTTGGAGGGAAGGCAGCTGGCATCTGCAGATATGAGAAATGAATTCCATAAAATCAAAGGGAAGGGGTAGGAACAGAGGAGCATATCCAATAATTTAACAATGGGCATATCTGTATAGGTTTTCTCTCATTTGAGAATTTGCAAATTAAAATAAATTAACATAAGACCTTCAAACAATCATTGAAAATCAAGAAAAATGGGATACTCTCCCCAAGACTTTAGGAAGAAAATAACTAGAAACTAATAATTTCTTATAAGAGATATTAATGTCTAGCAAAATTTAAAATGTGTGTTTTCAATGTCCCAGTAATTGCATTTTCAGGTATTACCCTAGTGAAATGTGTAAACATAAATAATAGATAAATAATCCTCATACAAAGGCTTTTACTGCAGTCCTCTAAGTAAGAGCAAAAAATTGAAGACAACCTATATGTTCACAGCAATGGTACAGCCAAAATTAATTTTGGTATATTTATATGATGGCTTTCATTAGTACAGAAGTAATCTTGCAAATATAATGTTGAGAAACATTCGAGTGCAGATTATTTATGGTACAGTAAATCCTTTACATCTACATAAAATAATCTGTGCTATTTATTAATATGTTTTTAGAAAACATAAAAACAAGGACTAGAAACACAAAATGCATGATTGGAATTAACTCTGAAGGCATAAATGAAGAGAAATGTATCCAGGGAACGGTTTATAGGGGACTTCAACTTTATTGGCAATCATCTCTTAAAAGATGAAATAAAAAGTGACAAATATTAATATTTGTAAATTCTGGGTGGTAGCTGCATAGGTATTTCTCTTATATTATTATCCTTTGTAAAAAACTTTTTGGGGTTTAGATTTTTTCAAAATGAAAGGAAATTATGACAGTTTATAAATATTTCCAAAAATACTAAAATTGGCTCTGAGGTGGGTTTTATGAAGCTATTAACGGGGTGGCATCCGCCATCATAAAAATTCAGTAAAAACGTGCGGAGGCGGAAAACATAGCGTGAGGCAAGGCCTGCCCAGGGGAATGAACTGAACGTCCTGCGTCTCCATCGCCTCTCTGTCTCCCCTTCAGCCTTCATTTCTCAGTTCACACCTCATTCTCTAGTGAAAGACTTTTCTATTTTGTACAAGTGAGTATACTTTCATCTTTTGTACATGGAAAGTTCTCTTTATTTACCTCAACTGCAGCATTTCTCACTCTAATAGAAACTTCTTGTTTACTTGTTGGCTCTGTCTGAGGCTGCGGGCTTCCTAGGGAGGAGTTGTGTGAGCGCTCCAGATGGCACAGTTCCCAGCCCTGAGGACCTGCTTCCTACATTTTTGCTGAATTTTGTAGATACTTGGTACAGAAAGGGCACTGCAGTGGAGTTCTCTGCTGATGGAGAGCAGGATGGGGGCATGGAGATGTGGGTAGGAAATATTCAAGACAAACCATCTACTGCAAACTTTTTGCCTGGAGCTGCACTTGCATTTCAGAATCATTAATGTCTGAAAATGATTTTCATGAAAACAAAAAAAAAAAGTAGACTCGATTTTAAAAAGCAGTTGATCTTCAGGCTTGCTTTTCCTCCTTATGTTACCTAAACACACAAGTAGGGAGAGTTGGCTCAGAAATCTTTCAAAACTGCAGTTTTCTTTTATAGCCTCTGCTCAAAATCACCCATGTAACAGTTTTCCACATAAAAAAAGCCAAGCTCCAGCCCTGTGGAAATCACCCTATAGACGTTTCCTTATTTTCTTATTTTTGTCCAATTTCAGATAAAGCAGGAACTGTGTCAGACCTACCCATCATATATTGTGGGGGAGGAATGGGTGATGAAACCATGCTCTCACCCACCTGCAACCTGCCATTCCTAATTTTAAAAGCATAACATAATATCAATGTCCTTGACTTGAGGACTAGTGGTAGCACATGTCTAAAGGCATGAAGTGCACCCTGATATTTGAGAAACACAAATCATATATACAGCTGAGTGTGAGACCATGTGGAGGTTGTGAATCCATCCCTAAGTATTCACTACCCCTTCCCACATGCCACTTGTCACTTGCAGAACCTGTCCAGGAGGGCATTACCCTCCCCTAAGGAAAGCAGTTTGGGCTCTGGATTTGCTTCCACAAATGAATGGGAGAAGTGCAAGCGAGGTGACCTCCAGTCTCCTCCAGTCTTGTGATCTTTTTTTTTTTTTTTTAAAGATTTATTTATTTATTTATACAAGCACTGGGTACAGTCAGAAGCACGGGAGGGTGAGAGAATTCACCAGAGCCAGAGCGGGGAGCAGAGCAGGCAGAAGGACCGAGGTACACTGCTGAGGGGAGCAGCGGGCACAGCAGGAGAGGTCTGAGTGCCATGTGGGACCCTTCTTTGGTGGCAGGGGAGCAGCCGGGGATCGAACCGGCGCTGCAGAGGCTGCGGGCAGCTTTGCAACCCAGCGCTCAACCGCTGCGCCACCGGGGAGGCCCCAGTCTTGTGATCTTTTCCTCCAAAAGTTCCAGAAAAGGCTGCTATCTTAATCAGAATTCAAGAATGAAGGTCATCCTTCAAACCAACCTGCAGCTGATAAATAATGTGAACCTGGGAAAAGCGAAACACACTCTGTTTGGAAGCAGCTAAGATTTTAGGATTGTTGGTTACCATAGCATAACCTAATGAAAGATGAACAATAGTTAATTTAAAAAATTAGAACAAATTATGCCTGATGGGGTGGGCACCGGGTGGCTGGTCAGCCTCCTCTCTTCCACCAGCAGCCTGTGCTCTAGAGAAGGTGAGAGGGCGTATTGCCATGGGTTGGCCGCTTTTTTGTGTAAGACCACATGTAGACAATAGTCTGTCTCTGGTACTATTCAGATTCTGGACTCTCTTATAATGTGTAGTGGGTAGGGCATTCCCCTCACACCACCAGTCAGTGCTCCTGACATCAGCTGGGCATCCTATGAAAATCTGGTACTTTTTCCCAGGAAGCTCGTTATATCACAGGGCAGGGTGAGGGGAACCCCTTAATCCCACAAACTGCCAGCTTTAAATAGGTTCTGTCATCCACATCATGATAAAACATACTTTAGTGAGTAAGACCTTTAATGGAAAGGAACTTTTTTTTTTTAAAGATTTTTATTTATTTATACAAGAACCGGGGTACAGGCCAGAGACGCGGAAGGGTGAGAGAATTCACCAGAGACAGAGTGGGGAGCAGAACAGGCAGATCCACTGAAATACACTGAGGGGAGCAGTGGGGGAGACAGGAGAGGTCTGCCGCGCCATGTGGGTCGAGCCGGTGCTGCAGAAGCTTCGGATAGCTTCACAGCACAGTGCTCAACTCACTGCGCCACAGGGGAGGTCCCCTGGAAAGGAACTTTAAAACAAATAGTGTGCAGGGTTTCCCCGGTGGCGCAGCGGTTGAGCGCTGGGTTGCGAAGCTGCCCGCAGCCTCTGCAGTGCCGGTTCGATCCCCGGCTGCTCCCTGGCCACCAGAGGAGGGTCCCACATGGCGCGCAGACCTCTCCTGCCGCCCGCTGCTCCCCTCAGCAGTGTACTTCGGTCCTTCTGCCTGCTCTGCTCCCTGCTCTGGCTCTGGTGAATTCTCTCACCCTCCCGTGCTTCTGACTGTACCCAGTGCATGTATAAACGAACAAATAAATAAATAAATAAAACATGCCTCTATAAAAAAAAAAAAAAAAAACAGTGTGCAATAAAAAGAGAAAATACATAGTTTTCAAATCAAGCATCAAAGTTATCCATCCACAATGCCCGGCCAAACAGTGTTGGCCCAAAGCAGGACCCCTGAAGCCAGAAAGCCTGCCACAAGTCTGAGGCACCTCCTGCTGGGGAACCAAGGAAAGGGGCAGAAGGGGCTCAGTATGTCTGGGACAAAAGGAACAAAATCAAAATCAAGATAAAGGCTGCCATTGTTAATGTCCCCATGGGTGTCTAACCCACATCTATTTCATGTCCCCCAAGTCCCTGGTACAAGTGTAAGGCTGAGAAGCAAACACAGCTTCTTCACATGTCTCTGGTCCATATGCCTCCTCCAGGTCTCCTTCTTTGCTCCTTCCTATCTCTCCTCCTCCCTACTCAGCTCCACCCTTCCTTGGGTGGGACAGAGGACCTGGAAACTACCCTCTCCCTGGGGACCTGTTACAATTCCACAGGTTGGAAGCTCAGTCCTACAATACTGCCCCCTCTACACTTCAGATGTCAAGCGCAAGGCCATGTCGCCATCTGCGCTTTCTTGAGAGTGGTTCATAGGACTCAGGGGAACATTTTACTTACTAGATAATAAGTTTGTTATTAAGGGATATAACTGAGGAGCAGCCTGATGGGAGAAATGCCTAGGGCAAGATACAGGGAAACCATGCTCAGAGCTTACATGCTCTCTCTCCGGCACACACCACTCTCCCAGCATCTCCAACCTGCAAGTTCTGTGAAAGTTGTCCTTTGGGGGTTTTCTCAAGGTGTCATTACATAGGCAAAAAAGATTAATTTTTTGACCATTGATGACTGAACTCAGTCTCTAGTCCTTTGCATCTCCCTGGAAATCGAAGGGTGGAGCTGAAAGTTCCAACCCTTTAACCATTAGTTGGGTCTCCTAGCAACCAACTCCCATTCTTACTGGGATCCAAAGTCACCTCATACGCATAATAAAAGACCCCTTTACTTAGGAATTTGTAAGGGTTCTAAGAGCTCTGTTTGGATTAAGGCCAAATACATATTTGTTACCTTAAGTTATAATATCACAGCACACAAGTTGACAAGTAGCCTCTGGTCGTTTTTGAAAAAGATTAGGATTTTAAAGACCCAGAATTTCCTGAGTCAATAATAAGTTCCAAAGTTCCAGGGCGATCTTGAACACATTTCGGCCCGGTTACAAGTGATCATTGTTGGTTGAAGAGACCATATTGTTTCCTATCTTTTCTGTATCACTGGTTGGAAACTAGAATTTCCCAATTAGTATAATAATTTTCCTACTGATTTTGCTATTAGTGACCCTCAGCAGTTTTACCAGGAAGACAGATCTTTCATTAAATATTCCTTGAAAGTGGTCACATCCCCCAAGTCTGCCCATAATTATGCTCTTGTATAGGAGCAAGACAAAGGGTTGCACAGTTACAGAGAGAGAGAGAGAGAAAATACAGCTTTCATAGAGATGTGGTGCTTGGCAGGGGTGCTGTTCTGGAGGACATAGAAACTGACCACGGAAAGTAATAAAAATTCTCTGTAAACACCAAAGTGTGGCATGAGTTGGGTCTTGTATCTATTTAATTTTAGTAGAAACAGACATCATTTTACTCACTACATGTAAGAACATTCCATGTATCAAAATAACTCTCTTTCAATACCAAGCATTATATGCTGATGAGAAATCAATATGCCAGTCCTATTTGTTATCATCATGGATACATATTTTAAACCAGAATCAGAAACACATGACTGCAATTGTTACAGGGCAAACCCAATGTGAAATGGGTTGCCTGACTGTGGGTCCTCATCCGCACACTTAGAAGGGACATATAATAAGACCAACTGCAGGTACACACAAAAAGGGGAAATGAAGAAATGAATAACTCAGGGAGAAAGGTAGAGATATAAATTGAATGTTTCCTACCAGTTCCATTGAACTGGAACCCCAATAGCATACTGAAAGCCAGTGAAAAAAAAGCATCCCCAAGACCCACATGTCTGGTTATATACCTAGCTGGTTGCTTAACTCCACCCTCAGTAGCCAGCAATCCCGAGTTTATGGGATTTGTAGTCTTTGGTGTCTTGTATCTCTTCAGTATGGGGTAGGGGTGGGATCCGTAAAACCTATTTGTGGAGTTTGTTCAGGACATCATTTCCCCCTAGCATAATGATTATTTTCAATTTTTAGAATTTCTAAAATATTATTAGAATATTAGGAACAACCAGTATATTAAAATTTTTAGTAACTAAGACAGGAGGTAGCTGGATTTTCTTCTCCTTGAAAGTGAAAAGTGGGTTAATCCAAATAACCAGAGGACCCTAAGCTGCTCTTAACAGAATTTCAGCATCTGTTCTGCAAAAGGTAAGAGTGTTGAATTCCATTTGGGCTGCCAAAATTCTTTTCTTCATAAACCAAGCCCTAGGCAGCAAGGGGTAGTTTTATTTTCCTCTCAGCTGGTGGAATAAAGGGGAGGAAGTAAAATCATTCACATCAGAGTCAACATAGTTTGTGTTCACCAGAACCCAGATATGATATTCCATTTTGTGTTATACCATTTGAGTCACAATTAACATATGGTGGTTCTTGAACCTTCAGAAAACAGTGTGTTATGCAGGCAGCCAATGGTCAGTCAAATCTCTTCTGGAAGCAGGATGGCTTACCCTATGAACAACTCCCCCAAAATTATTCCAAGATTTGTAAGAGCATTAATCCCTCTTATTCATACATCTACTTTCCTCAACTGAATTAAACATTCTTGTTAATATTTCCTAATGAGGTAAAAGAGAAATCACAAATATAAAATGTTGATAAAACCATGTTTAGGAAGGGTATACAAAGAGAAACACTGTTATACACTGTTGATATAATCCTAAATTGATACAACTTTCTAGAGTATAATTCAGCAATATAAATCAAAATTTTAAATGCATGAGATCATTACACTCCAACAGATGTTCTAGAGCTAGCTCAAGAGGGTGCACAGGTGTTAATGGCATAATTGTTTATGAGAGCAAAATCTAGAAAGAACTTCCAGGATATGTTGAATATGGCTCATATGGGATGGAGTAAATAAATATGGTCCATCATACAGTTGAATTCATACAGCCTCTTAAAGAATGAAGTATTTCTACATATACAGGCAACAAAAGACCTGCCAAATATACTAATTTAAAAAAAAAGCCTATTGCAGAAGTCGGTATTACCAAGTTGCACAGATACCAGTTGCACAGATACATAAATATTATTGAAAATTGCTTGTGTATGCATTAGAAATATATATGAACATGCTCAATAAATTATTAATAAGGGTTATTGTGCAGAATGGAGAGAAGGGGTTGTAGAATGGGGGGAAGATTTTACTTTTCTAATTAAAAACTTCTCTACTTCATAATTCAGTGCTCATATATTATCGTTATATAAAAATTTATCAAAGTAAAAAATTAGAAATGCCTAAAAAATAGGGAAATGGTAAAATAAATTATGATCCAAATATAAAATGGAATACTAACCAAGCATTAATAGTTATCTCCTACAAACCTACTTGCCAACAGAAAAATATTTGTAATATATTGCTAAATTTAAAAGACCGTTTACAAAACAAAAAGAGAAGGTGAGCAAGAGAACCACTAGAGTCCCTCAGGGATGCACTCCAGATGGAGTGCTTTTGTTACCAGTGCCAATCCTGGGCCTGGCACACCTGGCATGGAGTATCATTTTTGAGAGTCTTTGATGCACTCATGATGCCTGTGCTGTGCTGTGGTAGACTTCCAACATTCATGGTTGATTCTCACAACAACCTCATTTTTCCGATTGTTCAAGCAAGGAGATTGAAGATTAGAGTGAGTGTTTAGTGACGTTTGGGTCAAAACCCAGATTTGGGGCCTCCCTGCTGATGCAAGTGGTTAAGTCTCAGCACTATGAAGCTATCTGCAACCACTGCATTAAGAGTTTGATCCCTAGCCAGGGAGCTGACCCACATGGCCCACCAGTCCTCTTCTGACTCACCTGCTGCTCCCCTCAGCAGTGTATTTCAGTCAATCTGCCTGTTCTGCCCCCCACTTTGTCCTGGTGAATCCTCTCATCCCCACCTCCCCCGCCTCCGACCTCTGGCCTACACCCTAGCTCTTGTATGCATAAATAACTAAAATAAATCTTTAAAAAAAAAACAGATTTGTTTTCCCAAACCAAAGGGTTTGTGACATAAATTAATCAATTTTTTAAATAACTGAATCAATCACAGGAAGATTGTAGACTACACTAGGATGAATTAATATGGCAGTGAATGTGGAGGAAGACGGCCTTACCCTGTCTTAACAGCTGAGCAGTGAGAGGGAGGAGACTACACCAGGCATGAGTCCTGATTTCTTGGCTTTGGGTGCATAAGAGGAAAGAAACCCTGGAAGGGTCATTAGCATTGCATAGTTCATTGTTTTTCAAACGTTAAACTGTTAAACTGCAATCCATTAGTGGCTCCTGAAGTCAATGTGGTTGGTCACAAATAGGATTTTTTTTTAAATAATAAACTAGATGGAATATAGAAAATATATGTTGGGAAGTTCCATATATTTTTGTGTAACCTATTTCATTTATGTTTTTGTATATATTAGAAGTGTATTCATTGGCAAAGAATTGGTAGAGTTGGTTGTCGGAAAAAAAATTAAGACCACTCATTGTATTTCAATTCCTTTGTCAGGCAATGATCCTAAGATCTACAGAGATATTATAACTGGGTGGTTCCCAGGGTGAGGGGCTGTTCCAGTTCCCTGTCCCCACCCAAGGGAGGGTGAAGCTGAGTAGAGAGGAGGACAAGCTGGAGAGAAGGCAGAGATAGGAAGAAAGAAAGGAACAAACTTCCAGAGACTGGGGGACATGGAAGGAGACACTTGAAACAGAGGTGGGTGAGAGATCCATGGGAAGGTTACCAATGGCAGCTTTTATTTTGATTTTGATTTTGTTCTTTCCTCCCAAACTTGCCTGACTGTTTCTGACACTTTTCTGTGGGCCTCCGCCCGAAGATGCTTTAGACTTGTGGCAGGCTTTCGGGCCTTGCTCTGGACCAACCCTGTTTGGCTGGACTTTTACCCACGAGAGGATGGATAACTTCAGGTGCTTGATTTGAAAACTATATTCTTTGTCTTTTCTTTGTTGCACATTAATTGTATTCAATTTCCTTTCTATTAAAGATCGTATGCACTAGAGTATGTTTTGTCTTTACGAAGAATGGCAGAACCTAGTTAGAACAGGCAGGTTTGGGGGTTCTAGAGTGCCCCTCTCCCTGCCCTGTAACAATTAGATGATTCCTCGAAACCATAATCTTTGCCTGCTGAATCTGACTTTATCTTGTGTTAACATTAACACTTAACATTCATTGTCTGTATTCCCTTCAAACAAATGGGGATGTTACCAAGTTCACCTTTTTGATACGATTATCAGGGAAGATAATATGTGCATAAATACGGAAGCCATACTCCTTCAGAATGACTCTATTATTAATACAGGATGAACTGGTAGGCTCTGGAAGAACTCAAAGTCACTGCGTCAGTGTCCTGACATAGAAAACAGGCTTCCTGATGTGAAAAGTAAGAATCTCATGTCCATATACACTGATGCCCTAACAAGAATATTTCCAAGTCACAAATGACCAGCAAGCCAAGAGAGAAGCAATTGTGCTGTCACCCACAGTGCAGTATGATGAGTAGCTGGGGCATGTCCAGCATCACTGTTCCTCAAACATCTAAAAGAAATTCCCTTTCAACACCAATTCTTGATCTTACTGTTCATTTTTCATCTCAACAAGTGTATTAAATCCACAAGAAAGAGGTAACTGTAATCAAGTTAATGTTTTTCCAATGCATTACTCAGTTTGTGCTAAGTGAAAAAAAAAAGTGCTAAGAGCATTGCTGTTTTTTTTATAGTCCTATCAATGCACCATTTCATTACAGAATTACAAAAGGTTTTCTCTCCTCAGGAGCATGAGGCATGACCTTTTCCACTCCAGCTTACAACGGAAACAAGTCATCCTTCCCTACCCCTTAACTGTGATCAGTTGTACTGTAAGTCCTTTAGATTTGAGCTGATGGGCTCAGTTACCCTTCCTTCCTTCCTTCCTTCCTTCCTTCCTTCCTTCCTTCCTTCCTCCTTCCTTCCTTCCTCCTTCCTTCCTTCCTTCCTTCCTTCCTTCCTTCCTTCCTTCCTTCCTTCCTTCCTTCCTTCCTTCCTTCAGCTTTATTTCTATTTTCATTTTATATTTTTAATTAAAAAATACTTAATGAAGTAATACTGGTTTATAACATATAAGTTCCAAGTGTACAGCATTTCTTCCTGTAGATCTGACAATATGCCTTCACCCAAAATCAGAACAAGACTGAAAAGCTAACTAGATGTTGGCAGGTTTGGGACTTTATTACCACCATTGGCCCAGATGTGTATAGTCTGGGCATTGGCAGAACTAAACCAACAAGCCAAGAGAGACATAGAAAAATAATAATGCTAAAAATGGGGAATCATTTGCAATATACAACCCTTTTCACATAAACTACTCACTTAGCTGGCTTGGACGTGTTTCTCCTTTTATATCTTGTACTGGTCCTACAATTATTGGCCTGAGCTAGAATGATTATTATTATTATTATTATTATTTAAACTTTTATTTATTTATTTATCTATCTATCTATTTATTTATTTATACATGCCCTGGGTACAGTCAGAAGTGCAGGAGGGTGAGAGAATTCACCAGAACCAGAGCGGAGTGCAGAACAGGCAGAAGTGTTACAGGACAGGGAGAGGGGCAGTTACAGAAGTACCGAAGAACAGGGGAGCAGAGGGCAGCAGGAGAGGTCTGCGCACCATGTGGGACCCTTGCCCAGCGGCTGGGATCGAATAGGCTCTGCAGAGGCCGCGGGCAGCTTCGCAACCCAAAGCTCAACCACTGCGCACTGGGGAGGCCCTAGAGTGATTATTTTTAATGCCATTTTTAATCTTTGCTTAGCTGTGTGCCCAAAGAACAACCAGAAAGCCTTGATCTACTCATTTTAATAAAAATTTTGCCCTGTTCTACAGGGTAGGTTTGCACAGATTATGTGGTAACTTTGGATCTCTTGAGGCCCTATGCTTGTACCTGGTTTTTCAGTCATTTGTGATCTTTCCATGGGACTCAAGTTTTTTGCTCTTGTTAGGGGGAAAAGGATGTCCTAAAGCTAATTCCATACAGGCTTTGTGGACTCCACCCCCACCCCAGGCCAAAGCCAAAGACACTGGGAACTCCAAATCCCATCACCACCAAAGGGAAGGTGGCTGGGATCTGAGGGTGGGTTAAGCAGCCAGGTTGATATAAAAGGCAGACAGGTGGGCTTTGGGGGATCCCCATTTTGGCTCTCCGCCAGCTCACAGCGTCTGGCCAGCTCTGAGAGTGACTTTGGGTTTCCAGGTCGTCGGATAGGGTAGGACACATTAAAGACTTTATTTCCCTATTTTCTCCCTGAGTTGTACATTTTCCTTATTTCCTTTTCCCTTGTAAATAAACCTTTTATTAACCTTTTGTGTATGCCTGTAGTGGAGTATTCTTAAGTCCCTTTTAAGTGCGCGGGTGAGGACCCACAGCCAGGAACCCGTTCAATATCGGGGCTGCTCTATAACACTCTCTGTTTCTATGAAAGGCATTTTGGACCTCTGGAGAATAGATTTTCCACTGGACAAATACCTTGGCGACCATGACAATTCTTGCATGACATTAGACATACCTCCAGTTTCAATGCATCTACATTATGTCACTTCTTTTTTTTAAATATATATTTTTAAAGATTTTTTATTTTATTTAAACAAGAGCTGGGGTACAGGCCAGAGGAGCGGGAGGGTGAGAGGATTCACCAGAGACAGCGGGGAGCAGAACAGGCAGACAGATGGAAAGCACTGCTGAGGGGAGCAGTGGGTGAGACAGGAGAGGTCTGCCAAGCCATGTGGGTATCCCCCTGGGCAGCGGGAATCAAACCCACGCTGCAGAGGCTGCAGACAGCTTCACAGTGCTGTGCTCAACCTGCTGATCCACCCGGAAGGTCCTAGGTCACTCCTTTTGCAATAAGATAAAGGTTGGGAATGATTTATCAACACAGAATAGCCAAGTCAGATCCCCTTCTGTTCTCATCCATTTCTCAACTCTGAAATAAGTCTGTTAATGAATTTAAAACTTATATCAGATGACATATCATTACTATAGGTTTATCCAATTCAAATCAGCAGAAATTTAAAAAGCAGCTACTGTATGCCAGCTGCAAGAGGTTCAAAGGTTATGCTCCTGTCCTCAAGGAGCCAGCTAGGAGAGATCAACACTTACACAAAGCTAATGACTGTTGTGCGCTCACCGCATGCTGGGTTCAGTGCTGAGAGCTTTCTATTGTCTTTTGACTCTGAAAACAATGTGAAGAACTTTGCCTGGGGTCACTTAGCACTTTGGTGACTGAACTATGACTCAAGTCCAAGCCTGTTAATCCAAAGCTGATGCTCCTTTCATTTCACAATTCTCTTTTTCACTGCAATGTATACTCTATTTTCTGGATTTGTAACAATGATAATAAGATGTACCACAGGTTTAATAGAATGTTAAAGCAACCACAAATAGCACACAGTCACTCCCTGCATTTTATTCTGTTTGCAGCGGGGTTTGAATCTAAGCCTTCTTTCTGTTTAATGGGTCTTCTGAATCATTCTTGTGAACCAGTAGTTCATAAGCTTTTGAGAAGAGTAAGTCAGAAAGAAGAAAGAGAAACCTAGTGTTTTTAAACTCAAGGGAACATTAAGACCTCACTTCCTTCTTTCCTTGACATTCCCACACATTCTGCCAACCTAAGTTGGAGAGCAAAAAGCAGAGAGACAAAATCTTTTTTTTTTTTTTTTTTTTTTTTCAGTATTTTTCTTCCTCTAGGGAAATATGCAGCTCACAACTCCAGGAGCTGAGCAGACAAG
This sequence comes from Talpa occidentalis, assembly GCF_014898055.3. Lineage (NCBI taxonomy): Eukaryota > Metazoa > Chordata > Mammalia > Eulipotyphla > Talpidae > Talpa > Talpa occidentalis. Next base: position 84,438,303 of record NW_023603184.1, on the reverse strand, counting down.
CTGAGACAGACATTCCCTGATCCAGAGTTCCTTTATCACAGAGCAGCGACAGCATTGCACCTGAATGCCTGGATACTGGAATGCCAGACAAAGAAGGCTTCTGACATCCCCCCGGAGGCTAGGGTGGGTCCCCTGGGCTATAGACAGGTTCTCCCTCCTCAGACCTGGGGAAACTTCAGCGACAGGCCTAGACTTAACAAGTCTCTGCTGGGCTTCCATCTGGCAGGCTCTCCAGGCATAGGGAAATATCAATAATGGAGTATGCTTTCAAATTTGCAACTCCGAAGGCAGTCCCAGTCCATGTGGCTCTCTCGAATATTGGGAGAAGCAGGTTTTCATTTATGCTTTCTGCTCCGATTTTTTCATTTTTTTTGTTGGTATTTCTTTTAGATATTTTAACATTGAACAAGTTTCTTTTTCCATCCACAGTTCCTTATACACTTTTAACACCGTCTCCATCCTCCCTACCCCTTAACCTCATAAACCTCACTTTGTTAATTAGCACTCACTAGTTTTTCAAAGTATTTTTGCATTGTTGGACCTTCCACTATGTAAATGTCCAAAAGAACAGGGCTCCTGGGTGGCAAGCAATAGAAATTGCCTCAGCTAACTTAAGGACTTCATTAGAATAAAAGAAGATTGGTTAGAAGGATATAGGGGAGCTCACAGATTGGAAGGGAGGAAAGTCAGGGATGGTTCCTGCTGTAAGGATTCATTCCTACTACTTTGGATATTTGGATTTTTATTGCCATGGTTACAATTGGAAGGCAGCCAATTCCTCCATGGAATGGAGGCCTTGTCCAATGCTCAGCTTAGCATCAGAATATGGATTATAAATGATTGTCTCAACATGAATTTCTTGACTTTGATAACTGAACTAGGTTATGGAAGAGAATATCTTTTTCTTCAGAAAATATTGAAGTATTACAGGGTAAAGAAGCATAGTGTATGCAACCTTTCTTAAGGTGGTTTTTTTTTTTTAAAGATTTTATTATTTATTTATTTATTTATTTATTTATTTATTTATTTATTTATTTATTTATTTATACAAGGACTGGGTACAGTCAGAAGTGCGGGAGGGTAAGAGAATTCACCAGAGCCAGAGTGGGGAGCAGAGCAGGCAGAAGGACTGAAGCACACTGCTGAGGGGAGCAGCGGGCGGCAGGAGAGGTCTGCGCGCCATGTGGGACCCTCCTCTGCTGGCCTGGCCGGGGAGCAGCTGGGGATCAAACCGGCGCTGCAGAGGTGCGGGCAGCTTCGCAACCCAGTGCTCAACCGCTGCGCCACTGGGGAGGCCCTCTTAAGGTGGTTTTAAGAGAAAATTAGTTCTTATATATAAGAAAGAGAATGAAAAATTGTGACAAAATTTAAAGATTAATGAATTATCTTCAAACTTAATGTAAGTTTGGAATTATTTTGAAATAAGCACCTATAAAAAAACAATTAAAAATGTTTTCCATAGATGGAACTAGAAGGTTAATACTATAAAAAAATAAATCAGAAGGAGAAAGACAAATACTGGATTGTTTCACTTATATGTGGAATATAAAGAAACAATACAAAAGGTCTGCCAAAAACAAACCCTTAAACATCTGACTGCAAAACAGAGGCAACCAAAGGGGATGGGTGTTGGGGGAACAACTGAGGAGGAAGTGGACCCAATGGAATATGGTAGAGGATTATTGGGGCTTTGGTGGTGGACATGATATGAAAACATACGTTAGTGGAGGTTTGAACTTCTAACTCCTAAAACAGAGTGCTATAAACTAACATTAACTTAATTTTTAAAAAGCATAAGAAATCATGTTATTCACATTTTCTAATCTAAGATTTGCACAATACAAATTTCTAGGGGGTACCCGAAAATCAGTAGATTTTAAGGCGACTGCTGTAGGCAGCCAAGGTTAAGAACGAGGGTCTGGGACTGTGAGACCTGTTCCTGCTTACCAACAACAATGAAAATGAAACACCAATTTATAACAACCACTACTTTAGCTGTTTATCATATTTATGAACATAAAGTAATGGATTTCATTATAAAGTGATATAACCACATTACATAAAAATTGATTTAAAATGTTAAATGTCTTAAAAAACATTTAAGAAAAATGTTTACCATAACAAGCAAAGAAAATATTTTGGTTTATTTCCTCTAAGTATTTTTTAATGTATATATTCACTTCCTAGATAGTACGGCACACTGAACATACAACTTCTAGGCTGCTATTTTCATTTGACATTGAAAATGTCTTTAGAGCAATCATTTTTGACGAGACTATATATACCCAGTGGATGTGCTGTTATTAACCATTTCCCTACTTTTGCACATTTAGGTTGTCCTGAATTTTTATTTATTTATTTTTTTAATTACAAAGTACTGTGCTGAATTACAAGGAAAGTGCTGAAAGGAACAAATTTCCTCATAACAGTGTTCCCATATTACAGGCCATTTACAGAAATAGGGTTATTGGGTCAGGATATGTCCATGCTCTCAACATATAATGCCAAATTGTTTTGCAAAGAGCTTTAACAATTTATGCTGTAACCATCAAGAGATGCTAGTTTTGCAGCATTTGACATTATAAAATTTTTGTTGCAAATCTAATAAGTGAAAATGTGTCAGAAGTAGAACAGTAACAGCAGAAGGAAAACTTTGATTTTTAACCCATATTCTGCCACTAACTAGCTGTGATGCTTTGAGTTTATCCCTTAATCTTTTTTCATTATTTCATGTATTTATTCAACAAATGCTTATTGGGCACCCACTGTGTTCTAGATCTTGTGTAAGGTGCTGGGAATATGGAATATTGTAGGTTGGGGTCCCTGGAAAGTAGACTCTGACTTGGAAATTAATAAGCGAGAGATTGACAGGGATTCCTTTGGGGATCAGCACCCATGGAAGGGAGATGATGAAAGCAGAATTTGGCAGATGGTGAAATTCAACTGCAGCAAAATCTTAATGAAAACAGTCAGTGCATGCACAGCTGTAAGGATGGGATCTAATCTTCAAAGGAATCCCAAGTTGGGGTGAGATGGCTGGAACTCTATCTCCCTACTTTGTTAAGTGATTGGATGCAGGCTGGTCTGGGGAGGGGCATGACCCTGGGTGAGGAAATTACCTTGGTGAGACAACTCTCTTCAACCCCTTCATTTCATGAGAAGGGTGTCTAGCTGAAGGCTGTGGGTGGTTATGCATCCAGCAGTTGAGCATATAAGTCGTTCATTCCTGAAAGGAGATCTGGGGCCTCCCCGCTGGTGCAGCGGGTTGAGCGCAGCGCTGTGAAGCTGTCCGCAGCCTCTGCAGCTCCGGTTCGATTCCCAGCTGGCCAGGGAGATATCCACATGACGGGCCAGACCGCTCCTGTCTCACCCGCTGCTCCTCTCAGCAGTGTATTTCGGTCCTTCTGCCTGTTCTGCTCCCTGCTCTGTTTCTGGTGAATTCTCTCACTTTCCTGCGCCTCTGGCCTGTACCCCAGTGCTTGTAAAAATAAATAAATCTTAAAAAAAAAAAAAGAAAAAAAAGAAAGGAGATCTGGGTGGTGCATGATGGCACGACTGCAACGAATGAGTAAAGCAGATAATTGAGCTTGTGCCCATGGAGCTTACAGCAAGAGAGTCTTAGGGGGAGATAAACATTTGGCAGCCATTGACAAGTGACTAAAAGGTTTAAATAATGGTCAAGTGGGAATCACCTAGGTGAGAACACAGAACGAGGACACTTGTCACCAAATATTGACATTTAAATTTGTGGAGAGGAGGATAATGCTTAAAAGAATCTTAGAAAAATAGAGGCAGTAGAAAAGATTCCGGGAGAGGGTGGTGCAGGAAAGGTACCAGGAGTGATTCAACAAGGACCGCATAGTGGAAGTGTTGAATGATGCCGAGTCTTTAGGTGTGACGAGTACAAAGAAGTTATACAGGGCTGAGGAGCCTAACTTTCATTAGTTAATTCAGTGAATTCACAGTGGGCTCAGAAGACCAAAGACAATGAGCATCGACCTCATTTAAGAAGTTTGGCTGTGGAGTATAGTAAGAAATAGGAGGTCACTGGCGGGGGATATAGGGTTTCATCTTGCTTTTAATATGTTCTAATGGGGATGGAAATGTTACAGTAGTCTGGACCAAGCTAGCATGTGGGGTAGGGAGTGGTGGGCAATCTATTCAGTGAGGTCCTTGAGGAGGGTAGAAGTGAGAGGGCCCAATGTATAGGAGGAAGGATTAATCTTACCCGCCTCATTTGGGCCACAGAGAGCATCAGTGTGGACAGAAGGAGGCACACATTTTGGCAGCAATAAGTCAGTGCATCCTCTGTTGCTTATTTCTATCTTCCATGTAAAGTAGGAGGAGTGCCATTTGTGGAGAATGAACAGAAAGTTGGAGGTTTGAAGACAATTGAACCAAGGGGTTGGACTAAAACTTTTGTAAAGTCGTTCATCCCTGAGTGCCTATAAATTGCAGCTCAAGACATTGATAATGCAGTGTTAGTGGAAGTTGAGGACTTAGATGGACCCTACATGCAGGTCCTGGCAAGACAAGGACGTCTTGGTCAAGATCTTTGCACTAGAGAAAAGTAAATATGTCTAATCCCACAGACCACTTCTTAGATTTGTTGCTCGATAATCCAATTTAAATGAATTTCTTCTGTGTAGATGGGGCTCAATGGAATATGGCTGACAATGGAAACCATAGTGGTGGGTGTGGTGTGAAGAGTTATCATGCCTCTAAATCATATGCAGTGTTGTTAACCAATGTTACCTCACTGGTAACGTGCATAAAGACACCCCCAGCAAAATGCAATATCCCAAGATATGAAAAATTAGCTAAGAGGCCCTCACTCTACCTTTTTTCTAAAATGAAGGTGACAGTGGGCCAGCTCATCTGATTAGGTACTCTAATCTGTTCTCAACATGTTCAGTCCAACCCTGGTCTAAACACAATAGCTGTGTTTTTCTCGCTGACTTAATACTCCAATAGACCTTTCAGCACATTGGATGATTTGACTGTAGAGAGAAAAAGGTCCTGCCTGTCATGCATCTCACATGGCCCTTGGGTTTTGTCAGCTCACACAGGGTGTGTCTCTGCACACCCTTGGTATTTAAGTCAGTGGCAAAACATATACAGGATCATTAATTCATTAAAAATTATAGTAAAGTCAGGGATGGGCCCACCCCTTTAAGGTTTGTCATCAGAGTGACTGTGGAACAGAGTCTTGGAGCAGGAATAAAAAGTAGGGATAATCCTGGTTCTTCATGTGCAGGGGCTATGCCCGCAGAGTGAGTCTGAGTGAGCCCAAATGTGCTCCCTCAGACCACTGAGGTCAACTCAGCTCCTTCCACCCAAGACATCTCAATGCGAAGCACCTTATCAGGTTCCTTTTCCTCATACAACTCATCTTCACACGCCACTTTGTGATGCAGGCTTCTAATTGCTCACTCAGTCCTATTTTATTGCTGGGAGAGGCTGGGGTGGAAGCAAAACCAGGTCAGCGTGCAGCTGTGAAACTGAACCCGACGCCATCACAGCATGACGTGGTGTAATCCCCGCCCAGGGAAACCAGGGAGAAAGCACATGGGTGGGGAGGACGCCCACACCCTCATAGTCACGCCCCTCCGTAGAGAGATAGGGTAGACAGTAAGTCTGTTTTTTGTTTTTTGTCTTTTTTTTAAAGATAATTTTTTTTAAGAGTTATTTATTTATTTATACAAGCACTGGGTACAGTCAGAAGCGCGGGAGGGTGGGAGAATTCACCAGAGCCAGAGCAGAGAGCAGAGCAGGCAGAAGGACTGAAGTACACTGCTGAGGGGAGCAGCGGGCGGCAGGAGAGGTCTGCGCACCATGTGGGACCCTCACCCGGTGGCCGGGGATCGAACCAGCACTGCAGAGGCTGCAGGCAGCTTCGCAACCCAGCGCTCAACCGCTACGCCACCCGGGAAGCCCTGTTTTTTGTTTTTTTAAAGATTTATTTATGCATACAAGAACTGGGGTACAGTCCAGAGGTGTGTGTGGGGGGGATGAGAGGATTTACCAGAGACAGAGTGGGGAACAGAACAGGCAGATTGACTGAATTACACTGATGAGGGGAGCAGCCGGCGAGACAGGAGAGGTCTGCTGCGTCATGTGGTTATCTCCCTGGCTGGCCAGGATCGAACTGAAGCTGCAGAGGCTGCGATTGCTTCATAGTGTGGTGCTTAACCCCACCAGGGAGGCCCAGTAAGTCTGTTTTGAGTTATCAAAGATGAATGGATTTAGTGAGGGTCTGACTTATTTTTAGCCCTTCTTTTGACATCATGTCTAAAGTCTGGTGATACTTTATTCATTTTGCCTAGAGTTAACAGAGTGACTTTTCATACACATTTTCCCCAGTAGACACCACCATCCCTGCCATCTTCCATGGCAATGGAGGCCTGAACTTGAGGCCCAAGCATGGTTTTTGGAGGTCAGTTTCTCACACTGGGTATGCCAAGGAATCAGTTTCTAAATAACTGACAATCTTTAGACAAATCATTCTGCTTTTTAGGCCAAGATTCTTTTTTTTTTTTTTTAAAGATTTATTTATTTATGCATAGAAGAACCAGGGTACAGGAAGAGATGCGGGGGGCGGGGGTGGGAGAGAGGATTCACCAGAGACAGAGTGGGGAGCACAACAGGCAGACTGATTGAAATACACTGCTGAGGGGAGCAGTGGGTGGGCGAGGCAGGAGAGGTCTGCTTCGCCATGTGGGTTTCTCCCTGGCCGCCTGGGTATCGAACTCGCGCTGCAGAGGCTGCGGATTGCTTCATAGTGTGGTGTTTAACTCCTTGTGCCACCAGGAAGGCCCTCGGCCAAGATTCTTAAATAGTTATTTCCACTGAATACTTTTCTTCTCAGCTGAGAATGAACATCTATATTGCCATCAGACTAGCCTGCTCTGTCTAAAGGTTGCCCTGTCTAGATTATTCTCTGCCCTTCACTACCCTGGTGGTTCCCTCAGTACTGCCAATCCTGCATTGAGGGTACAGGGAAAGGAAACTGCTAGATTGTTTCTCAGTACCCATATCTTAATCACTTTGAATGTGAAAGAAGGGACATTTTGACGAGTTTTACCGTTAGCACAGCAATGTGGCTTTCTTAGAGATTGGGTTCTTTGGGACTCTTTGTCCTGCATAAAAGGAGGTAGATGAGGTTTTTCCAACTTTGTGGCCTGAGAAATGACTTCAGCCTCTGCATTTTAGGTTTCTAGGCAGTTTAAAATATCACTGCACAAAGGTCACCCCCAACCCACCTAATTCCTGCAAATGCACGTGGAGTTATAATTTTCAAGAGTATCAAGACAATAGTAACTTGCTAATGGGAAAAGCCATAATTTTAAAATTAGCTAAAGAGATTAACTGTTGAAATGAAGGCTTCGTTTGAAAGAGATTTTGGAAATCTACGTTGGTTTTATAACACCAAATTATGTCGGAAATTTTTATATTAAATCAAAAAATCACACATCTGTTTTCTAGTAGATTCCAATGGAGAGTTCTCCAGGCTAAAATCACGATGCTTTCTGTTCATGCCTTAGTCCTGACCCCAGTGAGCTATGCAAGCTTAGACTAAAAATGGCTGAATCACTAGGGTCAGGTTCTCCCAGTTACAGTGTGGATTAACAACAGAGGCTCAGAGTGTTTTTATCCCTGGTAGGTGAGTTATTTATTTATTAAAAACTATTAAATTTTAAAAATTTAATTATTACATTTATTAAATTTAACAAAATTAATAATTTAATATTAAAATTATTAAATTTAATAATTAAAATTTATTTAAAACATTATTAAAAACACTTTTGAGAACTCTAAGTATTTCAGACAGAAGTTAACATAATACAACTGAAGTACAATATCTTGCTTTACATATCTGGTATGCCCTACACGTTATTTGTAAATGAAATCTTAAGTGTGTTAGGAAGAGATAAAATTATTTTTTAAAGCTCCCAATTGGGCTACCAAGTAAATCTATATTTCAAAATCAGATTTTCTAAAAGATGTCTACCTGCAGTGCTGTATTTATTAAACACACAGTTACTCACAGAGATTAGTGGTATGAGCTATCTTCATGTAGTTAGCACACTTTAAGGAGCAACGACCTTGTCACTGATCCAGAACCTAGTAGAACCTTGAACTTTGGAGGAAACCTGTGTTTCCTAGAAATTACAATATATATGATGTTTAATAATTACGAATCACAAACAAGTTGAAGTTTCCCAAATCACTTTCAAAAGGTATCATTTTACTAGGAAAAAAATACAATAAATGCATTGCATAAAGGAAAGTGACATTTATGCTATTTAAATGTTTGTTTCCCACTGCAAAAGAAAGCATCAAGGGAAAAATGTTTGTATTGTAACATCACTAACATAATTCACCCCAAGAATAAAATAAGACATAAGACCGCATGCGATCGCACACGTGCGCTCTCTCTCTCTCTCTCCTTATATCTCATGATTTAAGAAGAAAATCTCCTAGGGAAACTACAGACCTGAAAGTCTGATGGTCTTTCTTTCTTTAATTTTCTGCAGCGCTTACTGTCTCTATGAATCATTTGGCATGGGTGTGTTATCTTGTATCTTTTCATGTAAGTATTTTTGAAAGTTATATTTTTAAATTTATTTTTATTGAGGTTGCATTGGTTTACAACACTGTACATGATTCAGAGGTACAGGTACAACTAGAAAGTGAGCTCTTGGAAGTATGTTCCCAGGGATGCTAAACCCAATGCCTTGTACGTAACCTGGCACCTTAACATTGGTGACAAGAGCATTTGCAAGGAGGAGCCTGGTGAGATACACTTAAAACCTTTATTCATTGATTTACAAAATGTACAATATTTACAAAATTTAAGCATCAATCCCATATTAACATGAATGTGGTCTAAAAATAAATAAGTGGTACACAGATTAATATACATATCATGGCTCTTTGCACTTCTAGCCATCAGCAATGGTGGGATTTAATGGAAGGTTTAATGTGGTAGAAGAGTCAGATGGCTGACCTGTCCTGGGTCTTCCTTGGCTCCCTGCTGCTAGGGATGGTGAGCAAACCACTTTCTTTCAAGAGTACGAAACACCAGCCATTTGGACAGGCATATGGGTTGTACATAGCCACATTTGTATGGAGCTTGCAGACATCCCCCCACCCCAACCCCTGGGCAGCAGATGAGTCCACACCATTGTGGATCTGATCACTGCACACCAGCCAGTGAGTCTTTGGTGTGGTTGCTTTCTCACTAAGAACCAACATTTGGACTTTGTCTCCTATTCAGATCACATGCAGTACTTGGAAGGTGTCAGTGGATTGTGATCATGCATAAAAATGATATTTTAGGTATGTACAACATCAAATTTTCATTGTCTTATAGCATCTTTATATGTAAGATCAACCTGTCTTCTCTTTTAGAAATAGGAATGAATGAGAAAGCCATAGAGAAAGCCCACCCACCCCCTCAAAGGAAAACCACCTTGGATACATGCAAATGGCATCCTGCAGAGACAGGACTAGATAAACTCCATATGATAAAGATGGATAAATTCCCATGAAGTCAGGCCTGGAAGTTTTCCTAGGGATGGTAATTCTACCTTCCTTTCCTCTCAATCCCATTTCATCCTATAGAAACTAAATCAGAGTGAAAAGCCTTCACACTATTGAGCTTCTTACACAGTACCTTCATATGTAAAGTGTAAATACTAGTAATATTCCTTACAGGGTTCTTGCAGGGGTTTTATGACCTAACTTGTAAAGTGCTTAGCATAGTTCCTGGCTCTGTGCCAGGAACTTAATAAATGTCTTGCTTTCTCTCCCTCTATTCTCCTACCCTAAACATATTGATAAACCTATTGAACTCTGAATTAAGGCCATCTGATACAATTTAGATCACTTTGTATCAGAGTTACTCCTGGTACCTGAGGGTATCTCATTTTATGAGCCAGAGACGTTTTCCTGTACAAGGCAGATGGACTCTGGCAACACTACTCTTTATCAGTAATGGCCCCACCAAATTTCTTGCAAACACATCCCACAACCCTACAGAGAAACTCATACCAGTGATGGTTGCCACCCAAATACTACTGGGACATCACCACTGAGGAAACCATGAGCAAAAGTCTTGAGGTCAATGCATTATTTTTGCTCACAACATAAGTTAACTTTTTTTTCAATTCTGGTGCAAGTATTATAGATAACTTTCAACAAACATATATTACAAGCTCTACCACCATTGAAAAATAAGTATTCTAATTTGATTGTTTTGTTCAGAATAGAGTTTTTACAATATATTTTAGCTTCTGGTTATGCCATACAAAAATAAATACAGTATAATGATTTACAAAGAAGAAGAAAAAATTGTAACATGAGTGCCAGAAATATAGGAAGGAGGGTGAAAATTTGACCATTTACTTCAAAAACTATTACGTAAAAGAAATAAAAAATTCCCACTAGGTTTCCTTACTGATCTCACCATTTCCTTACTGTCCACCTATTTCTCATCCTAGGATATTATGTCTTTTCTTCTCTATTAATCTTGACACAACTGAATGCAGAACCTTCTCCCTGAAGTCACTGGGGATTGAAGTAGAAGAATGGGAAAGGCTCTTTGTTAGTAGAAATGGAGATGGAGGAAGATCTAGGCGAGCCACTTATAGGACCCTCAGAATGAAGCAGGGTCAACGCCACACACTGCCCTCCTTTCCTTACGAAATCCTCTCTCTTTCAAGATTAACTCTACAGGAACAGAATCCCATGACTGAAAAAAAAAAAAATAATCCCTCCCTGTTTTGGGACTCCTTGGACACTCACAGTCCAGGGAGAATCCAGGATTTCATGGAGTACAACTAGGTGTGAAATCAAGGCCAATCTTCCCAATGATATGAAAGGATAAACGGTCACTTTATGGATACCAGTTTGATTACATTGGGAAAATCCCTCTTCAATTACCCTTCCTATAGAACAAACTTTTATGATTGCCTTTTTCAAAAATCTCCCATACAAAGCAGAGGGATATGATTCCCGACACTGGGAGAAGAATGGTGGAAAACATTAAATTGGACAAGTAGTCAGAATCTCCAAGGAAATTGTCTATCAACTTTGGAGTACATTTCACAATTCTGAATCTATAAATGAATTTGTGATTGTATTTAAACCAGTGGCCCTTTATCTTTATCCTCAAAATCACACATTTATGCTCATCCTTTGACTATGTTGCCTAACATCTCAGAAGTTCCCAGGACTTCCAGTGGCGCATGCACGTCCTCCAAATTAAGAGCCCCAGACTTCAATAAATGCAGAACTATTTCTCAGAGCAAAAACAAAGGTTTGTGGTAGAGAAGTCAGGGTTTGTTTGGGGGACAGGCTGGCTTTGATGAGGCGCTGGACTTGAAATGACTACACTGAAGCAATGCTTGTTCCTTAAGGTAAGTGGTAATGCTTGGCTGTGAAGACATCATGAGTGTTGTAGTTTCACGCATAACTACCGTCAGGTCAATGACTCATGCGTGATGATGCATCATCGGGATGCCCATGATCACACCTGTGCAGGGAGCCTCTGCACTGCTATAATGTGAGTCCCAACCACACCCACAAGCAGGACATGATCACTGACATGCTGTGTGGGTGCCCATTTGTCTGATTTATGGGTGATGTTGTGGCAAATGTAGCTTCAGTTTCATTTCGGGGGAGTGGCAAGTTACAGATATTTCCTTCACAACAGGAAGTGCAGACCTAAAAAAAAGGAAGAGAAAAAGAAGGGTGATGAGAAACAAGCAGGCCTTGAAAAGAGGCAGGGTGTTTTGAAGAAATTGTCTCTGTTGTGCAAAACTATAATTGAAATGATCCATTCTACAAAGGAGACACCAACCCTGCATTTATAAGGTGTGGGATGAAATTTCTTCTGGGAGCAATGTGTTCAGAATGAATACTGCCCACCCCCCCCCACCACCCTGCATACCCCCAACTTCAGCCCACACTAAACTTCAAGGGAAATGGGTTGCTTCTGATATCCTCCCATTTGGTTATTATACAGTTTACAACCTTCCATTGTCTCAGCTATACCATCTGTGAAGTGGGGGTTATAATATAATTTATACCAGTTTTCTATACCCTGATATAAATTTTTATTCTTTTAGAGAAAATAGGATAGGAAACATCTTTTCAAAATAGATCAAGATAGTCAAAAGACAGACTAAATTGGTGGGGGGGGGGTAAAGATTTGCTCATGAGCACTGGCAGGAATCTGAAGTGGAGGAAGGCTGACTGTGCTGTACCCATCATTTACTTTGTTGCCCAGACCTTGTGGCCTTCATGCTCAGAGTCTCTGCAGCCAGTGGACAAGCATTCTTCCAGCGGAACGCAGCGTTTGGTGACAGAGATGCTATTTCCCGAGACTTCCATTGTGTGCTGAGTATAGCAGTACCTGGTCTCTGTCAACAGAGAAAATATATTTTAATTGCTATAGGAAAAGTTAATCCAATGCCCAAAAGGGAAACAAAAGGAATGTCAACACTAAAAGTTCTGAAAAGATCTAACAGGACTTGGGATGTAAATTGTGTTGAGTTTATGTTCAGTCCCAAAGATCTCCTTGGAGGGATCCTCTTGGACATGGTGGACAGATGGCCTTCTAAAGAAGAGTGTTCTCTCTGCCCAGTGTAATCCCCATAGACTAAGACACAATGGTATCATCCTTTGCCTTTGAATAAACTTTGCCATTGTATTGACCTTTATTTTTAGGTGGGGAGAAGTTTGGAGAGATGATATAGGATGTGAGAGAAGAAAAACTGAAAAAGTTCAAAGAACCAAAGGATAAAAATAGAAGAAATTGGGCAGTTGACAATGATCTTCAAGAATAATCAGCTTAAGTCTGTGTGTGTGTGTGTGTGTGTGTGTGTGTGTGTGTGTGTGTGTGTGGAAAACAGCAGAACAATTAAAAACTGACTGTCTGCATCTGGAAGAAATAACTTTATCCCAGAGAAAGGACTTCTTCAAGACCAGCTTTGAAGGAGAATTTCAGTTGTTACCAGAAGCCCAAAATAGACCTAGAGAGAATAAACAACAAATGAATAGACAAAACCAAACTTTGAAATCTGACTATAGAATAGAGGCTTCCAGAAGGAGAAGAGAAGGGTGGAGTACAAAGGGAGGGAACCCAGTGGTGGAGGCCTACAGGTTACTTGGTGGTGGGTGGGGTGTGGTAAGCTACATCTGAAAGGGTGTGAACTTATACCTCTAATTATACAGTGTTGCAAACCAATGTTACCTCAATTAAAAAAAAAAAAAAAAAAAAAAGGACTTCTTGCCAATGAGCACAGCTAGATCCTAGAATTCATTACAAAAGAACACTAACCCAACAATGAAGGTTTTCCAAAGTTGAGAAGGATCATTTCTCTCTAACATAATTTCAGTGTCTTTCTAGGATAGTAGATGAAGACCATGAAGTGAGTTTTTAGAGGTGCCCTCTAAGTCTTAGGAGTCTAAAAACTGAGATTTATTCCAAAATTCCATGGAGAATTTTTTAATTTATAACTTAAAGGTCTAAAGAAAAATGGCTCTCTAATATAATTCTTCAAGGCCTCCAAGCAGAGTTCAGCTTTCTAAGTCTGGATTTACTTTCAGATTAAAAAATGAATAATTCTTAAGAAATGTCACAGAGCTGTTTTTCATCCATATCTTAGACCCAACTCTGCATGCCTTCTACATTCTGGATAGTTAGTAACTAATATGGAATTATTACCTTCTATGATATTATTTATTAGGCAATACACACCTCCTATCAGACTCTATCATAATTTTGGCAGCTTTTAACCATAGTACTAGTGTCCATAGAGGAATGTGAAAGAAATTTAGGCCCTAAGAATAAGCTAATACTAACCCTTTGACATATTTGGGAGTTGGGAAAATTCAAGGGTTTTAATAATCTCCCTGGACACCCACTCCTGACAGAACCCAATTGGTTTCTGATTGAATCAGCTAAGGGTGGCAACCATTCCAGTGTTGACACTACTGTTGGTTATACCTGGGCTGTCTGCATCAATGCCCTTCTCCAAATGTTGTCCCCCTCACTGTACCCTGACCAAAAATATTGTCATCTGTAATCAGGGCAAAGCAGTCTCTAGCTAGCTAGGAACCCTAGAAAGTTGTTTGAGAAATGGAATCAATAAGGTGACCCATGAGCTCACAAGAAAAATTAAGATTGCACCTAGCAATGATTTTCCTAAAGCCCTAAGATAGTTTAAAATTGGAGTGATTTTTTTTTTTTTCCTGATGAAGAGGAGGTAATAGCTCTATCTTTTTTTTTTTTTAAGCCTGTGACAGGTTTTAATTAGCAGGGGTGAGTAGCCTGAGAGGTTTACTGCATTTCCCAAAAAAAGGCTGCTTTACTTCTTTACTATCATACTCGGACATTTATGGCCATGATAGGTATCCTATTCCTGCCCCCATCCCAACCTCAGATGTTAAAGAAAGCAATAAAAATAGGAATGTCCTTATCTCCTGTCTCCTCTTCATGCAGACAATCAGGAGCAGCTGCCAGATATTTTATTGCTCCAAATGTAAATCTGAGTAGATAAGATCATACGTTTATGGAATAAGTAAATCATTATGTAGCTTCAGTTTTGGAAATTAGATTTGTGCCCCCAAGTTGTGAATAATCTTGTTTTAAAATAACAATTGGTGAACTTGATATAACTACTTTTTGTTTATACTTCTATGTCCATAACAAACTCTCTTATTAATTGGAAGCTTATTTCATTGATGAAGTAGAGACAACAACAGATAAACACTTTTTTTTTCCAGTAAAACAAGCAAAAGCCCATAACTAATAAGCCAATTCTTGTCATTCATGGGAAGGACCATTAGTGGTTAAGACTGGTAAAGAATGTTTTTCTTCACCAAGTCCAATCCATAAAACAAAAATATATTGAGAACACCCCATTACTTCCAAATGCAGAGACCTAAGATCCACAGTATCAATCCTTAAAGTATCCATTCCACTTCTTTTTTTAAAAATTTATTTATTTATGCATACAAGAGCGGGGGTGCAGGGCAGAGGTGTGGGGGTGAGAGGATTCACCAGAGACAGCGTGGGGAACAGAACAGGCAGACTGACTGAAATACACTGCTGAGGGGAGCAGCAGGCGAGTCCTGAGAGGTCTGCTGTGCCATATGGGTTGCTCCCTGGCCGGGGATCGAACTCGTGCTGCAGAGGTTGTGGATAGCTTCATAGGTTGTGTCTTAACCCCTTGCACCACCAGGGAGGCCCTCCATTCCACTTCTTATCTCACAAAACCCCCAGGCAAAGTATGAAATGTTAATACAGGAAAAGTTTCTACGCTTAAATAAGTTTGCAAATATACAGGTGAAATTGGACAGGCATCTTTATTGCACAACTTACGAAAGCCTTGAATTTGTATTGTGATCTCCAAGGGGGCTGGGGGCAATAATTACCCTAGCAGAACTAGGAGGACCACATACAGCTTATCACTGGACTGTAGAATTGATAAAAAGGAGTTGCAGCCACAGAGCACTGCTCCCTATGAATTTTGAATAATCCTTAGGTTAGTAATGAGGTTATAGGAGAATCAAGTCTGCTGATACCTTCACACTAAAAGGATTTCAAAGGCTTTTATCTAAAAGATAAAAGATGGATTTGAATTTCTACCAGGTTAGTTTCAGCCTCTAAAATCTCATATTCTTGCAAGGTATTCCCTGAGGTTGTGAAACAAAAGCCTTTTACCATGAGACTCACTAAAATCAGAACTGAGTGGGAGAGCTTAAACAACTATTGAAAAGAATATAAATTCTTAAAATTCACACCCACCTTTTATAATCTAGTTCTGAAATCTAAAAAAGTTCAAAGCTAAAATGTAAATTTCTATCTACCCACTAATATTTGCTTTTCAAGAACAGAAACAGTATTTAAACAAAACAGATGTAAAATGATTTGAATTAAAACCAACCAACTCGTTAAAGGCTTTCTTGCTGCTCAGTTATGTCTTGTGGCTCTGCTAGTTCTGCTTAGTTCTGGTTTCTTAACAAACATCTATGTTGAAGGGGATACTGGAGAACAATTCACCAGGTACAAGAAAATTACTTCGATCATAACATTACAAATTATATTGGAAAATAAAAGGCTAATGGGATCTGCCAACACATGACATGTTCCCTGCCTTATCCCTACTGTGCTCACTTCGCACCCCGCCATGCTCCGTTCAGGTGCTCTTGTGCTGTGTCTGTTCACCTGAGTGTCCAATTTCATGCCCTTCTCTCAAGTCTGTTTCTGCAGGATTTCTTTGCTGTTCTGGGCTTTCCTATATGTCTTCTCTGTGGCATTCCCTGCCCTGGATTTCAGAGCTTTGTCTTCTAAGACTTTTTCCTGCATTTCTGGTCCCCTCTCTTCTAACATGTTCCCTGGCCCGAATGTGCAGATTTTCTCATGTTCTGTTTTTGAACCTTCTAACTGTGTGATGAGTGTGACTATGATGTCACATCTTCATGTTGATTCTCTCTCCTGAGCCATACAATCAACTTTCTAATCAATCTATAGAGCTCCTGGACATCTCCTGTACCCCCTAACCTATCTCAAACCAATTACATCACTTCCCTTCCCTGTCGATCTGTTTATCTTCCTGTGTTCCTCCCTCAGAATTGGACATCCTGAGCTGTGATACCTCTATGTTACACTAGTAATTTCAGAATCAGCTCAGATTGTCGTCCCAACCTGGATGCTTCAAGGTCTCTGACATGTCTTTATTATCTGTCTAATCTTTTCTAGTCCATTTTCCATTTCCCCAGTGGAGGACCTCATCATTTTCTATCCCCTTTATTTCTGATTCTCTCCTCTGAAATGCAGGTGCGGGACAACCACCAGGCCTATTACTGAAACCAAGATGAGATCATTTTACTCACTGCTGTGAAAGCCTGAGTGATGCTGGGGTCCAGGAACCCTGACTGCGTACTGCCAGGCTGATTTGGCTTATCAGAATGGCCAGTAGCTGCTCGAAGTTCTCTCTGCTCCTGAAGCTGTGTGTCAAGAGAATAAACTGTGCTTCCCTGCTGGCAGCATCAATTACATTTATAACTTAGCACTTAGCATTTGAAACCCATCCCTTAATGTCACTGAAGGTTCTCCTTGATCTGGGTTGCAGACTGCTCACCATACCTTGAGATACCATGCCATAACTTTTGACAGTTCTTCACAACAAAAAAGTTTTCCTATAAAACCTGATATTCTCCAAGGCTCAATCTGTGGTGAATGTGGTGAATTCTGTGAAATCTTCCTTGATTTTTCCTCCCAACCAGGGTCACAGTCCTTCTTAGCTCCCTCATTTATTATATCTGGCTTTCTTTCTCATTCAGATTTTCCCAAACTTGATTCAATTGTTTTTTTTTTACTGCTTAATTTTGCTCTTTATTATTTATATATTTTTATTTTTAGGTAATTATTGATTCACATGTTTTTGCAAGAAAAAATACAGAGGGACTCTGCATATATTTTATCCAGTTTCCTCCAATGATAGCACACTGCAAAACTATAGTATACCCATTGAAGGAGCACCTAGCAGCTATCAACATTTATGTGTGCGATCATAAGTTTTCATTTCTCTGCAATAAGTGCTCAGAAGTAGAATTATTGGGTTGTAGGGTAGTTGCATATTTAGTTGTTTAAGAAATGGCCATACTGTTTTCCAGAGTAGCCGTCCACTTCACACTGCCATGGGCAAAGTATGAGTGATCTAGTTTCTCCCAGTTTTTACCAGCATTTGGTGGTGTGCTATTTTTTATTTTAACCATTCTGATAGATGTAGAGATATCTAGTGTTTTAATTTGCATTTTATAATAATTATATCGAATATCTTTTGGTGTGTTCACTTGCCATCTGTTTATCTTCTTTAGTGAAGCATATGTTCATAATTTTGTCTTTTTCCTAATTCCGTTTGGTTTTGTACTTTTGAGTTTTAAGAATTCTTTTTTTAAAGATTTATTTATTTTATACAAGAACTGGGATACAGGCCAGAGATGCGGGAGGGTGAGAGAAGTCACCAGAGACAGAGCAGGGAGCAGAATATCCAGAAGGACCGAAAACAATGCTGAGGGGAGAAGCAGGCAAGACAGGAGAGGTCTGCCACACCATGTGGGAATCTCCTTGGCTGGCCGGGAATCAAACCCTCACTACAGAGGCTGCAGACAGCTTCATAGCACTGCGCTCAACCCGCTGCGCCACGGGGGAGGCCCAGTTTTAAGAATTCTTTGTATACTTTAAGTACTAATGCTTTGTCAGATATGCAATTTGCAGAAACTTTTTCTTTAGTTTGTCTTCTCTTTTTTTTTAACAGGGTCTTATACAGAAAAGCAATCTTTCCTCCATCGGATTGCATTTATATCTTTGTCAAAAAAGTTTGGCATATTTTTAGGGTCTCTTTACAAGATGTCTATTCCGTTGCAATGACCTGTTTCTATGAGTGTTGATTATTATAGCCATAGGACAAAAGTTAAAATTGATTCCTTCTACTTTATTCTATTTTTATTCTATTTTTTCAAAATTGCTTTAGCTTTGGTTTCTCACCTCTTTATATAAGTTATACAATCATCTTATCTATATTTACAAACAATATTGCTGGGATTTTGACAAGAATTGTGTATATATATATCAATCAGAGAGAACTGATATCTAACTATGTTGAGTCAACTCATGGTCTTACTATTGTATTTAGATTGTATTTGAATTCTTTTATTAGCGCTTGTAGTTTTCAGCATACCAGTCCTATAGATATTTTGTTAGATTTACCTCTATGTATTTGATTTTTTGAGTAATTTTAGATGGTATTATATATTATATTTTTTAATTCAGTTACCATATTTTAATTGATAGTATATAAAAATATTATTGAGGGCCTCCCTGGTGGTGCAAGGGGTTAAGCACAGCACTATGAAGCTATCCGCAGCGTCTGCAGCATGACTTTGATCCCTGGCTGACCAGGGAACTACCCACATGGTGCAGCAGACCTTTCCCGACTCGCCCACTGCTCCCCTTAGCAGTGTATTTCAGTCAGTCTCCCTGTTCTGCTCCCCACTCTGTCTCTGGTGAATCCTCTCACTCCCCACATCACTGGTCTACACCCCAGTTCTTGTATGCATAAATAAATAAATCTTTAAAAAAATAAATAAATTAAAAAATAAAAAATATATAATTGAGTTTTGTGTGTTTATCTTAATAGTTTGTGACCTTTCTTAATTTACTTATTAGGTCTGGGAGCTTTTTTTAATAGATTTTGTTGGGATTTTCTACAGAGTAAATGATATCATCTGTAATAACAGGCAGTTTTATTTCTTCCTGTGTAATCTGGATGCTTTTTACTTCCATTATTTGCCTTATTGCACTGGATAGAACTTGCAACACTACAGTGAATAAGAGAGGCAAAACTTTCATTTTTGGTCCTTGACTTAAATATTAAGTCTGTTAACTATTAAGTATAATGCTAATTACTAGGTTTTTAAATAGATGCTCTTTATCAAGTTAAGGAATTTTCTCTCTTATTTTTCTGAGAGTTTTTAATCATGAATAATGTTAAATATTTCCAATTGCCTTTTTTTCCTGCATCAATTGATACAAACATGATTTTTTGTCTTTAGTCTATTAATATTAAGGATTATATAGCTGGATTTTCATCCCATTAATTTCTAGCTTCTATTGTTTCTATCAGTACAGAAATAGTTGGCAAGACTGTACAAGTACTGTGCACTCTCAGGCACTGCTGAGAAGAGCTAAATTGGTACCGCCACTCTGGAAATCTGTTGGGCAGTGTCTGGAAAGCCAGAGTGTAATGTCCTTCTGGGGTTCTACTGTTTACATGGATGACAGACACACAGCATGTTCACTTGGTGAAAACAACTTATGATCAATTCTGGTATGTGTGTTAAATGTTAATGATAAAACTTGATTTTAAAGTCAAAGTCTCTGACCTCAATTTAGCAATATGTCTAGATCATCTGAACACATCATCACTCACAAGTGTTGGATAAAAGATAACCAATATGTTTTGTAAATGTACAAATGAGCTCTCCAGAGAGTAAAGAAATCCAAAGGGGCCAATCCTGGGGAAGGTACTTATTTTTCTATCCTAGTGGAGAGGGGGGGAGCATTATTAGAAAACTATGAGAAGATGCAAGGCAAGGGATGTTTGTGGGATTTAAAGCTAGAACAGAGACCCACATAGATGTACAGACCTTGAAGGGCCACATCCTACATATAAGATTGATGAGAAGCGACAGAAGCCTTAGGTAAAAGAAAATACAAAAGCTGCCTCTCGACCTGGACCCTGTTTGAAGAGTCAAGAGTAAAGAAGTCTTTTCTGAAAATTTGTAACCACAGGATTGTCTTCAGTAGAGCTTATGGTCACATTTATATTTCCTGCTTATAGCAGATAACAGTAATAGAACGTGCCATCAAGAGCCATGACGAGCTTTTTCTTCACTTTCATGGAAAAACAGTGGGCAGCATAGAAACTGGAACCAAAAGGATATGTGTCTCTTTATCTCAAGATTTCTCTTGGTCTGATTTTCTATCAGCAATAATTTCAAATGAAAGTTTTTGCCTTGGAGGGAGGCACTACCCAATCAAGAAGGAACATAAAATCCTCGTTGGCTTCGGTGGCCTCCACAGATCAAGCCATTTTAGAAATTGTAGTGTTTTGACTTGACATTTAATTCCAGAGTTTCTTACTAAAACATTCATACAGTCCCTCTCTCAGGAGCTTTTAATCTGGCCTCAGAGAAAAGTCAGCGGCATAAGCACTGTGGCTCTGTATACTCCACACTCTTGCTTTCCTTTCCCAGCTCTTCCAACAGGTTCCTCATATAATATCCTTTCCTATTGTGGCTCACAAAGTCAGGAAAATTGCACAGATTTATAATGAGTGGTTGATGATAGTAATGTTATTGTGAAGGAAGTGCTCAGGGACCAAATACTAAATAAATGGAATCTGAGCAAGTAAAGCATAGAGAGTCAGTTTGGAGGTCATCTTAAATCCTCATTTCTAGGGAGGGGGTATAGTATCAAGAATCTGAAAGTGCCAGAGGCAACAGCTATGTATAGAGGAGGAAGTACTTACATAATACACATTTTGAAAGAAAGAGTTACAGGGAAGAGGAATTTGCTAAAGGTGCCTGGCAGATGCCACCATTCTCCATCAGAACAATTTTAGCTAGGAAAAGCCTTACTTGATGTCTAGTTGACCAAATGATGATTCATGAGTCTACTGAATCTGTAAGCAAGCCTCCACCACTAAAATTCAGTAAGTCTCTATGCACACCCGTATGACTGAGTTAGCTTTAGAAGATTGCTGAAACTCAGGCAATCTCCTAAGCAATTTGGGATGTGGTTTATTCCATAGAGAGAAGATTGAATACTTATACAAAATCCTTTTTTCACTGTCAACAAATTCTTTTTTATATCAACATGTCATAAAATAAGCAAAAAACATGAACATCACAGAAACTAGCAGCTACTGAGCTGTTCTTGCTAAGTCCATGGGTAGGCCTATAGCTGCTTCAAACTAAATAATAAGCAAACAAACAAACAAACAAATCTAGGGTTAGTTATCAGTAATTAGGCCCATTTTTTTAAAAAAATAGCAGGTTTTTTTTTTAAGATTTATTTATTTATACAAGAACTGGGGTACAGGCCAGAGGCGCAGGAGGGTGAGAGAATTCACCAGAGACAGAGAGGGGAGCAGAACAGGGAGACTGACTGAAATACACTGCTGAGGGGAGTAGCGGGTGTGACAGGAGAGGTCTGCCACGCTGTGAGGGAATCCCCCTGTCCAGTCGGAAATCAAACCCATGTTGCAGAGGCTCTGGACAGCTTCATAATGCTGAGGTCAACCCGCTGCACCACCGGGGAGGCCCTAATTAGGCACATTTTCTATTTTAATCTAATAATAAAGGCATTACTGTCATTTTAAGAAAAATCTGGAGAAAACCCAGAGGACAGAGTAACCAAGAAAGAGGCTGAGAGTGGCTTCATCTCTTCCCAAGTTACAGGCTTAGTCCCCATTTCTTTCCAATCTTCAAGGCCCAACAAAAATAACTGACTCCTCTCTTCTCCAACACAACCTGTTGCCATACCTAGTTGAGGTTTCTCCCCTCTTCTCTGGCCACAGCTGGGAATCCTTTAAATTCCCCTAGCATTATTGCTGTGTTTCCCTCAGCACTTGGCTTTTTCCTGCTATTTTCCACATTTGATATGTTGAGATCTTATCTCCCTGGCAAACCTGAGTGCTCCTTGAAAGGAAAAACCAGATTCCTAACGTCTATGGCCTGATCCCTCCTCTCCCTTGCTGAGCCGGGAGAGTTAGTTCTGTGTCATGAACCTTAGGACATGCCTTTCCATCTAGCCCTAGAAATCTAAAGACAAAGAATTAAAGTGGGAAGAAATGAAAGGGCAAAGAAGTAGTTGTGTGAAGACCTGTGATACCTTAGGCATCTATACTTTGGAAGGATAGAGTTTGTCCTCAAAAGAGAGCATCCTAATGGAATGCCCTCTTTTTTTTTTTTTTTTAAGATTTATTTATTTATGCAAGAGCTGGGTTACTGACCAGATGCGCAGGAGGGTGAGAGGATTCACCGGAGACAGAGCAGGGAACAGAACAGGCAGACTGATGAAATGCACTGCTGAGGGGAGCAGTGGGCGAGACAGGAGAGGTTTGCCATGCCATGTGGGATGCTTGCCAGCCACCCGGGATTGAACTGGCACTGCAGAGGCTGCAGACAGCTTCACAGCACTGAGCTCAACTGCCTGCGCCACCAGGGAGGCCCATGGAACGTCCTCTTATTTTGAGAGGAATTCAAGTGGACTTCTGTCACTTGTTTTTCCTTAGTGACAGAGACATACCTGTACACCCTCAGACTTGGGCTAGACATCTATGAAACAAGGCCAGGTGCCTGAGACCACCGTTCACAGTCCCTCCCTCTGCATCAGCTCTGCAAGCTCCACACCAACAGCAGAAGGCCATTTGCTGTATAAACCTCCGACTATGGCAAAGTCTCAAACATGAATCTACCAGCTTTTTCCCAGTGGGAACCAGTCCAAAGGTTATTGGCTATATATGCAAATCATCCTGTTCTTGTCCAGAGTTAGTTTACAGTGTTTCTCAAATTTTGCTGCATATTAGAACTACCTGGGGAGCGCTTGGAAAGCCTTATGTTCAGCTGTACCCCATACTGTTTATTTATTTGTTTGTTTGTTTGTTTGTTTAGAGAAAGAAAAAAGTTTATTGAGGAGAAAAGGAACAGAAATAAAGTGGGACTCACAGCCCATGGAACCTTGCCAGGGAGGGTAAAGGAAGCCCACCCCATACTGTTTATTTTATTTATTTATTTATTTTTTTTTATAGAGGCATGTTTTTATTTATTTATTTATTTGTTTGTTTGTTTTGTTTATACATGTACTGGGTACAGTCAGAAGCGCGGGAGGGTGAGAGAATTCACCAGAGCCAGAGTGGGGAGCAGAGCAGGCAGAAGGACCGAAGTACACTGCTGAGGGGAGCAGCGGGCGGCAGGGGGGGTCTGCGCACCATGTGGGACCCTCCTCTGGTGGCCGGGGAGCAGCCGGGGATCGAACTGGCGCCGCAGAGGCCGCGGGCAGCTTCGCAACCGAGCGCTCAACCGCTGCGCCACTGGGGAGGCCCCACCCCATACTGTTTAAATATGAATCTCTGGGAATGGATTCTGACATCACTGTTTTGAAACTCTATCCTGTGATTTCAATGTGCCACACTGACAAGTGGTTTCACCCGATCTATTGCAAATGTTCACTCTGCAGTGATATTGTTAGAGAACACCAGCTCATTCAGAAATGAACTCATGACTGCAGCAATGTGAGAGGCTTACCTGAGATCACCTGAATGACTGAGTATCTCGGTGTGGGGAAGCCATTCTACAGCATCTCCACATTTTTTCTCTTCTCTGTAATTTTTTAGGACCTACTAGCATCTCCACCTTAAAGTTAATAAGTGGGGAGAGGAGCACCACTGACTGTTGATTAGAATCACTGGGAATATTAAAACACATCTATGCAGGGCCCCTAGCTCAGAGAAGCTGCTCAATGGACTGGACTCCTTAATGTGTGATTTCCAAATTACCAGCACCTGCAGCACCTGGGAGTCTCAGGCCCCACCTCACACCAAATGAACCAGAGACTCAGAAAGAGGGGAGGGGAGAAATCTGTGTCTTAATAAGCCTCCCAAGGAATAATGACTACAAAGAAGTTTGGGAACTGGCCTACAGCACAGGCTCCAGTGATTTTGAAGACATCCAAAGACTCATGGGTTATGTAGTACTGGCTTTGGTTGCTGACAACTGTCTCTTAATTGCAGTTCCCTTGACCTCCCAAAGTCCAAGCTTCCATGAGAAAGAGGGCCTTTCATGGTGAGTAGGAGAGCTCTTGCATTATGTCTAAAAATAATAGATTTGGTGTTGGCAAGTTCACTCATTTTAACAACTGGATTAGTAAAGCAGTAAAGCAGTAAAGCCTGTCGAACCACTCAAACATTTGTGAATAAAATGTCCTATCTTCATCATATCCCCATCAAACGAATCGACTTTCTTCCAAATATCAAACAGCTAATTATCAGTGACTTCATAGCCAATTATAACCCTTTTTTAGTCAATAGTATGAAAGTTATATGAATATAAAGCATCTCTTCATTTTGAAATGGGCTTTTGGTTCAAAGTTTTATGCTTTAGCTGGATTTTCAACTCATCCTTCAGAGAGAACTGAATATTTAAAAAGCTCAGTTTTTATTTGTGCAAAGATGACATTTAGAATTCTAGCTTTCATGCTAGCATAGAAGTCAGTTTCAAGTCAGGATAAAAGCCTCTGGCAAGATATGTAATAAATGGAATCTTTAGATGAACATTGACTCATACTTTACATAGAGGAAGTTACTATGCAGTGACTTTGGCTTCAAAAAGTAGCAAAGAGGCTGGTTGTTCACTTCTTGGACTGTGTTTGTTTTGGCTGA
This sequence comes from Talpa occidentalis, assembly GCF_014898055.3. Lineage (NCBI taxonomy): Eukaryota > Metazoa > Chordata > Mammalia > Eulipotyphla > Talpidae > Talpa > Talpa occidentalis. The sequence goes on along the minus strand of NW_023603184.1, from coordinate 84,413,281 downwards.
GTTTGGGGATGAGAACTATCACTTACCTCCTTTGGTCCTTCAATGACGTTTCATCAGAAAGGGGGTAATCCTATGAATCACTCTGTGTTTCTGAGAGTCTTTGATGATATATTATTGGTGTGGTATAAAAGATCTACTAACAGGGCCTCCCTGGTGGTGCAGCGGTTGAGCGAGCGCTGGGTTGTGAAGCTGCCCGCAGCCTCTGCAGCACCGGTTCTATCCCTGGCTGCTCCCCGGCCACCGGAGGAGGGTCCCACGTGGCGCGTAAACCTCTCCTGCCGCCCGCTGCTCCCCTTAGAAGTGTACTTCGGTCCTTCTGCCTGCTCTGCTCCCCGTTCTGGCTCTGGTGAATTCTCTCACTCTCCTGCGCTTCTGACTGTACCCAGTGCTTGTATAGATAAATAAAAATAAATCTTAAAAAAAAAAATCTACTAACAGCCTTAGAAAAAAGTGGTGATTGAGATTGCAAGCATGCCCCTTTCTATCCATGCATCAAAGTCAACAGAGCTGTTAACTCACAGACAGCTGTGAGGACCCCAGTCAGCTTACTGAGAGCTTACCTCGAGGACAGTAGATGTCGGGAGCCCATCGGTTGCATTCATAATTGTCTGCTGCCTTTTCGCAGGTGAAACATTTAAATCCACCAGGGTACGGTGTGGCTATAAAAAGGATCAAGAGAAAAGATTAATTTTTTAAACTGAACAGAATTGTGCATCAGAAAGTTAGACATTTTAATTTTCTAAAAAGAGTTCTCAATACTGCCTGACAGTTTCTTAAAAAACTAAATATGTAACTACCATATGATTCAGCAATTGCTCTCGTGGGCCTTTATTCTGAGAAATGGAAAGTTTATATTCACACAAAAACCTGTACACAAATGTTTGCTGCAAATTTTTTCATACTAGCCAAAAAACTGGACACAACAGAGAGTTCCTTCAATGGGTGAATGGTCAGAAAAATTGGTGCAGCCATACTATGGAATGTTAGACAGCAATAAAAATGAACAATTCAAAAAAAATGAACTATTATGCATTCGATGACCGAGATGAATTTCCAGAGAATTAAGCTGTGTGGAAAAAAGTCAATCCTATGATGCTATACACACACACACACACACACACACACACACAGAGGATTCCATTTATATAGCATTTTTTAAATGACAAATTTTAGAAATTAAATGAAGGAAATGGAAGTTGCCAGGACTTAGGCGACACTCCTACAGGGCCTCTCAAACCATATCCGGAGTCTGTAGGTCAGCATGCTGAGGGCATGTGGGGTTGTGGCTGCATTGCAGGTTCCTACTTCCAGCAGAGGGACGCCCTGCTCCCCAGCCTGGAGGCTACATCTTACTTCCTGAAGAGACCGTCCTGTAGGTGCCCATATTCTTTGCCTTGCATGTACACGCAGGCCAGCAGATATCCCATGAGAGTCATGCTCTAGAGAGAGCCCAGCACAACTAGGGTCTTGCAGGCACTTAAGGGTGAAGATCCACAAGGAGTCAGGCCAGGCTGTTCGCCATCCTTTTGACCTGGTGTTTTCATGTTTTGCTTCATTCTAATAATGTGCTTGCTTTGCCACTTAGAGTTTTGCCTTCATAAACAGGACTTGTCCGTGTTGTGTTTTTTTTTTTTAATTTGTAAAATTACCTGGCCTCTTTGAAAGCTGCAAACACTCCAACACTTCATCTGTAGGAGCCAACTGTTCTCCCTCACAGATGGCTGAGCCTGCATATCCCACTGGCGGAAATAATCATCTCAGGGTAAATTGCTTTGCCCACATGGAACCAATTAAGTATGTTATCAAAAATAAATGAAGGAGGAGGCAGCAGCTTAAGGCCAGAATTATGGGCCAGATATAACTTTGATTTTCACCTTGCCTAGAGTATCGGCCCATCCTTGCAACTTGCTTGCAATATTTCACAGAGCTGACTCTGATAATATCCAATAACTTAACATGATCAAAAGTCATACTGTCTGAAAAAATGTAGGTAACTGGACCTTTCTATGGGGCCACTGATAGTTCTATTCCTCCAAATAGTTGGTGATTCAAATTCATAAACAGAATGAAAGCAGTGCATGGACCATCTTAGAAAATGAGGAATGAGAAACAGCTTAGACAGTCATCCAACCAGTTCATTTCCAATGAGAACATTTCTATATAGGGAAAAATGCTCACTCTATCATATAAGATAATCAGCAGAAGTGAATTATTTTGTAAACACACACACATAATTTTAATATCCCTCATATCCTACCATCTAAATAGGTGGGTTACATTTGAGTTGAACTATTAAGTTGAGTACATGCCTAAAGAATTTGAAACAGTTTGTTAAATTTCAAAACCATGCAATATCCTTATGGATGCTTATTTTTTATAAATACCATTCTGGAAAAAAAAAAAACGCACAAAATTATCTTAGAAAATTATCCTAGCTCTTTCCTTTTGTGGACATCGCTGAAACCCCAGTGGTCAAAATGAAGTTCAATCCCATCATGAATTCTGACCTGAGCAAGAATTGTAAAAGGCATTTCAATGCACCGTCCCACATTTATAGGAAGATCATGTCTTCCCCTCTTTCCAAATAGCTGAGACAGACATACCAGGTCCAATTCATGCCCATTCAGAAAGATGATGAAGTTCAGGCTGTTTGAAGACACTATAAAGGGCAGCAAACTGGCAGAGTAGCCCAGGCTTATAGGAAGAAAGACATTGTCTACACTGAACAAGTGCAACTGTTTGGGTGAGCCTTCACCCCACCAAGGTTGGTATCACTAGGCTAAAACTGGCAAAGACCTCAAAAAGGTCTAAGAGCTCAAAGCTAAATCTTGCCAAGTAAGAAAGGAAAAGGACAAATACAAGGAAAAACAATTGAGAACATGCAGGAATAGAGTAGTTTTATATACAACTTTCATTAAAAACTGCCAAAATAAAAAAATAAATTGTCCCAGTTGGATAAACTCTGATGGTTTGATGGTTTCACTATCAACTTTAAAATATTTAATATATACATCTGAAATAGCTTGTAAAATCTTAAGTAGAATTATCAGTGTGAGTTTTAAGAAAAAAATGTAAATGATTAGTCAAAGAATAGTTTTGCTCAAAAAATGATCATGACGCTAAGGTTTATGAGTGCAAGCTAGCTGTACCTCTTCAGCTTGCATGATTAATTCACTAGAGTATCCAATTTTATCTGTCTGTCATTGAAGCCAGCAAAACTTAGCTGGAATGTTGAATTAGTTATTCCTGGAAACTCTCCCATCAAGGAGATAAATTAAGAAATTTGAATGAAGATTGACGATCCAGCCACTCCAAAAACACAAGTATTAAAAACCCAGCACTAATAAGTTGTAGTGTCCCAAAATATAGATTATAAAATAGACTCTTCAAAATTATTTTATCACTGACATATTAAAGACTGTGTCATTTCTTATAGTATGTAGGTCTGGGCTCTGAGAAAACTCCAAGTATATTGAAATAACGACAGGAATATGAGCTTAAACACTATGGAACCAGGGCCTCCCCTGGTGGCGCAGCGGTTGGGCACTGGGCTGCGAAGCTGCCTGCAGCCTCTGCAGCGCCAGTTCAATCCCCGGCCACCAGCAAGGGTCCCACATAGTGCGCAGACCTTTCCTGCTGGGCCTGCTGCTCCCCTCAGCAGTGTATTTTGTCAGTCTGTTCTGTTCCCTGCTCTGGCTCTGGTGAACTCTCTCACTCTCCTGCACTCTGACTGTACCCGGTGCTTGTATAAATAAATAAACAAATCTTTAAAAAAAAAAAAAAAAAGCTATGGAACCAAAATAATGCTATGTTGCAAGTCTCTGAACATGATTAGCAGTACATATCATTAGCAATTTAGACATATAATCTCATTTTTGGTGACTTTATTTGAAAATCTACTAGCTCATATCTGTGATTTCTCAATGATGGCAATCTAATATTTGCCAATGATGGCAATCTAATATTTGCCATATAAGAACTTATATTTTCATGTTGGCAGAAATTACTACTGACCAGCAAATACTCAAACCCTTTTCAGCCCGACAACCCCCTGAGAGCAGTTTTAAGCGACTAATTATAGCACAATACAAAGTAAATGGTGAAATTCTTCTCTCTGGAAGTAGCCAAAAGGTCTACAATGAACAAAAACTATCTTCAGTAACTTGCTAATTGATACTGCATCTGATAAAGAAGATTTTTTTAAAGGAAGGAAACAGTTCCTAAGAGATATGCTATTTTCTTCTTTTTCACTTCAAAGCAGTACAGAGCAAGTAGAGTTTCAAATTGTGGCCCCAGCTGTGAATGAATCTAATTTGGCTCTTGATCACAGAGTTAATAAGCTTAGTACTCTGTATTTCAGGGCATAAGTCCTTGGTCCCTCAAGAGAAGGTGATTGTAATGAAAAAGAAAAAACGACAAAGTGCCTAGTTACTTCCTGTAACATAATCTGCCCATTAACTCTCATGGTCAGCTATAGTTCAACCGACCATAATTCATTTGTAAGGCATCAGAAAAGATTTCATCTTTGTTCCCATCTCTTGGAACTTTCGCCTGGACAAAGGCCTTCAGTTACCAAAACTATGGTGGGAAGAGAATCTTATTTTGAAATGTCTGATAATATATAATGCATCCAAACTTTGTTTATATTCTTGCCAAATTAATATTCATTGTTTTTGGAACTGGCTGCAAATATAAAATTTCTAGAAAGTTAATAATCTGATCTTCCTTTCAGCGTGCAAAGCAAAAAATATTGTTAATATAATATTTTGTTAGCTTGTTTTGTTGTCCTTTTTATTTTTTATTTATATATACTTTACATCATTCTTCATTTTTGTACAGTGTATGCTTTCTCCTCTCAGTTGTAGTTCCCATAAAATTCCCATCACAAATTCACCCTTGCACCATTACCATAGTCCCTTGTGCTCTTCCCACCCCTATTCTGATCCCTCTCCCTGCCCCTCCCCTGCAAAATGTCTCTAATGTATAGTTGACTGTTTATTTTGTATTTTTTATTTATTATAATTATTTTCATTGTTGTTTTTTCATTGAAATGACTGATTTACAACACGGTATAGGATTCAGAGGTTCAGGATCATATCAGATATATGTTAACACTAATCACCCATCATCAAGACAACCATAGTCCTTCTCTGCCATCCATAGGACACCCTCTATGTCCTGCTCTCTCCACCCTTCTCCCCACCTCCAGCCTATCCCCGCTTCAGTTCTACAGTCAATATAATTTTAAAACACGAACATAGTTCTGATTGAAATGCAATTCCTGGTACCTTTCTAGAAAATCTCATTATTTCCTAAGATTTAGAATTATGAGAAAACTTCACAGGCTCTCTATCTGCACATAAACAACTCCCCTGCAAAGATCTAGCTCTTTGGTCCACAGGATTAAGAAAAGACTCAGAATAAGCAACCAGAGGAAAATTGGCTTTCTTAGAAGAAGCTTCTATTACAAGGAAAGAAATGGAGGCCAAGAACAGTTGAAGCCACTTATGAATGAAATTCTGCTATCTCATGATATCCACAACCAAATAAGTAGCTCCATTTCTCTTAACACGAAATCCTCTTTTGAAGGCTTTTAATTAGGTTTTGGAACTTTAATCAGGGGCTGGGAAGAAATTCATTCATTTTGAACATAAAAACATACATACAAATTATAGGAAAGCATATTCCTGGGAGCAGAGCCTCAAGTTTGAAAGCCATAAAGTTTATTTCCTTTAAAGGCTTAGAAAACTTCAAAGATTAGGGAACCAGAAAGCAAAGGAGATTAGTCATGGCAGGTTCAACTTTCTCAACCTGGGTTCTAATCTCATCCCATTAATAATCTCTGAGATCTGTTCAGGTCATGAGAAAAGAGTGTGTGTTTTCTCATGTCTCCAGCATCACTGCATTTCTCTTTGGGCAGGTTCTGAGCAGTATCTAACTTTAATGGAATCCAGCTCACTTGCTGCCCCCATCTCCCAAAAAAGATGTTTGTGCCTCCATCTAAAAAGCAAGGTGATTCTTTAATAATTTAAAATCAAAATAATCCATGCTTCCCTCATATATTTTTAATGATGTGTGTTCTACAGAAATCTTTGTAGAAAAATCACTCCATCGAAATATGGTCCAGTGGGTGCAGCTCAGGGCAGAGGACCATGACCATTTAAAAAATGAAAGTGTGAAAACAACCAAAAAAAACCAAAAACTTCTGAACTAGCTCAGAGAAATGCGAAGTGAACTCTGCTTTAAAGTGGGCAGAATAAACAAAGTTCTGCCCATGTAGGGCCTGTTGGCAGTAGCTTCAATCCAGCAAGAACTTGTACTTGCTAAGGATAGGCTAGGGAAACTGAAAGACAATTCAGCTCCCACCCGCTATGAAGGGTCTATATGCAATCTAGCTTAGGAGTGACTTCTCTGTGCTTCTCCATGTCTCAAAATCTTACCAGAAAATTCCAATGATTCTTTGTGTATGGTGAGTGCTTTTTAATCTAGCCAGGGCTTCATTTAATTAACACTGGTCACGTGCGTGGAACTTTCCTCAACTTCAAAAGAGCACAAGTGATTCCTGCTCTGATCTGGCAGAGCTCATCCTTCAAAGAGTCTATTCTGAAATGGCATGACTTTCCCAAGAGAGATCCCTCCATCCAGGCAGGGGCCCACCACACCACTAAGGAAAGAGTGGTCGATGCATGTTTGTTTTGCTCATGTTCACTGAGGTCCCATCCTCAGTTTTCCTCCCCACCCTGTGAGGGCAATCACAGCCTTAGAGAATGTTCGCTGTCAGCCTGCTTTTCATTCCCAAGTGACTACTGAGTCTGTCACTAAAGCAGACAAATGATCCCACCAAAAAAAAAAAAGAAAAAAAAGAAAACCCTGACAATCAAACCTAAGAATATAGGTTTTGTTCACAAAGTCTAATTTTGAAAAGTATGGTTCTTTGGGGAAAAGAATAAAATCTCCAATCCTGGAGATAAGCAAACACAAGACACCTTCTTTTCATGAATCTTACTAAATCAAAGCAAATCCATGCAGAAACAAGCAGCCAGGTAAGCTTCCCCCAAATTAATCAGTAGGCACCAGAATAAACTGGTAAGAGCATACAGTAGTGATGAGTTCAACTATTTGCTGCTTGTCAAAAGTATACTTGGAGTTAAAATACCAGTGAAGTATTTTTAGCACCCTCAGTTTGCTATCTAAACCAATTACAACACCATCATAAACAACAACCATCCAATTGCTATTATGTAAATACCAAGAGTTTTTTCGATATTGTTTCTGGTCCACAAAATAATGCTACAGAATGTGTATTATTTCATATATTTTAGAAATGTGTAAATAAACACTTAAAAAGATTCCCAAACCTTTATTGAACTTTTACATTTTCTCACACTCAGTGCTAAGAGATTTTTATGCTTTCTTTTATTAAATCTTCACAAAGTTAGGGAATTAATTTCAAATCCAAAGGCTACAAAGCAACATGTGTATTCCTCGGACCAGCACTTATCTAAACCAAAGTATACAGGTGTTAAATAATCTACCTATGAGGTATCCAAGGAGTAGATTAGAGATGGTACCCAATTTGTAGATTCTAAGGTTCTCAAAAACAAGGACTGCTTTATTTGCCTTTATGTCTCCATGCTGTCCCAAGGCTTGACACACAGGAGACACTCAAAAAATATTTGTCTAATATAACATCTCAAAAGAGTAATACATCTCTAGCAAAATGTTAAAGGTAAAAATATAAACATAGTTAGTTCTTACCACCACAAGGGCAACCCAGAAAGGATTTCAACAAAAATAAAAGAGGTGACATAAATACAGAGATTGTAGTGAAAGGAGGATGGGAAACTTCTGTGTTCTCAAAGTGTGATCCTTAGCATACTGGGAGCAGTTGCACCCAAAATTCTTGCTAAGGGTTAAAAACCATGGGTACAGCTCCAAATATATGCAATCAGACACTCTAGGGAAGGGATATGGCCATCTACATATTACACACGCCCTAGATAATTCTTAAACACAGGAAACCAAAACAGATAGGAAGCAATTACTTTGCAACAGAGAATTAGATGCACAGACAGGAAGACCAGATAATATCTTGCCTATAAAAGATGATCTTTAGCAAACACCTTTTTTCTAGTACATGGCGGTTCCCTTTGATAAATGACTGAGTGCTGGCACAAGTCAAAGGGAAGGTGTTCACAATCAGAGCAATTGTGTAGGAAACAGAGAAAATGAGCCTAATAATTTGCCTTAAAATGTATAAAATCAACCCCACTTTCCCATAAAAAGGTGAGAGTAAAAATAGAGCATCTTTGGTAGCACCTGCACTGCCAGTTAACCCACCAAAATTTCCCCTGTATTGAAGGTTGTCTTGTCCTGGCCATTTTTCAACGCGTGTCTTGAAATAAAATGACATTTCCGCAGCAAAGAGAACAGAGTCTTACTTGAAGGGTGGAGGTAGATTATGTCTTTCACTGTGAAGTCTCGGGACTGAGCAGCTTTCAGACAATCAGCCAGCAGGCTCAGCAGCAGAAGCCAGGCCAGGGCAGGGCCAGGTTCCATGGCAGACCGAGGTGTCACTCATACAGGGGGCCCGGGAGAGGGGACTGAGGATGACTGAAGAGAACTTGCACCTGAAATAGGAAGCAAGATGCATCTGAGTGTCTGACTTAAAAGCCCTTGGAGACTTGGCTAAGTTCCTATGTTGGTGGGGTGAACTGGAGAGGAACAGAGTTCTCAGAGCACAAAGGAAGTGAGGGTACACAAAGAAATTTTGGTTATTTTAGAGCATTTAAAAAATTCCAGCCAAATCTACACTATTCTCAATCAGGTTGCAAATGCTCCATTGGTAGCAGTTCCCATAAGATTCAGCAGAGATGGTATCAAGAGAGATTGACTTTTAATGAAATTCAGCTATTTTTGCCAGGAGGCCAAGGGACGGTTGCCAGAATGCAACAATAAATAAGTCAGGTACAAAACTCAGAGGCATTTCCCTGATAATGGCAAAAGCCAGGCAGAAGAGCTCAGCCTCACCAGGTCATGTTGCCCTTGCAAACTTGTACAGATTTTCAGATTTGGGGGGATAAAGAAATATGCGTAAATTCGGTGTCACCCAAACCAAAAATTATCTTTATTGTTCAATATCTTTTTACTCCATAACTAACACTATTGACAGGTACTGTTGAAGTCCTGTACATGTATCAATTTATCCTCCTAACAATCCTACAAGGTGGGTGCTATTATCGCATTTTGAATAAACTGAAGTTCAGCAAATAAGTAAAGGAGGTGACACAAAACCAGGCAGTCTGGCCATTGGGTCCACATTTTTTTTTTTTTAAGATTTATTTATTTATTTATTTATACAAGCACTGGGTACAGTCAGAAGCACGGGAGGGTGAGAGAATTCACCAGAGCCAGAGCAGGGAGCAGAGCAGGCAGACTGACGAAGTACACTGCTGAGGGGAGCAGCGGGCGGCAGGAGAGGTCTGCGCGCCATGTGGGACCCTCCTCCGGTGGCCAGGGAGCAGCCGGGGATCGAACCGGCTCTGCAGAGGCTGCGGGCAGCCTTGCAACCCAGCGCTCAACCGCTGCGCCACCGGGTAGGCCCTGGGTCCACATTTTTAACCCTTTGCACTCCGCTGTCCCCTCTCAGGGGACATCGGAATTCTAGCATATCACTCGGATGTCCCCTCTCAGGGGACATTGCAATTTATTAGTGATTACGGGGAATTGAGTTATTTCAACGCAACTTTTTGAGACATGCATGTTTCCCTTAAGTTTTATCTTGAAATGGCACAAGAAATTAAATGAAAATATCGTAAAATTACTAAGATATATACAAGAAATGTCAGCAGGTTTTGTGTCAGACGAGAACGTGAGATGCGTGCTCACGACAGTCCGAGCACTTCGCGACGCCACTTGAAAAGAGCGATAAGGGGAGTTTGTAGAAGAAAGGTCGGTTTTCGAACATAGCGCGCACTATACAGTGAGATATATAATTACAAATAAACAGGTCTACATCTGGAGGAAAAGATTTTCAAAGCTGAGCTCATTTTGGTTTGAAGCTTCAAGCAGTGCACATAGATCTAACGAGGAGAAAATCGGAAAAGTGATTCTTTTCTTAGTGAATAAATTGTTTGGTGAAAGCTATTTTGGTAAATATCATCTTGTCAGTTAGTAATAACAATTAGAAATTTTCAACCCATGCATTTATTCACATTTTTTATTAGAACAATGGCAAAGTGTCCAACCACAAATGAGTCTCATGACACTAGTAGTAGTGAAGATGAGCTCCAGATAGACCTCTATACAGACATGTCAAACATGCACTAATCAGCCTGCAATGCATATTGGGGAGTGTTACAAAACTTATCATACTGTACAAAATTATAAACAATAAAATATTGTTTTTTTTTGCAAATATACATTCCTCGATGTCACCCAATTCATATAAGTCCAATATCATTATAATACGTTACTTGGTTCCAAAATTATACTAAATAATACGAGGGTCTGTAAATGCACGTTTCCGCCGCAAAGTAGCGTCAAGTACCTGGTAGCCAATGTCCAGAATGGTTCGGAGTGCAAAGGGTTAAACACTAGTTGACACTGCACTCTTCCAAAGACTGCTGTGTTAATAGCGCTGAGACTTAACCCCTATGTCACTAGGGAGGCCCCAGAATGATAGGAAGTTTTAAAATAAATATAGAAAATGGAAAAACCTAAGGAAATCAGAAATAGATTCAACAATTTACATGATACAAGCAATATTTCCAAATTATAAAACAGGAAAATAATAAATAGCATTAACATACCTTGATTAAATTGTGAATAAGGTCCAGTGAAACCAAACATTGCATGGTACAGTAAAATTAATTCCAGATGGATTGGTGTGCTCATTACATTTTAAAATACATATTGTCAAAAAATAGAGGAGAGCACTTATTATCTTGTAATAGCCCGAAGATGCCTATTTCATTCTCACTTGCCATCTTTGGTTTATATTTTGGTCCTCCAAGTAAACATGCATTCACTTAGTAAATGTGACTGCCAGGCATTATGCTGGGCACTTAATGAACAACGTGATAAGAAAACAATTATCAGTGATATCTTTCCCTGGCTGAGTGACAAAGTCAAGCATGATCTCATCTTATGTGAATGCAGTATTCTTTGTTGTACATCCCTTTGGTCAGTGGATGCTGCACCTGCAGGACCAATATGTAAGACCCCACAGTAACCTAGCTGCACCTCATTAATCTTTCCATTTTCACACAATTTGTGGCAGGGCTCAGTTTGAGAGGGATGTCGAATAAAGCTATGTAGTTTTCTTTTTGTATAATTCACCTTTAAATATCAACTAGTGGGGCCTCCCTGGTGGCATAAGGGGTTAAGACGCAACGTATGAAGCTATCTGCAGCCACTGCAGCACCAGTTTGATCCCTGGCCAGGGAGCACCCATATGGTGCAGCAGACCTCTCCTGTCTTGCCCACTGCTCCCCTCAGCAGTGCATTTCGGTCGATCTGCCTGTTCTGTTCCCCACTCTGTCTCTGGTGAATCCTCTCACCCCCCACACCTCTGGCCTGTACCCCAGTTCTTGCATGCAAAAATAAATAAATCTTTAAAAAAATAAATATCAACTAGTTGCCAACCTGTGTTCTTTTTAAGGTGAAACTTGATGTCAACACTAGTATTCCATGTATATCAAACATGGCCTCCCTTTAGTGTTGTGGCCCAGGTGTTCTTCACAGCAGAATATGGGGCAAAGAGTACAGCTGCTAAGACTTTATTTGCTCATCCCAATATCTTGGGGATGAGAAAACCCAAGACAAAGAAGTGAGAGAGGGGAGAGAATGAGAGAAAACATAAAGCAATGCGACCCTGTGGTTATTCCAGGATCACCACTTCACAACAAGGCAAAAGAGGTAGAAGATGGCAAGGGAGACCAGCCAGCATGTTAGTGTGCTCATGGAAAGGCAAGGAAGAAAATGTATCTGCCTGGTGCCTTCCTGTCCCTTGTTTCTCACTGATCAAGGTTCACTCCCCAACATTTCAACAGTTGGTGTGGAGAATCAACACAGTGTGGATGGATCACTGGCCAAGAAACAGAATGGCGGGAACTGTCACAGGAATCTAGGAAAACACTCAAGTTTTGTCTCTAGTCATGTGTATTAATCCTTACAGACTCTAAATCGCTTTTTTCCCCCCAAAGGATTTTGCTATTTTTATTGTATTTAAAACTATTTTTTATTGGATCCTACTATGAAGCCCTTTGAAGCACCAGCCCTGTGTGGCTGTGTAGGCTGCATATCCAGAAAACCACACACTCTACCTAGGTTGCATGGCCCAATTTGCCATATTGATTTCCCAAGACACAAGTTTTTTTAAATTATATCATATTTTTATTGAAGTAACATTGGTTTAGAAACCGTATAGGGCCTCCCTGGTGGTGCAAGCTTCACACAACCTGTAAAGCTATCCTCAGCCTCTGTAGCATGAGTTCAAACCTGGCCAGGGAACTACCTACATGGCACAGCAGACCTCTCCTGACTCACCCACTGCTCCCCTCAGTGTCCCGACCCGTGGGATTCATAGGCAGGAAAAGAGAAGGGCTGAGGATTGAAATGAGGGGCTTGAGGCAACTTGACGCTAGCGGTTGCTTCTTTATTTTTCCTTTACCTTCTCTTACTTTTACATGTCTTTCTTTTCCCTGTCTTTCTACCTTCCCTGACCTTCTCTCTGCTCCTCTCGCAGTAACCCCCTGACCTTCTCGTGGTTCTCTTCTTATATCCTGGTAGCTCCTCCCATCATACCTCCCAGTCTCATTTGATTAACAGGAAAAACCTGTGGTTTCTCAGAAGGCCAAACGGTAAAGCGAAACTTAATTGATGGCACGTGTTGTGCAACTGCGCATGCTCCGGACACCTCAGCAGTGTATTTCAGGAGATCTGCCTATTCTGTTCCCCACTCTGTCTCTGGTGAATCCTCTCAATGCCCACTTCTGGCCTGCACCCCAGCTCTTCTATGCATAAATAAATAAATCTTTAAAAAATAAAAAAATGAAAAAAAAAAACTGTATGATTAAGGGGTATAGGTTCACATTATCTCCAATTGTAAGTTACCACACCACACCCACCACCAAGACACCCATATTCCTCCACTATAATCTATTGGGCCCCCTATCCCCAATGTGGTCCCCAACCCTCACTTTCTCCCTCTTGTGGCCTCAATTCTACAGTTAGATTTCTAGGGTTTGTTTTGGTGTAGATTTATCTGATGCTTTCTTTTGTTTCTTTATATTCCACATAAGTGACTTAGGGTAAAGTTTTCAAGGCTCATCCATGTTGTAACATGAATCAGTACCTCATTTCTTTTTATGGTTGAATTATATTTCACTACTTGGATATAACACGTTAGTTTATTCATTATTTGACTGATAGACATTTGGGTGGTTTCTACTTTTTGGCTATTGTGAATAGTACTGCTATTAACATTCATGTGCACGTTTTTCTATGGCCATGTGTTTTTAATTTTCATGGCTATAAACTTAGAAGTGGAATTCCTAGGTCTTATGGAAGGGAAATTGCCCAACAGTTTTCCATGACACGTGTACCATTGTACACTCCTATTAGCAAAATGTCAATCTTTCAATTTCTCTACATCCTCACCAACACTTATTTTCATTTAAAAACAAAAAAAAATGCCTTTCAGTTAGGTCTCTTTTATTGAATGTAAATTGGTACCCCACTATGATTCTGATTTCCATTTCTCAAGTGATTAATGATGTTAAACATCTTTTCATGTGTCACCGCCATTTCTATATCTTCTTTGGAGTAATGTCTATCCAATCCTTTGCACATTTTTAAATTGGGTTATTTTACGGTTATTGTTGAGTGGTGAGAGTTCCTTCTATTTGGACTCTTTTCAGATACATGATTTGCAAATGTTTTTTCCCATTCTCTGTGTAGACTTTTTACATTCTTGATGGTGTCTTTTGACACAAAAGCTTTTAATTTTATTGAAGCCCACACATTTAACATACAGATTTTGTTCTCTTATAAAAGTCAAGCACTAAAAACAACTATAAGCACACTGTGCACAGTATAAGAACTTTGAAGCAGCCAAGGATATATTTCTCATCTCTCTTTTCCATGAGAAAATCAGGATGGGCAAGACTGCTTATTAATATCACCAACTGCTTGTATTCCTGCAGTAAATCATGAAGCACAACTCAGTCTATTACTATTTTCTAGGAAGTGAAAAATGAAAGATGAGTGACATGCATTCACAATTAGCCTAACCATTACTGAAATATGGTGCTGCTGAGAGGCTGTCTTTTCTGAGCAGATCCTCAGTAGTGATGGAGCTTTCATTTCTAAACCTCACAAAGATAATGCTGGGCATGCTCAGATAATATGAAGGATCTTTTCCTGGATGTTGATACTTTTCCCTGGAGTCCACTATGCCTTTGGACTGTTCTAGACATTTAGAAAAGATGTTGCGTTTCCATTTTATGTGCTGCTATTTGAATATGCACTGAGGATTCTGTCCCTGACTACAGCTCGCTTTATGAAGAAGTACACTCTCATTTTCACAGCTCTGTGACCTTTCATTTGTTATTTATGAGCTTTTGCAAATCTAATACCATTCTGACAGATTTAATTTGTGCTCTAAATTACCTTTGCATGAGTTACTCACTGCTGGTTTTATTCCAATGGACTACTTGCTACATTCTGAAACAGAAAAAAAAAAAATTAGCTCCAGATCTATTAGTCTTCCTCCACTTGGGAGAAAGTTAAAAAGAGTTGCATTCTGATATTCACTCCATGCTACTAGAGAATATAAAAGAGAATTTCTACACTAGTGCAAGAGGCAAAATGTTAGAACTACAACCTACATTATGAATTGCTACTTCATATAGAGTACATAAAATAAGATACTCCCACTCATTAAACTCATTGCTAGACAATTAATTACTTCTGGAAATTACAATGACTAAGCTACCAATTACTAAATGACAACACATCAATACTAAATCATTGTATAAATAATTGTGAAGTAGAGAACTAAAGCTAATCTAAGTACTTTCCAGTGCTTTTTAAATTGAAATTTGAAATGCTTAATGTAAGATCAAACTGGAGTTCTGAAGCCTGAAAAATCATGACAAATCTTGATTTAATTTTCAAAATGCATTGACCAGGATTGGTGGTAACTTAACGACCCAAAAAGTTAGTTTGGCATGTCTTCACAAAACTAACTCTATTTATACATAGCCTTCTCACAGCTGGTATCTTTCTCACAATTTGGAAATTGCTCATAAGATGCACTGGTTTTAGAACATGTCTGCAAATTTCTTGACAAGTCTGCATTAGAGGTAGAGTCAACATCTCCCCTCGTTTCTGAATCAAACTTACTGACCAGAGTGTAGTAGGAATGACACTAAGTGACTTCTAAGGCTCAGTCATAGACCGTAATGCAGTTTAACAGGTGCTAGGCAACACCCACTCAGAAGCCACATCAGCAGGCTGCAGCCTTTGAGAGCTATGCTGTGTGGAAGCACAGGCAGCCTGCACAGAGCTACGGAGACTGCATGGGGAGACAGAACTGGCCTGCCAGCACCCAGCAGCTCTGTCTCTATCACCGTCCAGCTCTCCCAGCTTCAGCCAGTATCTGATTGCAACTGCTTAGAGACTCAAAAGAGAACCACCTTGCCAAGATCTGTTCCTCACCCATAGAAGCCATGAAAGATGCATAAAACAATTGTTACTACTTTATGCCACAGAGTTTTGTAGTGATTAGCAGCAAATGATACCTGGGACATAAGGAAGTGGAGCAAAAGAACAACTAAGCAGAAATATAATTCTGCTCCTAAAGATAATTCCATTTTTTAGGACACACTGGTCGTGCAAGGGACAGAAAGCCAAATCAATCAGGTTTAACCAAAATGAGGGGAAGTGAGGATGGGGATGAATTTTATTCTTTCACTTGATTTTCCAGTTTGGACATGACTGGGCTTTTTACACTGTTGTAGGAATATTCAACTCTCAGTTCTACATTGCCTCCTCTTTTGCCTTTATTCTCAGTCAGGTTTCTCAAACTGTGACCACTAGCAGCTTCAGGAGCATTTTACTGAAGGGTGTCTCCTTCCCAGTGGTTTTAGAAAAGTCCTAAAAAAGGAGGGAGACCTATCTTTGGATCGTCAGTTGGCCAAGACTGGATACTTACTTGGTCTTCCTCCAGGGCTGGTTAACTTCATGGAAATCATCACATGATTTGAGACTAGGGTGTGGGAGGTATTAGTTTCTCAAAGGAAAATTGAGGTGATGTTACCTGAAGGACAGGATTGTGTGCTAGCAAAATCACACAGATGTCCACTCCAATAAACAATATAGAGTTTGAAATAATCTCACTTCAAAGTAATTCAAATGGGTATTTCTGAAAGTGCCAGAGGAGGGAAATTAACCTATCAACCTAATTTTCTTTATTTTTAAAGATTTATTTTTATTTATTTATAAATATAAGAACTGGGGTGTAGGCAAGAGGTGCAGGGGGGATGAGAGGATTCACCAGAGACAGAGTGGGGAGCAGAACAGGCAGATCTACTGAAGGACACTGCTGAGGGGAGCAGCAGGTGAGACAGAAGAGGTCTGCTGTGCCATGTGGGTTAGCTCCCTGGCCAGGATAGAACTCAAGCCGCAGTGGGTGGTGATAGCTTGATAGCGCTGAAACTTTAACCTCTGCACCACCATGGAGGCCTTCAACCTAATTTTCTTTTCTAAAGATGGAATCCCACCCATTAGATATTTCATATCAAAAATTTAGGGTTTAAACAGTGAAAACACAGTTCTATTGGGCATATAGAATTAGTACTGCCTTTCATCCCCTTTCTTATGGAATGGGTCTTCTGCAGACAGTCATGGTGCACTGCTTTTGGGAAAACCCTATTCTACGTGTTTCATCCATAGGCTGCTATTGTTTGGACCAGAGTTGGCCATTTGATACAACCAGTTCAATCAGGGTTCTTCCTTCTGTATTTGAAGTGGTTCATTCACCTTTCCCCTGCTATTTTTTTTTTAAGATTTATTTATTCATGCATACAAGAGCTGGGGTACAGACCAGAGGTGTGGGGGGTGAGAGGATTCACCAGAGACATAGTGGGGAGCAGAACAGGCAGACTGACCAAAGTACACTGCTGAGGGGAGCAGCGGGCGAGCCTGGAGAGGTCTGCCGTTCCATGTGAGTTGCTCCCTGGCTGACCGGATATCGAACTCGTGTTGCAGTGGCTATGCATTGCTTCATAGGTTGTGTCTTAACCCTTGTGCCACCAGGGAGGCCCTCCCCTGCTATTTTTTTAAGCCAGAATTTTCTGGCATAGAAGCCTGAGGGGGATGTGAAACTCAGGAAGATGTGTATGCTATACTCCCTGTGTGGAAGCAGAAGAAGAAACAATCTTGCTGGCCAAGAGATACAGAGATCAGAGATGGAGAGAAGAACCCCAGCTATATGCAACCCTTGTCTTTTGGCCAACTTTTCACTCTTCCCTTTGATGTCTCAGTATTTATTGCAGAGAGTCCAATAAATAGCCCTTTAGCTCAGGCTGGTTTGATGTTGGCTTTCTGTCCTTTGCAAGAAAGAACTCTGTTCAATTCAAATGGCTTCCAAAAGGGTCCAACCAGCAACTTAAATTTTCTTTTGTAAAAGATATGTTTCTTATATTAATACTTTAAGGTTTATCAGCTAAAAAGTAAGAGTTGGTTTAGAAAATGTCAATAATAGAGAATTAGTTGGAGGTTTCTCTTTCAGACTTCTTAGGCACACAGATAATTCATTTCCATAACCTACAGATAGATATTCACATATTCCCAGAGTGAATGGAGGATATATTTGCATAAAAATCAATGCTTTTTAAAAAACACAGGCATTTCTTTTTTAGCAACCCATTGGCAAGACTAGAGTTAAAGGGAAAAGCTGCCTTTGTATCTTACCCCAATCTGATTTAAAGGTCAACTGCATCTAAAATGCTTCAGCTCCTGAAGAATAAATGATGTGTGACCATTATGCCCAGCAGTATATTCACATTTCTACAAGATGTTGCATTAACTCTATTCTGCTTGTTGACTGTGTGCTTGTTTGCTTCCTCTATCAATTTGAAGGTTCTGGAGAACTGACGAGAAAGCATTTTCAAGTGCAAACAGCCATAAGGGGATAAGCCAAAGAACTTCTCTAGGTGGGAATGGAACACTGGGTACCATTCAGTGACAGTCTGCCTATTTCTTTTTTAAATCTTTTTGGAAGGAAGTGGCAGTTTGAAGAAATTTTTGCTTTTGTGTCTTTTACTAAACACTTCTCAGTTTTTAAGAATATTGAATTTTCATGTTATTTTGTCTAGAAACTGTCATCCTAGAAACTTTCCAAAAATGGAAGTAACAAATTTACATAGAAACAATAAGATAGTCATAAGTAGATTAAATTATAAACTGTTTTTTTTTTCTTGTATTCAAAATAACCCAGTACCAAATCAAATATCTAGGTTATTAGTCAATCACTTCTCAGGCTTTTTGGCTCACATCAAATGTAGATTATTGGACAAATGCCTTCCATATCTTGACAAGTTATCTTAGTACTGTACAAAGGTGGTCTTCATTGTGTTTGCAGTGGTGCATTCATCTTTTCTCTGCTAATTTAGAGTATTTCCAAAATTTCAGAAATGAAAGAAGTACTAGTTTTAATCAATTATATAATAATCAATTATAAAGTGGACACTGCCTGCTATAAATCTCTGGAGATATTCTGCAATAATGAATCAAGGCATATTGTCAGGGCTCATTACATGCTGTTTTGGGCCAGCCAATATGTTTTGGTTTTAGAGACGTGGTGTTAAGATATTTTTTGAGGCCTCGAGGCTTACTAATTCTTCCATATCATCAATCCTAGTCACCTTTGGCCATTTCCATGCTCACCTACATTCTTTTTGTTTGTTTGTTTTTTAAGATTTATTTATTTATTTATACAAGCACTGGGTACAGTCAGAAGCACGGGAGGGCGAGATAATTCACCAGAGCCAAAGCGGGGAGCAGAGCAGGCAGAAGGACCAAAGTACACTGCTGAGAGGAGCAGCGGGCGGCAGGAGAGGTCTGCGCACCATGAGGGACCCTCCTCCGATGGCCAGGGAGCAGCCTGGGATCGAACCGGCGCTGCAGAGGCTGCAGGCAGCTTCGCAACCCAGCTCTCAACCGCTGCGCCACCGGGGGGGCCTTCACCTACATTCTTCAATGCACTCTTCCTCTCCTGTTCCTCTTCCCAAGCAAGTTCTCTGAAAGTCAAAGGTACAGGACACCCATAAGCTTTTCATGAAATCTTCCTTCCCTTGCTTTGTTTTGATTGAAGCCAGGTTCACATGGAAAGTACCACTTCCTTTTAGACGATTGGAAGGTGCTCATTCTCCCAAGCCCTTTGGATTCTGGGGGCAGAAGGCCAGAATTCATCTCCCTCCCACTATAGCTTACAAATCATTGGCCTCCCACTTCAAACAATTCTCTTCCTCACCTCACAGGCTAAGGCACCTGTCCTTATGACTGTCAGAAAGTGACTGGAGAGGAACATGGCTCACTCTTTACCATTGACAAGCATTTAACCTAAACTTGATTCTCACCCAGGACTGAAAAGAATGTTGCAACACACATTAAATCCTAGTTCCTATCTTGCATACTGTCCAAGAATTCTAACCAAGTTTTTGTCAAAAAGCCTTAAAATTTGTTTCCATTTTGACATTTATAACCCAAGTTAAAGAAAAGTGTAGTTTGAAAGGCATGGTGATCTCTGTCCAGATTTCTTAAAGGATGGGAAAACCAGTCGATGTTCTTTCCTCTTAAGAGAAAAAGGAAAAAAAAATCAAATAGCCAGCATGAAAACAATGGCTTTTGCAGAAGCCCTAAGGCTATATTTTTACAAAACAATGGATTTCTTAGTAGCTAACTACTAAATCTTAATTTCTTTCCGTTTAATAAAGAATGTTGTTAAACAAAACAATCCATGCACTTATCCTCTAAATTTCTAATCACCCAATACATTGAGCTATACACAATATGTCTCCTGATAGCTCAAAGAGCACCACAGTTTTGTTGTGAAGTTATTAGGGTCTGCTAAAGCTATAACCTGACTTTTCAAGCACATTTAACAAAAGAGCACACTTACTTATAGGAAGAAAGGCTTTCTACACCCTGAGTCTGAGGGCAAAGGAATATATCCGTGACCTTCTAATTCTGTATGGAGGTAGAAATTCTTCCTGTGTATACATGCACCATCTTCATTAACAAGTCTCCATAAATAATGTCTATTAAAGAAGTCTATTATTGTAGCAACAGAACACAATAAGATTTTACACAGTAGTCATTCAGGCAGAAAAAGATGCAGGAGTTATTAATGAAAGAAGATTGTCCTTGTTAATAGAAAATTTTTGGTTTTGCATCAAAATTAATTCGCCTCTTAGGGAAGAAAAATACTGACTTGTCTCCTGTGGATAAGGAAATGTAAGTATTTAAACTGAACCCACTCCCAAATTGCTGATACTGAAAGACCCTTGTGATAGTTCTCTCCTCCTCATCACTGACTTTTTCCTATTTCTGCTCAACTGTACTCCTTCTTTTCTATTTCACTCATTCTCTCACTCATTCATTCATTTCTCATTCATCATCCTCTATGAGGCAGACATTGAAAATATTCTTTGTTATACATATTATTGTTAATAGTTCCAGTTAACTACTCAAGCTCTTGAACTCTGTTAGTAAAATAATTAACATAATTCTTAAAAATCCCCCAAAGACTGCTAAAGTATGTAACAGGGTGGTCCTCAGGAAAGGGGGAGGTTCCAGGTTCCCTGTCCCACCCAAGGGAGGGTTGGCGCTGAGCAGAGAGAGAAGAAGCTGCAGAGGAGACTGAGGAAGGAAGGAAGCAGGATGGGGAGCCAGAAGGAGACATGGAGGAGGCACATGGAGCTGAGAGACATGTAAAGAAACCGTGCTTGCCTTTTGGTCGTGGACTGGGTGACACAGATATGGGTGAGAGACCCGTGGGGAGGTGACAATGGCGGTTTTTGTCTTGATTTTGATTTGCTCTTTTCCCTCCAGACTTGTCTGATTGTTTCTGATCCTTTTCTGTGGGTCCGCACTCTAACATGCTTTAGACTTGTGGCAGGCTTTGGGGCCTTGCTCTGGACCAATCCTGCTTGGTGGACTTTTACCCGCGAGGGGACGGGAAACATTGGGTCCTTGATTTAGAAACTATATTTTTTGCCTTTCCTGTGTTGTTTCCTAATTGTATTAAAGTTCCTTCCATTAAAGTCTCATATGTTTTGTGTTGATGCGGCAGATGGCAGAACCTATTTAGAGCAGGCAGGTTTGAGGGGCCTGGGGTGACCCTCTCCCAGCCCTGTGACAATAGGACACTGGAAATAGAGGAAACAAAGGATATTAACATGCAAGTGTCAAAGCCAGAGGTACATTTATCATGAAATTAATGAGGTGTTAGTCTCGGGGTCTTGATTTAAAAGCCCTGTTCCTAATTTTAGGATTGTTATTTAAACATTCATTTTTTTAAGGGGAGCTCTTCCCTCAAAATCAAAATCAGCCCCCGCACACTTAGCCCTAGAAAAACATTTTTTATTAGTAATAATAATGTTTTATTTCTCTGAGAAGGGTTAGGTTAATAAATAAAAATACATTCTGTCATTCTACTTTTATGGGAAGGACACACGCAAAAGGGAAGCCAGCACTAAAACAAAGGCCAGTCTTCTCAATGCCGAGGAAGTAGAATTAGTGGGATTAGACATGGACAAAACAACCAAGCAACCAAGTAACTACATTCTTCTGGACCCTCCTCCAGCACTGCCTGACAGCATATCCCCCAGACCACTCACACAGCAAAGAATGCTGGGGCAGCCTAAGGCAGTTACTGTGTAGAGAAGGGCCCTAGCTTGTTTTACTGTTTTTTAAACTTATTTTCAGATGAATTTTTTTTTCTTGCATCATTGTTAATTTTGGGATGGTGTTTGATTTATTTTAAACCTCTTTTAAGGCCAGAGAAACCAATTCATCTTATCATTCAAAGAAGGGGCAGAGGTGCTGGAACTGGAAAGGCGGCTGTTCTAAGGGCAGCCAATGGACCACACTCTGCACTTACCAGCATGCTCACCAGGCCCCAGCAATAGGGCAGCGAGACATCCAGTGCTGGCTCTGGAGCCAGGTGGACCCAAGACCATTTACCTACTTCCTAGGATTGTTGTGAGGATGAGTAGAAAATGCCTAGAAAGAATTTTATGTGGTTGCTAAGAGCACAGCCTCTGTTGTCGGGCCAGCTAGAATCTGACTTTGCTGCTGATAGTTGTATAATCTTGGGCTGGTTTCATAACCTCTCTGGATCTGCTTCTTCATCTGAAAATAGGAGAATCATACCACCTACATGAGAGGGTTCTTTTAAGGATTAGAGGACATCACACACATAAAACATGCCTAGCACATGGCCTCCTAGCTAATGTAATTCTCAAAAGCACCCAGAGTGGTCTAGGAAGACATCCGGTTACCCATTTGGGTCAAGACCCTGGTTAGGAACTATATACTCACTAGGCTGGAAAGAAATGTGGAGGGAGGGTGTTTCAAGAGGCACTTTCCAAAAAGCCACCTAGCATCTAAGAAGGCAAAAACCCAGGCTGCTTGTCAGATTTTCCAGTGGATCCTAAACTAAGATCAGTTGCCTACAGTAAGGATCAAACACAGGGCAGATGACTTAAATGAGCTGGTTGGGAAGGGCTAGGGTAGGATTTCTCAAATTTGAAAAAAATGCTTTCTCCTTTAATGGGAAAAAAGTCTCACAGATAGAACCTGTCCAGCCCCACTGTCAACTAATTAATTCTAATTATAAAACTACTTCCATATACACAGATAGAAAGTTAGGATTAAATGCCTTTGCTTAAAGTCCTTGTAATAGCTGTAGAGCTAATCAAAATTTACCAAATATAAATAAAATCACTTTCAAGTCAAATACATTAATTAAATTAAGTGGAAAATTAACAGTAATAACTAACATTTATTGAGCATTTACTATAGGGTTGATTAGTATGAAATGATCACTGTTGAACCATTCTTGACATAAAAATGGTGACTTCCTGAAATTCAGCCAAATCATGTGCTAGGCACTCTAAGTGCTTTCTTTCTTTCTTTTTTTTTTAATATTTATTTTATTTATTTATGCATACAAGAACTGGTATTTAGGCCAGAGGCACGGGGGTGAGAGGATTCACCAGAGATAGAGTGGGGAGTAGAACAGGCAGGTGTACTGAATTACACTGCTGAGGGGAGCAGTGGGTGAGACAGGCGAGGTCTGCTGTGCCATGTGGGTCAGCAACCTGGCCGGGGATGGAACTCATGCTGTAGTGGCTAGCTATAGCCCCTGTTCCACCAGGGAGGCCCTCTGCTTTCTTTAATTCCCCACAGCACTCAGTTAGGGACTGGCAAGCAGTTCAACATAGTCGGTGAAATTTATTCCACTAGGTCAATATTCTTCTTGGGCCCTTGAGAGGGTTAAGGGAAGGAAGAGGTTAGTGATCACAGCACCCCACTGGGTTTCTACAAGACCCTGGGTTCTCTTCACATGTTTGCTAATAACTTCCCCCAAATGGTATTTATCCTCTTGATGAAGCGATTGTCCCGCGTTACCCTTGAAATGCTCCAGGGAGAAGTGTACTCCACCTTTCCCACCTGGCACATTCATTATTGCGACAATAAGGACAATATGTTTTGAGGCCTCTCCAGGGACAAACATGCTCACTACTATTGCTACGAAGTAGATGGGTGAGTTTTTGAGAGAGGAAACAAACATATCAACATTTTTGGCACTGACTGATAGGGAGGCAATAACTTTTGCAGACCACCAACTTAAACTTAAATTCTTATTCTACAAGAATCTTGTGAATTTGAGCAACAAAATTTCCTTGCATTTTGTTGAGTAACACACTGAGATGCCTTCAGTTCAGTGAGACCCCCATGCTGACACCACAGTGGGAGTGGATATGATTGCACAAGTCACCTATGGGAATGAAGAAGAAATATTCTCTCTTCAGAGAGAAAAAAAAAATTCTTTTTCCTCTGACTCTCTAATCATGTGTTTGGATATTCACATAAGGAAAGCAGAACTGAAAATAAGGCAAAATATAAGTAATGTTTTCAGGAAAGAGCAGGACAAGCAACAATACCTATAGTCATCCTGCTTTGACTCTGCAAAGTGAGGGTAACATAATTGCAATATCAATGTCATACAATTTATGCAGTTGTATTGTTTCCTGCCATGCCTTTTTCATATGAATGGGGTTTAAAAAAAATAAAACCCAGAAAAACCCAGGCTATATACTGTAAAGAATACTCCTATAACAGGCAAGGAACACACATCAAAGACCGTAAAAGGAGTGGAATATGATAGGGGATGACTAGTGCTCCAATACCTGCCTTCGTTCTTATGGGGACCTGAGGTTTTCTCCAGCCTGTTTGCACAGAGGGGCTTACTCAGTAGTGATGACACATGCTATAATGTCTATCTATTCAAGGGCCATGAAATCAGGGGTCCAGGTTAACACTGCCTAAATGCACTTTCTGCTATGATGAAAATGTTCCATATTGGTGCTGTCCAATTCAGAAATCACTAGCCACCTGTGGTGACTGAACAACAGAAATGTGTGACAGAGGAACTGAATTTAATTTTACTTAATTGTAATTTAAATGAAATTGCCACATGCGGAGATTGAATACAGTATTGGATAGTGAAGTTCAAAATTAATGATAAATAAATAATCACGTAAAGGTGTGACCTCAGAACCAATTAAGGCTAGGGTAAAGTAGAAACATTATTACCCAGCTATATACCAACACATCAATATTAATTCAGTCAAATCAGAAAACATAACACAGATGCTTCTACGGAGGGTCCTAAAGAAGGTTCTCATCATTGGTGATGAGATAAAAGGAAGTAAAAAGAAAATGAAGCAGACCTAGGTGTCCTAATTTCAGGAGTACCACAAAGAACCACTCTACAACCATCTTTATTTTCACTTGATGATGGAAAATGTGCATTAGCTTATCATGTGACAAGAATGGTTTCATATGTTTTACTTTGATTTTTACAACTATCTTATAAAGCAAATTTCTTTGAATCCCAGTTTTTTTTTTCAAGTTTTATTTATTTATGCATATAAGAGCTGGGGTACAGGCCAGAGATGCAGGAGTTGAGAGGATCCACCAGAGACAGAGTGGGGAACAGAACAAGCAGACTGACTGAAATACACTGCTGAGGGGAGCAGTGGGCAAGACAGGAGAGGTGTGCCTCGCCATGTGGGTTTCTCCCTGGCCAGCTGGGGATCAAACTCATGCTGCAGATACTGTGGATCACTTCATAGTGCAGTGCTTAACCCCTTGTGCCACCAGGGAGGCCCTTTTAATCCCAATTTAATAGATGAGTAGACTAAGGAGAGAAGTGCCCACTCAGTTGCTCCATGGTCACCTAGAAAGTCACCGTGGGGCCTCCCTGGTGGCGCAAGGGGTTAAGACGCAACCTATCAAGCTATCCGTAGCCACTGCAGCATGAGTTTGATCCCTGGCCAGAGAGCTACCCACATGGTTAAGCAGACCTCTCCTGTCTCACCCGTTGCTCCCCTCAGCAGTGTATGTCAGTCAATCTGCCTGTTCTGTTTTTGTCTCTGGTGGATCCTCTCACCCTCCCCCCCCCCAACATCTCTGGCCTGCACCCCAGCTCTTGTATGCATAAATAAATAAATCTTTAAAAAAAAAAAGAAAGTCACCTATGGGAGTGAAGAAGAAATATGAAATAGAAAGGAACAGATGAACACTGGATATTGAAGGAGGAGAGTGAAGATATAGAACTACACATGGAAACCAGGTTATCTGAAAGGCTCACACTGCCAACCAAACATTTCCTCAAGCCTTCTTTGAGTCTAATGGCTTCTTTTAAAGTCATCAAAGCCAATGGAGAAATTGCAGACAGAGATAGAAAAACAGTGCAAGTCCTGAGAGAACTAGAGGAAAGAAATATTTCTAATGCACATTGGGAATCGGTCTCTAAATCAGTTTCCTTTAATTATAAAATCTTATCCTTACAGATCAAAATGAAACAAACTATAGAAATGATCCCAGAAGGTATAGAATTGAGGCTACCAGAGGGGGAGAGAAAGGGTGGGGAGCAAAGGTGTGAGCAAGCCCAGTGAACTATGGTGTAGGACTCTAGGGTGTGGTATAGTGACACACACCTGAAGAGGTGTCAATCTATAACCCTAATTCATTACACTGTTGTATATCAATGTTACCTCAAGAAAAAAAAATAATACAAGAAAAAGCAAAAAGAGTAAAGACGTCTACAAGACATACAAATATATATATATATATATATATATATATATATATATATATATGTAAATTTAAGTCCCCCCTTATTGCCCTGGAATTTCAGATGGTTTCAAATTTTTGTATTCTAAATAATACAGTGAGTAGCATCCTCACCACTGTATCATATGCTCTATTCTACATTATTTCCTTGAAATAAACTTCTATACATGGGAGATAAAAAGGAAATGAAAGGATACTGGCTTGCACTGGGTGGACCAGGAAGAAGGCCCAGGGTTTCCTGCCCCTGGAACCATGTCACAAAATGATGAGGTAAGTATTCCAAGAGGGAAAGAAATCCTTAAATCCTATAGGATTTAAGGAAGTCAAAAATATCAAGTCAAATTAAAACCAGGAACTATCTGAGTTTTCCATGACTTAATACAACCCACCTTCATTATCAGGAAACTATTGAGCAAGGCATATATTTTCCGATCTCTACATCCACAGCTAGTTCAACACCCACCCATGAATAACTCGTATGCTAAATATGGCCCAAAAAGTCATGAACTTCAGATTAAGTATTGGTTTGTTTGGGAGAATTAATTCATTTAATAAGTCTTTACTATATCTAATATGTATGAGGTGTTGCTCGAGGTTCTGGTG
The DNA here is from genome assembly GCF_014898055.3 of Talpa occidentalis. NCBI lineage: Eukaryota > Metazoa > Chordata > Mammalia > Eulipotyphla > Talpidae > Talpa > Talpa occidentalis. Next base: position 84,386,242 of record NW_023603184.1, on the reverse strand, counting down.
CTCAGAGTAAACAAAATATGAAAACAGTATTTGATATTCTTATTCAATATATTTCTGGTTTTAATTGTTCAGAGTTTTTGGAAGAAATAATTGATGCAACAAAAAATTAATATTGTGGTTCAGCGCAAAATCCAGCTTATTAAATATAACTCATTAACATTTTTGGCTCAGCACAGTTCAACTTGCTTTTAGTGGTATAGCCCTTTGGGACTTTTTATGTAAAATGCAACAGCAAAAATGTAACACATGGAAATATTTTTAGTTACTCAGCAGAACCCAAAATCCCAGAATTGTTCTGGATATTTTTTGTCTTCTGGAAATGCAATTTCTCCTGGTTTTATAGATCTTACTTTCTAAATATTTTTCAAATCAGTCTCATTTTCTTTCTCATGACTTTGTCTAGAACTTTATCTCAGGTCCTTACTTTTTGCCTGGACTATCGCAATAGCTTCTACACTGGTCTGTCGGCCTACAATTTGTGTTTTTTTAACCTTTCTCCCTTTTACTTCAAATTGGAGACTAACCATATAACTCCACAGTTAGAACTGGGAATGGTTTCCACTGCTGAAAGAATGTAATTTAAATTCTTCATCAGTACATGCAAGGTGGCACAGAGTAATGGCAAGACCCAGTGGGAGAATCAGAAACGAGGCCCGTGGGCCCTGGAGCAAGGCCATCTGCAATAAAGAAGTATACTTAGTCCTTGGCATTTTACTGAGCCCTGCTAAAGACCAAATGCTTGCTCATGGGATCTCATGTGCATCTGGAACTACCCAATATGAGCTGGGTTCTTTTGGACTACCCGGTTATAAAGGCATTCACATATGGCAGAGCCTCGGGCAGGACTATTATCTAGGGGCTATGGAATGCCTAACCCACAGGCATAGAATCTGACTAGCACCCACTTCACAGGAAGGAGGTACAGGATTGGGCCAAAGAACATGGTTTCCACTGTGGTATCATACACTGCACCACTCAGAAGCAGGTGCCCTCACTGTATGCTAGAACAGCCTTCTAAAGGTGCAGCTAGAGATCTACCCAAAGGACCCAAAAACATTGATTCAAAAGAACACCTGTACCCCTGTGTTTATTGCAGCACTATTTACAATAGGTTAAAAACTGGAAATAACCCAAATGCCCCAAAATAGATGACTGGATCAAGAAGATGTGGTATATATATATATACAATGGAATATCATTCAGCAATCAAAAAAGATAAACTCATGCCATTCACAGCAACATGGATGGAGCAAGAAGGCATTATGCTCAGTGAAATAAGCCAGAAGGAAAAAGAAAAATATTGGATGACTTCACTTACAGCGGGAATATAGGGGAACCAAATAAGACATCAGTGTAAAAAAATAATAACAGTACAAAGCACAACAAAGCAAAAACAGACAATTATAAATCAGAGACATATTGCAGGGGAGGAGGGAGAGGGATCAGAGGGAGGGAGGGAGGAGCACAGGGAACTGAGGTGATGGTGCACGGGTGCCTTGGGGAAGGAAACTTTATGGGGACTACACCTGAAAGGGTGGGGGGAAGCAAATATTATTTTAAAATGAACAATGATGTAAAAAAAATAATTAAAAAATTAAATTAAATTAAAAAAGAAAATACATTAAAAAAAGTAAAGGTGCAGTTGAAGCACCAGCTCAGAGGCAATACTTAAAGGGGTGCTGTGCCCCAAACAGGAGGAACACCTGGGTCCCCAAACCAAGGGTAGAAGCAGGGATGACCCTTCTTACTGTCACTCTCGAATACCTATGAGGGTATTTTGTGCTTCCCAACCACACAACTCTGGGCTTTGTAAGGCCAGAGGTCCTGGTCGTCAAGGCAACACTCACTTGACAGATACACAGGTGAGGCACGGCAAGCGTCCTACTGAACTACAAATTTCAGCTGCTATCAGGTCACCTTGGACTTTTTGTACCCAAGACCAACAGAACACCACACTGGCAGGGAAACTGGCCCCGATTCGGAAGAAGAGGTAGTGCTGCTTTTACACAATGAAGGCAGGAAGGAATCCATGTAAAACATAGGTGATCCATGTGCTCCCTGGCACCCACTTAGGCCCCTGTAACTAGAGACACATGCAGTCATATGAGCCTGAGAGGGACCTGACTGCCAAGGTTCCGGGTGCCCCAGGATCACACCACTAGGCAAACCATCAAAGTTATCAGGGTGATAACAAGCTTGGATGTGAGGAACTCAGAATGGATAGTGCAGGAAGGAGAGGGACAATACCAGTCATAGCCTCGAAATAAACTGCAGCGAAGAGGAGATTTCAACTCATTAACCTTCTGCTTCTGAGTCCCTGTCAGGAAGAACAACTTATAGGAATATGGAGATGCTGCTCCTTGAACTTGTGGGGGAAGGAGGCACAGAGGGCAAACAGTGCAGTCCTGAGAACAGAATAAGCCTCACGATTTCTCACTGTGGGTGGCATGACTAATTTATGACTCTACCCAATCCATCACCACATTCAGATGAGGCCACACTTTTAAAAGGCTGTGCTAGCAAATGACTAGGCATGACATAGATACTAAGTCAGGCTTATGCTGGGAAGACCTGTGACTCTACAGATACGTTACTTTGGTTCAAGGAGCCCCCATCTTCCTTGTTAAACTTTTTCTGGGAATTGTACTGCAGTCTAAGACCTTTCCACTCAGTCTGCCTCAGTTCCTCCAAGATATACCCTGAAATTTCTTTCTGCAGATCAGTCCTATTGTCTGATCCACTAGACAGTGATAGCCCAGAGTGTGTCCACCTGTAAGGAACAGCCACTCCTCCTTCCAGCCAAATGCTTCTGCGACAGCCAGGGAGGTGGAACCTGCTGAGTTTTCAAGAAATCTCGGAAATCCAGGTTCTCACCATGAAATGGCTCAATTTTATAGGTAATAAATGGAATCAACATTCAAACAAACCCAATAGGAGGGCACAGAAGATAAACCCACTGCTGCTATGGTTCATGCCTGCAAGCTTGTGTCCGCCACATTTTAACATTTCATTAATCTTGAACATGAGTCCTTTGGGCTGAAAGGGAAGACCCAGCACCAGTGATGCCCTGAAGAGGCTACACTGTTCATTCTTTTAAGAAACTAAGTTATTATATTTTAGATTTTGTCCTCTCAGTTCATGGGCATTTCATAACTTCAAGCTAGTCTAGACTATTAGCCTCATCAGAGGCAACTAATTAATTATCTTGTCAAATATGAGCTAAATGGAAAGGTTCAGGCTTGACTAAGTGTCCTTATCCTCAAGGAAAATCATAATTTAGTAAGAAAGACAGAAATCTAAAACATACAATGTTATATCATTTGAGAAGCAAATTTTAATAGTACATTTATTCTGTAGTAAAGGCTAACAGTTTCATTTACCAAGAAAATATTAACATCTAGATCTTAAATGAACAAAAATAAGACCAAAAAATACAATTCTAAGAAATACCTAAAATCATAATGTGGCTATTTGAAAGATATTTATGAAAGAGAAATCTTTTAATTATAAAATTAGAAAGTAAATGGGAATTTAGAAAATATGAAGAGTGAGCATTTTAAAAATAACAAACATTTAGTTAATGTCTGAGTAAATGCTTTAATAAAATCACTTCAAAACTATCTCATTATCACACTGAGATTTCTTTGTCTGATGAGTTGTGTAAAGTACAAATAAATTTGGGCAAAGGAAGCAAAAATTATATTACAACTTTCTTATCTGAACATCTATTAAAGTCCCACTTTTTATTAAATCCTATTTCTTGAGATGTAAATCTGTAAAGATACACAAATACAGGGCCTCCCAGGTGGCGCAGAGGGTTGAGCGCAGCGCTGTGAAGCTGTCCGGCCTCTGCAGTGTGGGTTTGATTCTGGCTGGCCAGAGAGATACCCACATGGTGCAGCAGACTTCTCCTGTCTCGCCCGCTGCTCCCCTCAGCAGTGCATTTTAGTCAGTCTGCCTGTTCTGTTCCCTGCTCTGTCTCTGGAGAATCCTTTCACCCTCCCACGTCTCTGGTGAATCCTTTCACCGCAGTTCTTGTGTAAATAAATAAATCTTTCAAAAAAAAATACACAAATACAAAACTAAGTAGTCCTAGGGAAACCTGGCCATAGGTAGTGGGAGTGCAAAAGACACATTCCTACAGAGTAACAGGACAACGGGTCCCGCCCTGGCCTCGCTCCTAACTTCTACTTAGCTGCACAGACCTGTTCTAAAGAGCGCTCTCAGGCTGCAAGGCGTGGCATATGCGGAGTCCAGAACTAGAGAGGACTTGCCAAATGTTTCCAAATACCTCTTCCCTTCTCCAACTACCGACCCCATGACTCCGGCACCACCAGCCACCCCTCAGTCCACAGTCACATTGCAAATCATTTGACTGGTACAGCGCCAGCTCCACAGGCAAATATGTCAGCTTCATTTTCCTAATGACCATGGCCAACATATTAAAGCACACAAATTGAAACTCCTCTGAATCAGTGAGTACTGGGAGAATTCTAACAACTGGATTAAAAGGCCAATCAATTGGTAAATTCCCAAGGGAAGCTCTAACGCCAGGGAATATATTAACAGTTAACTGGTTTCAAGAACAAATGGAAAGTGCATAACTCAGAGAAATCATGTGGGAAAGGAGAATAAAATAAGTAGGCATGAATAACTGTAAGAATTTGGGCCATAGAAACTGTTTTGGGGGCCTCCCCGGTGGCACAGCGGGTTGAGCGCAGCACTGTGAAGTTGACACAGCCTCTGCAGTGTGGGTTTGATTCCCAGACAGCCAGAAAGCTACCCACATGGCGCAGCAGACCTCTCCTGTCTCACCAGCTGCTCCCCTCAGTAGTGTTTTCGGTCCATCTGCCTGTTCTGCTCCCTGCTCTATCTCTGGTGAATTCTCTCACCCTCCTGTGCCTCTGGCCTGTACCCCAGATCTTGTATAAATAAAATAAATCTTAAAAAAAAAAAGAAACTGGTTTTGGAAGTCTATAATACAGTAGAAAGCTTAAATTCTTTTTTCTTTCTAATTCCTTTTTATTTCCAATCAACTTTCATTTTTCTTTACCTACAATGAATACACACACACACACATACATTACAGTACAATGTGACCAACCAGAAGGTAGTAACTCACAAACTTGACTTTCTTTTTCTCCTAGCCTGTCTGGCATGGTCAAGGAAAGGCTACCTTAACGGCATGCTGGGTTTAGAATTACTAAATCCTGTGGGATATCTGGACAACCCAGCTGAAGAATCCTCAATTTGGTTTATGTGATGATAATGTCAATTGCTGGATGATGCTTAATGATAAGCAAACACTCCATAAAGCCAAGGAGAAGGGATGCAAGCCATAAAGAGGTTTGCTGCGATGAGTATAACATCATCAAAAACAAAAGAATGCAGGGGAATTAAAAATACCAGAAGCCTAGCAAAACATTGCCACTGTAATTGGTCTTAAAATACAGCTCAAGGTTTATTGGCTCAAAAGCCAGCACAGGAAGCATGTTGAATTAATGGTTATGAAAGAAGAAACCTAATTGGCACAAAATTCACAAATAGAAATTCTCTATCTTTCATTTTCATTTCCATCACAAAAGACACTTTGAATCCTAACATGACATGCCTTTTTTGCATATGATATCTTGGTTAAAAAAAGGAAAAAGCTGACAGTATTTTTGCTTCCAATATAATAGTGTCCACAATGCAGCATCGAATACTTATTTCCAGATAGCTGGAGAACACAGCAGAGATACTGCTGGTGTCACTCTTCTGGATACTTTGACTGTTGTCTTTACAGACTCCAGCCCCATCCTGACTTACAAACTAGTATCTTAGAAACTAGACTATTAAAGAAACAGACCCAGAAAGTTGAAGGTAATATCAGAAAAATTTGTATTAAAAAAAAAAAAACAACCTTCAGCTTCTTTGGTGATTTTAAGGATTTTGAGGTGAAGAAATATGAGGATCAGGTCAAGAAAAACATGGGTGTCATCTCTAAACAATAGTTGACAAGAAAGGAAATAAAATCAGTTACTATATCTTTTTTTTTTTTTTTTTTTTTATTTTATAGAGGCATGTTTTATTTATTTATTTTGTTTGTTTGTTTGTTTTGTTTATACATGCACTGGGTACAGTCAGAAGCACGGGAGGGTGAGAGAATTCACCAGAGCCAGAGCGGGGAGCAGAGCAGGCAGAAGGACCGAAGTACACTGCTGAGGGGAGCAGCGGGTGGCAGGAGAGGTCTGCGCACCATGTGGGATCCTCCGCCGGTGGCCGGGGAGCAGCCGGGGATCGAACCGGCGCCGCAGAGGCCGCGGGCAGCTTCGCAACCCAGCGCTCAACCGCTGTGCCACCGGGGAGGCCCTATATCTTTTTTTTTTTTTTTTTTTTTTATGTTCAACCTTTTCAGAGTTAAAGGTGAATTAAAACAATGACTCAAAACAGTATCATTTGTTCACCCATAAAAGTGGCAAAAATGTTTTCCCTTGATAATACCCTAAGGTAATGAGTATGTGGTAAACAGACTATCTCATTTAAGAAGCACATTAGTTTATTTCTGGGCCTCCCTGGTGGTGAAGGCCATTGAGCTCAGCGCTGTGAAGCTATCCATAGCCTCTGAAGCACAAGTTCAATCCCTGGCTGGCAGCAGAGATGCCCACATGGCACAGCAGACCTCTCCTGTCACGCCCGCTGCTCCCCTCAGCAGTGTGTTTCAGCCAGTCTGCCTGTTCTGTTCCCCACTCTGTCTCTGGTGAATATAACTATTTACTATAGTGCTATTCACTATAGCTAAACTATGGAAACAACATGAGTGACCCAGAAGAGTTGAGTGGATCAAGAAGATGTGGTCTATTTACACAATGGAATACTGCCCAGCAATCAAACAAGAGAAACTCATGCCATTTGCAGCAACATGGATGGAGTCTGAAAGGATAATACTAAGTGAAATAAGTCAGAAGGAGGAATATAAATACTGGATTGTGGCACTAATCTGTGGAATATAAACTAAATTAATTGTCAGATAGTGATAAGCTGAAAAACTAACACTTGATAGCTGACTACAGAACTGAAACATAAGGGAGAGTGGGTGGAGGAGAATTAAGAATAAAGAGGGAAGGAAGTTCAATGACCTATGATTGTGGAATAATGGTGAGCTGGTGGTGGGTGCACTGTGATATGATGTCTGATGGGGGTAGCCCAATGTTACCTCAGTTAAAAATAAATAATTTTTTTTAAGTCATAAAAAATGCACATACAAGAAATTGCATTTATAACAATTTATCTAGCAGATATATTTCAAAAATATACCAACATAGTATAAGTGAGAGTGTTTGTGATCATCTACATTTCTAGTAGTAAGAGGTGGGTTCACATAAAGCTTTTAAAAAGAAGATCAATAAGATATGCTACAAAGAAAAAACAGCAAGATGCACATGAAAATATACCCTGTTGTTTGTTTATATGTATATGTATTTATGCATATAGACTCCATGAATAATCTTCATTTTCTGAAAAGATACCCAAGAAAATGTCAATGACTAACTTTGGGGAGAGGGTATTCAACAAGGGGAGTAAGGAAGTTTCTGTTTTCATTTTCTCTTTCTATATAATGTTTGCATTTTCTAACCATGTAAAAGTATTCAAGGACATGCATGGTATTTTGTGCAAGATATGTTTAATTCCATACTAGCTTTCTTATGATCTGGTTCTTTTCTTAGTCAAATATTTCCACTGTCAATCACTATGTGAGTGCATCAATTTATTTCGAATTACATCCCACCTACAATGCCAACCCACTTACTAGCAAAATCGATTTGAGCAGGCATGTAATAAAAGATGCATAGTAAGGCTGTTTTTTAAAAAAAAGCAACTAAAATTCATTGAAAGGTAGGAGAAATGAACAGCTCTGGCAAATGTATGGTTTAGGCGTGAGCAGTAAGCACAGTTCTAAGTTTACTGAAGAAAAAGGCAGGAACAGCAACATGACAGGTGACATCACTCCTGTTGTCTGGAAAAGATCCAAACATGCCTGTTATTCAAAAGAGAGTCTATCACCTGGTATTGAGTTCTGAGAGGCATGATGCAAGGAACATTGAAAATATCTTGGTTTTATACTCTTAGGCACTCAACTGTGACCTTGTGTTAGGATCCCCAGAGGTCCTGTGCAAATATAGATGGGTGGGCCTCTTAAATTTTCTGATTAGGTAGGTTTGGGGCTGGCCTCTGACTCTGCATTTCTGTCTGGTTTTTGGGTGATGCTGATACTGCTGGTCTAAAACTACACGTTAGGTCACTGGGATCTTAGACCAGCCACTTACTCGCTAACTTTTTTTTTTTTTTAGGAAGAAGTCATTATCTTTATTATTTTTGCACTTAATTTAGCTCTATGTGTCACCTGGATTACAATTTTGTTTTGTTTTGTTTTGTTTTTTATAATAAATTTTATTTTTGTAATCCCCATACAATTGCAACCCCCTTATTTTGACCCCAATCCCTCCCTGCCCACCCTCTACCCCCCATAGAGTGTCTCTGGTTCATAGTTTTTTGTTGATTTTGATTTTCACTTTCTTATAGTTATTCATTTTCCTGGTCCCTTATTTAAGTTTTCTAGATTCCTGCTATGAGTGAGACCATCCAGTATTTTTCTTTTTCTTTCTGGCTTATTTCGCTGAGCATGATCCCTTCCAGCTCCATCCATGTTGCTGCAAAATGCATGTGTTTATCTTTTTTGAATGCTGAGTAATATTCCAGGGTGTATATGTACCACATCTTCTTGATCCAGTCATCTATTTTTGGGCATTTGGGCTGTTTCCAAAGCTTAGCTATTGTAAATAGAGCTGCTATAAACATAGGGGTGCAGGTATTCTTTGGAATTGATGTTTCTGTGTCCTTTGGGTAAATACCTAGGAGTGGAATTGCTGGATCATATGGATTTAGTAGGTGCAGAAATCTCCACACAGCTCTCCATAGTTACTCACTAACTTTTAATGATCAATGACATCATCATACTTCTGTTAACAATCTGGAGATAGTTTTCACATAACCATTTCACTAAAACCCTGAACTGTAACCCAGTGAAAGCATTTATGAAGCTACAGAGGGCCAAATATATGGCTTTCTTAAGACCTAAGAAACAAAGATGGAACTTGAGAACAGCCATAGATATAAATGTATTGCGCATGCCTCGGCTCTTCTCAAGATAAATGCTTTCCACATCACTTGTCCCTGATAGGGTTGAGACAGGAGCTGATAAAGCAAATTCATGAAATACTGACTCACATTAACAATAGTCTCATCATAACTACACCAGAGGCTGGTCTCCTGCCAACATCCAAAATACATTATAACTCAATTCCAAAATCAAGAATCAATGACCTTTTAGACAATCTGCACTCTTTTCCCCCCCTTTATTGACATGTGGAATAGAGGATTAACTGTACCAGGAATTAATGTAGGACCTTTCTTCTGGAGAGGTAAGAGTTCAAAACACTTTTCAGATAAACAACCTCATTTGTCTTCTAACATCTTGAGGGGAGGAGGAGTAAGCTGCACTTTCCACACAGCGCTGAAATGCTATGTCCAGGACAACTATCTCTAAGCTCTGCTGGGTTTTACTCCTGTTGGAGTACTTGGTGCCACTGGAAATAACCAGTATATTTAACAATTGCAACCAGATACAGATCACACACGCACGCGCACGCACACACACACACACACAGAGACTGGCACCAACAACTACTGTCTTTTACAAGATTAAAAATGTGTCCAACACAGGGGTCTCCCTGGTGGCGCAAGGGGTTAAGCACAGCACTATGAAGCTATCGGCAGCCACTGCAGCATGAGTTCGATTCCCCGGCAGGGAGGTGAACCACATGGCACAGCAGACCTCTCCTGACTCATCTACTGCTCTCCTCAGCAGTGCATTTCCGTCAACTGGCCTGTTCTGTTTCCCACTCTGTCTTTGGTGAATCCTCTCAATCCACACCTCTGGCCTGTACCCTAGTTCTTGTATGCATAAATAAATAAATCTTTAAAATAATGCATCCAACACATATACTTATAAATGTATACATTATATCTCAAAAGAAGGTTAAGAAAAGAATTTTAGAAAAATTAAGAGAGCTCTGAGATCACTGAATTTCAGTCAATTTAGTTTTCAGCAATCCAGTTTAACCAAATTTTAACTAAGAACCTACCATGTACCAAGTATTGTTTTAGGAGCTGGGAGTAAAAGTTGGACACAAACCCTGCTCTGATAGCACTGACAAGTATAATGAGGTGGCATTTATATAAAACATAGTTTCAGGTAATGTGGGTAAGATAGGTGTTATGTTAACTTATGGCTAATGGGTATCATCAATGCTTGAAAAAATGGACACTTAATCCCTCTCAAGTCTTCCAGTGGAGTTTCCTGGAGGAGAAGTCACAGACTGACACTGGGCAGATGAACAGGAACCAGCTGCAATGAAGTCAGAGAGGTAAAGGGAAGCATCCTAGCAGCTAGACTGCTGGTGCATCTCCAGAATCCAATCACTTCCTCTTCACTCTAAATAGCAGTTCAATTTTGTTCAGACCGTCATCTGCCTAACTCAAAATACACTTCCCAGAATTCCCTCCCGCCCTGGTGATCATCTGACACATTCCCCATGAATGAGATGTAAGTGAAAGCCACAGGGGGGCTTCTAGGAAAGCCTAGAAGAAAAAAATCAGCTCACATTTGCTTTTGCTTTTCCTTCTTTGCCCTTGACCCTTCTTGCTGCCTGAAATATAGACAAAAAGCCCAGTGCTATAGCTCTCATTTTGGGGAGAATGAGGCATGGATGGATGGAACAAGACCAGTCTCTGGGACTGTCATCTCAGCCCTGACTGCCCCTCTACCCCACAGGCTTTGACCTTTCTTGAGACATGTGTCCCTTCAGCAGTCTAGTGAAACCTATGGGCCCTTCCCCAAAATAATAATTTTCTAGTCTTGTTATTGAGAAAAGTAAATCTCTGGTTAGTGAAGCCCCAGGGAGGGGCTGAAGTGTGGAGTGAATATGCATCCACATGTTCACAAACAGAAACCCATGCCATGAACAAAAATAGCACTATTTACTCATTATTTACTCACTATTTACTCTATGTATTTGTTTGTATTAATATTCAGGTGAAGGCCAAGTTTTAGCACAAATACTAATATCCAAAAGCAAACTCTGAATTCTTCCCTTTTATCAGAAAGTGAAATTAAGGATATCCTGACACTATTAGCAACCGTATGACCAGAAAGCTCAAATATGATATTTGAATAAGCGCCAATAAGATTGAAATGGCCAGTAACATTTGTTTCCTCCAAAAACATTAACATAAAGATATAATTCCAGAGCTTGCATAAAATTTGTTTAAACAAGATTTTCTCCTCCTCCAGAAAGAGAACTCCAAACTCTCACACACCAATCTCTCTCTTCTCTCTCTCTCTCTCTTCTCTCTCTCTCTCTCTCTCTCTCTCACACACACACACACACACACACACACACACAGAGCAGCCTTTTGTTTCCTTACAATCAGTACACTCATGCACTGATATTATTCTCAGCTTATTACATAAACTGGGTTTGAGATTCACAATCAGCAGTAAACCACACAAGAGTTTTAACACCTGTTTGTTACCCCAGTACAAATGGTAAGAGCCAGTTAACCCCTCAGGGTGTAATAAGAGTAAGAAGTGCTCAGGTAGAGGTGGCGATGCTGTATGTTCTTTCGATGCTGTATGTTCTTTCGGGTATAACTGCGTTAGGCCATGGTCTAGCAGCAGGGATGTCTTCAGCGGAAGCGCCTGGGAACCTGAGGACCTTGGCAGGGATGCCCCAGTCCTGGCTCTGGCTTTGACTACCTGATCCCTCAGACAATCACACTGGCTTCTCCATCAGGCAAACAGGCAGTGGTGTGACCTCTATCAGTATTCTGAGAGTCGGGAAGGGAGGTGGAAAGGAAAGGTTGTGGATCAATCAAATAAAACTTGAAAACAAGAAACCATGGTCCAGCAAAGCTTTGCCATGGTTGTGTTTTTCTTTAAAAGGTCACGTTAAGGGCCTCCCTGGTGATGCAAGGGGTTAAGACACAACCTATGAAGCTATCTGCATCCTCTGCAGCATGAGTTCGATCCCCGGCCTGGGAGCTACCCACATGGTGCAGCAGACCTCTCCTGTTTCACCCACTGCTCCCCTCAGCAGTGTATTTCAGTCAGTCTGCCTGTTCTGTTCCCCACTCTGTCTCTGGTGAATCCTCTCACCCTCCATGCCTGTAACCCAGTTCTTGTATGTGTAAATAAATAAATCTTTAAAAAAATAAATAAAAGGTCATGTTAATGAAGCAACATGACAGAATTATCAACCGCTGTCAATTATCAATGACAGAATATTATCAACCACTCTTTATTGGGAAGTTTTGTCCTTTTATGATGAAAGATTCCATCCTGCCTATTTTGGAAGTATTTCACTGTCCTCCAAGTCTCTTCATGTTCCTCCAGTGACTTTGACCTTTCATTCATTCATCACTCATTCATTCACGTATTTATTCTCTGTATTTGAAAACATTTTTTCCCCCGTCTGTAGTTCACCTCATTAATGCCTCTATCCCACAGGCCCTTGACCTTTTTTGAGACATGGATCCCTTCAACAGTCTACAGAAACCTATGAGCCCTTTTCCAAAATAATATTTTAAATGCATAAAGTGAAATACATAGGATTACAAAGGAAACAAATTATCTTTAAATACCAATGTCAAAATACTAAAATACACAAACTCATGACATAGCAAATATGTGCTTCTTTATTCAACATTAAGGATCAAGCTCAAGTGTTGCTAATAGTGATTATAATTTCAAACAATGATGAGCCTAAAACGATATTTCAAGATATCTGCACACTCTAATGTTACAACAAGTATTTTTTTTTTATTTCTATCAATGAGAAAGTCACAGTTATCATTAATACTCTTGGAGCTTTATTAATCAGGTAGAAGTGTTACTGTACCAGTTTTAAGTTGAGACATTATGAAGACCGGCAGTTCTCTGCCTCTGAGAGCCCAGAGTTCCCTGTAAGAAATCCAGGCTACTCTGATGGAAGGCCATATGGAAAGAAACTGAGGCATGTGAACTAGAAAGCCATTCTGGACATCTGGCCCAGCAGTTCTTTCAGATGAGTTCAACCCCTGATGCTCTCTGGATGTAACCACAGGACAGGCCTAAATAAGATGTGCCCAGCAAAGTCCAGCCTACCCGGAGAACCATAATAATACACTGCTATTTACAACATTGCTTTGGGGTAGTTCATTAGCAGCAGATAGACAGAATGCTGTACTCACTCATTTTGTCTTCACAACATTCATGTGAACAAGCTACTATTTGTATCCTTATTTTATAGATAATGAGACTGAGGTCCAGAAAAGCTAAATAACTTTGCAAAATATTTCATTATTAACTTCCAACAGTTAGGAAAAAAATTCTTGGAGAAATGCAAAGATTTAAAAATAAATATACATCCTGATTCATAAATAAAAATATTGAGAAAGACTCTAATGTGACAAAGCATCAGGGCAGAGACCGCAGGACAGGGAAAGGAGAACAAAGCAGTGGGGATAAGTACATCTTGCAAATAGATCGTGAAATCTAAATGGATACCTTAAATACCATAGTAACGTGTAAATTAAATGTTAAAAGATTTCTAAAATAAGAGACCAACTGCAAAAGTATAGTAAGAATCAATGACTAAAGAAAACAGGAGTTAGGAAGGAACAATGCTGGGGGCAGGTGCAAAAGAAAGAAAAGCATTCTAAAGTTATTGGTATGAATTTCTGCAAGATATAAATAACCAAACTGATGAACACAGGAAATTGAATAGGCCAATTACCATAGGAGAGATTGGGAAAGCGGTTAAATTTTTATCACTAAAAAAAAAACCAGAAACAGATTATTTTACAGTGAGTTCCATATAACTTACAAAAAATACAAATACGTCGTTTAAATTATTCAAGACTATGGAAACCTAGAAAAAGCCCCAAAATCCATTTTGTGAAACTGGTTTAGCCTTAAAACCAAAAATGATAAAAGCGGTATAGTAAAAGAAAGCTACAAAACAACCCACTTACAAATATCTGCAAAAAATGCTAAATAAAATATTGCAAAATTTCTAAATAAAATATTAGCTAATAAAATCCTAAAGCAGATGAAATAAATATTGCCAATGATCAAGCACCATTTACTCTGAAAGGCAATTTCCATACGATCCAATCCATTATTATCATTCATGATAGTAACAAATGCAAGGAGGGAAAAGTGGTTGGTTGCATCAATAGGTTCTAAAAAAAAGTGTTTAGTAAAATTCAACAGTCATTTTTAAAGCAATCTAAGTAAAATATAAATATAAGGTAGCTTCTTGAAAGTAAAAATATCATTCCAAACAATCAAATGCGAGGAATGAGATGGGATCATGCAATTGCCATTACAATTTGCATGAGGCGAGGAAAAGGAAATCAAGTATAACACAAGTGAGTGGGAAGATAAAAATTTTCCCACTTTGCTGATGACATGTTTATATTGCTAGAAATTCCAACTCCTATTTAAGAATAAAAACTACTTAAAACCAATGAAAGAGTTTGATGAGGCTGGAAAAGTTTTGAGCCTTTCTTTTCATTTGCCATGGAAAATTTAAAATACGTAATGTCATGATAAGGGCATCAAAAATGAAAAGAAAAATTAGAGATAAGTACATAAATTCACAGGTACAGTTAATGAAATGCCAATTTAATATATGCTTACACAGATTAAATGTCCATAAACTGGCAAGAAATTTTTGAAAAATAATGAGGTAAGGGCTGTACCAGTATTAAATTCACTAGACTCAAAACATGACAGGGAAATAAATAAATAGACAGAAGGGTTCAGAAATGAATGCCAGTATCATTTCTGAAATAAACCCCACATTATCACTGGCAATTTCCATAGAAGCTTCTATATGAACAAGAAAATACTGCGATCCATTGTGGAGAGAACACCTTATTGATTAGTGGCACATGCACAACTGACTATTCACATGGACAAAAAGAACTAGTTTGCAGGCCCCTGTCCCACATCCTACTGTGAGGTCATTAAAGAGAGTGAGTTAGCTCTATCCGTCTCAAGCTGGGAAGTCCATGATGTACTCCTGAGTCAGGAAAGTGATATGCAGAGAACATTTTTATTATAATCCTTCCCATTTGGGGAATGTCTTGACTACCATTTAGAATAGTAGCCAAAAGGGATCCTAAGCATATGACTAACACTGCTTTGGAGAATGCCTTTTTGTACAAAACAAAACAAAATGTGTACATTCATAGAAGGCAACATAAATATGGAGAGAAATGTAGAGATACATAAACTAGATTGTTCGACACTGGTTGACAGTTAAGGGAGGAGTCGTGGATATGAAGGGAGGGAAAGAACAAAGAATGTAATTTTTAAAAGGTGTCCACAAGAAATACATAATGTATAATGTGGTTTAATTTGTCAAAAGTTATTTACACACATGTGTGTGTTGGGGGAGAGCAGATGGGAGGGGAGCAAAAGGGGAGGAGGGGAGGAGAATTGGGGAGGGGTGGGGAGGGTGTGCACCAATTAGTCATAGTTATTACAAAGGAGTGAACTCACATGAATTTTTAATTTTATATAATCAGGAAATACTTTCTCAGAAAAAGGTTCAGAGTTATAAAATACAAGTTTATGTATCTAAATTTAGTTTTAAAATATATTTCAAATGGATGCAAAGTCAGAGGCTCTTCATATTCTTCTTTGTGAACTTTAAACAAGGTAGAAAATAAACGTCCCTCACCTATGCCTGACACATAGAACACTGACTACTACTATTATCATTATTTTCAAAATGTAGAGGTCACCTATTGATAACTGCCCAGTTGTAGCACAAGCATAATCCCAGGGAAGCATAGTGGAAAGCTCATAGAATCCTAATGACTTGAAAACCACCTTCACTCAGAAGGAAAAGAATATTGGCTGATTTCCTTCATAAACCATAGAGTGAGAAGAGATGACATCATTGCAAATTAAAAACTGAAGCGAAACACATTTGCTTCTGACTTTGCAAACAGAAGGTCTGAAATATTCTTGTCACCCTGATAGAAACGTGACAGCGTAAGCTGATTAGCACACTTTTTATTCTAGCCTGTCAAGTCACCCGATTTGTAAGCATGCTTTGTGGAGTATCTCCCCACCTCCATCATCAGGTCTGGAAAAGCCTTTCAGTCTCATCTGGCACCTTGGTATTCAAACCCTGCCACAAAGGAAAGCAAATCACCCTGCTACTGCCCTACCTCTGGCAGTCAGTGCTTCAAAGCCCCAGGAGCTAATAGATGGTAATAGATTCCAGCAGAACTTAGAAATCCCTCTGGTTAAAATACTTTTTAAAATGTATCCAGTCTTTCTAGTTGGGGAAAACTAATCTCATCTTCTCTCACGGTACAGTGCAACCCAGATCCCTTAATCTTCCTCAGATTTGTGTGTAATACCCTCTGATGTTCAAGTAATGCCGCGTCCAAAAAAAGCGACTCCTAAGGCACTGCTGGGTCTGCAGTCCCCTGGCCGCTCCCATAATGTTGGGACCAAACTTGGCTCTAACCCCTTCTTCGTGAGGCTGCCCTGCCTGCCCTTAATTCTCTGTACCCACTAATGCAGTGAGCCTTAATTCTTGAGTAACTGTGATTGAGTACTTTCCAGTATGCCGAAAGAGCAAGTATGAGGCTATTTATTTTGAAAATGTATGCTTCTAGAGTTGCGAGGAAGAAATCACACTGCTATCTTCACATAGTGAAGAGCTCTGAATTAATCTGCTCGCTCACCATAGTCATTTATGACCAAACGACTTGATGCTGAAAATGCTAGAAACACAAGAATGGTTTTTAAAGGGGAACTCTTCAAGCTAAATCAGCCCCCAAAATACTTCTGATGGCATCTATTTAAGTGTAAAACTGAAAAGCTACAGACGAATAAATGTATTCAGAACTCTGATTATAATTACTGTGAAAAAGTGTTTTTATAGTTATCACTGAATCCTCCTAACATACGAAGAAAGGACCTTACATGAGGCTATACCTAGATCGCGGGGGTATCTTGAAAGAACGCAGACCATACACTTATTATCAAACACCAGAGCCAATGTGCATGGATTATTCTTTCTGGTGAGGTCCTACATCCAATGATATCCTTATTTTCACAGACAGAGGTCAGATTTGGACCTAAAGGATTTCAAGAGAATAGCTATTAAATACCTTTGTAGAGTCTCAAAAAAACAACAACAAAAAAATGACCTCATACCTCTGTGGTGACCTCCTGCATCTAAACACTGTCTAGCATGGATCACAGCGTCCCTTTTCCTCAGGGATCTGGTGATCCCACAGTGAGTTGTTGAGAGAAAAGCTGAGGTGCACTGAGCATTCCTATATCCCACCCATCTCTTGTTCTCAAAGTAGACAACCACAGAGAAGTTATTTTCTCAACCACATTCACTGCCTTTCCCATCCACTCTTATGTGTGCACACAGCGTCCTGTGTCCTAAAGTGAGTCTCTGTAAATTCTAACCTCATGCCCACTGTTAGGGACTGAACTGTGCTCCCCCAAATTCATAGTTTGAAGTCCTAACTCCCATGGGATGGTGTTTGGAGATGGGGTTTGAGAGGTGATTGGGTTTGGATGAGGCAGGAGGGAGCATCCTCTGATGGGACTGGTGTCCCAAGAAGGGACTCCACAGATTATGTGCTCCCTCTCTTCCCTGAGGACACAGCAAGAAGGTTACAAGCCAGGAAGAGAGTTCTTACCAGGGACTGAATCAGTTAGCATATTGATATTAGATTTATCAGTCTCAAGAACACTGAGAAAAAAGCCTTCTGTGGTAGTTTATTGTCACCCAAGTTGACCGAGGCCTCAGCTTTCCTCTGCTAAATTTCTCGACTCTCTCAGTCATCTGTCACACTGAAGACACACTCTGTGTCCTCAGCTTTCCCACAAACAAGTCAGGATATTTATAATCACATTTCCTTCTAGTCAATGCACCTCTATTTTCAGAAATCTTCTTTCTACCAGCAACAGCTCTTCCTCCCACTCAAAAGGTGATGTGTCATGATTGGGGGAGAAGACAGGGTCACATCCAGCTCATCACGCACTTTTGAGTGCCTTTGAGAGTCATTTCTGTGGAACAGGGACAAATATCTGCCCTCATAGGAGTCAAATTAAACAGTGTACCTGGAAAATATTTTATAGATTTTGAGTGTAATAAAAATGTGAAATAGTATCATGCTATCTTAGCTTCCTTTATGGAATCTGACTTCAATGCAATGAGCCAGAAACAGCTCCAGTAACAAGATAAGTTTAAAAAAATCCCCATATTGAGACCCATAATAGCCCCATGCCATCCCCCAAGTCAAGTTATTTTGGGGCAAGAAGCATTCTCTATAATCAGAGGTAGGGAAAAGATTTGGAATAACACTGTTTTAAGAGCTTCCGACTCCAGACACTAAATTGTGACATCGAACAAAAGATTTTCCCAGTAGACTGTGATTGTGAGAGGCAAGAGCCAAGTTTACTCACTTTTAAAACTACACAGTCCATTTCAGTGCCTGGCACACAGCAAGAAAAGAATCACTCCATCATTCAGTGAACAGTGTAGTGCACATTCAAGAGGATGCTTGCTGGGCCTCCCTGGTGGCACAAGGAGTTAAGCACAGTACTATGAAGCAATCCACAGCCCCAGAAGCACAAGTTTGATCCCCGGCTGTCCAGGGAGCAACCTATATGGCTCAGCAGACCTCTCTTAGCTCGCCCGCTGCTCCCCTCAGCAGTGTATTTCAGTCAGTCTGCCTGTTCTGCTCCCCACTCTGTCTCTGGTAAATCCTCTCACCCTCAGCCCCCTCTCCCCACCACATCTCTGGCCTATGTATGCATAAATAAATAAATCTTTAAAAAAAAAAAAGAGGATACTTGCTGCTGAGAGTGGGTTACTAGTGATTACCTCCAGGATTCTTTTTGTGTAAGTGTACAACAACATAGCATAATGAAAAGTTTTGTCTTTAAAGTCAAGTACAAGACACAAATAACGACATGAATTCTGCAACTTATTCTGGGTGAGTGTCTCAATTCTTTCATCTGTAAAATGGGGATAACTAATGCTCACCATTATGATGCCTAGATTAGAAGAAACCTATATAAAGCATTTTAATAAATGAAGGTTGTTATTACTGATTAATATCACCAAAGCGGATTCTATGTATGAATCCAGTCAGTATGAATCCAGTTACACTCACTACATCATGTCACAACTGTTTATCATCTATCAACTACTTGGTAATACTTCCAATCAATTACTGTCTATGCTCTTCTATGACTTAATGGATTGTAATATTTCATGCTGGACATCAAAGATTCCCAATGTTTGGAAGAAGATAGAATTGCTATTATAAGACCTCTAATCCTGAGGATAAAGCATAAGTAGGATATGTACCCTGCCTTGGGCCAACCAGTAGGGACATGGCCTACATAGCTGAGGGGGTAGGCACTGCTGCAACAATTCCAAGTAGTAATGTCCTAAAGCATTTTTCAGAAAGTCAAAAAAGTAGACTATCTCTAAGTAGAGCAGACAACCAAAAAGCAAGGTAAGAGTAAGCCAACAAGAAAATCTGCATGAAAGTACAGAAAGTATTGGCTGAGTAGATCTGAACCCAGGACAAGCCAGGCCTCCCTAAATTTCCTAAATAAGTGAGAAGCAGCCTGCTGGGAGCTTCACAGCTCAGATATGCGCGTGTGTCTCCCCAGAGGGACAAAGGTGTCCTCCCCTTTCCACAGAACAGACAAGAGATTATTCAATGTAGAGATGAAGTAAAAAGGTGCTAGTATGAAAGTGCCAGAAAGTCGGAATAAAGAGTGGAGCTGCAAGGCTGAAGATTTTTGAACTTGGCCTTAGCTTCTTTTAGATCTTCAATATAGAGGATTTTGAAAATTACTCCAAAATACAAGTCAACTATCTGTATAGAATATTTACTGTCCAGGAGTTTGAAACAATTATAATCAATTGCATTCAATTAACAAGCAGCATATAATGCTTTTCAAAGTGTTTACACAAATATTACTCCATTTGCGAAAATGCCAGGAGGCTGAATGCTAAATGGTTAAGAGCCAGGGATAGGCAGGGGGTCTGCTAGCATGATCCCAACAAAGCTAAATGTCATGTTAGCCACACAAAAGCACTGATCCAGTACTGGCTGGAGTATATCCCTGAGTTGCAGCCTGAAAGAGAGAGGGATTGGAGTTCCTGTCCTAATAGGGGAAGGATTAATTGGAAACATGAAGCTGATCCACCTCCACTAAGGCCTGACTTGGGGAGAGATCAACTTTGCATTGAACAAAAGACTTTACAGACCAAAAATAAAGATACCAAACCAAAGTCCCAATGCAGTGACAGGGAAAAACCCTTAATCCAATGACCTTAGCTACTATTCAAATACAGCCATTGTGATGAAAATGTGCCTGAATTCAGTTTGTAAGCCAAGAAGCAGACAAGCACAGATGTTCCCTCAGGCCATTCATTAATGCATGGGGCCATTTTGGCTTCTCTGTTTCTCATTTTCATATTTCTCTAATTTAGTTCTCATCCTCTAAATGTGTAACTCGGTCATTCTCTCTGAAGCCTGTTCCATGCCCTTTTGTGACTATAACACTCTTATGTCTTAAGATTTTACTTCTTCAGATGTCTTGATTTAGCAAACTGACGAAAATCTTAGCAAATCAACTCAAAGACAGAAGGGTACCCTCACTGTCCCCCAACCTATAAAACTGATCGATCCCTCTCAAATACATACAGAACAATGTTTTTGCCATTAACTAGCTTCTTAGGCAAAGGTGAGAGAGATTGTTATCAGAATGGAAGAAACATGATCGATCAAATGTCACAAAGCAACTACAATTTCATAAGTCTTTAAAAGCTAAGGGGTAGGGTATCTTTTTACCTTTCCAGTCATTCTCTCCTCCCCCTAAAATCATGGCATAATTGACCATTAAGTCCTACCCTGTAACTTGATCCAATAATGCCCACTATAAAGTTTAACAAAGTGGGTCAATGGGTTAGGACAGTACTAACCCATTCTTTTGGGGAAAGGAACTTTCTGGATCTTTCCCAGTCTTTCAGGAAACAGGAAAGATAATGAACTTAGCATTAAAAAAGGCTACCTTCACCAGATTGTTGAAAATTTTTAATCTCCTACTTAATGTAAGTCATAGTACCATTAACATGAATGTCATTGAAAACAGGTTTACTTATTGGCTTATAAAATAACAACATAGAAGAGAAAAGCCATTGACTTCAATGAAGCCAAGAATATTTTTTTTCAAGATTTATTTTTATTTATATAAGAGCTGGGAAACAGGCCAGAGTCACAGGAGGGTGAGAGGATTCACCACAGACAGAGCAGGGAGCAGAACAAGCAGACAGACCAAGGGCACTGCTAAGGGGAGCAGTGGGCGAGGCAGGGGAGGTCTGCCTCGCCACGTGGGATTTTCTCTGGCCAGCCGGGAATCGAACCGGTGCTGCTGAGGCTACAGACAGCTTCACAGCATGGCGCTCAACCTGCTGTGCCACCGGGGAGGCCCCCAAGAATAATTGAAATATATATCTCAAAAGTGGCCAATCATCTTATAAAAAGAAACCCAAGCATTCCAGCAAGAATTACATCACTCATCCGTTCTTTTCCCTCCCATCACACCCATGACTTCCCCACCTCTCCACTGCCTCACCCTCAATGTTGAGCTGTGAAAATTAAATAATATACAGGTAGGTTCTCGTAACCCACCATTTTTGTATGAGGACCTCATTGTGCGTGGCCTTCCTTAATTTAGGAAGTTGGAGCTCAGAACTCTTCAACCATCTTTTCTTAAACTACCCCCAAGAGTAGAGCAAATGCCTACTCAAGGGTTTTTGATATTCACCCCAAAGTAGAAACTAGAAATTTCCTTGATGCCTCATGTTTTATTTTTTGAAAATGTCAATTACATTCTACTCCATAATATATGTTCACATAAAGCAACATGTTTCCCAAATTCATGTGAAAGGAACACTTCCAGAAGTTACACCAGGTTATTCCTGTAGCTTTGTATGCTGTGGTAGGCTAGGAAAATTAATTTACACTAGCCTCTATTTCCATAAAAATTCACTAAAACCTTTCACCACTTTGTCTCCACAGAATAATTTTAGAAAAAAATAAGGTGAGAGAAAAATAGTTAGACATATCTAGTTATTTAAATAAGATTGAAGTCACTCTAGGAACATTTAAAAGAAAGAGCATTTCAATTTACTGTTTTCTCTGAGGTCTCTCTACTCACCCTCCATTCCTCCATACTACAGTGGAAGGTGGTGGCTAAAATTTTTACTACTTTCCTATTGTCTTTTTGAGCCCTGTGCCAAGTGGGACACCAACCCCAAGTGCTGGAGGTTAATCCCCCGAACATCTCACCCAGACCTAAATGGGTGAGGTAGCATCTTACCCAGACCTAAATGGAAGACATATCTTCTTCGATACAAAGATTGTTTCAGGAATGGATATGTGGTCCCAAGCCAACCAGAAAACTCCCAGCACATTTGCCTCAAAACTCTTTCTCCTATATTGTGTATATGTATTTCTATATACATATACATTTTTATACATGTTTAATATATACATGAAGATATATATGAATGTGTATACACACACACATATAGGAAGAAATTAATGGCTGTCTTTACTAACACGTGAAGGCCTAAAAATCAAACCAATTCATTTTTTTAAAAACAATTACTAACAGAATCAAGAGGAAGAAAAACACAGACTTGTAGAGAGAAAAGCACAGAGACAGAGAAATATTTGTAAAGGGAGAGAGTAAAATATAAAGAGATAGCACAGAAATCTAATGACACCATTTCAACCTTAGATTCACTGTACCTGAAGCCAGAATACCCCTTTGAGAGGGGGAAAATATCCTCTTTAATATGGACATACAATTTCCAATTCCAAATGCTCAATGCTCCCCATCAAATACTTGAAAGGAATACCAAGTCTTCAGTGTAGCACTAAGGTCACCTGCAATCTAGACCCCCTCCCCTTCTATGGTGACTGATGGAGGAAACTTAATTTTGTACACTACATACAAAGATGATTGGGAAGATGTTCCAAATCTTGATAAAGGACTTCTTTGCATTTTCTTAATTTCACTACATTCTCTCATCTGTCCACTATTGTTTGACCTGTTCCCCATGCTGGGGCGGTGGGGGGGGGGGAGAGGGAATGTCCCTCATCTTCATTATCTGCCCAGCGAACTTTCATTCTTTTAATTCAACTCAAGCGGCCTCCCCCTTGAGAACTCTTTCCCAGTCTTTTCCCACTGAGTTGCTCATATCTGCTCAGCTTCCTGAACACACTGTCAGAGCCTGCAGGATAATAGCCACGCCTGCAAGGCCTGCTTTCGCGCAACCAGGGTGGGAGCTTCTGCAGCCTACCCTGTTTACCTCTGCATCACCAGCATTTAACACAGTGCCTCCCATGTAGTAAATCTTATGTGAATATGTATTAAGTAAACAAAAGAATGAATCAGTAAATTAATTCATACTTAGTGTTACTTAATAAAGGGCTAGGTGAGAAAGGGAATTGAATTAAATGCCAGTTTGCTTCCTCCCACCTGCAACCCAACCTCTATTATTCAAAATGATTTGATTTTGAGATAGAAGCATCAAGAGGACTAAATTCATGGAAGTCAGAGTATTAAAATATTTTCTTCCCCATTCTCCTACACACACTCAATCCCAACACCAGACCTTGATTCCACTCATTTGGAAGAAATATTTTGTTCAGATATTCATATGGCAAGTGAGAGTTAATGAGAAATAGTCTGAAGCTAAAGGTGGAGTTCACTTTCTGGAAGAGCACCTCAGTGTTGCTGGATAGGATGATGTCTCTGTCATGCTGCGTGTACTGAGATCTTTCCATTTGGTTTCATCCATTACCACTGCAGACCCTAGCCTTGTCAGGCACCACACAGCCCTGCAGTTGTAATGGGGATAGGGGCAGAAAGCTATGTCTTCATTACTGGGAAGCCAGATGACTGGTGGAGAAGCCTTGTAAAGGTGACTGGAAGATAATCCAGATCTTGATAAAACCTACTTGCCCATGTTCTCAATTTATTAATTTCTTCTACTCAACAGGTCGCTAATGTGCATGAGGAGCCCATGAAGCCATCACCTACCTGTCTGCAAGCTGCCGCAGAGAAAGGTGACAGTAGCTTGGGCTCCATTCAGTCCTGACTTCAGTGTAGCTTGTATCCATTCTCTCTCTTCTGAAAAATTCATTAGCCTTCAGATTTGTTCCAAAATGTTTATTTTCTGAGTTGTCGCTCTTTGCTAAATGAGGCATGTTATTCACTGCCAGTATCATCCTACACTAACTGCCTCCTGGTTTTCAAAAGTGGGAAGCTTCTCTGTAAGCACAGCCTGCAGTTTCCACCTGAGAAGCGGATATTTGGGTCCCCACTCTGAGTCTGATAAGAAAGGGCCTTTTTCCTACCTCACCACTGAAGGCTAAGCGCTACACTCAAGCTTCTTTTAAAGGGAACAGTTTCAAGCAGGGGAAGGCAAGAGGAAGAGACCTGGGAGAGACAGAAAATCAGGACTTCCCATGTCAATAATCATTATTAAAATTTAAAGTACACGGGAGATGAGATATCTAAAAATCACCTTACAAAGAGGGGGAAATTCCTCGGCAGCCATAATGGGAGCAAAAATACTCTAACATTAAGTACAATAGGAAGCAAAATCTATTACCCTGCTATTACTGTTCTGAAGATTCTCCTTTCCTTGTAATTATAACTAAGTTCAGGTTAGTCTTCATTCTTCAAGAAGGGATAACTCCCTCCACATGCTATTTATCTTTTTACAGAAGATTCAATAGGTTAAAATATATGGCTTAGGTTTTAAGGACATTTTTATTTTGGAACACATAGGCAATTATAATGGTTAATTACAGGTTTGGGGGGGAAATTCTTGATTGTTTGCCAAGATATATTCAGTTAGCCCCACCCAGGGAATTGTGGCTTGGGGAACATGGCGATTTATAGACCCAAGTGCTGCCTTGCTTGTTCAAAGCCTGGAAAGGGAGCCCTAATCCCTGACCCCATTCTCCAAAGCAGGTAGTTAGTTCTCTCCCTCCCACACTCCTCTATGTAAAGACAAGTGAGGTTTTTGTTGTCTTTGTGTGTGTGTGAGTGCCAAAGTAAAGTCAACACTTCCCTCCCTCTTTCCCAAGTGCTTTTTTCTGGAAAGAGCACAAACAAAGCTTGATTTCTATTTGCTAATCATGGGAAATAAAAAATTTCACTATTAGTGCAGAACCAAACTTACTACCTTCACTGAATTCATTGGTCATTTCAGTCCAAGAAAATAAATCTCCCCAATTGCCTGGCTGAGGAAGACCAATTAAGTCCCTGAATCCTAACAAAAGGTCGCCAAGGTAGCCTGACGCAGACATGACCGATATTAAGACTCTTGCTATTTATCTAAATTGCTGGTTTCTCCTGCATACCTGAGGCTTTTCTCTGACTGATACTATAAGACAGACATGTTAACCGCTAAAAGGTAGAAATCTGACTGACAGGGTTAAGTTCAGATAAATCCAAGATGTCCATATGGGGTCTGTCCTCTTGGAGGCTTAGTGAAAGAAATGTGCCCTCAGATGTGCCGTTCTGGATACTGCCTGCAGAAAGGGCCTCTGAGCCCGGTCAGCAGAGTTTATGCCCTATCACTAAAGTGAGGAGCTTCTGAATACCCATTCTCACTTGTTCTCACCCTGCCACCAAGAACTTCACGAACTCTCCTTCAGGGTAAAAGAGGGATCAAGAGAGAAGTTCAGAAAGAGGGAGAATGTGAAGGATTACATTCCAGGAGGCTACCTAGAGGTAGAGGGGTGCTGTATTAGCACCTGGAAAGTGTCTAGTAAGAAATGAAGGATGTCACATTATCTAGTCACAGAGATCCATGGTGACACCTCCAGACAGACTCTTTCCTTTGTGCTAGTTTCTCTGCGGTACTAGCGGTGTTGCCAAAACCAGCTCCCAACTGTGACAAAAGCCATATCAACTGGACTGTTTCCCTGACCACTGCCAATGACCGGGGCCAGTGCTGGGTCCTTTATTACCCAGGAACAAAGCAGATGATAAATATTTCACACTCTGCCATAGAGGACTTGAAGGAGACACATTCCCTGGTAGTGTCTTCCCAGCTCCTGTGACAAGCAAACACAGTCATCCAGGAATTTCTATAGGAGATGCCATCTTGAGTTTTCTAGAGTCACTAGCAAATGTTCAGCAGTTCATGATCAGAATTCTACACATCACTGTATGTCACAAATGGAAATGTCAGCTACGTGTTGTAAAAACCAACACACACATACACACACACAAATACACACACACACCCAACTGCTTTAGTAAATAAAATATGAGCTTTTAATAACTTAGATGCTGTCAAAAAACAAAACTCCAATACACTTAGATTGATTAGTTTATGCATCCTGTTAGTCGTTAACACATATTTAATGGATTTCCACTGTGCGCTAGGATGTGCAGTAGAAATAAGACAAAGCCCCTGACTCTGAGAAGATGAGAGTATTGAAAGAAAAATTAATGTGATATTTGATATAATACGGATTTTCTGAAGAGTCGTATTGGACCACAAAGGAAAATCCAATGATTGCCTATGTCTATGGAGAAGACGTCACAAAAGAAATGACATTAAATTTAGATCCTTAAGAGTGAATATATGTATTATAGGTGGAGAAAGAAGTGTAGGTCATAGTAAGCACACCATTAAGTGGAGAAACTCAGTCACATTTTACTGGTACAAATCATCAGTTATTAGGAAATAATAACCAATATTACCTAATGCAAATGCACTAGTGCTTTAAATTGGGAGTTTATAAATTTGCATAAACTATACTTGGTTCATCATAATTTACCAAGCTGATTACTTTCTAATTACAGACTGATTACTTTTCCATTTATGAAGTTCACAGAAAGCTTTAACCCATAGTGACTTAGTAAGATAAATATTTCTTTCATTCTAGTTTTCATGTACTATTTCCTTTAGTCATCTGTTACTCGGTGTGTCTTTAAACTGAACTGACTTTAATCTTTGGGCTGTACATTTGGCAACACACATGATCATCAAATCTCTTTGATGTTAAACTAGCAGGTATTGAGTTTAATTTTGTGGTACTTTGATAAAAGGATTAAGAAAATGCTCATGAAAGCAATCACCTTCCTGCACAATCAAGGAAGCCAAAGATGTGGTTAAGCTCAGTATCCTAAAAAATGAGCAAATTACAAAATGAACACTATATTGTATAGTTTTTAACCCCAAAAACATTTAGTGGCCTATTAAAACATAAGGTATTATTCGAGGTGAGTCAATTGGTACAGAATAGTTTTAATATTTTCAGGTAATTTAAAAAGCACTTATTGGTTTTGGGATAATGAAAAGCTTTGGAAGAACAGTAGTGGTGACAGTTGTACAACATTGTGGATGTGACCAATGCACTGAATTGTTTTCTTTATAGTGATTAGAACAATGAATTTTATTTTATGCATATATTTTACCAGAATAAACAATACCCTAAAAAGCAGCCATTGGAAAATCTTCCTTATGAAACAGATCTTGAAACTCAGAGTTTTTTATCCTTACCATTTTCCTTGCAGAATATTTTAGAAGATACCAAAGACTGTCAGTTTAAAATCTATTTCCTTGTATCCAGGAAAAATCTTATGTGCAGTAATAAAACCTAATTTATCTTAAAGAATTCTAGAGGAGGTCAGTGCACAACATTTTCACAAATTGCTATTAAATTAATAAACTAATAGCATCGTAACAAGCTAGCAATGTGAATGTCTTCTCTTTTCTATAAACATTTTGAAAAGACTTCAACTCCTATAACCAAAATTTGTGCACAGTTAAGCTTTTGTGACACTAACTAAACCTTACACAACATTCGAATCAACTTGTTGAAGATTTAGAAACTCCAGTGATGTTTTATTATATCAGTAGCACCACACTAAGATGCTGAGTGATATCAATGTGAGTTTCACAAACATGATTTAGGGCCACAGAATCATCTGAAAGAGGCTAAAAGGATGTGAACAAATATTCAGAAGATGGAGCATGCTAGAGAGTTCATTTTAAGAGTTTTGAGGAAGAGATGAAGCAGTTAAAATTGAAAAAAACCCACTTTTAATATAATAGAAAAATAATCAGTTCTATTTTAGAAATTCTAATTGCAGCTAAGGAAAAATGAGACATTTTACCCCAATATTATTTAGTCACATAGAATGATCAGCATTATATAAAATGTGACTTCAAAATAAGAAGAATAATTTTCTATTTCATACCTCATTCCTATTTACAATAATACTTTGCACTAAAGGAAATTATAACTTCCCATGTTAACAAAAGTATTTCTAAAAATGTATTTATGATCTGGAAAGCAACCAGAATTTCCATTAACAAGGCTATGTTTTTCCTATTAAGTTAAGGAGATTTCATTCGTAAGCTCTGCAAGAATTTTCTCACCATTAAACTTGCTATACATTGCACGATGACTAAGACGATGAAACTCAACACTTAATAGTCATGGACAAAGAATATTTAATGTGATCTCTTCTCTCTAGAACTATTCAGAGCAATAAAACATAGGAGGATAGAGATTCTGTGAAGAAGTTTCTCAGCTGGAAATCATCAATTATCACTCATTAAAAAAGAAAAGCTTAGTAGGAAAAAAAAGAGAAGTCTAGACTGTAATTCAGAAGACCTGGATTAGAGTCCCACACTTTGACTTCAAGCTGTGTGATTTTAGAATGCCTGATATTCGACGCCACTTCCTAGGTTGTTGAGACCATCAGCACTTGAGGGAGCCCTCCATGAAATGAGTCAGCACTGACACAGGTACATTAATACTGACTAAAAAAAAAAACAAAACACTACCATCAGCATTAGACATTAATCCATTTGTGGTCCTTTCCTTGGAGGAAGATGCTTTATCTTCTTTCTCCTCAAACTTCTATCCCTCGCTTCCCCCCCACCCACATTATCTTTATTGAGGTAAAGTAGACTTATATTTTTGTATCTGTTCTGGTGTTATAGGTTCAAACATCTACAAATGAATACTTGCATACGCTGCCCACCACATCTAAAAGAGAAGAAACAACAAATTTTGGATGAGGATAGGAAGAAAAAGGAGCCTTCATACATCATTGGTGGGAATGTAAACTGATCCAGCCACTATGGAAAGAAGTATAGAGGTGTCTCCGAATATTCAAAATGGAGCTACCAAATGACCCATCAATTCCACTCTTAGGTATTTACCTGATGAATATAAAAATACTAATTTGAAAGGATATAAGTATTCCTACGGTCAGTGCAGTCCTATTTATAATAGCTAAGTGGTGGAAACAGCTTAAGAGCCCAAAGACAGAGAAGCAGATCAGAAAAATGTGTGTGCGTGGGGTGTGTGTATACATATATATATGATGGAATAATATTCAGATATCAAAAAAGATAAACTCTTGCCATTTGCAAAAACATGGATAGAACTGGAGAGGATAAAGCTAAACAAAATAAGTTCGAAAGAAAGACAAATACCAAATGGTCTCACTTATATGTGGAATGTAGAAAAACATAACATCAGTCAAAGCCAAATCAATAATAAACTCTTAACATCTGACTGCAAAACTGAGACAGCCTTTCTCTTTTTTAAAGAAAACAAAACCCAACAAAAAACTTCTACCATTCATAGCAATAGTCACTCTTATCTGCTGACCTGTTTTCTCACTTTACTGAGAAATCTAAAGAAATCATAAAAGAACTTCCACACAGTCTCATCACCAATTCTACCCACCTGCCAGCATCTGTGCCCAAATATTGTGCCTCCCTCCTGCAGCACTCATGAAATATCTGAGCACCTAAATCAGGGTAATCTCTTCAGTAGATCCTATCTTTCCCTTCCAGTCAACAACACTCCAGCAATTCTCCCCTCAATATCATTCATGTTTTGTATGCTATCGGATCAGTAAACAAACACATCATTGCATATCCATCTAAAGTCAAAAACAAACAAAACAGCAATGAAATGGAGCCCTTGAGATTCCAGTTACCCTAGGAGCTACCAGCTTGTTTCTTTTCTTCCTTTTGCAGCAACATTATGAAAAAATTGTTTATCTTTGTCACTGGTTGCTTTCCTTTCATTTTGTTTTAAACTCTTTCCAAACAAGCACTGGCCCTACTGTTACTGGGCAGGGAGAGGGGCACCCCAGGCCCCCAAACCTGCCTACTCTAAATGGGTTCTGCCATCTACCACATCAACACAAAACATGAGACTTTAATGGGAAGGAACTTTAATACAATTAGGAAACAACACAGGAAAGGCAAAAAATATAGTTTCTAAATCAAGCACCCAAAGTTACCTGTCCCCTCAGGGGTAAAAGTCCATCCAAATGGGATTGGCCCAGAGCAAGGCCCCTAACACCTGCCACAAGTCTAAAGCATGTTAGAGTGGGGACCCACAGAAAAGGATCAGAAACAACCAGACAAATCTGGAGGGAAAAGAGCAAATCAAAATCAAGACAAAAACCGCCATTGTCACCTCCCCACGGGTCTCTCACCCACATCTGTGTCACCCAGTCCACAACCAAAAGGCAAGCGCAGTTTCTTCATGTATCTCTCGGCTCCATGTGCCTTCTCCAGGTCTCCTTCTGGGTCTCCATCCTGTTTCCTTCCTTCCTCAGCCTCCTCTGCAGCTCCTTCTCTCTCTGCTCAGCTCCACCCTCCTTTCTGGTGGGGCAGAAAACCCGGAGCCTCCCCCTTTCCTGGGGACCACCTTGTTACACTATCATTCCACAAAACAGTTCTCATCAAGGCCATTCTTATCTCTGGTGGGGGCTAAATCTAATGGTTAATTCTCAGCAGGCATTGTGCTTGAACTATCCTTAGCACTTATCACAACTCACCACATCTTCATAAGCTCTTCTTCACTTGGTTGCTATAAAACCTCTCTGCCCAGTTTTTCTTTCTTTTTTTCAACAGTTGCTTTTTTCCCCCACTTCCCTTTGTGTTTTCTTTCTCATGTCCATGCTCATGGTACTGAGTATCCCAAAGTTCAGTTCCTCAAACCTCTTCTCATTCTTAATACTCACACATCCCTTGGCAAGCTCTTTCAAAGTGATGGCTTTAAGTACAGCAGTTCCTCCAGTAATGCCATTTTATTATATTTTTTTTTTATTTTTATAGAGGCATGTTTTATTTATTTATTTATTTGTTTGTTTGTTTTGTCTATACATGCACTGGGTACAGTCAGAAGTGCGGGAGGGTGAGAGAATTCACCAGAGCCAGAGCTGGGAGCAGAGCAGGCAGAAGAACCGAAGTACACTGCTGAGGGGAGCAGCGGGCGGCAGGAGAGGTCTGTGTGCCATGTGGGACCCTCCTCCAATGGCCGGGGAGCAGCCGGGAATCGAACCGGTGCCTCAGAGGCCGCGGGCAGCTTCGCAACCCAGCGCTCAACCGCTGCGCCACCGGGGAGGCCCCATTTTATTATAATTTTGATGAGATAAAGGAAGAAGTAAAGTGACGTTATTTGAGGATCTGATTTCATTATAGTATGTTTCCGAGTCTATTGATATTAAGCCAAAATTTACTATACTATCACTCATGACTCAAAACTATGTATTTTTTGCAATATTTCTTCATTGAACTGCATACTTTTGGATCAACAGTCTACTTAACATTTCCCATTGAAGGTCTAAAGACATAGAAAACTTAAATGTCCAACACAGAACTAGTATTCTGTCTCCAAATGTCTGTTATACTCAGAGTTCCAAACTGAGTTAATGACAAATCTTTCCATTGGTTCAGGCCAAAATGCTTGGAGTATCCTTGGCTCCACTCTTGATTTTACATGTACACCTTACCCTTTCACAAATCTTCAAAATAGTTTCAGACTCTGACCTCTCACCACAGCTTCTCTCATTGCCACCATTGACTCTTAACTAGAATATTATGACAACACCCCACCTGGTCTCCCCGTTCCCATACTTTGCCCTCCTACAGTCTCCTTAGGACAGCGGGCCAGTGATTCTTGAAAAAGATACATTGGTTGATCTTCTTCCTCTGCTAGAATCCTCCTGTTTCTTTCTTTCTTTCTTTCTCTTTCTCTCTCTTTCTTTCTCTCTCTCTCTTTTTCTCTCTTTCTTTCTTTCTCTCTCTTTTTCTCTCTCTCTCAGAAAAATTCAAAGGTATTGATGGAGGACAGGAATAGAAAAACTGAAAAGGAGGTGCTCACAGGACCAGAAACCTAGCTCACAAAATGCCAAGAGCTGGAGATGGGGGTAGAATGTGTTAACATAGCCATTGACACAGATTTGGAAACCAAGATCCTTAGGCTCGGATGCCTAGGTTACAAAGCATAACATCCAAGCAGGTATCTGAGGGCTAGGTCGAGGTCATATGGAGATTGAGCCCATTGTAGAATCTCCGGTCCCTGGTCCCTTTCAGATTCTGCATAGTTATCCAATATCAGCAACTAACTTAAGGCTCACAAGGGGTGAACCCTCCCAAATAGAAGACTGTATCAGTGCAGTCTCGGCAGAGGCTCAGGGTAGCACTCCCTCTGCCCACCTGAGACTATGGAGGTGCCTCTTTTCACCAACTCTCTCATCTGCAGGGAAGCAGCCTCCTGCCTGCCCGTGACCTGTACCATGTTGGGGCTTCTCTTCACTGACCTCTCTCAGCGGGAGGCCACTCTCCTCAAGGCCGCCCTCCTGCAACCATGCAGGCCTCTCTCAGCAAACCTGTCCCTTTCGGGGCAGCTCTTCCTGCCCGCTTGTGTCTATGCAACTTTCCTTTATTCTTTTGTCCCTTTCCCTAATAAACCTGCCCTTTAAATATAACTAATGTCTCTGTCTCATGGAGAAACTCGCCGGGGAAACTCGCCGCATGTCGCTGAAACAGGAGCTCTGGTGATACCTTTCCCAGAGTGAGCCCAAGGACCCCACACTCCAAACCCATGGACTCCAAAAACGACAACTGTCATGAAGGTCTCCAGGATACAATATAATCCAGTCCCATTTCCTCTCTGTCCACTGCTTTATATTTCCCAAACCTTCTAACACGTGTCTGTCTCTGGGCATTTGTACTTGCTTCTTCCTCTGTCAGGGATGTTTTTCCTCAGAGAGCATTTCCTCAGAGATTCATTTTTTTGCTTCCTCACTTCCAACAAGTTTTTGCACAGTCACTGTTTTTGGTAAAGCCTTCTCTGACCTTATATAACAGGGTGGTCCCCAGGAAAGGGGGAGGTTCCAGGTTTCCTGCCCTACCCAAAAGGATGGTGGAGCTGAGCAGAGAAAGATGAAGCTGCAGAGGAGACTGAGGAAGGAAGGAAGCAGGATGGAGAGCCAGAAGGAGACCTGGAGGAGGTACATGGAACAGAGACATGGGAAGAAACTGCA
This sequence comes from Talpa occidentalis, assembly GCF_014898055.3. NCBI lineage: Eukaryota > Metazoa > Chordata > Mammalia > Eulipotyphla > Talpidae > Talpa > Talpa occidentalis. The sequence goes on along the minus strand of NW_023603184.1, from coordinate 84,352,680 downwards.
CTTGCCTTTTGGTCGTGGACTGGGTGGCACAGATGTGGGTGAGAGACCTGTGGGAGGTGACAATGATGGTTCTTGTGTTGATTTTGATTTTGCTCTTTTCCTTCCAGACTTGTCTGGTTGTTTCTGATCCTTTTCTGTTGTTCCCCACTGGAAGGTGCTTTAGACTTGTGGCAGGCTTTGGGGCCTTGTTCTGGGCCAATCCTGCTTGGGTGGAATTTTACCCCTGAGGGGACAGGTAACTTTGGGTGCTTCATTTAGAAACTAGACTCTTTGCCTTACCTGTATTGTTTCCTAGCTGTATTAAAGTTCCTTCCCATTAAAGTCTCATATGTTTTGTGTTGATGCGGCGGATGGCAGAACCCATTTAGAGTAGGCAGGTTTGAGGGGCCTGGGGTGCCCCTCTCCCTGCCCTGTAACACTTAAATAAAACTGAATATCTCTCCCCAACTCCCTGCTCTGTTTTATTTCTAGGGATTTCTCTACCCTTTACCTTCTAATACCCAAAATTATTTACAGATTAATTTTGCTTATTTCTGTCTACCATTATCCTGAAGATGTAAGTTTCCAAGGGTAGGAATTCTAACTGTTCCCTGCTATATAACTGACACTTAGCATAGTGCCTATGGCTTTATTAGCCACAAAGAATTTCCCACATCTCTAGTCAATCTTCTTACTGTGAGGTAGGTAAGAAAACAGCATTCCTGTTTTCTGAAACACATAAGTTATCCCAAGAAAGCCCTGGCACCCCTAGAGCCTAAGGAGCACAAAAAATAAATTTCTTTGCTGTTTATTTTGGCAAAACCTGGTTATGAGGCTGATCTAGAATTCTTTCAAATATCAATTTTGAAGTGGAGGTCTATGCTACTCTCCCAAGCACTGGTATCCTTTGGTAAGATTGCTTTCATTTCCATGATTTTACCATTAACCATTTAAGGTAAGAAATTTGTAAAGATCAAGCTGTTGATGGCTTATCAGTCTTATACAAAAGACCTAGCAGATGTTGCTGCACAGGTCTCAGTCAGCTGATGGTCTGCTTCACCCACCTTCCTCTTAAGCTCAAGTCCTCCAGTTCCACTACCTCCCACTTTACAGTTCTCATCTGACACCAAATCAGTTGCAGCCTGAACCTACTTTTTGATGCTATTCTTCTGCCCTCAAGTTAAGGGAACCCCCTACTACAGAGGCAGAGGTTCCTACCTGCTCAATCCCACTCACCCTCAGGTTTACAGGGCCCCTGATTCACTGGAATCAGTAATTTCTTCAAATAACCCAGGATGATCATAAAAGTGTTTGCTCTTACTTAGTATCTTTTAGTAGAATCTTCAGACTCCCTTTACATATTCTGCAAACTCTTACTTAAAAATCTCTGCAAATCATCACAGCAGACCTCTCCTGTCTCACCTGGTGCTCCCCTCAGCAGTGTATTTCAATCAGTCTGCCTGTTCTGCTCCCCATTCTGTCTCTGGTGAATCCTCTCACCCCCTGCACCTCTAGCCTATACCTCAGTTCTTGTAGCATAAATAAATTAATCTTTTTAAAAAATCTATGTAAATCAAGATAAACACTCATCAAAATAAGGGCCATATTGTACCAGGCAGTCAAAAAACATTTATTAATAAATGGATGAATATTTGAATAAGTTAAAATATTGCTGCTAAATTGACCTTGCAAAACAAGAGAACTAAAGTAAACTGATGGGACTTTTATTATGAAAAGTTTAATCATAGATGCTCCCTTGAGTCTATGAATTAAATATCACTAGGAGAGTCATTCCCAGGAACAGGTAACACTAGATATTACCAGCTTTAGAAGGTACATAGAAAAAAAGAAGAGACAAAATGTAGACATGAACTGAATCTTCCTGGGTCCCTGGACACTGGCCAGTGCCTAGTACTTGGGAGATAATTAGAGCAAGTGTGATGACAGAATACAGAGGCAGGGGGAGGCTCCAGGGTAAGAAGCATGGTGGAGCCAGCATTTAACTAAGATGATGATAAAGATGGAAAGGATCAGAGGGTCCTTAACATAGCTTCCCCTGCTTTGCTTTTCTACACTAATATTAGTCCTGGGCCTGTGCGCCACTGTACCTCCAAAAAGTTAGCGCCTGCGTCTTATACAAGTGCAATTACTCCCACAGCAGCAGGATGAAATCTGATAAAACTGTGGTGGTGCATGATGCCCATGCAACCTGGGACCTTGTTCAGCAATTGTGGTTTTCTCAAGTCATTAAGCAAAGCAGGCAGATTCCTACATAATCTCCTTGCATCAAAACCTGCCAAACACAGAGACCATTCAGCACATTTCCCAAAAAAAAGGGAAGAAAAGAAAGTCATCTACTTTGCTACGGAAAAAAATCACTTGCCTAAGTCAAAGTAGAACAGGCTCTCCATTTTTCTTGTTAGACAAAGTTCTAAACCAGAGGCCATCAATTTTCTTAGCAGCAGTGATCTAAAAACCAGCTAAGACAGTGGAATCCTATGGCGGATGGCTTATATATGCATAACCATGGACAGCAGAAGTCTGATTTAATGCTAGCTCCTGGCACCAATGTGACAGAGGAGATGGGAAGGCACACCGTTTGGGGAGTGCACTGTGCAGTTTGTATAAAACAAGAGAGAACACACAAGCTTTGGACTGCTCTCTATTTAATTAAATGAATTTAGTCAGACTGCATTAATCAAATGCCAGATTCCAAATGTGGGGACAATAGCAATGGTTACATGGGGACTCTGCTTTCAGTTCTAAGGATTTTTAATCTCAGTTCTGTTCCTCATGAACTATGTGACCTTGGATTAAGTTGCTTATCCCAAATAAGATATCTCATATAAAACTGGCAGGACAGTGAGTAAGCACCTGGAAATACAGTATTATAGACCCTTTACATATGCATGGCATTTTACATTATATTTAAATAAGACAATTAATTGCATTCCATTTTCATAGCAACCCTACAAAGTAATAATCAGTAGCACTTTACAGATGGGGGTTCAGGGTCTTCTGACTGAAGCCTTTGTTCTTTAATTGTTCCTCTAGTGATTTTTCCAAATTAAAGGGCCCTACGTATTAAGCACAAGAGTTCAGCAGCAATGGAGAAAAAAGTGCTAGGGTTGGTGTGGGGTGGTCGAGGGACCACTATCTCTATTTATTTTAATAGTATTTTGATGAAAGGCTGAGCATACAAACGACGTGAATTAAATAGCAAGAATGTTCTGCAATGCTGCCAAGTCAGAGTGGTCTCTTTTGTGTAGGTTTTGGATTGTAAATATAGGGAGCTTATCTGTAGGACTGTTTTCCCAAGCTTCCCAAACAGACCCAGGGCAAACCACACATCCCAGGCAGATTCTGTTCAAGTTCAGCTTCTGTTGTTTCAGCCCCGAAGCGATTTCCATGCCAGCAAGCATCCCTTTTGTGTTTTCGCAGTTCCATCCTGGGCCACATTTGTTTAGGTGTGTTCACTATCTCCAGTTCAGCTGCCTCCTCGTGGGCTAAAATAACACTTGGCTTATGTACTAAGAAAATACTGCTATTGTAATTTTGCAATAGAAGTCTTTTTTGGGGGGGAACCAGTTGCCCCCTTTTTCTTATTTATGAGTTGTTCTTACTAGAGATATACTGTATGGCTTCCTTGCTATCTCAGTCCTTGTGTTTCTCTGCACCCCAGCCACATTTTCCTGTTGGATTAACAACAAAAACGACAGAAATGATGATAGTGAAAATGCCCCTTTAAGGCACTTCACAGTCCCTTCACATCCCCTCACTGCACACACATTTCAAATGTCTTGGTATCCATTATAGCAATGATCCTACATGAACCCACAGTGGAAGAGGCAGGCAAACCAAAAAAAGCAAACAGCAGAATTCCACTTTCCTGACTCCACTTAGAAAAGATAATTTCTAAATATCATTTTAGATCACTGGGACCTCCCAGGGCCAAAGAAATATGAATTTTTTGGGCTTTATTTTTATCATGCCAAAACAGAGAATAGAACCACATTTGTAGCAGGTGATCAGAAAACATCAGTAGGCATCATTCTCATCATCAACTAAACTTCAGAGGAAAAGAAAATTCCCAAGTCTCTTCCGATTCACCCCCATATCTGCTTCCAACTCTACTCAGCCTCATCAAGTCCCACTCAATTTAGTGTGATATTACCTGTATGTCAAAATCCTAGCAAAAATCATAGCACCATACACATAGGTACTTACTTGCAAAGTAAGCAGGCTGCTGAAAAATGTTCAAGATTATCAGGGCAAGTCCTATTTTTAGTTACCGCTAAAATAAATCCACATCAAAGAAATACGTGCAAAGGTCCTGTGATTTCTATCTAAATTAAACCCTAAGTCTGTGAAACAGCTCTTTTGATGGGTCATGGGCACTCCCCTATATCTCTCTAGATCTTTGAAGACTCACGTTCACCTAGACTAAGATACAGCTAACCAGGCCTCCCTGGTTCACAAGGGGTTAAGACGCAACCTATGAAGCTGTCTGCAGTCTCTGCAGCACAAATTCTATCCCCAGCTGGCCAGGGAGCAACACACATGGCGAAGCAGACCTCTCCTGACCCACCTGCTGCTCCCCTCAGTGGTGTACTTCAGGAGATCCACCTGTTCTGCTCCCCACTCTGTCTCTGGTGAATCCTCTTACCCCCCACACCTCTGGCCTTGTATGTACCCCAGCTCTTGTATGCATAAATAAATAAATCTTAAAAAAAAAAGATATAGCTACCCTCTCCTGAAACCTTGGCATAGTACCAGAAGCAATTAAAATCTTTACTACATTCTTTCCTTGGTCATCCCAGCACTTGTAAAAAGAACAAATACATACATGTGTACATATATCATATATGCATACATATGTAGTATAGGCAGTATATATACAGTAAATAAGGCTACACTATAAAATCAAATTTTATCCTAAAAATATTAACCACCTCTCGTAAATGCTTAATATATCCCACTTTCCCATTAAGCAGGATGTTAACCATTTCCCCTTTGACACCTGTATATAAAGAACCTCACTACAGATTTGACCTTGCAATTCTCAGCTGAACATCCTAAGTGGAGAACCAATAAGAAATGGAATACAGATCATTTCTCTTAAGAGCCTGAGATTCAGAAAGCAAGCAAGAGAAAGGAGATCATCAGGGACAGGTTTTCCATGCAGTGTCTTATTAGTCAACATTCACTATCTCTTGGGCATCTACTACCCTAACTGCTGAGCTCTAGGTAATAATAAAATTGGCCTCCATTCCAAGCATTGTGGAGCACTCAGGATCATCAGGTCCAAGCAGTGCTTTCCAGGATGGAAAAGTCACATTTCTACTCTGTACCTTTCAAAGTTCTTTACCAGAGCAACATATATCGCGTTCACAAAACACTGCCTACACCAAAGCCCTGGGCATAATTTTTTCTATATGTATTTTTTTTTAAGATTTATTTATTTATTGTATTTATTTATACAAGCACTGGGTACAGTCAGAAGCGCGGGAGGGTGAGAGAATTCACCAGAGCCAGAGCGGGAAGCAGAGCAGGCAGAAGGACCGAAGTACACTGCTGAGGGGAGCAGCGGGCGGCAGGAGAGGTCTGCACGCCATGCGGGACCCTCCTCCGGTGGCCAGGGAGCAGCCGGGGATCGAACCAGCGCTGCACAGGCTGCGGGCAGCTTCGCAACCCAGCGCTCAACCGCTGCACCACCGGGAAGGCCTGCCCTGGGCATAATTTTGAGACATCCTTTCTTTTTTCTCAACCTTTGTATTCAAGTCAACAAAACAGTATGCTTGGCTTCTGAAATAATCTAACATGAGAAACCACTGCCCTGGCTTCTCTCCATTCTCTGGATTTCTGTAACAGATTTAAAAAAAGATGGTGGTCATTTAGCTTATGGGAATATTAGCCTCAAAGTCAACTAGAGAAATTCTAAATTTTCCATGAAAGTTCACTCAATGCTGTGCCCTTTAAAGCAACAGAAATCAAATATCATGCTGTTCATTTTGGGGATTGAGGGGGCAGGAATAGACCATGAAAATGATCTTTTAAAAAATCCTACTAAATAATATATGGACTTGAAAATAATTTCCCATAACATTTTCAAAATTCAATTTCTATGATACAACTGTGAAAATGGGACCCCAATTAATTCCTTTTACACTGTGCTATAGAATTCAACTTCAATTTAAATGTTGTTATACAATTAAACATAAAGGATTTATATTACATAAAGGATTTATATTTATATTTCAAAGGATTTATATTTATATATATATATTTACATGTGCAGTAAAACGATAAATATTCTGCACTCTAATATCTTTGCCTCATTCTAATGTGGCTTCGATCTCACATCTCTACACCAGTCATTCCTGCTGAGGTGATCAATGACCCCCATGTCACTGAGGGGAGCAGAATAGACACCAAAATATGCACTTTGGCTTGTGCATTTTTTTGAGTTGAAGGCAATCAAGTCCTAACAGTCCTCAGGGGGAGCAGTGTTTTTTTATTTTGTTTTTGTTTGCTTTTTACCCCTCCCTTAACTGCCTAAAAGAATTTAGATAAAATCTGTGCCAGCTATTAACAGAGATAACTCCTTATATTGTAAAGACATATTTGCATGGCACAGAAAACATTTGTTTTACCAAACATTCATTCTTCTCATCTTCCTGTAAGTTGTCTTCCTTCCCTTTGAAGCCCTAGACCCCCTACTCCTTAGCTCACAATACATGTAAGTTCAATTGCCTGACTGTCTTTGAGTCTTGGGTCTTTGGAGGTCTCCCACAGACCAACTGTTTTTTCTTTTGCTAGTCTGTTCTATATCTATTTAACTACTAGACCAGTCAAAGAACCTAGAAGGGAAGAAAAGAGAAGTTTTCTTTTCCTATACTACTAAATCCATTTGAGGATTTCTGTGCTTAACTTATCTGACTTTTAATTGCATTCGCTATAGTTGACCATCCATTGCTTCTAGAAACTCTCTTCCCTCGGATGTTCTTGTATTGAAGACTTGCTGCCCTGCCACTTCTCTTGCACTCCTTTTTAGCTTTCTGTTCCAACTCCTACCTAGCCTCTAAATGAGGCTATTCCCCAAGGCAGAGTCCTGGAATCACTTTTCTTCCAATTCTGCGCTCTCACCCAAAGTAATCTCATGCATTCCCACTGCTTTAAATACCATGCCAGCGACTCCCAAATTTATAACTTTAGCCCAGACCTATTTTCTAACTCCAGACTCATTTATTTAATTACCTATTTATCATCTAAGACTGGCTTACAGGCATTTGACATAGAAACATTTAACATGTCTCCAGTTGAACTGCTGATCTCCAAGCAATGGCTCCCCATCCATGCTACTGAATCCCTGGAGGCTTAAGAGTCATCCTCAACACCTCCTTCTCCTGCACCCTTCCCCTGCACCCTGCTCATCCCTCCACCCCCTCTCTTCACCATTTAATCCATGGAACCACTGTCTTTTGCTGGATCCATGCATCAACCCCCCAGCCACTATCACTGCATTGACTCAAGCCCCCTCCCCTTCTTTCTCAGCAATAACCAGAGAGCATTCTTCAAAGAACAAGTCTGTTTGTGTACCTGCAAACACTATTTTTAAAACCCTCCAAAGATTTACACTGAGAATCTATAGCAAAGTCTGTAATCTTGGAGAATGATGTTAAACTCCTACATGTGAATATTATTTCCTTTTAACTGATGTTTAGTTGTATGAATTTTTGCATATGTATGTCCCTGTGTAAATCCCACCCAGAGCATGATGGAGAATATTTCCTGTACCCATAAAAGCTCACACCCTACCCCATCCCTACCCTCTCCACAGGCAAACGCTATTCTGGCCTTTATTGCAATGGATTAGTTTTGCTTGATCTTGAACAACATATAAATTGGCTTACAGAGATTATTTTTTTCTCACTACACCAAATTCTTAAAATGTTCCTATAAATTAATAACTAGACCGGATTTAGACAATAATATCTTGGAGTCACCTAAAGTCAGATTTTCAGGTCTCAAGTCTCAACTCCCAAAAGACGCTGCTAATTAACAAGTGAGAATGAAATCTACATAGCACTCCAAATTAATTGTGCCATCAATTGCTCCTCAGTATTTAAGACTATACAGGAAGTACTACTTCTACTCATGGGCTTTGAGCCAATCTGGGTAACTAATCTGCAAGGCAAACTTAGTCAAAGAGAGTAGTCTTTAGAGGCAGAGACTTCAAAGTGACAAAAATGTGACAGCATGAGCAAAGTGTATAATTACAGTCCTAGTGGAGGAAAGAGGATTTATCAGGATAAAGGTCTTTCAGGAGAGTTGTGTTACCATATCAAGAATTCATGAGGATGGCTTACGGTGGGCAACTTAAAGATTGATAAAGCCTTCCCTGTGCCCATTCTTTATTATAACTTCACCCTAGAGGAAGGATTCAAATCTCTGGAAATTAATGAAAGAAAAAAAAAAAAACAGAAAATCTCTAGAACCAGAATATATTCTGTTTCTTCTATTACAGCTTTGAAAAAAAAAAAAGAAGAAAAAGATATAAGCAGGTGTTTTCTGCTACTGTTTTGACAGAGCTCTGGGTTTTTTGTTTTCGCTTTCTCTTATTTGACATGCCTCAAGGAGGTGATTCTCTATGTCCTTGTATTTCTAGATTAGTCTTGTCGTGTCATTTCCCATGTGGGCAGAGGTTGCAGAGTTCAGCAGGAAGTTCTGGCTATACCTAGCAAAGGCTCTCTAAATATTTCTTTTTTTTTTTTTTAAAGATTTATTTATTTATTGATTGATTGATTGATACATACATACATACAAGCGCTGGGTACAGTCAGAAGCGCGGGAGGGTGAGAGAATTCACCAGAGCCAGAGTGGGGAGCAGAGCAGGCAGAAGGACCGAAGTACACTGCTGAGGGGAGCAGCGGGCGGCAGGAGAGGTCTGCGCGCCATGTGGGACCCTCCTCCGGTGGCCGGGGAGCAGCCAGGGATCGAACCAGCGCAGCAGAGGTTGCGAGCAGCTTCGCAACCCAGCGCTCAACCGCTGCGCCACCGGGGAGGCCCATCTCTAAATATTTCAGCTCAGTGAAGATAAGCCTCCTTTCTTCAAAGATCCCCAGATCCTAAAAGCCAATTGGAATGGAGTCATTCATCTCTTGTGCATAGTATCCTAAGATAGCCCCGGATCTAGAATTAATGCCTGTGTGACCCCCTGCACTTTAGCGTGGCTGGCGTAGTGACTTCTTTCTAACAAATAGATTATGGTAAAGGTGAATGGATAACTAAATCAGACTGTATCTCTTGCTGTCTTTGAGGAAACAAGGTGCAAATTTAAAGAGGCCCATGTAATAAGGAACTAAGGGAGGTCTCCAACGCAGCTAGGAACTGAGTCCAAAAGCCTTCAAAAAACTGAATTATGCAATAGCCATGTGAGATTGGGAGTAGATCTTCCCCAGTTGAACCTTCAGATAAGATCCCAGCCCTGGCTAACAACAGACTGCAGCCTTGTCAGAGGCCCTGAAACAAAAACCCATCCAAGTCATACACCAAAGGAAATCTGAGATAATAACTATTTATTGGTTTAAGCCACCCATGCCCATGTGTGGGAGTTGTATTGCAACAAAAGATAACTAATACAATTTCCTTTATCCCTACTGAAAGCCTAGCTACCTGAAAAAAAAAAAAATTCTATTTCAGCAGTTTGAATAAGCATCATCTAAATATTTAACTAAAAATGAAATTCCTTCTAAACACAAACTTTTGAATCATTTTGTTTTTCTAAAGCTAAGGCTAAAAGAATCCACATAAGGCACTGTGTAAAATGATGGAGAAAAACTTGGTTAAAACTTGTAAAGGATCTCTGGAGAAAACTGTAGGCTCCATTGGCTTATTTAACTTTTAAGTCTTATTAAATTTGCTAGCTGCATGTTAGCATTCATGGTTCATTTACTTTTATTCTGACTTCTATAAATAGACACTGTATGAGCCCTGATAAATGGCTTAAAATCTTGGTTGACTTTATGAAAAAATTACCATGTTAATCTTAAAAATTCCACTGATAGAAATGAATGAAACCTCATTTCCACTCCCTGCCCCCACCTCCCTGAATCTACACTTCCCCCACTGTCTGAGTCCCTCCCTGACCTCCCTGTTCTGTTCTTTGGCTCTGCATTTTTTTTTATAAAATCTGGCATTCTTTCAAATCACTTGGATCTGACTCTCTTGCAAAAACAAATAGAAGCTACCTGGGCCCTTGGCTCCCGCTCATTTACATTCTTTCCATGCCAAGGGTCAGATATCTTCTGAGTTAGTGGCAGTCAGTCAAACTCAACATGGGACAGTTCTTATCTACCAATGCAGTATGTTTCTTTGGGAACAATCCAGAATTTATTTCTCCAATGTTATAAATGGAAACATATGTAACTGCCACAAATCTAAAACTAATAAATCCCAAAGTTTAGTATAAAACTGTGACAAGTAGACAAGGGCCCATAAAAAGCTCATTAAAAAAGCAGGTGGTATATGGGGAATCATCAATACAGTATATGGGGAAACAAAGGCAGTTTGAAATTTCAGATCGTTTGATCGTATGGAATGCATATTTTGATAATTAGCAATCCACACCAAACGCTGCTTCTTTGTAAGTTATTAGTTGTTTTGTAGCTTTCTAAGCAGCCTTCAGTTAAAGAGCATCAGTTTCATATGTGTCCCCCCTAGCTATACATATGTGTGCATAAGAAAGTACCATATTTAGATCCTACAGGCAACCTTTCTGCCTGAAAACCAGAGTTAAGTTCATGTAAATTGACAGATTTTGAGCCCCCAAGAAGATAAAAATTAGTTGTTGGGGGCAAAAAAAAGCTGAGATATAATTGTTTGTGGCCCCCCAAAGTTTCATCCTATGCAACCATATCTTATCCCTTAATATTTAATTTCTCTCTATTCAATTAGGAGGAATTTAAATTAATTTATTTCCTGGAGGAGGAGGAATAATGTAAAAAGAAATTGAGTAACACTAATGTTTAGAATTCTAGATGAGCATACAGGAAAGAAAATGCTCATAAGAAATGCATGGGAAAGCCTGCAGACTCTAGATGAAATAACCCTAATAACAATAATAACTGGATCCACCTGTGTATTAAAACAGGAGCGGAACTCGGGAAATACCAAAGGCAGGTAATGACACAGCATTAGAAACTCTGACCTTGAAGTCAGAAGACCTATGTTGAGTCAGCTTTTAACACATGATTACTAGTCATGCCACCTTGAGGAAAAGCTATATATTACTTGTGTTCTTTTCCCTTTTCTGTAAAAAGAATGGAAATACATACTCATCAGGTTATTGGGATAGGTAAATGAGATAATGTTAGTGAATTGCTTTGCAAAAACAAGATGTTGTGTAATTGAAAGTGAACATCACCCTTTAGGGTCATAGAATGCTGGCAAGTGCTGCAGCAGCAGAGGGTTGAGTTAATACACCCAGAGCTGACACTACTGTGAATTACACAGAATTCTAGAATTTTTCAAGATGATGGTTTGAGTATGAAGAAGCTGCTCATCAGGTATATCAGGATGTCCTATGTTAACCAAAAAAAAAAAAAAAATACACACTCCAAGAATAACCTAATGAAACTTATCTATGCTATTCTAAGGGCCTAGTGAGAGATATTCAGACCACAAGGAGGTGGTGAAAGAAACCTCCCTCATTGTTCTCCCATGAACAAAACCAGTGGTTCTCAGCTGACAACTCCTCCAATCACCTGGGGCACTTTTGAAAAGTTTTGAAATATGTCTAAACCTGGAAGACTGTGGGAACTCCATAACTATTTATTGAAAAAGTGAGCACTGAATTGCTGTGAGATAAGCACCCTCCTATGTTCCTGATGGGAGTGTAATTAATACTGTCTTTAGAGAATGCAATCTGTGAATATGTATCAATATTTTTGGGGGTTTTGTTCAGTTTTAATTTTGTACTGGTTTTAAGTTCAGACCCTTGTTCAAATAATTCTGTGTCTAAAAACCCATCCCAAGGAAATAATCAAACAGGAACAAAATGTATACATAAGAACGCCTATCACAGTTCATTTTATGTTTGGATGTTATGCCACTGAGGACAGTTTGACTAGATTGGAACATGCATAGAACACTTGTGCTCTGAGACCATATGTTATGGATGGGAATATCCGATCAGAAAATAAAAGAAACAAATCAAAACAAGGTGCTATAAAAAGTCTCAACCAAAACTGGCACTCATTAATATTTCAAAAAGTTGAGAACCTGCCAACTGGTTCTGGTCTGGCCTGGTCAGGTCTCAGCTTTCCATCATTCTGGTGGATGATGATCTCAACTAATATCAGAATCAAACAGCAGACAATTAGCAATTAAAGCATCTGAAAGGCCCAGGTAATGTTGAGGGCTAAGAGAGGAAGAAAAAAAAATTACTTCATTGGCTTTGCTTTTAAATTCCCCATGTTCTTGATTCAGGACTTGCCAGGATTTTCAATTCAACACTAGCCTAAGATTCTCCGCAAGTGACAATGATTTTCAGGGAATTAAATGTTTCCTTATCTTGAAAAATCCCACTAAAAAGTTGCTGAAATCACTGCAAGTCTCCTTTAAGTCCCACCTTCCTGTGGGCTACAAGATGCAAATATTTTCTCAGGGGTAGCATGAAGAGGATTAATTTAGAGAGAAAAAAATTGAATTTTTATGTAAGTGATTAAATTGTGAAATCTCTGGTCTTTCAATAGCAATGATCTGAAATACAAAAATGATAACCAAGAGGGTAAAGGAGCATTTCTATCAAGTGTATTTATCAAATACCTACTTATCAAATGAGTCAGGATCATAGCTAATCCACCAGGTACCTCTGGTACTAGGGGATCTCCATACAATATACAGTGAGTCCTCACTTAATACCTTCAATTGGTTCTTGAAAATTACAACTTTGGTTCAGACAGGATAGTTTTTTTCCTCATCAACATCATAACAACACAATGCTGACTGAAATGACAGTTATTCAAGTTCCTGCTGTGCAAGCAACAGAATATATAATGACAAATAGCATATGTGTAGTACCCAATACCTCTCAAAGCACTTTCACAAATGATTTATCATTCAATTTTCACATGAACCCCATATGTTCAACAGAAAAAGAAAGATTTGACAAAGACAGGCACACTGATCTAGGTTAGTGGCTTGCTCACATTTGCAGAACTGATTATTGAAGACATCAATATTGAAATCTAGCTCTGCAGTTTTCTTGATGCCACATCATACTACATACACATGTAAATTCATGTTATATATATGAGTACATGACTAGACAAGATAGAGCCATGTAACCAAGACCCAGGAGGTAAACCGCTCACGTCAAGTCCCACTGCCACCAGTTCTGGGTAGTGAGATTTGGGGAAACTATTAAAATACCCTGCACATCAGTTTCACTTAGCTGTAGGGTGATTATGAAGATCTATATAAAGTGCTCAGTACAGGTACTGGCACAAAGCAGAAGCTTCAATAAATGTTAGCTATCATAATCCAGGAGAGGCAATAACTGAGGATCAGGAAAATTGGCTGCTTAATCTAGATAAGATGCGGACATACTGAGTCCTTCTGCATTGCAGGTGCATGGAAAGTTCCGTTTTAGCTCCCTATGGCTGCTGGGATGAATTACCACAGACTCAGTATCTTAAAATGACAAAACATATTATTTCACAATTCTGACTTCTGAAATGGATCTTCTTACAGGGCTTAAATCAAGCATCATCAGTGCCATGATCCTTCTGAAGGCTCTCAGGGAAAATCTGTTTTCTTAAAATTTCTAGTGGCCATGCAGTTCCTGACTTCCTCCATCTTCAAAGCACATCATTCCAATCACTGCTTGAGTTAGTGATCTCCTTTCTCTCCCTGCTTTCCTCATCACATCATGTTCTCTGCCTTTGATTTTTCTGTATCCCATTAAAAAGAACCTGGTGGTTACATCAGGCACACCGGGAAAACGGCCCATCTCTGGACCCCAAACTTCATCATAGCTACAAAAATCTTTTTCCAATTAAAGCAACATTCACAGGATCCAGGGATTAGGACACACACATCTTTGGGTGGCCATTATTCAGTGCATTATTCAGTGAATGTGACAACAGCTGAGCTCAAAGAGTTCACAGACTATTGAATAAAACAGACATTTTAAAAAGAAAAGAAATTCTAGTGCAAGTCCATCTATGCCATTGGGGGCTAGTAGAGAAGTTTAAACAAAGTGCCCTGGGGTCACAAAGGATGGATCTGTTTATCTCAGTCAAGAAAGAAGAGAAGGCATCATGAAAGTAATGCACGGACAGATCAGGGCATTGACATGGGCTTAAATCTGTGGTGATGTGGACATCCCAGGAAAGCACATGAAAAAATTAGGAGTGTTGAATGTGCTGGTGTGGTTGTGGTCGGAAATGTGAACAGAGGAGAAAATGGCCAGAAGAAAATGCTGAAGAGGGACATTAAGGCCATGTGGCGAAGGGCCATAGTGAGGGAGAGGGACCTTACAGAATGAGAATCATTGAAGACTCTTCAATGATTATTTCAGATTTATTTTTACAAAGAAAACTCCAGGGGCAGTGAGGAGGCTGGATTGTGGGAGGCAGAATCCAGTTTCAAAGCTACTTCAATAGTCCAGAGAAGAAAAGGGAAAAAAGACTAAATTAAGGAAGAAATCCAGGGCCTCCCCGGTGGCGCAGCGGTTGAGAGCTGGGCTGCGAGGCTGCCCACAGCCTCCGCAGCGCCGGTTTGAACCCTGGCTGCCGGAGAGGATCCCACATGGCAGGCAGACCTCTCCTGCCGCCCGCTGCTCCCCTCAGCAGTGTATTTCACTGGATTCACCAGTCTGCCTGTTCTGCTCCCCACTCTGGCTCTGGTGAATTCTCTCACCCTCTCGCAGTCTGACTGTACCCAGTGCTTGTATAAATAAATAAATAAAATAAAATATTTTTAAAAAAAGGAAGCAATCCAGAAAGTAAACACAAAGATGGATTTGAAACACATTTCCAAAATGAAACGAACAGGATCAAATGACTGACTGAATCCAAGAGGGAGACAGAAATGATGCTGAAATAACTAGCTCAGCCAACTGGCAGATGTTGGTGCTGCTAAGTGATCCAGAAACCAGAAAAAGAGGGGGCAGTTTTTGGAGGGAGATGTTTCAGACATGATAATTAGAACCTTTATGGGGACTAAATCTCAGAGTTAGCAAAAAAAAAGGAAAACAGGCAGAAATGATAACTCCATTTATCATGAGAAGATGAGAAGATGCTCAGAAGTTCTGACTTGGAATCAGAGGAGCCAGGCTCTGGTTCTTTTCTGATGTTTATTAACTTTATGACTTTGGTCAAATTGCTCAATCTCTTGGGACCCTGGTTTCCCCATCTGTCAGGTGAGAAGGTTGGGGTTTCAGATAGTCATTAAATTCCCTTTCATTCTAATATTAGTTGCAGCTAATATCTTAGCCATTATTTTCTTCTCAGTTTCAACTACATCTCTGTCACTCTGAACATTAGTCACTAACAGAAAATCTGATGGTCCTGATTTTCAAAAAAAAAGCTAGAGTCAGAAAGGAGAGAACAAGGGCACCCAGGGTGTTCTCATGCCTACTGTGTGCTAGGCATGTGCCTGCCATGCTCCTTCCACTTGGTCTGGGCAACCCCACAAAGGGGTCTTGAAAATCAGATGGGAAGTTACAAGCAATAGCTTCCATTTTCTGTTCCACTTTCTGTTTTATGTTCTGTTCCCAAGTACTCCTTTCTTGTTAGACTTTAGAGTGCGTCTGTGTGAACAGCTCAACAAATGAGTTTTCTTATTGGGTACTGAAGAATTTCCTGGTGGATAATGAGAGTCTGGAGATGGATGTGGCAAGTACTAACTTTTTAATTTTTTTAAATAGTAAATCGGGATAGCACCCTAATGAGGTCAGTGATATAAAAGATAATGTAAGTCCCCACTTAAAACTCTTCAGTGACCTACATTTTTTTTTTTTAAGATTTATTTTTTTTTATACAAGAGCTGGGGCCAGAGGCATGGGAGGGTGAGAGGATTCCCCAGAGGCAGAGCGGGGAGCAGAACAGGCAGAAAACTGAAATACACTGCTGAGGGGAGCAGTGGGCGAGACAGGAGAGGTCTGCCACACCATATGGGAATCTCCCTGACGGGCAGGGAATTGAACCCGCGCTGCAGAGGCTGCGGACAGCTTTACAGCTCTGCACTCAATCCGCTGCACCACCGGAGAGGCTCTCTTCAGTAACTTTCACTGACACAGGTACTTAGTTCAATCATCTTGTGGGTTTTTAAAATTATTCATGCACCCCTTCCTCCATGCCATAAGATTCTTATATCTTCCCAGGTTGAAAATCATAGACATATTTACCCTCCTTTTAAAGTTAGGAATAGATAACAAAAAGGCTAGAAATACTAATATTTAAAATAAAATACACATACTTTCATTGGACACACACATATATACATATGCATTAATGTGCAGACATGCATTCATACATGTATATGCATGTATGGCTTGTGTAAATACATGCATTGTGTACCCAATTAAGAGCTGCATAGTTAGGCCTTTATCCTACCTTTGCTGTGTTCCATTTCTAGCTACACACATCTGTCACCCTAGCCTTACTCAAACCCATACCGGCCCCCAATTAATTATGCTGCTTTATGTTCACATTCTTCCTTCCTCTGCCTTGTTCTCTTCAGGTATACCCATTTTTCTCAGCTGGATCACTTCAGCTAAAGTGTTCTTCTAGCTAAAGCATTCCCCAATCTGAATTAACCACTCCCTCCTTTGTATCCATCTTACTTTCTATCATGATTTCTATAACTCTTCATTGTAAATGTGTTGTGCATATATCACTACTAATATCTCCCTGTTAAGTTTTAAGTTTCCAGGGGTATAACAGGCCAGGTATATAATTGATGTTTGTTGACTGACTGAATGAATATAACAGAAGAAACACCATGTACATTATTTGTTCTTTCTTAGGTAAAAATATACTTCTTTCCTCAAAATTCATTTTTAAGCCCAGAAAAATTTTTTGTTTATTTATTGATAATAATTAAAGATAGAAACTTTAAAGCTGGTACTGTTTTTGAAAAGTAATGCATTCCATGATTTAGGGGGGAAAGAAACAACCCTGCATACAATATGATGAGCAAAAATAATTTGATTAAATTTTTAAATTCTATTTACCATCATGTCAAAAAAAAAAGAGTAGAAATAGAACTATGACCACCTTAAATTCATGCAAGAGGGATCATAATTTGTAATACTAAAATAGTAGGACATTTATTTCTATTCCATCAGTACTGAAACAGTTAGAACATTACACTTCAGAGACATATTTATGCTCATATTAGTCAGGAAGTCCCGAGAAACAGCTCCCAGGGAATATGGAGCCACCGACGGCAGAAAGAAGTAAGCATGTTAACATGAGCCTGGCGAGACTGTTATTAATGTGTTCACCTATGGAGCCACCCAGGAACACACTAAATTGAACTCTGAAAAAGAGTGCCATGTAACTGCACATCTAAATCTTCCCTCAATCCTAAGAGACAATGCCTTTTCCAGCAAAAATGCTTACTCAGAGTCAATTATAATGCAAACATAGTCTGTAATACAGGCAATTGAAGTTAAAGCTCATAAAGCTCTCTGTAGTAGAAGAAAAATCTAATTCAATGGTTAAATGCCAATCAGGGTGGGATAACTAGACAGAAGCTGAAAATACAAGATTTAGAAATCAACTGCAACTCCTTTGGGAATGCATGACTACTGAATGGCTGTCAGAAGCAGAACATAAGTGAGTTAGCACCATTAACTTGGGGGGAAAAAGAATGACTCCTATTTAAGTGAACACATAGAAATCTCGGTAAATTCTTGAAGTTACATGTTAAATGGGTTTAGAAAACTTTATCTTAGCCTTAAAAGTATGTGCAAATGAATTTGGATAACAAAAACACTAAGAAATACAAAAAGAGCAAAAGCACACTTTTCTCCAACCACCATACATATGTTATACAAATATAAAGAATCAAATATCTCCTAAAGTAGTCATGAAATTCTTGACTCATGACTGCTCTATTCATCCTGGGATAACATTTAGCCTTTAGAAAAAGGCAGTATCTCCTGGGCCAGAAGCAGACTGCGAGCTTCACCATCTGACCTTTTCATTTGCCTTCTCTGAGCAGCCACTTCTCCATGCACTAGAAAAGGAAGATGAATATCCCTGGGGTTCAAGGAAAAAGACCAAAGGAAAACTGCTCTAAATCACTAAACCAGGAACTCTTGTCCTGGGTACAATATGTCTTGCCCCCAAGTTCTTTACCAAACCATGAAAAGCATGGCATGCAAAGTCAAAGTGATGGGAAATTATTAAAGTAAAGGCCATAAACATAAACCAGGCAGTTATGGTTAGGAAGAGAGAGGGTAAAGTGTCCATATAGGGGGAAAGGAAATAGCTCATGTACCAAGTTTCTCCATTGATTGCCCTTTTGCTGATACACAGGTAAAGGGCCACCAATAACTATTAAAGACAATGAGGTACTACAGCCAGTCACCATGGAGAAGTCCAAGTTGACATCTGACCGGGCTGGGTCAATCAGTTCTCCTTCCCTGGCCTACTGACTCCGGTAACAGAGCATGAGTCAGTCCCATGTGGCATCATACACTGTGATATGTGTACATCTCAGGAAAATCTGTGGTCATCTTCCCCACCTTGACTGCATCTGGTCTACATTAATAAAGAATAAGACCAAAGCTGAGAAAAATCAAGAGATGGGGAGACAGCAGTGGATGCATTAAAGTGTCTGCTGGTGAGCACCAGCCACAGCCCCCCTTCTTCAGCAATTTCATTGTCTGACTCTTCTTTCAATCATCCTCCACTTAATAATACAAGGGAGTAGTAGCATATTCCATCACCAGAAAAGTTTTGCTCTTAATTAAACATACAGTTCTAGGTCAATCCTTACAGAGTCCAAAGAGAATATATTAAGGATACAGAAAAGATCCATACTGCTCTATGCATGAGGTAATCCCTTGGAATAAATTTTCCTCAGTTATTATGAGTTGGGTGTTTGCTGCTTATAAATGAGTCTAAATACTTGATAAAATAACAATTAAAAACTTTATGCCTGACTACTTTTTATGCCTGACTACTTTAAATACGGTAGGAGACTTAGATGATTGTTAGGTAAGCAAAGACCATCATGACATTCAACCAGCTGAATACACACAAGTTTTTTGCCATGGAGCTCTTCAGGAACTGATTATTCATGTGTATGGCTACAAATATGTACATATATGTACATAGGTTTATGACTATCAGATCTTAGCACCAAATGTTAAGGTCAAATATTACCTCTCCTTGACTGAAGGCAATCTCAGGCAAATACGAAATTATTGTGGGAGGATAACAAACAATTTTGCAATGCTCAGAGAAGGTTTGAAAGTTTTTATTTTTCTAAAGCTGTACATAAAACTTTCAGGAAGCACACAAAATGCTCATGTGATTAGCATTATGTGAGAAAGTTACAAAATATGATAAGATTGACTAGGAGACCAGGTCTCATGCAAATAATCAAAACTGACACTTGAAGGCAGATTCAATTCCTACCCTATCAGTGCAAACAATGTACCTGCACAAGAGGTGATGATATAAAAAAATGTAAAATGATATTAGCAAGTTTTGATATTTAGAAATAGAACATTGAGATTCATGCTAGTTTTCTTGGTCTCATCACGGTAGACTTTTCTACCAGTCTAGAATACTAAAAACACTCTGAATTAATATTTAATATAACTTTAAAAAGATTAAGCCATTTACTAAGAGTTTTGTCTCACAGGAAAAAATATAATTAATTCAGGCAACTTTTAATTAAACAAATTCTAGTTCTCTTCACAACAGTGTCCCAACGGCTACTTCACTGCATGCAAGTATTCTACACGTACATGTCAATGCTTCCTCCAATCTCCCAAATTCTCAATTCTCAGGGTTCAAGAGCTCCCAAACTCAAAAAATCTGCGCATCTTAAATGAAAAAGTACGAGACATAATTTTTAACAGATCCTGCTATTTATATAAGCCAATACTGTCAAGATTAGTTTCTTCTCTAGATTTTGAAGACCATCAATATTCCTGAATTCTATCCAAACTTGAAGCAGATTGTTTTTTTCATAAAGGGTCAGCTATAAGCAGTCTCCTTATACCACAAAGTGGAGAAAAGGTATGCATCAGTGGTTGATAAATTCACCTTATGGTTTATCCAACAACATACATGTATTCCTTAAAACAAAATGGACAAAAGAGTCATAGTGAGCCAAGCACAGCCCTCATCTCTTGTTCCTCCGAGTCTTGAGGCTCTGTGACTCTAGTTTAAATGGTTTTGCCTTTCTCTCTCTCTTTAATTGTATTACTTTTTACTGCAGTATTGTTGATATATAACAATGTACATTATTCACACCTCTTCAGATGTATATGACCACACCACACCCACCAAGGCATCCATAGTCCCCAATCATAGTTCTCTGGGCCCATTTCCATTACTCCACACTTCCACAGTCTCCCCTACCTGGCAACCTCAATTCTACAGTCATATTTCTAAGATTTGTTGGGGTTTATATTTTCCTTTGTTTTGTTTCTCTATACCCCATGTATGAGTGACATCACCCTGTATTTGTCTTTCTCCTTTTAACTTATTTTGCTTAGCATAATCCCCTCTATGTCTATCTAAGTTGCTGTAAATAGCAAGATCCTTTTAAAATAGCTGAGTGGCATATATGTCACAGATTTTTAATACACTCATCTTTCCTGGTCTCTTAGGTTGTTTCCAATTGGATTATTGTAAATAGTTCTGCAATGAATATAAGAGTATTCCCTAACCCTTTGAATTAGTGTTTTTGCATTCTGTGGGTATATACCTAGTAGCAGAATTGCTGGATCATATGGTAGATATACTTTTAATATTTTGAGAAATCTCCATACTGTAGAATCCATAGGGGTTGGATTCTACAGTCTACATTCCCACAAGCAGTGTATGAAAACACAGGCAAAATACTACATGACACTGGCTTCAATGATTTCTTTGGAGGATCAACTTCAATACCAAGGGAACTAGCAAAAATAAACAAGCGGGACAACATCAAGCCAAAGAGCTTCTCCAAAAGCAAAATTAACTATCACTAAAATGAAGTCGTCCTACCAAATGTGAGAACATATTTTTACATCATATATCCAACAAGAGGCTAATATCCAAGATTTACAAAGAACTCATACAGCTCAATGAAAAGAAAACAACCTAGTCCAAAAATGGGCAGAAGAGCTAAATAGACACTTCTCCAAAGAAGACATACAGATGGTTAACAGGCATATGAAAAAGTGTTCATCATTATCAGGGAAATGCAAATCAAAACCACAAAGAAATACCACCCCACATCTGTGAGAATGACCTGTATCCAAAAGACCAGAACCAAGAAGTAATAGTGAGGATGTTGAATAAAAGGAGCCCTCATATGCTGCCTTGTTGTCTTAAAATACCATAGGAAAGTTACCTAAATGGTCTGAGCTATCGGGAGCAATCTCCACAGCCACCACAGCCACCACTGCCATCTTGCTCACATCTATCCCTTTCCCTCATTAAACCTTCTCACACTAGACTTCAGGATAGAAATCTTCCCCCAAAATAGCAAAAGCTCTGTTAAAGTTGCAGTGGGTTTTCTGGGGGAAACTTCAGCCCCTTGAGCAGAAGGACCACCATACCTGGTTCCTCATTTAGCAGCAATCTCCATCCCAAGTCCCATGGCATTAATCATACATCACTTGTCTGGTGCCAGAAAGATTTGATTTATAAGATGGAGAGTCAGAGACCAAAGCCTCAGAAAAACTTAAAGGTGGAGAATGTTTGTTTTAATGAGCATATTTAGGTTGTTATGAGTCAAGTTCAAAATTCAAGTCACATATGAACAATTTTTATAGGGGGAAGAGTAACCTGATGTTCAAATTCATTTGCCTCCCATTTTGAAGTAATTCATCTTTAAAATTTCTGTGAAAATTCTACATAGTTGCCCAGAAAATGGCACCAACCATCTGTAAGTAAAAACAAAAGCTCTCTCTAGTATATATCACAGGTTCAAAGCACTTTGGCATCGGCAGATTGAACACGTTATTAAAAGAATTTAACTGCACGAAGAGCTACCATAATTACACAGCAGCTGGTCTAATGTTGACAAAACAACTTTTAAAGGCTTTCAGAAGCCTTAAAGGCTAATCAATTAAAAAGGCATGAATAGTAATGTGCACCCTATCCTTAACACTGCGAGTTGCATCTCCTGCAAATACAGTGAGGTTTGCATTTTGGAACAATCATTTTGTACATCCTACAATTAAGCCAAACACATGAATAAATTCTAAGTTGTGTCTAGGTGAGACCATTATAGTTAAAATAAAATAACTCCATAAAACTCAATTATAACATTGAACTTAATGAGCATTTCCATAGTAGCAAAGTTATTATCAAATGCCAACAGCTCATGCCAGAATTTGTGCTCACTTTACCAAGAACAGGCAGAGAAGTGCTGTAAATTACTGTCGACATCGGCCAGTGATATGCCAGAGGCGTAAAGAAAGAATGAACAAAGGAACAAATGAATGAATGTTGGAATGTCTGCATGCTGCATCCATGTAATGCTGACTTCGACACTTGAGATCTGCCCAAGTGGCTGTGTAGAACTGCAGTCTCTGCCAGAACCAGCAAGTATCCCCATCAGTCCACTTCCTGTGGGCTCCTCCCAGGATACTTGTTTCTTTTCTGAGTCCCTTCATTTCAGAGCCTTAGAAAGGATCTTCCATATCAAATGATGCAATCCTCCTTAGACCCCTGAAAACTTTTTCTATAAAGGGCCAAATAGCACCTATTTCAGGTTTTGAAAGCCGTATGGTCTCCTCGAACTACTCACCTGTACTATTGGGAGAAGCAGCTATGCACAATACTTAAACTTTCTGACAGAACTGTATTTGTAAAAGGCGGTTGGAAGCCAGATTTGACCACGGTGGGTAATCTGCTGACCTTGCTCCATGTGTATGAGCCCTTCTTCCCAGTCAGTATCCAGGCTGCCTTTTGAGGACACTTCCACTGTAGTATGAACTGTAGTATGTAGATGAACCCCTCTATTTGCTGAAGCTTCCCTTCATTTACTGAAAGGAATCCCTGCGTGACTCGCAGCCATTGGACACAACATCTTCTACACACCATGTCCTGTCCTAAGTCACTCTCCCTTTCCAGAGTGCACAAGCAGGCCTCCAAAAACCCTTTGTCTAATTAAAGAAACTATCACTCATTTTGCCTTTTGCCCTGGAGGGTAAGTCTAATACCTCTTCCATCTGACAGCCCTTTATGGATTTGGAGACAAATGTGTGTGTGGCATTTGCTGTCTGCACTTAGCATATGGGATCAATCTCAGTTTTTCATTGTTAGTTTTCGTTTTCCATGTACAAATTCCCTCCTCATTTAGATGGCCAGAGAAGCATAATCCCTGGCACATAAACTCCATTTACTTTTGTGAGAGTGACAGAATGACCACAGAAATATCGATCAACAAATCTTTTAACACTATTCTCTGCAAATTCAAAGGGGACTGTTCTGACATAGGGTGTGTGTAAAATGACTAGTGTGTCAAACTTCAGAAAGCCCCAAATAAGCCATCCACTTAGGCTGTGCTGTCCAATACAGTAGATACTAGCCACACATGGTAATGAAAATTTAAATTAAAATTAAAAACAATTAAAAATATGCACTAGCCACATTTTTAAGAACTCAGTAACCACTATGCTAGTGCCTACCTTATCACTGTGTACAAATTTTGAAAATTTCTATCACCACAGAAGAGACAGCATTAGAGGTCCACCATCTGCTCACCAATTGCCGGTTGCTTCTCGCCAGTTAACATGTAGGAAGCTTGACTGATACAGTGGCAAGCTTGCTGAAATTGAACTCAGCACCTCCTTTTAATCCAAAGAAAAATTGGGAATATATAAATGCCACACCTTGTTAGAGCAAACAATTAAAAGCACGCTGGTTTAAAGATATTCTTTAAGTAAAATGAACAAAGAAGTACACTTGCTCTTACCTCAAGTACTTCTGACAGAATCCTCAACTTCTGCAACTCTATGAGAAACTTTTAAACAGAATAAAAATAAAATTTGATTCTTGTCTAGATTCTGGTAAGAAGTAGAGGCCAAATCTCTACCCATTGGTTCTAAAGTGGGCATCCTTTGTATTATTGTATGAAGTTCATTTTTGCTTTGATTATCACTTTGCATCCAACACAGTTCTTCCTTATCAAAAATGATTCCATAGAGCCAAAGATAGTGTTAAAATACTTACATGCCTTAAATTTATCACCAGGCAAGTAAAGTTATTCAATAATCCACCTTTAGGTAACATAACATAATACATAATTTCCTTTTTTAGGTTTACTGAAATTTACATCTCTCTAAAACCAAGAACAAGAGGAAGTTGCTAATAAATTTAAAATTTCCCAGTGTTACTTTGGAGGATATAAAATTATGAGAGGAACTAAATTCAAATTCCAGGCTGCTTTCTGAAAGATGAGATGACCTCCTGATAGTCTATAAATTCTGTGAAACATCTGTTTTGATAACATATGTATTAAAATTCCCCACATGTCAGTTTCAAGTTACTACAAAATATAAGGCAGCACCAACTGCAAGGATAAGGAGGAAAGCAGTTGTTGAAGTGTGGGGAAATGTTCAAGGTTTTAATGAGGCCCTAGTCTCCTTACCATTTACATACTGTGATTCTGTGAACAGAGAATGGAAGTCTTACCCCTTCCAAGAGTGAGAAAATTCTCCTATGTTCTGGATATGTCTTTTATTTCTGCTAAGGGACTTCAGTATGTTTACTTCTGATTATCTTTTAGCCAAAACACTCATCCCTCATTATTTTTGCCCCTCCAAGTATTCTGCCCTCCAAATATTACCTATCTAAAAAGTCCAGTTTAATTCTCATGTTTTCCATGAAAGTTGCTTCATGCCTTCTAGCCCACAAATTCTTACTTCTGTCTGCACTTACAGCAAATTATAAAGGTTCATACAACTACAACTTCATTGTTCTCCCTCTGCTTGACATGATAATCTATTCTACTCCTGCCTCATGGCTTTTACCAAGAAAGTAAAGCTGTCCAAATTATATCTTCATTACAGATACCTTCCTTGAATGTATAATCATATTCCCAGTCACATACTCAATTTCTCCATTTGGAAGCCTTGTATGCATCTCAGATGTAAGGTGTCTACAGCTGATCTGGTTCTCTTCCAAATCTGCCCCTTCTCAATCTTCCCATCTCATAAAATGGCAACCCTACCCTTCCAGCCATCAGGACTTTGGAGCCAACTTCAACTCTGCTTTTTCACTCATGCCAGAAATGCTACCTTGTCATAATCCTATCACCTCAGTTCTTCCAAACAGACAATGAACACCCCTTTCTACCACCTTCACGGCATCCACTTGGCTCTAAGTCAACATCTGGATTACTGCAACCTCCTTCCAACCTTGCCCTCCCTCCTATTATATACTCTCATAGTAGCTAGTAATCTTTTAAATAATACATGTTTTTAATCAGATCATTCCTCAGTAGAAATTCAACTCACTTCCCAATTTACTCAGAAGGAAAGAGAGACAGACAGACAGACAGACAGACAGATCGAGTGAGGGAGGGTTATAAGATAAAAGAACACCAATAACTTTGCTATCACC
This sequence comes from Talpa occidentalis, assembly GCF_014898055.3. Lineage (NCBI taxonomy): Eukaryota > Metazoa > Chordata > Mammalia > Eulipotyphla > Talpidae > Talpa > Talpa occidentalis. The sequence continues at coordinate 84,326,884 of NW_023603184.1, read as the reverse complement.
TCTAGACCTGTATGCTGGACCATCTACCCCCTAACATCTTTGTCTCCTCCTGGCTTACTTTACCCCTACCACTGGTATCTGCTGTTTTGAGAGCAAGAGAGGCATGATACAACTGCAGCACCTTTGTAGTTCTGCTTATAATGATTTTCTTGTACAGGCTCCCCAGCTGTCTCCCTTACCTGGTCTGGGGGCTCATGTCACACCTTCACAGTGTTGTCTCCCAAGACCACCATATTTAAAGTTACTGACCACCCACCCCACTTCTGATAGTCCTACTCCCTCTTTCCCACTTTAGTATCTTCATAGTGTCACAGAGCAACCCCGATATGAAATGGGTTGCGTGACTGTGGGTCCTCACCCACATGCTTAAAAGGGACTTATTAATGCTAAACTACAGACACACACAAAAGGTTAATAAAAGGTTTATTTACAAGAGAAGGGGAAATGAAGAAATGAATAACTCAGGGAGAAAAAGAGGGAGATAAATTTATGAATGTGTACTACCCATTCCACTGATCTGGAATCCCAATGACCCTCTGAGAGCTGGCAAGAAGCCAAATGCCATGAAGCCAAAAAAGCGGCCCCAGCTCACATGGCTGGTTATATACCCAAACAAAAAATATTAACTCCGCCCTCAGGTCCTCACAACCCTCCGTTTGGTGATCATAGGATTTGTAGTTTCCAGTATTGTGGGGGTGGAGTCCGCAAAACCTATATGGAGTTTGCTCAGGACATCCTTTCCCCCTAACAATAGCACTTGCCACCATCTAATATACTGCATATTTTCAAATTTATTTCTTTAATTCCACCTCCCCCCTCTAAAATGTAAACTCTATGAGGACAGGGATTTCTGAAAATCTGAGCCACTGCTGTGTCACCAGGGACTTCATTTTCTATTGTGTTTCCACCTAGAACTATTTAAAGAAACATGTTAAAGAAAAAGAGAAAAAAGGTCAATTACAAATTCCATGAGGACAGTTACTACATCTTACATTTCCTTTCTATGTCTCTGGATAGAGACCAGAGAAAAAGTACTTGTATGGTTACTGCTGTTTGCATTGGCAAGTGTCAAATATTAGGCCATTCCAAATGTTGGGCACATTAAATGCAGACAGTGTTAACTCAATGTTAAAGGATGTAACTATTTTTAAAAGATTTCAAAACTATCTAAACTTAAGCTCATAATCTCTACTCAAGTATGAACAATTCTCAAAATCACCAATAAAAGACAGTTTTTTAAGTGCTGCCAAAAATATGACACAAATACCTGCCCAAGAATGATGGGAAAGGAAACCTCAATACTGTTATTTAGTGGGTAAATTATAACAAATCAAATCAATTTCAACGCCAAAACAAGTCACTTGGGTTCTGTTTTCATTAGGTGGACTATTAAAACGGACTGTCGCTTTTTAATAAGTCAACTCCACTTTGCTGAGAGACGATGTTAGTGATGATTTGGAAAAATTGTCAGGGAATTATGGAAATTGGAGGAATGCAACAAAGGAGGAGGCCTTTCCTTCTCCTATCTGAAAGGAAAGGGGTATTATATATCCTGTCATCTCCCAAGCAACTAGTCTTTAAAAGGGGAGATTTACTATCAATAAATCTGAGACATGCCTGGGAAGACTCAATCTTTCTGCACATCTAGAGCATTGCCCGTAAAAAACCATCAACAATCAAGTACAAACCAAATGCAAGCTAGAATCTTTTTCACATAAGCTGACTTGAAGGTTATGCAGAAAATATTATGGAAATCCTTCATACATAAAATGATTGAGCGTTCCAAAGGGGCAATGCTGTAACATGCCAAAACAAACTCTACCTGTGGTTTTTCAGCACTTAGCTTCAGTCCCATAGGGAACATCTCAGTCCTACGTGAGAGGACACAGGGTTTTCCAAAGTTCCTTGAGCTGTTGCAGTACAGAACTGACCGCAAGCATATATCTGTTCTGTTTAGTGAAGTCTTGACAAAAATATTTAAGTAGAAATCTCTTAACACATTCCATGTCTCCTTAAAAACAGAAAAATATACCTAAATACATGTTATTATGTTGTGTGGGTTATAAAAATTAATTGTTAAGAAAACTAGTATTGTATATCAGATAATGGTTATACCTATTCATTTATTAAGCAAACACTGATTGAATAGGGAGAGTTTCTATTCATGAAATATCTACTGAGTCTCTACTCTGTAGCAGGGTTTTCGGTGAGGGAAAACTAAGGCGTCATTCATATGTTTAAGGGAATGAAAAGTGACCTCTAAAAATGAAAGGGCTGAATTCAAAAAGTAGCACAAGTGAGGTTTGGAATCCTCACCAAGGCAAATTAAAGAGGTGGGTACCCACAAGATCTCTGAATCAAGCCAATAGGATAATATGCCTTTTATCCCTTGGGGAGAAATAGTAAATATTATTCATCAAATTCCAAAAAGTAATTTAGCATTTAAAATATAATTACATGGGAGCCTCCCTGGTGGAGTAGGGGTTAGGTCTCAGTGCTATCACACCTACAGTCTGATTCAGATCTCCAGCCAGGGAACGAACCCACATAGTACAACAGACCTCTTCTGTCTTATCTGCTGCTCCCCTCAGCAGTGTATTTCAGAAGATCTGCCTATTCTGCTCCCTACTCTGTCTCTGGTGAATCTTCTCACCTCCCGCACCTCTGACCTACACCCCAGTTCTTGTATGCGTAAGTAAAAATAAATCTTTAAAAAAAAAAATAAAATATAATTACATGTATACAACTAATTCCAATTTTTTAACAACACAAGAAAAGCTAAGAAGATTGATGTTTCATCAGGCATGAGCTTGAATTCAAATAATGATTCTTTAACAATTTGAGAATCTTTGACAATGTTAAAAATGTTAAGGATGGAAGATAAATCTTAGAAAAAGTGTAAAATTTAACTGAAAAAGGGGGGCTATAATCAGATTTTGGCTTTTGTATCTTATCATTACCTAATAAATAATTTCTTTAAAAGCATATAAGGAAAACCAAACTCAGCGCATACTGGAAATTATCTGCTGCAGATTACCTGCAAATTACCTACAGCAATTTAGATGACTCAATGTCAGAGAATTAACCAAGTGCCAGTCTAATATGGAAAAACAGCCACTGTGGATCCATTCTCTCTCTTTCGTACTCAAGGAGTTACAGATGACCATTTTGTGCCCCTACAACCCCAACAACATCTGAGAGGATGCTATTTCTGGAGGAAGAGGTACAACCCAGACTGGATGTCCACGCCCTCACTCCCTCCCCAGAACATCCAGTTTTTACCAGCTCCCCATCAAGCAAAGGGTGATTTGGGCAGGAGTCAAAGAGAAAATCCAAGATTGGTGCTGGTGGGGCAAGAAGTCATAAATATCATCTGTAATCCTGAAAATGAAGGGAAAATTGCTCATCTTGTATATGTTCTGTATTCATCTTTTCATCTTTATGCTACAGCTCTGTGATTAATTGCACTGTTTAGCTCAGAAATGCCTCTGTCAGAATAAAGTCTGGGCCTTTTATAAATTGTTATTTTCCAAAATGGTAACCCCTCTACTAACATAAAATCTCCCATATATTTGTTAGGGTGTGTGTGTTTAGGGGATTCATTATTTGTGTTTGACTGCCTGTGACTTTATGTAGTCTAAAATACAAAGATAAAGGAAAAAATGCAGTGCTTGCAGGTTTGCACTATTTCAACATGATCGTCTCTTAAAGTAGATACAGGGATTTTTCTAACAGCATATTTGATCAAAAAAATTATATATGCCATAACAATTGGGTAAAAAGCAAGGGGCTAGCTGAAAAAGAAACAGCAGGGAAGACTAAGTACATAATCATAGATTCACAGAATTTCAGACCAGAGGACCTCAGACATCAGTTATTCCAATATTTGGTGCTATACAGAACACTGGTCCTCCAGATGAGCCTGCAATGGATTCTATTTTCAAGTAGGTCTGGGGTTCACTGACTAGGACAACTCTTTTCAGATATATTTGGAATGAACATTCAGTTACTAAAAATTGGAAACATGTTACATGTATCATTCCTTAACCCAAGCAAGTTTGACCATCTTTTTCATCCTTCAGCATCCCACAGAACCAGAGTCTGGCCTTGCAGATCCTGCTCTGGAAGTGCTGATCTTGTACAATTATTTCACAAATGAAGAAACCGACGTTCAAATATGTTAACCGGTTTGACCAAAATCTGGGAATTAATTGATGGTTGCTAATTCAGCAAGCAGCATGATGAGAGTTTAGATTAAAAGTGGGAAATAAGCAAAGATCCCAACATCTTTCCTTTCCACCTCTTCCTCACCACTAAATAGTTGCCTCTTCTGTGCCTCTGGGCAATCGTCTTGGACTTTCATATTTGCTCAACTTCTGCTTGCATACTTGACCAATGTGCAGCTGTGAACCAGCTAGGATTCATTCATTTGTGAGCATGTCCTTCCCCTGGGGAAAGCCTTTTAACAGCATCTTTTAGATTCCAGAATTGAGACAAAAACTTAGCATCAGAATGACATTAATGGAGGTTGGAGGGGAAGTGAATCAATCAGGCTTCTTATGTCACTAGCCTCTTTGACTATCACCTGTGGCCTTGACTGTGCTAATGCAGGAGGCACTTGGGAACGTGGGTGTGGGCATGCGTGCCTGACTGGGGACACCTGGACTGTGGGTGTGTGAGCATGTGCAAGTGTGCACATTGGAGCCTGGAGGAGGGGTTAAAAGCAGCAGTATAGACAGCTACGAGAGAATAAGCAGTATGACTACAGAAGAGGCAAGACCACAAGATGTGGTGAGAGAGAATGCCAGAGAGAGCCCAGAGAAAAAGCATAAAGATTCATGGGGGATTGGGAGGCCCAGTTGCCAGCCTCCCTCCCAGCCCCTCAGACCAGCCAGCGCCTGCCTCCTGGCATGCCAGCCTCCCTGCCTGGTGTGCCTGTGCACCTGCTTTCCTGAGAGAGCATTAAAGCCTCAAAAATCTACTGAGGGCTCCGGGATTCTCCTTTATCCATCTGCCCAAATCAAAAGTGAAGCTGCTCTATGCTGGTGGTATTACAGAGGTTATATCAGGAACACAGAGGATAATGTAAGGCAGATACGGCTTTGTGTTCTCAATTTATTTCAGTTTATTTTAGGAATTCCCCCACAAGAAATCAGAATCAGGTAGGAATGGAAGGTCGTTTTCTTTTTTTAATTCATTATAAAGTAAGTCATCCCCTCCTGATTATAATTTGCTTAGTTGTTTCCTTTATTCATCCTTTTCCTTTGCATTTTCTATATTAATACATGGCTTCTCTTGGCAGGATCTAAAACCCTCCTGCAATGTCAGAGCTGACTACCCAGAAGCTCTAGGAAGTGAGTTTACCTGCTTGTCTGCATGTCTCCTCTCTATAGCACTCTACCTCTCTTGAATTTGCTTGACATAGCTGAAAGTCACCCTTCTAGCACAGGTCTCTCCTAGAGCTGAGAAGAATGTACCATTACAAACAGCACCTTTAAAACACGATTCCACTACAATGTCTATTGTCCTTCATTGAGAAAGTTAAACTTCTAAATAGCTTCCATGGGAAAAATATCTATTGATTTCTGTTGATTCCCTCTTGCCTCATATGCCTATACCAAAGAAAAATGACAATGGCAAGAGTAGAAGAACCCTGAGTTGTTTCTCAGAACTGGGTGGAGTTAAAGCTAATCCAGACACAGCTCACCTGGTACTCCTCAAACAACATTTGAAGTCAGCTGGCTGTGATTCCAATCTATGACAATGGAACAGGAAGAAGGGCATTGATTATCAGAGATTAAATAGATCTTGTCTCGTTCTGTTTAAATAGTGCCAGCCCTAACTATATGGGTTGTTCTCTTCTGTGAGATGGTAGATGAGAGACTTTTTCAAAAGCATAGTAGTAGTATTTTCCATATCTGCACCCATATACAGCAGGTTTGATATACTGTCCCCTATTTAACTCTATCAGAATAAGGACAAAGCATGCTGAATAAATGCTATATACATAACTCAGTAGGGAACATGTAACCCAGAGGAAAAAAATACTACTGAGTAATAAGAAAATTTGTATGGATATTTAAATATGAGTGATGGAAAAGATTATTTTCTTTGAACTTTTCTCGTTTTTTGTTTAATAGAAATTATCTCTATGCTCTTAAAAGCACTATATAGCTTAGTATGAAAGTATAAAACAACCAGCTTTTTATTTCCATCAGTGAAGATGGCTTAGCTAACTTTCCCAAGTCCTAGGTCATGGTGATAAACAACTAAACGTCTGTTCCATGAAGAACCTCAGTACCGGGAACAATTCTGAGGACACAAAGGCAGGGCAGGGAAGTGTCTCTGGGAAACATGGTTACAGCTGTGGTGTTTGTTTTGTGGACTCCCAGTCCTAAAACTAGGTGACAGTTATCATAAAATATAAGATCTGTCCCTTCCATCTAAACTAACCTATTGGGAATACCCCCCCATCCCGCCCCACTGGTCTTGACAGCTTTTTAACGTGAAAGTTGTAATTCTATTCAACATATTTATTGAAGGCTTAATCTGTGCAAGACATGCTTATACTAGCATCCAAGAGAAATAAAACATTTGGTAATAAGCTATAAGAAGAAATTTTACAATAATGGCACAATCAGGAGAAAAGGGTTCTTTGGGAAAGCCTCATTTGAATAAGATCTTGATTGATCAAAGGGATTGTCAACCAGGAAATAACTGATGGGAGGACATCTGGGACACATCTGACCAGAACAGATGAGAACTCTACTGCAAAAGTTTCTATGAATTAACTCGGTTGGTGACTGGGAATGTGAATTGAAAAAATTTCATAAAAGAAAATTCTTCTATGAAGTTATACTTAAAAGAAAAAGCATCTACTTCTAATACCATTCTTTTGATCTTGCATGAAAAGACTGCATTTGCAGAACATTACTTCTATTAAGTCAGTATTTTTCAGTGGCAGTATTTTTAGAAGACTTGAAAGTGGATCTTTTTCCTTCAAGATAGAAAATTTTGAAGAAGTTCAATGTCTTCTGCATGGATAACCAAGTGAAAGAATAGTGATTTCTAGACAGTAAGAAAATAACAAATTCCAGACATGTGCTAGACTGTTTAAATTATTATAGATCTCTACTCTTAGAAGGGAAGAATACTCTGACTTAGTTTGGTCTAAATGCCAAATTTATGCAATACCTTCAGTTGTTCAAAACTATTTTATTAGATCAGCATTAATGGGTAGTTTTAAATGTCAAAAAAAACTGTTGGTTCCTACTTATCTGGGAATTTAAAGTTTAATTAGTGCAGCCCCTTGATTTTATAGTTTAAGCAAATGAAGCCCAGACAGTGGGTGACTGACTTGCTAAAGGTCAGCCAGCTAGTAATGGTAACTAATTAAACTAGAGGAAACTAAATAACTTGCCCAAGGTCATAGAGCTGGCAAATGGTGATGTCAGAAGAACAAGGTGGGAGCTCCAAGCTGTACCCTTCCACGGCCTCTCTGCCAATGAAAATTGAACAGAATCCCTCACAAGCACATGGAATCCAGTAGACAAAAAGCCAGAAACTAAAAACTAGAGGGCAATGAATGCTATTATGATAAGTGCATGTAAGTATATACATTATCTAAATTGCTTTAGTGGCATAAAAGAATTTCTAGATGACTTGATGGAAACAAATAATGTATACATTTGCTAATTTGTTATACTGTTTGGTGGAGAAAAAGGGAAAAGAATGAGATGACAATAATGCAAACTTTAAATCTTTATTTCTCCTTTTTAGGGCATCAAAATATTAAGAAATATGTTTTTTAAATGTTCACCAAAAATCCTACCACTTAAACACATTAAATATATTGATATTTAATCATCTGCAATACTTAAAGTACTTTTTATAATTCAAGTAACAACTATAGTCTTTGAAAAAACTGACAGACAGTAAGCCAATCCTAGTTTAAGAATTATTACATGTATTTCTTCTAAAATGTCTCTCAAAACATGAAGATTTCACCTCTAAAACTTTTGCCTAAAAAAGTTATGTGGTCATCACATACATACATGCTAAATGTTTTTAAGCTATTTTTCATTTAATCTGCATCTCTTCTTGACAAAAGAGATAGTAAGAATGAATAGGTAGGTATGTCAACTAGGATACTAGTTTTGGTAACTAGTCACCAGTTACAACAATGACCCCCCTAATTGGTAGACTGAGAGAAAACAGAAATTACTTGTGATAGGACCATCATATTTGGAGTGTCTCTGTGAGCCATGATTCTGGAAACCTGCACATCACCTATGTGATCCTGGAAACGGTCTATGGAGCCATTACAAGAAATATGGGCCTCTAAGCCAGGATGGCCTGCATGTCTGTCCAACGTGGCTCTCATCTGCTCACACCTGAGCTATGCTGCATGACTCCTCACAACTCCCACAAAGGAACACCTGTGTCCCACAACCTTCTGGTGCCACGGTCCTCCAAAGGCAGTCCCACAGTGCTTTGTTGACTTTAAGATCTTCTAGCAGGCACTGAAGAAAGCCTCACCACGTTTAAAGAGGGTCCTATTCCTTGAACCTTAATCCTTCCAAAGCAGAGTTCTTTATATTCTACTATCACGTATCAAGGCAAACTTTGTAGAGTCAGAGGAGAAAGACACAGACTTGGCCCTCATCCCCATAGTGCTTACAGATTAGAGGACTCAGCAATGCTTCCATTAACTTGGTTCTTTATTTCCTGATAGTTATGGCAAAAAAAATGGAATCCCTATTGATTTCCCTGTTTTCACTAACTAAGGAAAGCACAAACGTTGATTTTCAGCCACATTACATTCCCAATAGCAAATACAACAAAGAAACTACTTAAATATGCTTCCTTTTATATATAGAAAATTCAAGGGGAAAGGCAGTTAATGTTTCAACTACAGATTTGCAGAAGACATAGAAATGATAATGAAATGAAACTTTCTTACGGTAAGACTATATGAAATTTGAGGTTATAATACTACAACTTATTTTCATAACACCTTTCCTTATAAGAGCAATATATGTTCATTGTAGAAAATTTGGTAAACACTTAAGTAAAAGAAAACAATAAAATTGTTCACAATCCTGTAATACCCAGAGATGGTTGCCGCTAAGTCGTTGATGCATTTCTTTCCATATACAGAGATGAACAGGTAAATAGAGAGATTTGTACAAACTTACACAAGCACCCATTTTTCAAAATGGTATCACACTCATATAGAGTTCCACAGCCTACCCTTTTTTAATATTAACTTCAACTTGGTCGACTTACTATTTTTTCAGAGAGCTGAGAGAATGTTGTCCAATTATGTTAACTCCCAATAGTGGAATGTATAACCATATCCTACAAATGCACTTGGGATTGCTTTTTCCAAGTATACTTATGGTCAACCTTCCATTTTGACTTCAATCTTCTATTATTTTTCTTTTCATTTATGTTGTCTTTTAAGTTATTCCTTTAGGTCAGGATTATCAGTTTGGTTTTTACTTAGTCACAGCAACTGCATACCATCTGTAAACATGTGCAAACGTTTCATAAAGCCATCCCCAAACTACTTCCCAAAAGTGCCGATCTGTCCTTTCATCTCCACTCTTTGTTTCTTGGTCAAATAATAGGTCATGAATAGGGAGAGAACTGGGATTTGAAACCTGGTCAGGCTTTCTGAAAGTTACAAATACTATATTTTCTGCAACACATTAGCACAAACATATTTTCTCCTTTAATTCTAAAAATTATTCTTTTTCTGCTAAACAAGTTGCATTTATTGTAACCTGTGGTTGTTTTTAATACTTAATTCCAGATAGGACAAGGATCAATAGAACATGGATCTGATTTGATGGATGTAGGAAACTGCCTGAGGCCCTGCCCCTAACAAGAGCCCCCAATTCCACCAGTTAATGCCCTAAAAAGCTGTCACTTAACACACTAAGGCTCTTTAGCATATTTGGGTGATGGCCAACTGGTCTTGGTGATTTAGGATCTAGACTGTTGATTAGATCTGGAATATCCTGAGAACTTGCCATTTCCTCATCTATTACTGCCAATGTGTTTATTGCTTAAGAAAGCCCAGGTGTAGGAATATTACCCAGCAAAAGCAGAGCAAAGAATTCCTTTACACTAGTTCTCTTTTTATCTATGTTTGGTACAACGAAAGCCAAGTACTTCCTCAATTCTCCTTTCGCAGAATTTAAGAGTCTTTTATTATTGTTTTGGGAATCCACTGCATTTTTTTTTTAATTCAGTTTTGGCTATCTCATTTCTAGTGTGCTGGGATCTTTTGCCCTTTATGAGCTCACTTTAATAACCAGACCCATCAAATACTCTTTTCTCATTACATGTATCTAAGTAGGAGTCTTTTCTGTATTTTTTCCTATGTATTTTGTGTTACAAAAAGCATGAATATGAGACCATTTTTCTTATCACCTTTGGATTTTCATAGGGTCATTCATACTCCCCTTCCAGTGGGTAATTTTTTTTTTAACATTTGTATCTATTGTTTTCCCTAACATTCCCTTTAGACTACTGATTATTTACTTGATTTCTTTTTTGGGGGTGTCCCCTCTCCTGTTAGAATATTTAGTTGAATCAAATTTATATATCTATATGCCAATCAGTGAACATTATATGTTTCAACCTGCATTGCCTCTGCAAGGCATTCAGTGAACATTTCCTGAATGAATTTATGATACCAACTGCTAACCATCATGGAGCACTGACTAGGTGTCATGATCCATGCTAATCAATTTACATACTTAATGTCATTAACTCTCAGGTAATAGACTACAAATTTCATTGGCAGGGTATTGCCCATATATCACTAGTTTTGCCACATAGTAGGTGCTCACTAAATATTGTGACATAGATAAAATTGAAAACCTGGATATGGTAGCTGCCATTATTACTCATGCTTTACACATGAGAAAACTGAAGCACAGAGAGGTTCAATCACTATCTGAAGTTCCACAGTTAGAATATGTGAAGACTGGACTTGAACCCCAAGGCCTTTTCATAACCAGGATTTATTATTAGTAAACCCAATAACTAGCTACATTTTAAGACGAAATTAATTCTCTATGTCTTGGAAAATGTTATTCAATATCACAAATCAATATTGTGAGCAATACTTTTCCAAGTAAATATCTTAAAATAATGTGTTTTTAATAAATAATCAGGAGATATCTTTAAGCTCCTTATTGCTAGCTATGCAAGTAAAAAAACGATTTCTTTTTAATAAATGTCTTCTGCTGGATTTGTATATCAGATTATGAAGATTTGAGGACTTTTGGTAAGTGGGTGTCTTTTTTTCGAGAGGGATGCTTGTTTTATTTATACAATTCATCCATTCGGTCAGTTCTTTTTAAAATAAGAATGACACTAATAAAATTTATCAGGATTTTATTGTAATCACCTGTAGAATTTATGAGCAGTTTCTATTTATGAAGGGAGACTTCATATTTCTCAAACATCTCTGTCACTACCGGTCCCTTGGTTTTCCTGAAAAACTGTTAAGACATCATTCTTTAGGGTTTTGATTATTTGTACATTTTTGAAGGAAAATACTTCTTTGAAAGGATAGTTCCCTAGAATCATTATTAGCTTTCTCCTTAAATTTTTACCAGCCCACACCCTGCTGGGAGCTAAGTGATATCTGGTGGAGAGCAAAGCCAATTGGTACATAAAGGTACTGAAGCTGAGTACAATAGTAAAAAGAGGTGCAGCTATTAGAAGTAGGAAAGATGTAGCCCATCATGAAGGAAGGGAGAATGAGAAGGAGAGATGGAAGAAATTGGGAAAACACTTGCCTTAAACTCTGCAATTCACCTTGGAAAAGTCACTTAATCTCTGAGAACCTCAGTTGCACCACCTATAAAATGGGGGTGATAAAAACGTGACTTCCTCCAGACACTTTCATAGTAGGCCTCAATATGCCATGTAAATTGTAAAGCATGATGCACTGTATGTTTTTCACTTGGCATTGTTTGCTATAATCAGATCCATTTATGCATTCTGTGCTATAAATATTCATCTTACAAAGACTGTCAACAACTTCAAAATGAAGCTGATGAATCCTATTTACCTTTTTTTGTCAGATATTTTTAACCCAAAGAACCAAATTCACAATTTTTAACAGCCTTTGTGTGCCTGCAACTCCAGAAAGCTTACTGTGTGCTCTCAGAGCTAGAGTTCTGTAAAACCTCTGTTTAAACAAGTAAGTCTTTTTTAAGTCCTGTTTCAGTCGGTGCCTTTGGTCAAGGTGGAAACTAAAATTGAAAACAGATAGATGTTTTACATTTAAATGGGTTTAACATAAATGTGCATTAAGCCATTTCATGGACGATTGCACAAATACCTTTTGCAAACTTGGTACACGTGAGCACATATACAGTAACCATTACTGTCTTCTAGAGAAATAAGGTACAGATCCAAAATTTTAAGCAGCTACCTCGAGTTCCTCTCACTCTAAAGAAAATGTAATGGCTTTAAGGGAATTGCTCTAATAATATCATGGCATCTGCAATGGCTGGCCAGAGCAGAGCAGAACAAAGTGTATGTCACCATAAGTCATTTTAACAAGAAATAAGCTTCCCCCTGGAGAATCTAAACTCCCTAGCCTCCCACAAAGAAAATTGAATTTTGGAGGTCACACCTTGGGTAGGTTACCAGAGGGAGAAGTTTAACATTCTTTTTGTCATATACTCTGGGAGGTCAATGCTACTCCACTAACAAATATCTACCGAAGAGCTGCTCCCCCTTAACTTACCCCCCGCCCCCCTTATAACAAGTCCTTGGAGTCTCCTAAGAAATGCCAAGTGATTGGTGACACTTAAGATGCCAGGGACCAGGCCAGATACAATCATGTTTAAACACCAAGTTCTGAGCCAGGAAGAGTAGGGTAGATCCTGGGGTGCGCGCAGAGATGGTGAGACCAGTGGTGGGGGGTCAGAGCAAGTCAGATAGACTGATGGAGAACTTTAAAATAGACTCTTTAGCCAAAAGTGAATGAACATAACTGCTATTACCAGAGAGAAAAATAGGGAGGCAAGTCAAGCCCAGGAGAAGCCCAGGCTCTGTGGGTGGATGGTCCCCTGGCCCTGTAGGCCCGGTCAGGGTGCCTGGCTCATTCTGCTGGGACAGGAGGTGCCTCATTTCAAGGAACCTTAGGCAGTAGCTCTGGGTGGTTGCAGCCGGCCCACCGCTTCCACCAACCCACCCTTTCATTCTGCCCTCCCCGCAGCAACATGTGGGGCACTGCCACTTGGCGGCCCAGGAACTCCCTCTGGCTGGAGTTCCAGGTGGACGCACGCCTGGCCTTGGGAAGGTGCTGATTACTCTCGGGAAAGATTCTCGCAGCGTTGAACTTGGCAGCTCCAGACATCTCCACCTCACCCTCCACGCGCCAACAAGACACACACGCAAACACACGCCCCTCCGGACTACCCTGGCCGCGCGTGGCGCCGGATGCCCACTCGGGGCTAAATCCCTGCGTGGGATGCAGAGGTGAGGTTTCCAGCTCCGCTGGCCAAAGGGCATCCGTCCCACCACTGGGTAGTTCCCAGGGACTCTGCCTACTCCCCGCTTGGCCCAGGCCTCGCATTAGCTCCGGCCTCTGGCACCAACCCCATCTCCTTTTGTGCTCTCCGGGGAAGTCCGCCTCTACTCACCCCGGCTGCGCGCGGATTCCGGCCGCCAGCGGCAGCCCGCTGCCCCATCCCACGAACACTGCGGCGCCCCCAGAGTGTGCAATGCGGAGCCCCGCCAGCGCGCGGCTGGAGCCGGGGAATGCGAGAGAGGGAGCGAGAGAGGGAGGAGTAAGGGAAAAGGGAGGGAGCGCGGCGGGAAGGGGCGGGGGGTGGCGGGGGGCGCGCGCGCCACTCCCACTCGCGCCGGGCACTCGCCGCCGCCTACAGCCCTGCCGGCCGGCCTGGTCGCCCTGGCCGCGGGACCAATCAGCGCTTGCAGGGCTGGGAGGGGGAGAGGGAGCCGAACCCTCCTCTGGGTCCTCTCATTGGCCCGGCGCGCACGACCCCAACTCCGGGAGTCTGCCTGAGCGCCGAGTCTGCAAACTCTGACCCGTCGGAACAGATGGCCCCGCGCAGGTGGGCCCCTGATTCCGCTCTGCGACCGGCAGGCAGAAGCGGGAGGATTTGAGACCTGCCCTTGAATCGGGTTCCCAGCAAGGTTTCAAAACGTGCAGTGTTTGCTCAGGTTGCACGGATCCCTTCCTGCGAGCCACCCCCTGCGCCGCTCGCCTCCGTGTGGCTTAGCCACTGAGCGGTGGAAAGCCTGACGGTGTGAAATGGTCCCAGACAAATCTAAGTCCCTGCCACCCCCAAAGCCTCGCGAACCCCGCTGCTCCTGAAAACCGGAACTTAAAAGGCAAATACACCTCCGGATCCAGGGTAGACCTAGACCACTTGCTGTTGGCAATAGACTCAGACTGCGGGGCCAACGGCCGAGGAAAAGGCAGGTCTTCAATGAGAAAGTGGGAGTGGGGGGGGAGGGGGGGCTTGGTGGGAAAGCCCAGGTCAGAGTTCACCCACCCTCTGTCATATCCTTCCCTGAAGCAAAGCCACCGCCACCAACCTTGCAGGAGATACTGATATATATATATATATATTTTTTTTTTTCTTGCTTGTAGTAAATCACGTTGGACTTTGTTGGATTTTTCACTACCAATCCGGAACCTCAGTGTGGAACCGGTTCACCGCCCACCCTGCTCCCGCTCTGAGTATCTCGAGCGAGCGGTGTGGGGTAAGTTCCCCTGCAGGTTTGCTGGAGGGTGTACACGCAAGGAATCGCCTGGGAGGGAGCCGGGGGTCTGGCGACCGTCCTCACTACTTGAGCAGAATGACTGACCCGCAGGTCTCGGCTCCGGGGAGCAGCAGCTCCCGTCGCCGCAATTGTCTTGCCCTTGGCAAGCCTCGCTCTCCACCTTGGGTTGACCATTCTTAGAGCTTCTTTAGGGACAGTGCTCCTCGGAATCTTCCTGCCTTTACTCTTCCCCATAATTTACTCCTTCGCAACGTAAAAATATCCTCTTCTCACTCCCACTTTAAAATTTCCCTCCCCCCTTCTGTTTGGAAGGTCCTCAAATAACTTATTTTTGATTAACAGAAAGTTTTTGTTATTTAGTTTATGTGCACGGGTTTACACAAGCTCAAGGTTCAAGTGGGCAAAAAATAATTAGCACTCCTTTAGAACACGGGAGGGAATCAGTGTGCGTGGCTGTCTTCCTGCAGGGCTCAGCACGTCCGAATGAACCGAACATGAATTAATCAAACCCAACCTGTAACCTGGGCAGGCTACATCTGCCAGCTGGAATCAGGTACTAATGAGAGCATGTTCTGGGCGTCATCACTGCCATTTATTTAGGTGGGGGTGAGGGGAAATCCTTCTTCTTTTTTCTATCCATATGTGTGGTTTATTCTCTAATTGGCTTAGCTCATAATTTAGTCAAAACTTAAAATTTGGTTCAAAATGAAGTTCACGATACCAGTGCAACTAGTTCATGAGGATCCCAGTGCCTGGTGGAGATCAAATTCTTAGGATCTCTTTTCAAAATGTATTTTAAAAGAATCGCTATTCACTTCTAATGTTGCAGTGGTTATTTCTGTGTCCTGGATAACAGATGATTTTTTTTCTTCTTTTTAGCATATTTTCTAGAGAACATGCACTACATATTAATTGGGGGGGGGATTAAATGCTAACTCCAACATACATCAAAAGAGCTAAAATTTTAAATTCTCCTACTTTACCCTTTGTATCTTATCAATCACCAAGTCCCATAAATTCTGTCTCCTAGAATAGCTTTCAGATCTGGCTTTCTTCAACATCTCTTCTGCCTCTATTACACCCTTGTCATCTCTTACAAAGTCTCCAGCAGCAGGGTTTACTTCACTCCACGGCCCAGCCAACAGCCACACTCTCATCTCTCTTGAAGGATTGCAAAGGTGCAATTTTGATGGGTGGAAACTAACTTAGGTGGTGATCATGGTGTAATGTATGCAGATGCCAAATAATACTGCAATACATCTTACATAATGTTATAAACCAATGATACATCAATAATAATTTATTTTTTTAAAGAATGACAAAGGTGATCATATTACTTCAAGCTTGATATCCTTCAGTTCCCCCCAACTCCATTGCTATACAGTTCAAACCATAGCCAAGATCTTTCCTTCCTAGCCTGATCGTAGCATTCCATGTTGACCTCATCCCCTGTCCCCACCCTTCCTTACACAGGATGAGCCTGCCCGCATGTTTTATGTTTTATGTTTTGTCCTGCCCACATATGTTATGTGACTTCACATGTCCATGGCTCAGACTGTGCAGTGCTGCTGGAATGCTCTTTCTCCCCAGTGCCACCCCACCCCCAATAGCAAGTTCCTTCCTCAGTTTCAAGACTTACTTCAAATGTCACCTTTTTAATGAAGTCTTCAAACCTGCCAGGGGCAGAATTAGCAACTCCTCCTCTTTGTACTTCTATAGCAAGCTCTATATTTACTCAACAACTGTTAATCCAGCTCCTATTATGTGCCAGCCACAATTAAGAGAATATATATCAGATTTATACTCCTGGAGCACATCACGAGAGAGACAAACATTAAATCAAGTCACACAAATAAATAACTGCAAACTGAGATAAGTGTGATGAAGCCACTACATGTGCAAAAAAGAAACATGGTTTACTTTGAAAATATGCCAACCATAGTTCTCACCACATTGTGTTTTAATCTGTTGATTTATTTGTCCAAAGTTCTGACTCATATCATGTTCATTTCTGTACCCACATCTAAAACTCAGCACCTGGCTCCTAGTAGGTACTCAGTAAAAATTTCAAAATAAGCAAATGAGTGAATATATGAATAGGTATTTGAAACTCCCAGGAAGCATTTTATTTCATGTACTTACATGCTATTTTTGTGCAAAAACTAAAAGACTTCAGTATATGTTATTGAAATTAATATTATTGGATCATAGTCTTATCTTTCATAACTCTAATTTGATTCTCCCAACATAAATTAGCTATTTTTTTCTTTTTTTGTGTCACATTTAGGAGCTATTGCTAATGTGCCACTTGTAGATAATCTATTATTGTTAGGAGAACTTTATTCTTTTGTTTTTTGTAAATTTGGCTATTAACATTTAAAAATCCAATTTTAAGATACAAAGCACAATCACAAATGATTAATAAATTGGACTTTATCAAAATTATAAACATTTGCTCTGCAAACAATATTGAGAGAGAGAAAAGACAAACATAGACTGGGAAAATATTTGTAAATCATATATTTGACATAGGACTTATAGTCAATATATATAAGGAACTCTGAAAACTCAACAATAAGAAAACAATGAAATTTTTTAAATTGAGGTAACATTATTCTACAATACTGTATAGATTCCAAGGTTACATCTTCTCACCACACCTGCCACCAAATGTCCATTCACAGTCCACTACCAACCAATCAGCATCTTCCACCTATTCTTTCCCTCACTCCTTCCCCCCTGGTAACCACCATTTTATTGTCAGTCTAACAGTTACCTTTTGTTTTCTTTATCATCCACAAATGGGTGAAATCATACAGTGTTTGTCTTTCTCCTTCTGACTTACTTTACTTAGCATAAAGTTCCATCCATGTTGTTGCAAATGGCAAGAGTTCATCTGTTTGAATGACTGAGTAGTACTCCATCGGAACAACCCATTTTTTTTTTTAATGGGAAAAAGATTTGAACAGGCATTTTACCAAAGGAGATATATAGATGACAAAGAGCACATGAAAAGATGCTTAATATCAGTCATTAGTGAAATACTAACTAAAACCACAATGAGATACTACTATCCACTTAATAGATGGCTTTTTTAAAAAATGACAATACTATATGTTGATGAGGACACAGAGCTGCTGGAACTGTCAGACCTTGCTGGTGAGAATGCAAAATGGTCCCACCTCTCTAAAAATAGTTTCACAGCTTTTATAAAGTCGAATATACACTTAACTATATAAGCAACATTCCCATGCCTGAACATTTGCCCAAGTAAAATGAAAGGTCTGTGTCCACAAAAACTCATTAAATATTTATAGCCTTCTCATCACTAAAATCCTGAAACTCCAAAAGACTCTCATTTGGAGAATAAACTGTGGTACATTCATAGAATGGAGTACTACCCAATAGTAAAGAGGGAACAGACAGTAGATACAAATAATAATGAAAGAAAGTCTCAAAAGCTACATACATTCACTGGTTATAAATGGCAGAGCTGCAAGATAAAAGAACTTGAGGTTTTTCATAATGATGGAGTCACAAGTTGAGGTCTGGATGATATATATTTGAAATAGCCAGTTGTTTAAACTTTTATTATCTTAAGTTTCCTGTCACAGAACTAAACTTCATTTTCCATAATATAATGAGTACATGAATTAATTAATGAAAATTCCACTAAATTTAATCTTCATGAAAAAAAGAATCTATGTCTATCTTAATCACTAAATATCACCAGTGCCTTACAAAATGCCATTACAGAAGTAGTTACTCAATAAATATTAGTGAAATGTATAAACAGGTAAGAAAGAAGACCAAGTTGGGATTTCACAGGAATGCAACAAATTTTCCATTCAGAAGAGTGTTTTTCTCTTCAAAGTAGCTACTTTGGTACATTACATTTTTATTCCAGTGATGCTACCTATATTAAAGTATATTCCCTTTCTCCTTTTGGCTTATTAAAATATTTCCTTTCTTTAAATAAAATTATATCACTTAAATAAATTATTTGCTTGCTTTCTGTCTCTTGATGAGCAAACAGTAAATTTAATATACCTTAACATTTACTTGTTTTTCAATATTCCAAGTAGTGTCT
This sequence comes from Talpa occidentalis, assembly GCF_014898055.3. NCBI lineage: Eukaryota > Metazoa > Chordata > Mammalia > Eulipotyphla > Talpidae > Talpa > Talpa occidentalis. The sequence continues at coordinate 84,308,004 of NW_023603184.1, read as the reverse complement.
AATTTATCTTCTTTTCCTCCACAACAAATATCAGATGTTTACATAACAAGCACACAGTAAAAATAAAAGTCCAGATTTTATGCAAAGCTTGAGATAGTTTGGTTCAAAAAAAACATCATATTTCAAGATGTATCACTAAAAGTAATTTTCATTTATTGGACACTGATGGTTGACATTAAGCTCTTGAAATATCATTAAAATATTTCTGCTCTAGCCAGTTTGCACAGACAAGTGACTTTTAAAAAATCATTCACAGCTAAGCTGCTGTTATGGAATTTATTATATGAACTGAATTTTCTCTATCAGTTTCCTACTAGGTAGGAGTAATCCTGGCTGCCAGCAGAGACCCCTCCATTGCTTTAAGACATCAATCAGTTTTGTATCTTGTTTCCATCAGGAAATATTATTTGTGTGTATGTGCATAAATTCAGATACCATCCATCATGGAATCAATCCTGTAGTTTTTCACATAATTAAGGTTGTCTCCTAACGATCATTAAAAAAATTGAAAATACTGGAATTAAGGAGACAAAGCTAAGAGAGAGATGACCAGATATATATATATATAGGTATACATATGTTATGCTAAATTGAATGTTAAAAAAATGAAACCTAAAAAGTCTGAAATTTTCATAACCTTTGTTTTTCCTAGTTTCTGTCACCATACCTGAAATGATCAAGTGCTGGCCAAATTTTGTCCTCTGATATTACTTCTGTACTCAGGACAGGTAAGATTTCAAGAGATTTAAGTTTTCATCATACTATCAACTTTCCTTTCCTTCATTGTTCAGGCCCCGAGTTCCACAATTTGAGCAATTTTCTTAGCTGGATGGCAAAGAGATTTATCTTAGATTGAGTGTTAATCTGAACCATGGTAACCCCTGCCTGGAAAACAGTGCTGACCAGGATCATGAGGCCAGTATGATGGATAGAATAGCAAATCTTTGGGGAAGATTTCAATATTTGATGTGCAGATTGAGGGCTTGTAGGACATCCAGATAAGGTTGCTCTGTGGGAAGTTGGATATGTACATCCAAAACTCAAAAGATACATTTTTGAGACCTAAGTGTAAAGTTTAAAGTCTCACCATTCTCCGCTGGTCCCCATAGCAGACATTGTGAACAGTTATGTGCTTGTTCCTTCTGATCCTCCACTTGGTCTCAGCCCTCTCTGAGTTCACTGCTCCTTATAGCTACCACCTACAGATATTTAGAATAAAAGATGAAAAACAATATCACAAACTGTAGGATTAAGCCAGTTTTAGTGCTCTGGGTTAGCACAGCAGTAGTGAAGGATGGATATTGTTTATGCTCTTGAGGGCATTATTCAAGTGACTGTGTTATCTAGGTTGAACGAAGAAAAGATCAAGCATGGACATTACAATGAAGTTTTTCTTCTGAATCCCAGAAATTTAAACCAACATAATGCCCTGTCCTAAATGTTAACTGTTTCTAGGACCAGGTGCACTATTCTCTCCCTATGTTAAATATTACTGACACCAAACAGGAGTGGCCTAGCTCTTGGCTCCAGGGATTACTTGCTCTTGGAAAAATAAGACCATGAGCTTATTAAACTGCTTGCATTTCAAGGTTTACTACTTCAACTGAGTACTTCGAGACGCTCACCTTACTGTGCCTTCCAAAACTATTATGTCATAAACTTGGCCCATTCCAACCAGTCCCTGCTTTTCAAGACTTGCCTTGAAATCCCAGCCCAGACTCTTAAAAACTTCATAAATACCTGTGGAAATAAATGAAGGGAACCCAAATGAGAACAAGGCTATTTATTTGGAGCCTGCTATGGCAAGAGAGTCAACCACCATCACTTGCATTTGGCAAGTAAGGAGTGGGAAAGCTTTAGATTTAAAAAAATAAAAGCAGGCTTTCTAGATGCTGAAATTTAGATGGCATCACAGAAATGTCACAGGTGGGCTAAGTAGAAGCGGGGCCTCCTATGAAATTAGTTTGAGAAGCATATTTTGCTTTCTTTATTTGGTCCTGGTTGGTTGGGTGGTTGTATGAATATGTGAGTGTGTGAGCATGTGTGTGCGCGAGCGCACACATGCACACGCGCTCCCCCAAGTCAGGCGAGCTTGTAGTCACTGACTGAGTCTTGATGATTTGAGGCTAATTGCTGCAGAGATTGTGATTTGGCTTCCTGGCTGGTTGCTGCAGGGGTTGGGGAGATATGGTCTGGCTATTGTCCAATTGTATGTTCAGTCTCTCATACTCTTCCCTAAGTTTCCAATTTTGAGTCTAAGACTAAGAGTCTCCCCAGGAAATACTGTCCATTATTACATTAAAGATTAGCTTTGCTTAATACATAGGTTTTTCTGTTGCTCTTTTGAAGAGTCAACAATGAGCAACCCTTAAGCTGAACTACACACAAAGGACATTGGCACGACTCTGTTTCTCTTTTCCCCAATGAGAGATTACTTCCAATAATCTAAGATCATGCGGTACTATAAGATCATACAGTTCTCCAGCAACACATCTCCATTCAGTGCCCTCTGTGCAGGGCCTGACTGTCTGGCCTTCAGAGGTCCTTGAATTTTACACATAATGGGGCAAGATACCAGGAGGCAAGCAGGCAGTCCTTCCTTTTTGGTCAAGAGGCATAAAACAAACTCTTGCATGTCTAATATAAAAATGCCCCTATACCAACATTTTTCATGAATGATAGATTGGGTCATAGGATTGATGCTGTGAAAGTAAAATAACCAAATCTGAAAGTGTTAAAGTTCCCCAGGGAAAATTGTGTTAAAAAAATTGCTGACAGATTAAATTTATTCTTTTACTAAATGAATAATAGCTAACGAATGGCTATTAAACAAAAAGTACATACCAGAAGCTAGAAAGACAATGATGAACAAAACAAAAACATACTGATGCCACATATTATTGATCTTTCAGTCTAGTGAGGGACAAAGTCATTGGTAAAATAATCTGACGAAGAAATATGAAATGCGACAATGTTAACATGGGAAGGTCTCAGAAGGTATGCTTGAGAGATTAAGCATCAAATTTGCTATATCATATAGGCCTGTGCAGAAGGTATTCATGACAAGACATTAAAAATTTCATCAAAAAAGCATTAGTAGTCCTCTTTTTCCAGCTAACACAGAATAACAGGAACCAAATTTACCCTCCCACAAGATACAACAAAAATGGACAATATCTGAATGAAACAATGATTTGCAAGATGCTCATCATCTTGCATCAGACAGCAAAGGACAGTGATCCCTGAGGGAAAGGAAACATTAACCACAAAGTAGTCATTTATTTGCCAGGTTTCTCATTCTTGAGCATAGGAATTACTAATTTGGAAACTGGGAAGAATAAAATGGTTTCTGAGGTAACTAATAGAATCAAAATGTTTATATGAACTCATTTTTCAATTTCAATATAAAAATGGTGTATGTATGTGTGTTTCTATTTTTTCTATACATAGATGCAAGTGAACATAGAAATGTAGATAGACTTCTCCCTAGCTCTGTTTACCGAGATCTAGAAACAATCACACTCCAGTAAAATGAGCATATCCAGCCCCAGATTGGGTTTCTAAATTCCACTCTACACAAAGGCACCCAAGGCTTTTTAGAGAAATGGCTGATTCCTGAGCTGGAGCATGAAAAAAAAAAATACAAGATAACCCTGCAATAGCCTATTGTGAGAGAAATGCTCAAATAATTATGGGGAATTGTCAAAGGACAGAGGAGTCAGCTTTAAGGAGCTGCTGCTAGCCAAATCTGGGACAATGTGAACACTAAAATAAATAATAATAGCAAAAGATTATAGCAGCTGAGTAAAATAAGAATAATAAATAATAATATGTGTCAATAGTAAAATAATAAATAAAAATAGGTAAAGTTAGGAGAAGTTAAATTACTTATCAAGTGATCAAGTCCTGATAATTAATGTGCTACTTTTAAAATTACTTTGTAAACAATTAATTCTAACAGGAAAAAAAGGTTCAGATTAGCTAAAGGACAATGGCTAAAATAGATGGAGTAGATCTGAGCTACAAGACAGAAACAGCTAAACACTTCTTTGGGAACACAGCAATATAATAAATGGTAAGAGTGGATTAGACCCAAAAGGGACAGCAGTGGCTCAGGCCAAGAGATAAAAGTAACAGGACCTTCTCAAAGGCTAACCTGGAGTGATTCTGTTTAGTGTGGTTGAGGAACAGAGGTCAGCACTGCCAGAAGAGAAAGTCTTAGTGCAAGCCTCCAACTCTCCCACCTTGAACTTTTGCAAGTAATTCAGCTTCTCTGAACTTTAATTTCTTTTTGTTTTTTTTTTTAAGATTTATTCATTTATGCATACAAGAACTGGGGTACAAGTGGTGGGTGAGAGGATTCACCAGAGACAGAGTGGGGAACAGAGCAGGCAGACTGACTGAAGTACACTGCTGAGGGGAGCAGCGGGCGAGTCAGGAGAGGTCTGCTGCACCATGTGGGTTGCTCCCTGGCCAGCCAGTGATTGAACTCCTGCTGTAGAGGCTGCAAATTGCTTCATAGTGCGGTGCTTAAGCCCTTGCGCCACCAGGGAGGCCCCAATTTCTTTTTCTATAAAATGGTATTAATAACAGTGACTACTTGGCAGGGTAGTTGTAATGATTGAATAAGACAAAAGATATGAGAAGTGCTTTAGAATCAAAGCACCTAAACATGCATTTATGTGTTATTCTTAACACATGTAAGCAAGAATAGTTTATAATAGTGGGGCTAGAACATTAATCTGAGAGGGTTGCTGATAGAGTGTTTCACCATAGCTCCTGGGAAAGAGACCGTGTGCGTGTCTCTGTGTGTATGTGTGTGTTTTGGTGGTGGGATTGGCAATTGCCATTCTCCTAAAGCAACAATCATGGGGAGTCCTGAAGCAAAGGTGGGAGCTCTGAAAGCTCAGAGCCAACAACTGGAGTTCCCAGCTACAAATTAAGAACAGACTCATTCAGTAATTAACATGCTAGAGTTGTTAACTGTGGCTAATTTTATAAACCACATTTCCAACCTATAAACAGCATTTTCAACCTACCTAATGGTAGTTTAGGAGAATGAGCTGAATCATCCTAAAGAGATGGTATCTACAAAGACCCAAGTAAATAAATGTGAAATGTGTTCTCTTCAAGTTAACAGCTTATTTTAATCATTTGAAAGGAAGACCTCTGTCCTGCAGCTGACATCATCTTTTTTTTATATTTGGAAAATATGAAGAAAATATGCAAGCAAGATTCTCTTTGCTGATAATCCCTTTACCTATGTTAATTTAAAAATTTAAAAGGAAGAAAATAGAGAAGCTACATAAAATCTCCATATAAAGACTCTCCTGTGGAATATGCTAAATATGTGTCTCTTCCCTGAAGGAGATGCTGAAGACTCCCTGTGTTATGTGTGGGGAAGATGGGCCCCACTGCAGACCTGGGTGTTGGTGTGGCATTGGGGATACACAGGTGGCCCTGGGGACTGGGAAATTCTCATCAAAGGCCCAAAACTCCTAATTGGAGGTAGAGTGCCTTCTCTGGCCATGTCCTTGATTCTTATGCCAGCCATTCTTTTGCCCTCAGTCTTAGTGGCTGACCTCATTCCTTTCTCTGTCTTAAATCTTCTACCTTAATTCCATGATGCTTCATAAGGCTGTATGTAATGGAAAGTTATTTGACAGATTTTTAGGTAGGCTCTTCTAGGAGCTATTGCTACTTCTATGGAAGAGGCTATAGAAGTGAAGGGACTAGATCCCATTATTTAGGAGGTATTCCCACCCCCTCATGAAAGTTTCTATGTGAGACTTTTGCATGTGTTGGAGAGTAACAAGCAGGCCTAAGAGATGACCAAAGAATCCCTGGAATATGTGAGTGTGGGTGAAGTTATGGATAAGGCCACTATATAACCCATAACCCCAGGAAAAAAATCACAAAACTTTGTTGTGTACAAAATTGAAGAATCAGCTAGCTCACAAGTGAGTTAGTATGGGAAGTTGGAAATTTTACTTAATGAACTCCTGGTTCTATATATGGAAGATTTAACCTTTTAAATGACAGTGACTCTGTGAGTGACTTCTTTGTCCTGTTTTTATTACCACTCTTTTTGTGAAAACCCTTAGGAGAAAGATGTTCAGTTCACAAAATCCTTGTTGTACCCAAGAAACTTGGGAATCTTGGTAGCTCATTTGCTCAGTCATTGCAGGTATTCTCAAAGAGTTCAAAAAACATGAATCTCTTGAAAATATAAGACAAATGTGCTAATGATCTTATTCAACTCACTAGTTAATAAGGGAGAAATAAGATATAAAAGTAACCCGAAGAGGATCTGAGAAGTGGGAGCATGTGTGTGTTTGTGCACACACATGTGTGCATGCAATTTAGTAAAAACATTAGCATAAGATTGGTACAAAACTGGTTCATAAACCATGAAATTAGGGGTTATGTTTTCCAATGGACAGAAATTGTTCTCATTTCTAGCAGAAAAAAGCCACAAGTTGACATGGGATATTTAACCAGTAATAAATACTGTGTAATTAAGTACATTCTCCTGGACAGTCTTGGGGTGATCTTGCCCCTGGATGGCACTGAAAGCTTGTGTTGCCCACTTTCCCTCTTGTTTATGACTTTTTGATAATTTTTGTGGTATTTCTTAGGGGAAGAAGTCACAGCAGTCCTGTGAGTAACAGGGACAAGTGTGGTGCCACAGTCCTCTGTTTTAACTTATTTTTCATTTCTAAGAATTAAATATTTTCACTTAGCCACTTGCTTTCAGTATGCCAGTCTTTGTTTTCACTTACTCTTAGTTCTTCAGAGAACTGATAAGTACATGGTGATAAGTACATGGTGGGAAAAGAAAATTAAAGAGAAAATGTATCATATTATTGCAAGTTCACTGTGTAGGAAGTTTTATAACAGAAAGCTTAATTAATAAATATCCTACAGGTTGCAGTTGGCTTCCTCAATCATTCATCCAGAAAGTCAGCAGAGCTCACTAAGGTGAATTTTCTCAGAATTAGCACATCCTCAGAACTAGGGTTTAGATCATGTTTACCTAAATCTATGAGGCAGAGAATTAAATTATTTTTATAAATTCAAATAAAAACCTTAAGAAGTAAAGACCTTAAAGAAGAAACCTTGAATGATAATAATTTGCATTCTAAGGAGATAGTAAAAAAATACTGAAGTGCCAGATGGATGAAAAAAACCATGATAAAGCCTATAAAAATCCAGAAATTAAAGCATCAATTCCTAGAAAATGTCCAAATGGCAAATTGGACAAAGAGACAGATTTGTCTTTAAAAGCTCTTTAAATAAGTCGCCATGCAGGACCCCACGATTAGATGTAGAGGCCACTAAAGCAAAGTAGCAGATACCCCAGATCTTTCTATGAGATCATTCATTCTGTTTTTCTAAGCAAATGAAACCCCTTTCAATGGTACCTCCTGTTCTTTTCACATTTTTGCTTGCACTCTGTGCAAAAACACATTGAAAACAGAGCAGGACAAAGCAGTGACAGCTTGCCTCTGTACCTCTTGGCATTAGCTGGGGCAGCTGGTGCGGGCAGTCATCAGAAGGTGTGCTCCCTTGCATGTCTACTCAGCAGCTGCTGGCTGCCCTGTACCCTCTGTGACCTTAGCTGGGTCTAAAGTACCAACACCTACAGCTGAGGGGCTGCTTAACTTCCTCATGGGATGGAAGCTGCTGCCTAAGGGGAGCTTCTGGAGAGAGCCAGGTGGAAGCCCTCTGTGACATAATGCCTTTCATAATTGAGCTATAGAAGTCAGGCAGTATCCCTTTTCCCAAAATTTACTGATTCAATGCAAGTCACTGGGTTCCACTTTTTGATGGAGAATTTGTGACTGACTTTGAGAGCATGTTTTAAAGCCACCACGGTGGTGCCTTATTAGTAATCTTTTTTCACTGATTCTGCTGTGGTTTGTTGTAGGTATGGTGGTGTTGAGAGGTCAGTCTGAAAAGTCATGTTCATCAATTTGGAGGGAATTTTATTGATTTGAAACTTTCCTATTTTTTTTTTCTAAGTTATTTTTTTATGATGTGTGTTGTGCCAGCAAGCACAGGGCAGGTTCTCTATTGATTCAGGCAGATGGGTAAAAGAGAGTTTTGGAGCCCTCGGTGGCTTTTTTCAGGCATTAATGATCTTTCTATACCAGTATTTAAGGGGAAAGCCTGCAGGCTGGCAAGGCAGGGAGGCCAGGGGAGGAGGGGGGATGGGAGGAGGAGCAGGAAGCTGGCAGGCCTCCCAGTCTCCTGCAAATCTTCACTCTCTCTTTGGGCTCTCTCTGGCTTATCTCATGGTCCTCTCTGCCTTTCTGTAGTGGCTCATCCTTTCTAAGCCATTCAGCAGCCCTTATAGCCTCAGCCTCCCGGCTCAGGTGTGCTATGCATGCCCACATCATACTTCAGGGGTCCACAATCAGTCATGCATGCCCTGGGCCCACGATCCCAGGCCCCTTCTGCATTCTAGGCCTCAGATGATAGCCACAGAGGCTGGCAGCATGAAAGCCTGACCAATTCACTTAACTTACAATGTGCCTTTTAAGCTTGGACCTCCTAAATCTTCTAATTTTTATACCTTTTCTTCTCTTTTCTACCTCTCTCTGTTTTAGTTTCAGGGAAATTTCTTCAACTTTATTCTCTGATCCTTTTAACGTATTTTAAATTTCTGTTAAACAATTTTTCATTTCCAAGAGCTCTTTTTAAGTCTTCTGATTTTGTGGTAGCTGGTTTTTGTTACACAGGTATAAGATTTTTCATTTCTCTACAGATCTTTATTGACTTAGCTTTTTATTTTAAAAATTTGGATATAATACAAATTTAGAATAGTATTATGTAGGGTAAAGTAAAAAGTTTCAGGCTTTTCTGCCCTCCCGCCATCAGGATAGATGAGGGAACCCTGTGATCCCGAATGCATGCCTGATGGTGGGCACCTGAAGTGATACACCTGCGCTAAGACTGTGCTTTTAAGGGCGGCATCACGGAGACGCCAGTAGAAGCCAAAAGAGAAGCCGAGAAAGAAGCAGCAGAAGCCAAAAGAGAAGCTGCGGAGAAGCCGAAAGAAGAAGCCGAGAGAAGGCCGGAGAGCCCAGAGAAGACCTGCTGGGGGCTGGGAGGCCTGCCAGCCTACCAGCACCCCAGCACTCCTGCCTGCCATATGCCTGGTGAACCCCAATAAAATACCTGCAAAAAACCACTGAGGACTCTGACTCCTCCTTTACCTGGTCTGCTGGATCCTAGAAAACCTGTACTGTTTCCTCCTAAACTTACATATTATAAACATCCCTCCCCTGGTACTCATCTCCTCACTTCTTTGAAGAGCTACAAGTGAAAGCTAAGACTGCTGTGCTGAAAACAACAGATTATGAGAAAAGTCTATATTCTTTTTTTTTTTTTTTTTTTTTTTTGTGGACCCTTGCCGTTGGCCAGGGATCGAACTGGCGCTGCAGAGGCTGCAGGCAGCCTTGCAACCCAGCGCTCAACTACTGCACCACCAGGAGAGGCCTGAGAAAAGTCTATATTCTGAAGATGAAACCTCAACCTCTTTTCCCTGTTCAGATAGCAGAAGTCTAGTAGACAAGTTTCCCCAGCCCAGTACTAGTTCCCTAGGGCTCCCACTTATTGGGTGACTTCAATCAACAGTTTTAATCTTTAAAACTAATCAACAGAACCTGTTCTGAAGAGTGGAAATCAAGAATCAGAGCACTTCTGGAGAGAGAAGCAGCTCCATGCCTCTCTTCTAGCTCTGGTGTTGCTAGGGAGCCTTGTCACTCCGTGACTAGAGATGTCACTCCTATCTCTGCCTCCATTATCACATGACAATCTCCCTATATCTTCTCTCTCCTCTGTATTAGCACAGAACCCTGGTCACTGATAGAATCAAGGCCGACCCTAACCCAGTATGGCCTCGTTGTAACTAATTTGAAAGACTGTTTCCAAATAAGGTCCCATACTGGTGTAGCAGGGGTCCAGTCTTCAACATTTTGGGGGAGCACAATTCAACCCATAGCACTCACTCTGGCTGGAGATCAGGTGATGGGTTTGTTTCAGGGCAACCGCACTATGAAATGGGTTGACCTGGGTGTGGGTCCTCACCCGTGTGCTTAAAAAGGACTTAAAATGAGACTCAATTGCAAAGGTTAATAAAGGGTTTATTTACACAAAGGGGAATGGGGAGAGGAATAACCTGGGGAGAAAGAGAAAAATATATGATGAAAATACTGATGAATGCATCCTACCAGATCCCCTGAGCTGGGACCCCAAAAGCATACTGAAGACCTACAAAAATCCAGTCACCCCCAAAGCCCACTTGTCTTGTTATATACCAAGCCTGGCTGCTTAACTCCACCCTCAGTTCCCAGCAATCCTCCCTTAAGTGGTGACAACATTATGCGATTTGCAGACCTTGGTGCCTTGCATCTCTTTGGCCTAGGGTGGGCGTGGGGTCCATAAAATACGAATTTGTGATGTTCCTTCAGGGCATCCTCTTCCCCCAACATGTTCTGCCAAGTCAAGCAGTGCTGGTCCCCTGCCTCTCGAGTTTTAATCTTTAAAACTAAATCTTCCAGCAAATATAGTCAACAGTCAACAGCACTTATTTCTAAGACTGATCTCACTCACGTTTACATATTTCACCTTTTGAACTCACTTGAAAAAGCCACAAAAGCACTTCCCAGTGTTCCACTCCTAACTCGTGCATGTGTGTTATATCTGCCAATCAGTTTTAAATCCATTTTACAGGAATTTAGAAATATGGTGACTTTCCAGTTTGTCTTTAAGCTGAAACTTGAAAGAAAACCTTGTAAAAGGATAATCTTCCAGTCACCAAGCAAATTGTTATTGATGAATATCCCTCATTTTCTCACAAAGTTATATGGACACACATGTCTTATAGATTTCTTTAATTATAGCCTGTGCCTCTCTGTGCCAGGCATTGCACATGTTGGGGGGGCGCGCGGAGAGGAGGGGGGCAGTGGTGACCTCACACTGACTTCACATTTCCCTTACCCCATTTTATAATTAAAATGCAAATACCGTCAAGAGGTAGAGTTCTGAGTAAACAACCTTCTGAGCAGGAGCCAGATTTCTACTTTGTTTTGTGAGTGAACCCTGTGCTGGGAAGGACTGGGTGGCTAAGGTGCTTGTCTGTGTTTCTTCTGCAGATGTCACACCTTGTAAGCAGCCACCCCCACCTCAGTAAGCACACTTTGCAGACATTTGTTCCTCTGAGTAAATGCTCTCCAAAGAGCCCTTCTACAGGAAGAAACATGCTTTGCACAAAGTCCAGTCCTGATTCAACAAGGGGACCACAAAGAACATTTTTCTCAGAGGTAAATAAATGATCTAAGGCACAGAGGACACAAAGTTTTGCATCTTTTCCCACTGGCTGCATCTTATCAAAAGGAAGCTCCTTATTGCTGAATCATTAACAACTGCTGGTGCACATTAGTTAATTTACTGGAGTGAAAAGAAAAAAAAAAGGAGAACTAATAAGTGTTTTTGGTCGAAAACACAGAAGCCTTTCCTTGTAATGGAGTAAAAAAGCCTGGAAAGAGATGTAATTTTCTGTGTTTCTTCATTCTTAGCCTGAGGCAATGCAGACCCTGTCTTTGAACAACGTCAGGTGCATTGTGCATGCCCATGGTTTGAAAAGCATTGAAAGATTCCTGGAGGGGGTGTATCCCCAGTAACAAATGGATCTGTGGGGGAGGGGAAGGGACCCCACACAGGCTGCTGCTTTATCTCCCCAAAGTAGAGGCCCTGAAGGCACTTACTGAACTGGGGTAGGCTAACACCTGCTCTGAGAAAGAATGTACTTGGCTCCCTGGTCACAGGTAGCTGACTTCCTGATGGGCAAGGCTGGAGGCCTTTTCTGGGGATTTCTCACTCTCCATATCACTGGGAAAAGGATTGTAAGCAACTTAAAATATTTTCCAAGTTGAAAGGTCAGTAGGCACTAATTTTCAAAGCTTGTAGCAAGAAAACAAAAAAAATGCTGAAAATGTCAAATATGTACATATTTGTACATTGTATAAAATGGCTTAATTTGTGTTTGTGCATTACCTCTGTATATATAACTATTTTTATTAAGCAGCATAGTGCATTTGATGGAGGAATTAAGGAAATTTGAGATGTGTCGAGTACATCAATCTGATAATTGATTGAGCGTTCTGTGTGTGGCTATAGGAGAATGTCATTTGAGGAATACATTAGGGACAAGTCACGGTCTCCGCTTTTAAGCTGTTAACAGGTTATCTGGGAGAACAGGACATGCACAAAACAATGAGCACCAACTTGTATAACAAACTACAAATATTAATAGAAGACATAAATGCTCAGACTGTCAAGTGGAGGAATAATTATAAATAATCATGGTAGCACATCCTTATGCCAAAGATATGGGATTGGAACAAATGTCATTTATTTACCATTTTCAAGAGCATTCATTCAGAATAATTCTTGTAATTTTTTTTTTTTGGAGTCTGTGGGTTTGGAATGCGGGGTCCTTGGGTTCATTCTGGGAAAGGTGTCACCAGAGCTCCTATTTCAGCGACACGCGACAAGTTTCCCAGGCGAGTTTCTCCATGAGACAGAGACGTTAGTTATATATAAAGGGCAGGTTTATTAGGGAAGGGATAACACAGTGAGACACTTGCATAGACACACACATGGGCAGGAAGAGCTGCCCCAGAAGGGACAGGTTTGCTGAGCGAGGCCTGCATGGTTGCAGGCGGGTGGCCTTGACAGGTCACGGGCAGGCAGGAAGCTGCTGCCCTGCAGAGGGAGAGAGCTGGTGGAAAGAGGCGCTTGCATGGTCACAGGTGGGCAGAGGGAGTGCTGCCCCAGCTTGTGCAGGGACTGTACTGACACAGTCTTCTTCTGTTTGGGAGGGGTCATGAGCCTTCAGTTAATTCCTGATATGGATAACTATGCAGAATCTGAAAAGCACTGGAGATTCTACAATGGGTTCAATCTCCATATCTTTACCTTTGGATGCACCTCGGATACCTGCTTGGATGTTATGCTTTGTAATCCAGGCATCCGCGCCTAGGGATACTAGCCTGCACCTAAGGATACTAGTTTCCTTTCTGCAACTGTGTGGTCTACACCTGAGGATCTTGGTTTCCATAGCTGCTATACTAATCTCTTCTACCCCCACCTCCTTGTGTGCCAGGTTTCTGGTCTTGTGGCGCCTCCTTTTCAGTTTTTTTTTTTCTATTCTTGTCCTCCATCATAATGACCCAAAGACAATGAGTTTAACTTTCTGCTCTAAACGCAGAGCAATGCAGATGAAATACTTACAAAGGCAGAAAGAGAGAGAATGAGAGAGGAAGGAAGGAAGAAAGGGAGGAAGAAAGGAAAAGAGGGGGTGGAAGGGAAGGTGTAACAGGGTGGTCCCCATTCTATTAAAGTTCCTTCCCATTAAAGTCTCCTATGTTTTGTGTTGATGCGGCGGATGGCAGAACCCATTTAGAATAGGCAGGTTTGCGGGGTTTGGGCTGCCCCTCTCCCTGTCCTATAACAAAGGGAAAAAAAGAGAGAGAAAATATAAGAAATGAAGAAAGGAAAAAGAAAACCACGGAGGCCCAACCATACACTGCTACAAGATAAACATCTCTGTGGACCAGACACAGAAGGAAAGCATAACTCATTGTTGTCTGGGCTCTGTAAATAGGCAGCAATGACTGGGAGCTTGGCCTCTGTTGGGACAAGGAGTTCTAAACGTGAGTGAGACTTGGAGCAGAGCCGGACTTCCTGTTTGATGCCAGAGGCAGACAGGACTCTCCATTCCATAGGGAGCATGCCTTCGAATGAAGCTCTGAGCCTAGGGAGACTAAGGACAAAGAGAAAATATTACTCCAGGAACTAAGCCAATTTTCTACACTCTTAAAAGGATCTGCCATTTCTCTCAAGGTCCCCAGTGGGGAGGAGCAGGGAATATTTCCCAGACTCAATTCTGGTTTAGGAATAGGAGGGCTGAGCTAGGTAGAGACCACCACCAAATTGTCAGGGTGGCAAAAGATTAGAGGGGATGTTCAAAATGAGCCTGCAAACCCAAATTCCAAAACTCAGGAAGGACCAACTTCTTAAAGGAAAACCAACAAACAAAAGACTTGACAGAATATTTTACTCCCTATGAAATTCATTTTAGAGAATAGTCTGAAAAGATGTCAACATAAATTTGTAGACGTTATTCAAAGAAATAAATAAAGGCACTTATGACTAAAGAAATTATAGCTTCAAAATAGAAATGAAATGAAAATGAAACAAATTACATCCTGAGTTGAAAATCCAATCCTGGTCATAATCATGCAACAGGGTGGTCCCCAGGAAAGGGGGAGGTTCCCTGCCCCACCCAAGGGAGGGTGGAGCTGAGCAGGAAGAGGAGAAGCTGCAGAAGAGACTGAGGAAGGAAAGAAGCAGGATGGAGCCAGGAGACCTGGAGGAGGCGCATGGAGCCTAGAGACACGTGAAGAAACTGCGCTTGTCTTTTGGTCGTAGACTGGGTGACACAGATGTGGGTGAGACCCGTGGGGAGGTGACAATGGCAGCTTTTATCTTGATGTTGATTTTGCTCTTTTCCTTCCGGGCTTGTCTGGTTATTTCTGACCCTTTGCTGTGGGTCCCCACTGGAAGATGCTTTAGACTTGTGGCAGGCTTTGGGGCTTTGCTCTGGGCCAATCCCATTTGGATGGACTTTTACCCACGAGGGGACGGGTAACTTTGGGTGCTTCATTTAGAAACTAGACTCTTTGCCTTACCTGTATTGTTTCCTAGTTTTATTAAAGTTCCTTCCCATTAAAGTCTTATATGTTTTGTGTTGATGCGGCGGATGGCAGAACCCATGTAGAATAGGCAGGTTTGCGGGGTTTGGGCTGCCCCTCTCCCTGTCCTATAACAATCAGACTCCTTAGCTTACCTAGGGAGGGCCAGCAAATCCTCTATTATGGTGTAAGACACATGGACGATCTCTGCCATTCATCCATTCTGGTCATTACTAATATCCTCATTGTTGAGACTCTATAATCACCCATGATGAATGCTGACTTGAGTTACAGGGAGCCAGGGATCTGGCTAAAGCTGAGAGTCCTGCTGTCTAGGACTAAATCTTCCTTGCTTTTCCCGCTCAGAAATCATGTCACTAACAGAAAGCCACCTAGGAGGACACACTGGTCCTACCACTTTTAGGACACTCCTGTTATAAAATACACAGAATCTCAGGCACTAACCAGGAAATTTTGTTTCCCTCTATGTGGGTCAGGATTTAGGAATTAGTGTTTTGTTAAAGTTCCCTTGTGATTCCTGTGCAGCAGATCTAATACTGATAGTGTTTACAGTCCTCATTTTTCATTTAAGCGACATATCTTTTCCCACCCTTTTACTTTTTTTTTTTTTTTTTTGTGGGACCCTCGCCGGGGGCCGGGGGACTAACTGGCGCTGCAGCAGAGGCTGCTGGCAGCCTCGCAGCCCAGCGCTCAACCGCTGCACCTCACCACCCTTTTACTTTTAACCTATCTGTGTTTTTATATTTAAAGTGTTTGTTTTTTTTTTTTAAGATTTATTTATTTATACAAGCACTTGGGTACAGGCCAGAGGCACGGGGGTGGTGAGAGGATTCACCAGAGACAGAGCAGGGAGCAGAACAGGCAGAAGAACCGAAAACAGCCGGCTAGACAGGAGAGCAGCTGGCTAGATAGGAGAGGTCTGCCACGCCATGTGGGAATCTCCCTGGCCAGCTGGGACTCGAACCCGCGCTGCAGAGGCTGTGGACAGCTTCACAGTGCTGCGCTCAACCTGCTGTGCCACTGGGGAGGCCCTAACGTGGTTTTCTTAACTGGACAGCCACTTGCACAAGAATGAAGATAAATCACTATATCCATACCATGCACAAAAATCAACTCAAAATGGATAAAAGATCTGTATGTAAGGCCTGAAACCATAATATACATAGAAGAAAACAAAGGCAAAGCACTTCATGACATTGGCGTCAATGATACGTCTCCAACAGCCAGGAAGAGAACATAAACAGCTGGGACTACATCAAACTAAAAAGATTCTGCAGTGAAGGAAACCAGAACTAAGGCAAAAAGGCACCCAACTGAATGGAAGAAAATATTCACATACCATATATCGGCCAAGGGGCTGATAACAAACGTATAAAAAGAAAGCAGATAACTCAATCAAAAAATGGGCAGAAGAGCTAAATAGCCACTTCTCGAAAGAAGACGTACAGATGGGTAACAGGCACAAGAGAAAAAGTTCATTGTCACTTATAATGGGGAAATGCCAATCAAAATCACAATGAGATACCACCTCATACCTGTGAGAATGGCCCAGATCAAACAGATCAAAGCAACAAGTACTGGTGAGGATGTGGGGAAAAAAGGGACTCCTTTACACTTATTACTTGGAATGTAGGCCGGTATAGCCCCTGTGGAAAACATTATGGAGGTTTCTCAAAAGATTAAACATATACCTACCATTTGACCCAACAGTTTCACTCCTAGATGGAACTCCTACCCAAACAACAAATACAATTAATTTGAAAGGAAACTTGCACACCCATGTTCTTTGCAGCACTAATTTCAATAACCAAACTATGGAAAAAACCTCAGTGACCAGAAACAGATAAGTGGATCAAGAAGATGTGGTACATATATACTCAGCAATCCAAAAGATGAACTCATGCCATTCACAGCAACATGGATAGAACTGGAAGGGATTATGCTAAGCAAAATAAATCAGAAGGAGAAATACACATCCCAGATGGTGTCACTCATATGTGGAATAGACAGATATCAGACAAAGGGTTAGATAAAACTAAACTCAAAAACTAGTACTTGACAACAGACTAAAGAACTGAGATGTTTAGAAGGGGGAAGAGGAGGGTGAGCACAAAATGGAGAAGGAGCACAATGCGCTGTGGTGGACTGGGTGCTTTGAGGTGGGATTACTATGCTAGCGTTATCAAAAAGGGAGGATCCTCTACTTCCAAAATACAAACAACAATGCAAAATTACCTAAATAAATAAATAAATAAATAATGCTTTGTCCACAGTGATTTTCACATAGTTAACTTACAAAACATATGCATGAATTTAAGAAAAATTGGTTTTCTTACAGAGAGCATACAGTTGGATCTTCCTTGTTTTATCTAATGTGATCATCGCTGTCTTTCAATTAAAATGTTTAGTTTATCTTTATTTAATGTAATAAAGATGGTTATGATTAGATTTAAAATCTACCATCTTGCTATTTGTTTTCTATCTGTCTGTTTTTCCTGTTTCACCTTTGTTTTTTGTTTTTGTTTTTTGTTTTGCCTTCTCTTGGACTATTTTTTATGATCCCACTTATCACCTCTGCTCATTCATTTAAATATGTCTCTTCTTTCTTTTTTTTTTAGAAGTTTCTTTAGGATATGTAGCAAACATTTAACTTTTCAAAGTCTACCTTGAATTGACATAATACAGCTTCAGATACAAGAACACAAACAATAACATACTTTCATTTTTCCCCATCTTAGGTTTTGCGCTATTATCATATATTTTATTTCTACCTTTGTTAAAAACCTCTTATCATACTTTTTTATTTAATAATCAATTATTTATTAAATGTATATAAATAGTAGAGAAATTATATTTATGGATTACCATTTGTGGTATTTTTCATTCCTTTGTATAGATCCATATTTCTCCCTAATCATTTTCATTCTAGCTAAAAGATTTCCTTCAATATATTTTGTAATACAGGTCTTCTGGAGATGATTTCTTTCCACATCTGTATGTCCATTTTAAAAAAGCTTTATTTTTGGAAGATTTTTTTCTCATATATAGAATTCTCAGGGAACAAGTTTTTCTTTTAGTAATTTTAGGCTATTTTTCCACTGTCTCCTCACTTGCATTTTCTTTCTTTTTTTAAAATTTTACTTTGCATAGAAGAAGTGGGGTGTATTCCAGAGGTGCAGGAGCAGGGAGAGTAAGAGGATTCACCAGAGACAGAGTGGGGAGCAGAATAGGTGGCTCTATTGAAATACACTGCTGAGGGGAACAGCAGGCGAGACAGGAATGGTGTGCTGTGCCATGTGGGTTAGCTCCCTGGCCTGGGATTGAACTCAGACCATCCAGGTGATAGCACTAAGAACAACCCCTAGGCCACTAGGGCAGCCCCTCACTTGCATTTCCTTTTGAGACATCTATTGTCATCCTCACTGCTGCTCCTCTGTTTCTTATAGCATCTTCATTTTCTGGATGTTTCTAAGACCTTATTTTTATCATGGGTTTGAACATTTTGATTATCTGTCTTAGTGTGTTTTTGTTGTTGTTGTTTCTTGTTGTTTTGATTTCTTGAGCTGCTTGCACCCATGACTTTATAGTTTTTGCAAAATTTGGATATTTTTCAATCTTCATCCCTTCACATATTTTTCTACCTCCTCCATGTCCCTTAGGGACCTACACTTAACTAGGTGGTTTGAAATTTTACCACCATCCATTGAAGCACTAAATTCTTTTTGTCCCCTGTATGATTCATTTAGAAAAGTTTTTGTTTTTATGTCTTCAGGATCATTAGCTTTTTCTTCTGTAATGTCCAATCCAATATTAATACTCTCTACTATATTTTTTATCCCAAACATTGTCATTTTCACCTTTAGGAGTTCAATTTGCATCTTTGTACCTTTCACTTCTCTAACAATCTAGAGCATTTTGGGCATATGGGATATACTCATTGTACAATTACTCACTTAATGTCCTTGTCTGCAGATTCTGACATCTGTACCAGATCTGGATTTGTCTGGGTGGACTATTTGTTTTTTTTCTTGCAATTTTGATTAGAATCTGTGATTTGGGTTTTACTTTGATGCTGGATAGCTGGGGTTTCTAAATAAAGACGCGAACTTTGTTCTGGGATACATTTGTTACTTGGAAATAGTTTGTTCCTATCAGCTCTGTTAGGTGAAACCAGAGCAGAGCTTAGTCTAGGGTTAATTCCCCCCACTCCGGAGGCAAGGCCTTTCTGTGTACCTGGTACTGGCCTCTCCCTGCCCTCCATGATCCCTGCTGATTGTGCCCTCTAGTAAGTTCAGGTGCTCCTTTCCCGAGCTTTGAGCCGTTTTCTCGTGTGTGTGCACTAATCCTACTCACCTGAGTATAAAGCTAACCCTTCAGATCTCGAGTTTTCTCTCTGGACAGCTGTTTCCCCTCCAGTATTTAGGCAGCCCTGACACCAGTCTCCATTTCCTCAACTCCGGGAGACTGCAGACTCTGGCAGCGTTTCTCCATCCCTGCGCCACTCATAAAAGCTCTTTGCAGACCATACATTGAAGAACTGTCTGGGTCACCGCATTTGCTTCCTCTCTGAGGAGTCACTGGTCTTCTTTGATGTCCTGTGTGCCGAGCTGTCTTGGAAACGCTTCACATAAGGTGCCACTGCATTTTGAAAGTTTGTGTTAAGCCACTCGCTTTCACAAAAGACCTACACTAGGAAAGAAATTTGAAGAGGATTTTCACTTTTAGGACAAAATGCTAAAAGTACTTCTTTTTGGAGCAAACACCCGCAGCGAGAGCAGCAACGCCAAGCTCCTGCCTGGGGCTACAGTGGACATCATGCTGCCATGACTTTGAACTCTGTGAGTATTTGTGCTTTGTCTCAATTTGTTTTGTGCCTCTGTTAGCAAATGTGTCCTCAGGTATCAGAAATGTCTAAGAGCGCTTGTGAGGATGTTATGCTTAGCGTAAAACTGTGTTTTTTCCATGGTGGTGAACTGAACTGGAAGCACTGGGTAAAAGTTTCCCTACATTGACAGGGCTAGAATGATTGCAGAAAAATGAGACTTTAATTTCAAAAGGCCACATAGATTTAGGGTAGGTTTGCAAGATGTTTGCCTACAAAGAATCGTGTGATGAAAACATTCAAGGACAAGCAGTCAAGCCTTCTGTTATGTTTCAAGCCACATCGGCCACCACAGAGTAAGAGCCTTCAATGTTGAGGCAGACAGGAGAAGGTGGAGGCATTAGTGACTGCCTGCTATGATGGATTCAGACGATGACGAGATGTTAATAATGGCCCTCTTCCTTTCTCTTCTATACCTCAGCTTCCTGCATCTCCTACCACCCCAATCTCCAAGGAACCAGCTTAACCCACCATCACTGCTACCTCAGTCTTCCCGTGTGCTCGCTGCCTTCCTGCTTCTGGTAAGTGGAACTATCCACACATACGTTATTTCTACTTTATACAAGTGGTGTGTTTATCATATTCCTGTTTTAACTATGTGTTGGTGTTATTTCAGGCTTTATGTCTTACTCCATATGATTTTTTTAGGTTATTTTTGGAGTCTGGTAATGCTCAAAAGTCTTTTCATATAAATTGATGGTAATTGTCTTTTATGCTGCTTTGGCTACTAAAGGGTTCACAGGGACACTGCTTTTGGTAACCAGGGAAAACCTGTGTTTTGTTTATTTCATTGTTTCAGGTGAGAGGTAAATCTGTTGTTTGGTTCAGATATTTCATTGTTTCAGGTGAGAGGATAAATCTTGACCAGGAAGGCAGAATTCTCCTCAAATACATTTTTTAAGTAAAAGGCATTTATATGAACAAAAGTATTATGAGATAATTGGATTGATATCATGTGACTGGCAAAAATCATGGCTTTGTAAATGACTGATGTGTAGAAAATACCTGTTTACTCCAAACCATTCATTATATCACACAAGTAATTAAACCCTACCTGTGGCAAGAGATGCAGAGAAACAATTCCTTGGTGGGGAAGCTAAACAAAATTAATTTTTCTCTCACCATATCCAGTATTCTTACCAATATCTCTGTTTCAAGTGACCCCAAACCTGCCAACTGTAAAGGACATTTAATATTCTTCTAAAATATACCTGATCAAATCATAATGCCATTGCATTTGGAAACCATTAAAGCCATTGGTTCAATTTATTTATACTATTATAAAACTTTTTCAGACTTCTCATAGACACTTGTGGCAAAATTGCTTACCTTCCCTCCACTAAAATGAAATATGTTTGCACTTCATCTGGAAAGGAAAGAGTTGTGTTATGTTAAGTGATAGTACTTGACTCTGGCTTAAGGTCATCTACCTCATAAACGCTGCTGTTTTTATGAGAGGCAGGAGGACAATTCAGTTGCTCCAGCAGGCACCACAGGTACAATCACCTGCAGCCTTAAAGCTTTCCAAGGGCCTGTAGTAACATTTGAAATGTGGGAAAAGACCTTGGCTGGTTCCAAATATACCTGTTCAGGTAGCCAAACAACTGATACTGGCAAAAGGTAACAAGTAGACAGAAACCAGGGCAGCTGGGCACCAATGGTCACCTCCCCTGAATGTCAGGGATGCAACTTCCAATTGTGCTCAGGTACCAGAGTTGTTGGTGGGTTCACAGTGATCCTCTCCCTTAGGTCAATTTCTTCACTTAATTATCTCATATACTAGATGTGGCAATGGGCTTGGTTTATAGTAGAGACAGACACAAGTTGGAAGTTATTCTCTTTGCTTTTCCAGTGCAGAGTCTTACACCCAGGGTCCTTGCTCCTGCTGTAAACAACTCAGGTGCTTAAATTCTGCTTAGTGAAGGCATTTGGTTGTCTCCATTTGGGCCTGGATGGGGTGGTGGCAGATGTTTCAAATCTCACAGCCTCAGGCTACAATTTCTAGTCTTCTATGAGGAGACACAGGTGATCCGATCTGGCTTGCCTGGCTCTCTTTACATACAGTTCAGGCTCCAGCTGTTCTATATTTGGGAGCCTCTGATTTAAGTGAGTAATCAGCACTCTGCACCCCTGTTCCTATGGTTCTCAATAGTGCACACTCTGTTTATACACCAATTATATGCACCCCCTTACACAGTGCAGTCCCAAGTTTTCAATGTCCCCAATGTGGTTATGTGCCACTGAGTCAACAACTACAGGGGGGCTCTGTAAGGCAGCTGACCCTCCCTCTTATAAGATTTACTGCCTCAGTATAACTGCAAACCCAGTTCAATAAATGTATTTCCTACCCCTTTCTGCCAGACTGTCACTCCTAACACTATAATCATCTATTTATCTTTCAGTGGTGATTGACTTTTTGTTCTGCTACAGCTTAGTTGAGAATATATGTAGGAGGTTAGCCCAGCATCTTTGCTCTGCTGCCATTCTACTGGATACTTGATTTGTTCCATATATAAAAACGAAGTCACAAAATTAATACTAATGTTTTTATACCTAAAAATGCAACATGGAAACCTGTAATACCAACTTAATTCTTATGTTTCTGTATGCATTTAGTTAAATGCACATTGTCCCTTCATTTTAATATAGTAGCCCCCATTTATCCATGGGAGATACATTTAAAGATCCCCAGGCAATGCCTGAAACCATGGATAGTACAAAACTCTATATACCATGTTCTTTTCCCAGACATACAAACCTAAAATAAAGTTTAACTTACCAATTAGGCACACTGAGACATTAACAGTAACTAATAATAAAATAGAACAATTCTAATAACAAAAGGTATGAGAATGTCGTTCTTCCTCTCTCAAAATATCAGTCTACTAAGCTTCCTGTTCTTGTGTTTCTATGATATGATCATTGCTATGATATGATAACTGCCTGTGTGATGAGATGAGGTAAATGGAATAGGCCATGTGAAATAGGGCTTGGACACTACTGACTACTCTTGTGCTTTAGGGCCACTTCTAAGTAAATGATCACAAACACTGTGATACTGTGACAGTTGATATTGTTATTACTGAGATCGCTACTAAGTGGCAAACACATGGGTAACTACACAGTGTGGATCCTTAAAAGGGACATTCACACCCTGAGGGAATGAGGTGGGATGGCTTCCTATTTCATCTTGCTGCTCTGCATGGCAGGCAATTTTAAACTTGTGAATTTTTTTTTTCTGGAATTTTCTGTTCAATACTTTCAGACCTTTGGTGGCAAAAAGCAAAACTTTGAAATTGCAAAAAGCAAAACTTTGAATTAGGAAGAAAATGTATGTTTGATATAATGTGAGGAGTCCATGAGAGTGCTCGGGACCACTAAAGCTCTATAAAATGACCCAAATTTAGTTACTGAAATTCCAGAGAAGTATTGACTGTTGCTGACCACCTTGCCTTAGAAATAATAATAACTACACTTGTATCCAGTAGAATTTAACAATTTTATTTTCTCCATTTCACTAAATGGGATATGGCTTAGGTAATTTTTAATTGTTTTTTACTTTTGTTAAATTTGTTTTGCCTGTAGTCCAATTCTCATACAGAATCAGACACCGAAATCCAAACAGAAATAGATCTTTTTCAATGATCAACTCTTGAAGATTTCTAACACATCTGAATTATCCCACAGCTTCTAGAATGCAATAACATTTCTATTAATTTTTCTAAATAAAATATGCTTCCAACACTCTTTCAAGACTGATGAGATGTTTGGTTATCAGGATTTCATTGCTACTTATCAGATCTCACAAGAACCCCGGGGCTTACGTCATCTTGGAAAATGGAGGGCAACAAATTTGAGTGGAGTTTTTTCTTGTTTTATGGGCATTTAAGTATATAAAAAAACAGTTAGCACTGCATACAGTTGTTCAATCCCTCACATCCTTACCATGCTCAACTAAGGGAAACTGCTGCTTGGTTCCTAGTTCCCCAGGCACAGATTCATTGCCCTCTGAGGTTTTGCAATCTTTAGAGTGTTGCATTGCAGAGGAATGCTCCTCTGCCAGTGTCAGAAATCCAACACACCCCAGAGCCAGGCTTCTTCCTTCTGCTACCCATTTTACTTTTTTCAGACAACGCAGTCCATTCTCTTCATAGACCAAAGAACACAGGTGTGTGCCTGGGCCCCATCAAAAAAAAAAAAAGAAAAGCAAACAAAACTGCCCGTGCTTTAACAATTTCAGATTTAAAAAAAAAAAAATAAAGACATCTAAGCAACTTTGTTCCTGTCCACTCACAAACTGGAAATGTAATCTTAATTCTAACTTTTACAGAAATCCCATCAGATCCTTTTTAATAAACCTAAGCTTACCAAGAAGCTCCGATGGAATAGGTTTCAAAAGGAAAGTAATGAGACCTAATTAAAGAAAAGACTAGTATCTGAACAATGAAGGAGCTAAGGACCATGCCCCCTACCCCCAACCCATGTAGTTGAAAATCAGCATATAACTTTAGAATCACACTAAACTTATTAATAGCTTGTTGTTTACTGGAAGTCTTACCAATAACATAAATTCATACACTTTGCATGTTACGATTTATATACAGTATTCTTACAATAAAATAAGCTAGAGAGAGTAAACATTTAAAAAATTATAAGAGAAAATACACTTACTGTTCTCAATTGATACCACAAGTTTGTAATCCATTTACAAGAAAATTGACATGTAAATGGACCTGTATAGTTCAAACCTGTGTTGTTCAGGGGTTAACTGTAAGAATAAGTCCTTCGTGGTGGTGGTGGTAGCAGTGAGTATTAAGTATTAAGAAATTTTTCAAAGAACTGGAACCATCATCGGAAGTGCTGTCAATCATATTTCTTTGTTGCTTCAGCTTCCCCATTAAATAGAGAACAAAACAACTAAAGATGGATCCTTATTACTCAAATGGGTATGTGAACACACCTCAAGGCCTTGAGCAAGTGAGATGAGTTCAGATTTACACCACTGAATGCATAACACAGTTGATAGAGTTGATGAGAATGAAATCTTGTAATAAAATCAACTCTTTTTAAAAGTCCACTGACATTAGTCCTTACGAACATTGTTGGACATTTTAGGAAAAGCCAGGAAACATTAAGAGAGAAGAATGAGTTTAATCAGTGGGATAAAAGCTATCTGCTAAAAGCTGAGATTAGACCACATTTCCTGTGGCAAAGCTTCCCAGGAACACTCAAATTCAGTCCAACATTACAGAAGTATTGGTCGACCCCTTTCTTTCAGAATTAGAGTAATTAAGAGAATCTGAAATCTAGAATCATAAACTATTCTCAGCAATGCAACACACACACACACAATTTTTAAATGCTATCAAAGAGCTGTTTCCCCAATAATTCTCTGGCAAGGCTGTACCATAGTTGTCTCTAACTGCTTTTTCTTTTTAATCTATACTAGGCAATTAACACCTCATTCTACCCAACTCTATTCTCTATACTTGATCCTTTAGCACTTTATTTTATCAGTATAAAATATGGTTAATTATCACATTGTCTTCTCACTAACTGCTTTTGTTTCCGAACTTAATTTTAAAGTTCTTGTGAATAAAAATTATTAAAACTCTTTGGCATACCATAATAACTAAAATAGGCCTAAGTATGTAATAGCTACACAGTTATATAGTCATTCATTACTTGACTTATTTTAAACCACACATGAAAAGTAAAACTGTTTTTTTCATCGCTGCCCCCTCAAAATTAGATATAACCTCCGAGGGACTATAAAATACTAGATGATTTGTTCGGAGATCTATTTTTTCCTCTTCTAAAATTCCCTTTTAGTAAGTGTTCATCAGGAAAGTACCCCAGAGAGAGGGTGAACTCATAGGAAAGCAAAACTAACATGAACTTTTGTATGGAAATAAAATCTTGGTTCTAATTTGTGTTCCTAAATTAGCCTGATAAGATTAAGCAGGGTTGAACCATTTCTCAGGCCTTTTTGGAAGAGTTAAATTTAGGACAGGTGGAAGAACTAAAGATAAAAGAATGAGACCTAGGTCAAAGGTCTTTCCAAGAAACAGGCTTCATGAAACCCTTAGTGTCTGTCACTGCCTTCAAAGCACAGCAGTGTACACAGCCTGGCACAGTCCCCTGGTCCTATCTGTTCCATGATTAGAGACAAGATCACCAAATTGCAGGCTGATGACCTCAGTTGCTGACTGAATCTGTCGGGCTCCGTTTTCATTGTCTCAGTAGCCGTCTGTGAATAACCAGTTTCCTACCTTCCCTTCCTGTCTGGTTTGCATCACTGACAAATTCCACTTTTCTTCTCTTGAGAAAG
This sequence comes from Talpa occidentalis, assembly GCF_014898055.3. NCBI lineage: Eukaryota > Metazoa > Chordata > Mammalia > Eulipotyphla > Talpidae > Talpa > Talpa occidentalis. The sequence continues at coordinate 84,282,005 of NW_023603184.1, read as the reverse complement.
ACATTCTTCCTGGGCCCTACCCCCATGGAAGAGCACATTCCATTTCAAGATGAGCTGGAATGCAGCCTTCATCATAAAACAATTGTAAGTGGTTGAGATGAAGCACCCAATAAAGTAGCTGGAAGTAGAAAAAGGCAGAAAGAATGTGTGCCTTCTTATGGAGCAATGCTCCCCATCCATCAGCTGAAAAGGAAAATCTGGGACAAGGCTTAAAGTTTTCATTAAAATGCAATAGGGCATCAGGAAGGCGGTTTTGGACCAACAACAATGAGATATTTTTCTTACAGTTCCTTTCCTCTAAACAGCCTTGCTGTGGGCTTCAAAGTTCTCTTTCGGACCAAATTCAGTGAAGTTGCTTTTTCCTTCTCTTTGATTGAACCCGCAGCTTTGGGAAGGGCAGTGAAGTAAGCCGAAATGAAATTGCCAAACTTATGGTTTTCAAGTAAATGAGATTTTCTCTAATGCTTACCAACTGTCACCAGGTCAGATGGATTTTTCTGCTTGAGGTCCCTTGATGCATTAATTTCTCTGCTGTCTTATGGTATCCCTCTGAAAGCAACCTAGCAGTTGTAAAAACATAAAAAGAAAACACATAGCATAACTAGTGCACAAAGGGACAGTAAGAAATAAAAAGTAAAGAGAAGGCAAGAAGAAAGGCATTTAGTCAAGCATGTTCTTTGCTTGGTTTTCAACTTGGAGAGCAATTCACACATCTCTCTGCTCAGATGTACCAGCAAATGGCATGTGTGCTAGGCCTGGGTTGACTGGAGATACCTAAAGGCAGCTGCATATTCTCTCTCCTTGATTCATTTAGTGTAGGGATTAAACAACTTGTAAAGCAGTGAAACCACAATCTAGAAAGCAGCTCATAGTGGAGACAGGGGTCTCACCACTAGGACTTCTGGTCCCACCATAGCAGCCCATGGAAGGCTCCAAGCACAAGTGTTGGAGGCACAAACATCACTGTTCTAGAGGGCCTTAAGGATACAGCAAGTGGCCACATAAGATTTAATTTTTTTTTTTTTAATAAGAATGGCTATCATCTAAAGGAGAGAGCAAGAAGACATTCTCTTTATACAGTCCTATTCCCAATTCACTCTGATTTCCTGGGCTAAAAAATGAGTATTTATTGTTGAAATAACATTATCTTTTAACATTACATGGGTTTCAGGTATACATCCTTGGATATCTACATCTGAATGTATTATATTATGCTTGCACCAAAAGTCTACTTTCTATCAGTCACCATAAAATTTCCTTTCTCCCAGTTTACCCACCCTACTTCTCCCTTTCCTTCTGGTAACCATTGTTTTGTTCCTGTAGTTGAAAAGGTTTTTGGGTTTTGCTGATTTCGCTTCTTTGTTTACCATATGTGAGTTGAAGTCATACAGTATTTGTCTTTCTCCATTTGATTTAAATGGAAAACAGTACAGTGATGCCTTTAAAAAAATATAGAAATACCATATGATCCAGTTATCCTACTGCTTATTTAACCAAGAATATAAAGACATTTTTCTGAAGAGATATATGCACTACCACATTCATTGCAGCACAAGTCACAATAGCAAAGCATTAGAAACAACAAAGTGTTCATTGGTAGAAAATGGATAAAGAAGATGTGGTATATGTAGTATCATTTTTTAATACCTACCACAGTTCTTATCTGCTTTTCAGCTTCCCTCATCTGCCTCCCTTCATCGAAACACTTTGATGTTGGGTTTTTTTTCAATTTTTATATTTATATTTATATATTTTACATTATTCATTTTTGTACATTTGATTTCTCCTTTCAGGTGTAGTCCCCATAGAATTCCCACTACCAATTCACCCATGCACCATTACCATAGTCCCTTGTGCTGTTCCCTCCATTTTAATCCCTTTCCTTCCCCCTCCCCTGCAGAATGTCTCTGATTTATAGTCGCCGGTTAATTTTTTTATTATTTTATTCCCTGATCCCTTACTTGGTTCCCCTATCTTTCCATAAGTGAAACCATCTGATATTTTTCCTTTTCCTTCTGACTTATTTCACTTAACAAAATCCCTTCTAGCACTATCCATGTTGCTGCAATTGACATGAGTTTTTCTTTTTGATTGCTGAATAGTATTCCTGTGTGTGTGTGTGTGTGTGTGTGTGCGCATGTGCGTGTGTGTGTGTGTGTGTACACCACATATTCTTGATATAGTCATCTATTTTTGGGGATTTGGGTTGTTTCCATATCTTGTTCTAAAGAGTGCTGCAGGGCCTCCGCAGTGGTGCAGCAGTTGAGCGCTGGGTTGCAAAGCTGCCCGCAGGCTCGGCAGCGCCGGTTCACCCCAGCCACTGGAGGAGGGTCCCACATGGTGTGCAGACCTCTCCTGCCGCCCGCTGCTCTCCTCAGCAGTGTACTTCGGTCCTTCTGCCTGCTCTGCTCCCTGCTCTGGTTCTGGTGAATTCTCTCACCCACCTGCGCTTCTTACTGTAACCAGTGCTTGTATAAATAAATAAAAATAAATCTTAAAAAAAAATAGTCTTTAAAAAAAAATCTAAAGGGTGCTGCAGTAAACATAGGGGTGCAGGTATCCTTTTGAATTAATGTTTTTGTGTCCTTTGGGTAGATTTCTAGGAGTGGAATTGCTGGGTCATGTGATAGCTCCATTTTTACTAGTCTGAGAAACCTCCACACAGCTTTCTATAGTGGCTGAACCAGTTTTCATTCCCACCAGCAATGTAGGAGAGTTCCTTTTTCTCCACATCCTCGCCAACATTTGTTGTTGCTAGTTTTTTTAATTTGTGCGATTCTCACTGGTGTAAGGTGGTTCTCATGGTGGTTTTGATTTGCATTTCCCTGATTCTGAGAGATGCTAAACATTTTTTCATGTACCTGTTGGCCATTTGCATTTCCTATTTGGAGAAGTGTCTTTTTCGTTCTTTTGCCTATTTTTTGACTGGATTGTTTACTTTGTTTTTGTTGAGTCATGTGAGTTCTTTGTAGATCTTTGTGATCAATCCCTTATAAGTTGTATGGAGTGCAAAAAATTTCCCCCAATCAGTAGGGTGTCTCTTTATGTTGGTTAATGTCTCTTTTGCTGAACAAAAACGCTTTTTACTTTGATGTAATCCCAGCTGTTTATCTTTGCTTTTACTTTCTTTGCTTTAAGGGACGAGTCTTTAACAATGTTTCTGAGAGGTATATATCACGTAGTGCTTTACCTATATTTTCATCTATGTATTTCGTGGTTTCAGGTCTATGTGTAATTGTTTTACCTATTTCGAGTTGATTTTTGTTCATGGTGTGAGGAAGTAATCTAGTATCATTCTTTTGCATGTGGTGGTCCAGTTTTCCCAGCACCGTTTATTGAACAAATTGTCCTTGTTCCACTGCATATTCTTGCTCCTTTTTCAAAGATTAGTTGTCCATACATGTATGGCTTTATTTCTGGGTTTTCTATTTTTTTTCCCCATTGGTCTGTGTGTCTTTTTTCTCTGGTACCATACTGTTTTAATTATTATGACTTTGTTGTATAGTTTGAAATCTGGCTGTGTGTTAGCTCCATTTTCCTTCTTTTTAGTCAGGACAACTTTGGCTATTTGAGGTTTGTTTTTTGTGTTTTTTTTTTTTTTGTGGCTCCCTATGAATTTAATCAATATTTGTTCTATTTCTTTGAAGAATGTCATTGAGATTTTTATCAGGATTGCATCAAATCCATAAATTGCTTTTGGTAGGATGACCATTTTCATAATGTTAATTCTCTCAATCCATGAGTGGGGGATGTCTTTCCATTTCTTTTTTGACAGATGTTTTTTGAATGCTTCTCATGTTCAAGGACTGTCTAGCCATTAAAAAGTAAGGCTAGCAGCCGCCATGATAGCAAGCAGGTAGGGAACATTTAGTTTGTGCCAGGAACTGCTCTAAATTCTTTATATGTACTAAGTCATTCAACCATCTAAATGGCACTCTAGGAAGGACATCATTTCCAATTTACAGATGAGAAAACTGAGATACATAGAGGTTAAGTGAATTGCCCAAAGTCGAGTATCTAGTAAGTCACAAAGTGAGATTTGAATGCAGGCAGTCTGGCTCCTGAATCTGTGCTTTCAGCATATTTATTTTATGCTCACTATTTGGGGTTTATTAATATATTTTTCTAAGTGTGCACAGTGAGAGGTACCCCAAAACTCCCAAACTTGCACACTCTAAAGGGATCTGGCCATGTATGTGCACAAAGACTAAGCATAGTTAGTGTAGAGGAAATTTAATAGGATTAGTGTGCAGAGAGAGGAGACAAAAAGGTAAGATTTCCAATAAAACATCCAAAATTACCTATCCTGTCATAGCTAAATGCCCAGCAAACAGTGTTGGCTGGAAGTGGAGCAGTTGAGCCCTGAAAAATGGCCACAAGTCTAAGGCACCTTCTCACAGAGAACTATAGGAAAGGGCTGAAAGAGGCCAGGCAAATACGGGATGGAAGGAGCAAAACCTAAGTACAAAGCAAGAAAACAGCTGCCATTATCAGCTTCCCCATGTGTATCTCTTGAGAGTCTCTACATGCCTCTCTTCACATGTCTTCTCCAAGTCCCCGGTGCAAGTTCAAGGCCGAGAAACAAGCAGCCCTTCTCCACCTGTGTCTCTTCTGTGTCTCTCTCATGTCTCCTTTTGCCCACCTGCCTTCCATGTTGTATAGTTTCTCCTGGCCACTCAGCTCTTCTCATTAGGTGGGACAGAAACTTGGTAACTCCCCTTTTTATGGAGATGTCACTGTTATACTTTCATTCATCTTATTTTCTGCAAAAGAGAAGCTTCTGGTCATAGAATTTTCAGCTTTATTTTTGGAATTAAAGGGCTGTCAACAATGTTTACATGAGAAAGGGTGATGACTGCACCTTTCCCCCTAATCACTCATTGAATACCGATTATTTAGTACATACTTTATGGCATCAATATCAATAACACTACCAGGTAGCTTTAAAAAATTATTTATACAAAACTGGGGTATAGGCCAGAAGCACGGAAGGTTGAAAGGATTCACCAGAGACAGAGCGGGGAGCAGAACAGGCAGACAGACCGAAAACACTGCTGAGGAGAGCAGCAGGCAAGATAGGAGAGGTCTGCTGCACCATGTGGGTTGCTCCCTGACCGGCCTGGAATCGAACACGTGCTGCAGAGTCTGTGGACAGCTTCACAGTGTTGTGCTCAACCCGCTGCACCACCAAGGAGGCCCCAGGTAGATTTTTTTAAGACCTTTTTTAAGAGAAGTTTTAAGTGCACAGCAAAATTGAAGAGAAGGTACAGAGATTTCTCTTACATTCCCCAACCCCTCCAACACATACATCTACCCCCCACACACATAACCTCAGGAGTACATATTTTCAATCAATGAAAAAACCCAGGGTTAAAGGGATTAGTTTGCCTATATCTATAACTAATAAGGGTCAGTCGTGACCCACACCCATTTCACTACCAGTGTTGCCAACACTTCCCCTATATTGTGAGTCATGGTTAATACTGAAAAGTAATCAAAATTGCTCATTAATGTCTCCAATTAGTGTTATTAATGCCATGAATCCCTTTCTCCAACTTCCTCCTTTTGTACTGTTTATGCCCCCAGATAATCCTTACATTTGTGTGTGTGTTTTGCAAAGCATAGCAAAAGTTCTTCATTTATTGTCAGTTGTCTGAAGCCTAAAATGTGTTGGAGGAATGTCAGATTCTATTTTAAGTCACTTTCGTGACATGTGGTAAGATTGGGGACTTGTGCTCTCCAAGTCCTGTGGTTTTCCACTACTTTGCCCTGAACCCTGAGCTCTGGCCTGCTTGGAAGTATCCAAGTATCTGAATATGTATGATCTCTTCTATTCATCAAAATGCACCACAGAGCTTTGATGACTTGACTGAAGCCAACAAGAAACAACAAAGCCAGATCACACCAGAAGGACTGAGCTAGTTTTGAAAGCTGGGCAAGAATAATGAATCTGCCTCAGTGGCAGTTGATTGTCTCTTCTCTTTCCTACCAAATCAACAAACAAAATTTACAAATAATATCAAAAGGCAAAGTGAGTGTTTACTTTTGTGAAACTGATGGTCCAATTGCAGTGAGGAACCTGTTGTGTTGAAGGACTTGGATCCATAGACTGTGCACTTCCCGTGCAGCAGTGCCCTGGAATGCACCAGGAACACGTGTGAGTGCCACTCTATTTCCATGGTAGAAGTGTCGTGCAGCATCAGTGCTTTCTGAGCTCTGTGACCTACTGGGTCACTGGGCCTGCAGCAGGCCTAGCCATGGCCTCCTGATTGGACAAATAAACTCACTTAAGTTCCATGTGTAGCTTTAAAAAGTATTATTCCTTCCAGATGTTATTCAGTATCCTGTCTGGGCTGGGTGTGAAACTGAGTAGATTGTGGGGTTAATACCACTCCCTAAAAATCTGTTGTGTTTTCTGTATAAAAAGCCTCCTGTTGTAGTTGTTCGGTGATTTTCTTAATTATCCTAGAATACTTGATATTTAAAGCCGATGCCCACCAATTTCCTTTGATTTTAATGGAACTCCAGAGAGCCATGTCAAAGAACTTGAATCTTATGCACAATTAGATCTCAGACATTACTGTTTCATTGGATGAGCTAAAAAGAAGCAAGCTACAGGAAATGGAAACTGAAACTTTGGATAAAAATCACTTTATTATTTTTTTAAAAGATTTATTTATTTATTTATACATACAAGCACTGGGTACAGTCAGAAGCGCGAGAGGGTGAGAGAATTCACCAGAGCAGGGAACAGAACAGGCAGACAGATAGAAATACATTGCTGAGGGGAGCAGCGGGCACAGCAGGAGAGGTCTGCACGCCATGTGGGACCCTCGCTGGTTGCCGGGATGGAACTGGCGCTGCAGAGGCTGAGGGCAGCTTCGCAGCCCAGCGCTCAACTGCTGCGCCGCCAGGGGAGGAAAAGAAAAATCACTTTAAACGGAGAGGCATGTCACCTGTGGCCTACTGAGTGAGAGGGAATGACAGTTTGTTTTTTTTTTTTAAGATTTACTTATGTATACAAGAACTGGGGTACAGGGCAGAGATACAGAAGGGTGAGAGGATTCATCAGAGATAGAGTGGGGAACAGAACAGGCAGATTGACTGAAGTACACTGCTGAGGGGAGCAGTGGGTGAGGTAGGAGAGGTCTGCTGCGCCATGTGGGTAGCTCCCTGGCCAGGGACCAAACTTGTGTTGCAGTGCCTGCTGAGAGCTTCATAGGTTGCAGCTTAACCCCTTGCGCCACCAGGGAAGCCCCAGGAATGACAGTTTGACTCTGGGTGGGGCTTAAGGCCTTTACGTGCCTATCCAGATACAACCCATCCCCAGAATGCCTGGGAGGTCTATGAAGAAGGATGGGGAGCAGAGAACTCTGTTCTGAGAGGCTGAACAACTCTGATATGGGAAGCCTTTCTGAAAGATCTGGTCATGCAAAGAAGAAGTACATCTCTAGAGAACAGCAGGGGAGAGAAGCAAAGGCAACTGGTGAGTTAGGGGGAAATCAAGAGTTATGTGAATGGCAACCTGTTGGCAGAGTGGAGGTCAGTGATCTTCTGGTGCAGCTGGGTGTGTTCAGCAGTATTGTCCCACTCCCTGCAGTGGCATAAAGTCAGGTGCTGTAAGACTTTCCCCCAGTGCTTCTGATAACACTGGGATTTATGTATTTGACTTTTGTGGTGATTTCCTTGTAGCAACTCAGACATTCATTCGTGACCTTGGATAAAAGGCAAGCCCTTTCACTGAGTTACAGATTAAAACTTTGAAATTATCTAGCTAAGAGTGAATAGAACTCCTCTATTTTCTGCTGAGAACCCTCATGAATTAACTCTTTGGATTGAAAACACAGGATTTAGTTAAAGGAAGTAGTTTTTCTTTTCTCAGTATAGAAAATCCATAAGTCATCCATTATAGATAATCAAGAATTTCCTGCTCCCCTAGAATTAAACATGTTGTTTTCTTCACTTTATCTTTTCCCTAAACAACTGAATTAGCTTGGGAACATGAGTCACATAAAAGTGATTGCAGGTCTAGAAATTAACAGGTCTCAGCGATTCTATAATCTCAAATGTGGACCTTCAGACTAGCTGAGACTAGAAGGGGAAACAAATGGAAGAGAAGACAGCTTTTTTTTGTTGAGCAGTACATTTAACATAGGATATTGTTGGTGGATTGATTACTCTAAAACAGATCTAGAACTTAGACCAACTCTCTAGCCAGTCTTGGGTGTTACAGACATTGTAGGTAGGCTGAGCCAACATCCTTTACCAACCCCTTTATCCCTTGTCAACCTCCATCTGGAGAAAAGAAAAGTTAAATATTTATTTATTTTACCCACTTTTCTTGCAGAAAGGGTATGTGATGAGATTCTGACCAGTGTAATGTAAGTGAAAGTCTGCTGGGGAATTTTTGGAAAAGCTTTTGCATTCCTGATAAAAAGGGTCATTGTAGCTGGCATTAGCCTCTCCTCCTTTCTTCCTGACTTGAACATGGAAAGTCTGTCAGGAGCAGCAGCAGCCATCTTGTGAACAGGAGTAAATGACTTTGAGGATAAAAAGGCTACTAAGAGATTGCATCCAAAATAGGATTGCTGAGCAATTAAAAGTACAGCGATGGTTCTGCCTCTCGATTTCTCATTATGTTAGATGCTATTTAGGCTACTACTTGTTGAATGATGTTTTCTTACAGCTAAATACATTCTTAACTAATGTACAGGCATCACAGAAGCCATGGCAATCCCACACCTCCTGATTAAAATCTGCTTTTATAAGGTACGAGTGAGATACATACACATAATTAGCCAGTATTTTTTTCCAGAATAACCTTGACATGTCTCTTCACAGCAATTAATGTTGCTGTCTCAACTGGCACACATTTGGCAGGAATAATAAGTCTACTTCCATTCTGTCCAGCTTAGATTCCATGTTCATCATTACAATTAGGATTTTTTGTTTAGTTTCTTTAAGCCTTCACAAACTGGGAAGAAACTAATTTGTTGTTATTTGAAAACAGTAAAATTGTTAAGGAAAATTATTTTTTCTCCACTGTCCACCAAACTATACCCCACCTGCCTCTGTCCCCATCCCCTCCAAAACAATTAGTTTTGAAAAGACTTTCCCTTCTCTAACCCCTATGCCCATGCTCCCAATAGGGAAATCCAGCCATCCTTTTTTTTTTTTTTTTTAAAGATTTATTTATGCATACAAGAGCTGGGGTACAGGCCAGAGGTTTGGGAGGGGAGGTGAGAGGATTCACCAGAGATAAGAGTGGGGAGCAGAACAGGTAGATGTATTGAAACACACTGCTGAGGGGAGCAGTGGGCAAGTCAGGAGAGGTCTGCTGCGCCATGTGGGTTTCTCCCTGGCCGGGGATTGAACTCGTTCTGCAGTGGCTGCGGATGGCTTCATAGGTTGCGTCTTAACCCCTTGTGCCACCAGGGAGGCCCCCAGCCATCCTTCTTTCCCTTAGGAGCACCTGCACTGCTAGGTGATGTAGGCAGCTTGCACATAATCTCACAGCTACAAACCTCAACTGGACCTTCAACTCCATCCCCAAATCTAATGATATTTCTTTGGGGCTTACTTTCCCCCCTCAGATGGATTTAATGCCCTCTGCTCTCCTCAATTTCCTGTTGAAGCTTCTCTCTCTCACATAATTCACTCAAAAACTAGAAATTATGCTGTACCTCTCCCTGTCCTTGCAGTCACCCATTTTCTCTAGTCTCCTTTCTACTACAACTGGAGAAATGTCATTTCTTTCATTAAAAACAAATCTTTTTGCTTTGCCCTTACTACTCAAAGTGGTCTTTGTAGCAGCAATATCAGCATCACAAAATTGTTAGGAATGCAGTCTCTCAGCCTGTACCCCAGACCTGCTGAATCCGAATCTGCCATTTCAAAAACTCCCAGAGGGTTTACATGCACTTGTCCACTAACATTTGAAATGCACTTTATCTTGCTGCCTCTGTCCAACACTCCCTACAACATGCCGATCAATACAACTGCCTGTTTTACGTCGAAAATATATCTCCAGTGAGTCTGTCTCTCCATTTCTACACCTCACCACTCTAACCAGTCACTGCCATCTTTCCCTTAAACCATCACAAAACCTTCTGAGCTGGATTCTTTTCTTTACAATCTTGCCTTCTCTATTCTCCATGTGGAAACCAAACTAATCTTTTGAAAATATAAATCTTATTAAGTAGTTACATGTATGGAACTCTGCAATGGCCTCTCATTGCATTTAGAATAAAATTCAACTGTGTACAAGCTGTCTACATGATTTGATTCCTGCCTAAATCCCTGCTATTCTTCTATACTGGCCTCCCTTTATGTCCTTGAAAGTGTTGTCTTTTGTACATCTGGGAAGCATGCTGTTTTTCTCTTCCTGGCTCCTTCTAATCCTACACAGACCAGTTTAAATGACTCCTCCTTGAAGAGCCTTTCCTTGACCACCATGTTTAAGTACATGTGCCCCCATACACATTCCCTTTACTCTCTATCACTCACCTGGTTGTTAATTTCATAGCACTTCAGATGTGCATAAGCACTTATTTGCTCACCCACCAGACTGGAAGCTTCATAAGCACAGAGATGGTGTCTGCTTTATTCCCCCATGAAAACCCAGTTCCTCACATCCTGTCAGGCACAAAGTAGATGCATAATAAACAAGCTCACCTATCAGCTAGCCCCATCCTTCAACTAATAAAATGACTTCTTATTGTTTTCATACCAGTAACAATTTGATATAAACATAACAGAACAGAGTACCCTAACAAGGATTTTTGAAACTGGGGTGGGGGAAAATATCATAAAAGTTACAAGACAATTTCTGTTTAAGAGATGGAAAAGTGCTTTAATTTGAGGGGAAGGTAGTTTTCTTGCTTTGGGAAAGCTAGTAGAAGAGCCCCTTTACTTTCACATAAGAAAGACAATCCTACCAAATATTCTTTCATTGAACGTTGTTGTCATCATTGACTTATAGGCAGATATTTTAATTTGGATAATAAATACTCCAGGTGATCTGAACCATTGGGAATAATCAAGGCAGACCATGTCTTTGCCAGTATTATTGCTCTCCCCCTTTTATGGGTTAGAAAACAGTGTTATCATGCAGCCGTTACAGAGTTTTGCCTGCCATTGTCTCATTCTATGGGAAGAGTTGTACATTTGTTTGTAATTAAAAGTTCACAGAGGCATGAGGATGGTAAGAAATCAAAACAGCACAGGCTGCCATTGTCAGATATTGGCCTAAGAACCTGCTATCTATTCTCTCAGTTATTCCTTGGACCTGTCTATGAGAAGGTTATAATCTTTGACTCCATTCTACACTTAAAGAAAATGAGGCTCAGGGTCATTACTTCTGAAAAGTTATATTGCTAGTTAGCAGCTCAATCATAATTTGAACTTAATTCCAGGCAGTGTCATGGGGTATGCTCTAACTAGGCAGCATTAACTGGCCTGTCCTGATCCTCATCTCTTGCTGGAATAAAGTCACTAGAAGAAGCAATTCAACAGGACTGGACTAGACTAGAGCTCTCCCACTCAAGGTGTCATTCGAAGGCTGAAAACTCTGGTGTTGGCCAATATGTGCTAAGTCGTTATCTTACTGGAACAGTGAGCACAGCATATTCTTTTGAGTGGGGTGGGCTTTCTGTACATGGAGAGGACGTTTCCACTGTCAACTGTCTAGGATGTAGGTTGCTTCTGGAATAGGAAATAAGATTTGAGAGGCTGGCCTCACACTGGAGAAGCTGGAAATTTTATCTTTTCTCTGCATCTTGGATCTGAGGGCTGATCATGCTTGGAGAACTTGGAATGGCCTGGCCTCTGGCCCTTGGTCAGGCTGGGAGCACTGAGGGAGTGTGCGGGGCTGTGAGCTGTGACTAGAAGCCACTCTCAGTATAGTCATTAAGTTGCGCTCTGCTTGCAATTGCGGTGTCCTAGGCAAAAACTGGAACTTCTCTCAGGTTTAAGAAGGAAGGATAAAGGTAAGAGCAGTCCTCAGCCTACCTCACAAAGCCAGATTGATGTTTGATGCAGTGAACTGAGGAGACCAGCCTGGGGCTTTAAGAGAAGTGTCTTCAGAATGCTAAGGACTTCTTTGAGGGATGCATTTCAAAGCTCTGATGAGAGAGTACTCTGCAGGGCCTAGTATAACTTGGACACTATAACTTCTTGTCTCTACCTTTTGGGTGACAAGAATCTAACTTCTCATTCATAATTCACGGTCTTGTATATGTGAATGATAGCCACACTATGGTGAGATCATTTTTGTGTTTAAGGCAATATTCCTTGATTTCTAACTGGTGTTTCATGTTTATTTTAGTCAAAAATCTTTCAGTTGCTCTGACAGAAACCCAACTCGAGTGAATTGATGCAGCATAGGGAATGTATTGACCCATATATCTGAAAATTACTGACCAGGAGCCTGGGGTCCAGGCATATCTTGAGGATCAGTGTAGTCTTCTCCCTCTCCCTGGCTTGGCTTTCTTTACTCTGTGCTGACTTCATTCCCAGGTAGAACCCCCCATGTTGTGGCAAAGATAGCCTTATCTTATTCTCCTTGCCGCTAGCAATCCCAAAGTATAAGATAGAGCCACTTTTCTGCAAGCTCTCACAAAACTCCCAGAGAGGAGGGCTGTGATACTGGCTTAGGTCACACGTCCAACACCTAAGCCAATCAGGATTCAGGCCAACGGGATGAGTCATCTGGCCAGAATTGGGTACCAGAGCAATTGAGACCCTGTAATCAAAGAGGCTCACCAAGTAGGGGAAGGAGTAGCCCTCAAAGAAATGACAAAAGTTAACTTGCATCCCTGTCAGTGAAAAATACATAATAATAACCAAAATCTTTTCAAGCAGGAATGGAGATAATACAGATGTATAGATAAAGTACAGAGCAATCATTGGGAAGAATGAAAATCCTAGAGGCAAAGAAATAAGGTGGCATAGTCAGAAAAGGGTAAAAAAAGTGTTCATTTCAAAATAACCAGAGAGCCAACCACACATTTGAAAATACACCTTAGGCAATGTAGGTTTGTCTGAAACCAATGTAGTTTTCCAAAGCATGGTTTCTGGAAGCTACAAAAATGGTTTCCAGAGTTGAGGCCCTTGGATGAAACTCAAGATAATGTCATTCCATTCAACCCAAAGGGAGAATGAAGGCTCTTTACAGATTGGAATAATTTGAAATCCACAGGGGAAATGTATCCATAAGATAGTCACAGATCTTAGATTTGTCCTCTAGTTCCTGAAAATTAAATTTCTATGCAGGGAGTCCATATTTTAAAATATTAATAGGAGTTCTAGGAAAGGCAAATAAGCCAGCAGTGCCAGGAAGCAGGCTGCCAGGGATCTATGGATGAACAAACTGATATGAGTATTTTGCATGTCCTACCCAGAATGGCCAAAGACAGAAAGACAGAGTCTGCATGTTGGTGATGATTTGGAGACAGAGTCTGGCTGAATCTTACCAAAAGGTCTGAATCAGGCCCTATTGCTCTCTCACCAGTCTCTGGAACAATAGCCTTGTTATAGAGTCCTGTTACAGATCTATTTCTGGAATCAAGACAGATTTCATAGACCATAAACCATCCAGTAGCAAGCATGTAAGTATCTTCACTTCAGAATCCCTTGAAAATAAGAAAGGTCATACAGAGGGTGAGAGAAAAATTTTAGACTATATCACAACTGACATCTTATTTTCACAAGGAAACCTCCACAACCTAGTTCAGCAACACGTGTGGGACTCCTTAAAGCACTCGGCAACCATAGCCTCTATTGGGATGTAGTTACATGACACAAGGGTGATTGTCATGGCTTTAGCTAAAGGAGCAACAGAAAGATGTTTTCAGTATTTCCACCTTTCTCTTTCTCTACAATCTTCCACTCCCTTAGCTGTAGCCGTCATCATCTACAGCATTTGTAGAGCTGAGATTCTTCCTGATCAGCAGCTCTTCCAACTAACTTGACATCCAGCAATGCAAAAAAGAGCAGGAAGTCTAGAATCCATGAGATGTATTCATGGAGCTGTGTGAATGATGGAAAAGCAGGGGAAAGGAGAGTCCAGGTGAATCAATGTCTGTGTGTCTCTCTGTCTGTCTCTCTCTCACCCCCTCCCCCTCCTTACCTCTCACCACCTCCCCAGCCTCTCAGGGGACTAATCAGTTCTATAAGAAATGATCAAAACAACTATTTCACTGAAACTTAAACACCAGCCGTCTCCCCAGTTCTATCATTTTCTAGGCGCCACTAATCTTTCAGCTTCAAGCACTAGAATGCCGTATCACTTGGTTCTGAAATAAAATACTAATAAATACCACACCTTCCAGATTCATTTTGATCAACTGTGTCTCAAAATAGCTGTTTACTAATTTTGCATAATATAATTAAGTGCCCAAACACTATATTTAAGAAACATTAAAGGTATGACTTATCCTGATGGGAGTTGGGAAATTCCAAATTTAAAATATCTATAGCCCTGGTGTTGTGAAAATAAGATTCTCCATGAGGACAGCAAATTGGAATGGGAATTAGAGAGTACGGTTCCTCTTCCATTAAATAATTATGATATATAAAGAATAGGCAGGGGCTATTCTTAAAGAATATATAAAGAATATATAAAGAAAAGGCAGGGGCTCAGGGAGGCTTAGAATCTGCTTTAACAGTTCTTCTCAGTGAATCCAGTTCACAAAGACTGAATGTAATACTATATTTCAGAAGTTAGATGCAGCAAGAGTTTGCAGAAAAAGAAGATTGTGATAAAGCAAGTTAATCATTTTTTTTCCAGACTACCCAGTCCTTCTCTGTCATTTGATGTCTTTCCACCCCCTTACCGCCCTCTCACCACTAGAGGAGACTTTGGGGTCATTTCTGATTTTCCCTTCTTCCCTAATGCATATCTGTAGCAGCATTATGTCTGAATACTCCTCTCCATTCCTCATGGCCTTTTGCCCAGTGAAGCCTCTGTCATGTCATACCTCATCTGGCCTATTTCAAAGGCCTCAGCCAGTCTGCTAACTTCCTGTATCACTTTACTCCAATCTTTGCTATTCATGCTAATTTTAAAAATTCATTTCTTTTTTTTTTAATAAAGATTTATTTACTTATGCATACAAGAGCTGGAGTACAGGCCAGAGGTGCGGGGGTGCTGAGAGGATCCACCAGAGACAGAGTGGGGAGCAGTACAGGCAGACTGACTGAAATACACTGCTGAGGGGAGCAGCGCGTGAGCCAGGAGAGGTCTGCTGCGCCATGTGGGCAGCTCCCTGGCTGGGGATCGAACTCGCGCTACAGTGGCTGAGGACAGCCTTCATAGGTTGCGTCTTAATCCCTTGCGCCACCAGGGAGGCCCTAATCTAATTCATTTCTACATTGTTGTGTGACCCCAGTATTCAAATACCAGTATGCCTCAAACTCTAGTTGCTGGTATTCACATTCCTAGGCCTGTTCTTCATATGCTTGAATGCTCTGCTACTTAAAATACTTTGTCTCAAATCAGTGTACTTCTGTTCCCCTCATAGAGTAGGTAGGTAAATTAGCAGTACTTGGTAAATTAAAAGGAGTGTAAGAAATACCAATATTCATATAGTCTACTTGGAATAAAATAAAACCATTACATTCTTAGACCTTGCTCCATGCCATTCTTCCTATCTAATGTCCTCCCTTCTCTTTGCCCCTGGTCACAATCTGCTGTTTGTTTTAGGATCTCCAGCTCCATCTCTTCCATGACTCCTTTCCATGGAGCCCATTGTGGTTATTCATTCTCTACATTTCCTCAGCAGTTACCTGTCAACAGCAATTTTTGATTCCTTCCTGGGGGAAAGGCGGCTGGGGTATTTTTCCACCAACCCATCACTGGTTGAGTTGTTTCCAGGAGTATCAACTCTGGCATTTTGGCTTGCCCCAGGCACAGAACAAGGATGGTTTCAGTTGGAGAGCCAGTCAGCTGAAAGCAGCAGGTCATGCAGTAGAAACTTTGTAGGGAAATTCAGTGCCCAGGCACACGGGAGAAGGTATTCTTTCATGGTGTCATGAGGTAGATAAGCTTCCCCCATGATCCTGTGTGTTTCACATATGCTTCTCCCAGCCCTCATGTGGCAGCAGTAACCCTGTTCCCTCAAAGCCAGTGTAACTTCAGTAAATCCTTTCTCTCTCTGCTAAGCTATTACATAAAAAGCCTGAAGTACCTGGGCAGCAGTGGATTACTATAGAATATTTTATGGAATATGAAGATTACTAAAATTCTTTTGCATTCTATTTTATAAGAAAGCTTAACAGTAACCTAGCCTCAGGGAGGGACACTGGATCAGCTGCCTACCCAGGAGAATGGAAACTACTTTTGATTCCTGCTACCTGATGCAGCCTGAAAAAATTTAAGTACTAAATTAATACTAGTTACACACCAAGTGTGAGAGACTGTGTTCTAGTGAAGGTGTGTATCCAGCAAGGTTACTGTGACTGAGGCTACTCCCCGATTAAGTTTATAATACAGTAATTTACCAGTATCACCTGGATTTTTCAAGGGTAATACTGGTATATTAAATGCAGAAGCCAGCACAGGAAACATTTAGGATATGCTGGTTTTATACTGTCACTGGTGCTTATGTACACTATGTTTAAAATTTCATTGAAGATTGTAACAATGAAATAGTTTTATTCAACTGGCAAGACTGGAGATTTGGATCCACCTTATTTGGATCCATTCTGTTCTGGGAAAACCACCAGAATTGTCCAGATTCATGTAAATGATACAAATGACTGAAATAAGGGAGTTGAATTCTCTGGCTCACACTCTGTTTAAGGAATAAATTAAAATCATCTAGTATATAGTTCCATCTCCCAAATTGTTTTTTTTTATGATCAAGCATTTGTAAAAACGGTGTGATTTTTTATTATTATAACATTAAAAACAATCCCCTGAAACTTGGATTTTGATATGTTAGCTAAGTTTAATAAAAAAAAAAAAAACATTTTTTCACAAGTTTCACAGGAAACATTTTGATTACTGAATTTTTATTCCTGTATTAGCAGAAAAATGTATTAGAAATAATTATTCTGAAGAGATTGGAATCTGGGGCCTCCCTGGTGGTGCAAGGGATTAAGACGCAGTATTATGAAGCTATCCGCAGCCACTGCAGCATGAGTTAGATCCCTGGCTAGGGAGGTGACCCACACAGCACAGCAGACCTCTTCTGTCTCACCCACTGCTCCCTTCAGCAGTGTATTTCAGTCAGCCTGCCTGTTCTGCTCCCCACTCTCTCTCTCTCTCTCTCTAGTGAATTCTCTCACTCCCTGCATCTCTGGCCTGCACCCCAGCTCTTGTACGCATAAATAAATACATCTTATTAAAAAAAAAGAGATGGGGATCTGATGCAAGTACATGCAAATAACATAGTCACCAAATTGTTTAAAAAAAAAAGTCACCAATGTCAGAAGCAGAGAACACTGTAGACATCCAGGTCTGCCCCTCAATGTGAAGCAAGAGCAAGGCCAGTGAGAGCCTAATCTCACTTAGGAGGGGCCAGCTCTGGACCAGGCTGGGTAAAGCTTCCATTAACTATTGATGCCTACACGTGGTGTCAAGACTGAATGACTCAGACTTTGTGGAATATACTTGTGGATTCTGATACCATTTTTCTGGTGGAGATAAAAAGTCAGGGTTGGGGGTTTCCCTGAGGAGGGGGAGGAAGGAGAACTATAAAATTCTGCTTTCACTCATCCTGGGAAGAGTCAGCTCCCAGGACAAGATAAAATAGGAAAGAAATAGGCTTTCAAGGAACTAATACTTTAAGAAGGAGATAAGCATATTAACAAGTGATTATTAAAATAATAATAGAATGGGAGAACTGGGTTATCATTATCTTCATCACAAGTTTAGCTGCCCAAACAGGTTTAGCCTGAAATCCTGTAAACCAGTTCCACAGAAGGGAAACACACAATGTCAAGGACCTACACAACTAGAAATCAACCATTTTATCCTACAAAATAATTTACAGGGTGGTGGAAACATGCCAAGAAGAAATGGGCTAAGGTCTAAGATGAGGGGATGAGAAAAACAGTTCAAAATAGAGGTAGTGGTTATGTTGGCTTTCTACCTCACAAAATCTTTGATGGAAAATACCAATTCCAATTGATGGTTAAGTATTGATACCAATGCTGTTGGGAGCTTCCTGTGGTACTAAATAAATAGCAGGTTACCCCCTAACCAGCCCCAGGCACTTATTTGGAGGGATATGTCTATGATTACCCTTCCCTTGTCAAAACCCCCTTCCTCTGCACATGAGATCCAGTGGGGGCTACACAGCATGGGATTTCTATAGCACTTTCATCAGAATGGGAAGGTTTCTCTCCACACAGGATACATGTTAGGGAACTTTACTAGACATTATTTGATTTGATGTATCTATATCCATTGATTTCCAAGGCAAACATACTTATGAAAGCAAGTCATAAACCCAGTAATTTATGCAGTAACATAATCAGATCACGCCTATCTATAGAGCATATGCTCTTAGGCCCAAAGGACACTCTTATTATTCTACCACTCCTGGAAAGATCCCAATTATTGCCAAGTCTGTTATAATAAACACTAAGTTTATTAGTTCAATCTTCATGTCACATAAAAAGATGCTAAACATTGCACCTGGGGAATTGGTGCCTTCTTTACACAAATGTGTCTCTCTTTGCCTTTGTTCATGGTGCTGCCAAATTTTATTCTTTTGTCAGACGCTAATGGGTAATGCCTTCACTTCGTCTACTCTCTGCAGCTGTGGCCATCATCTAAATGAATATATGAATTAAATTAATGTGCAATGAGTGCCCACTGTGTCTTGAACTATATTAAAAATGAGAAGTGATGGCCCCAAGGAATAAGTTCCTATTTTCTTTGAAGCTCAGAATCTGTGTAAGGAATAGATTAAAACCATCTAGTACATAGTTCATCTCCCAACTGTGAGCTAGAAAGACGGATAATTCGAAAGAGTGCTTTTCTTTGGTTTTGGGATTTACTTTTGTACTAACCTGTACAGGTGTGGATGAAATGCTGGGAATTCATAAAATTTCAAAGTAACAAATCCATGCTATGAAACTGACTGTTCCATTTAGGTGTTTGATTTCCTCTTGCAGTCCATTTCAGACTGAAGAGGCTGTTACTGCAGTATTCAGGGGCCTGCAGAAAACAGATGGCATGTTCCAGTGGGGTTTTGGAGAGATTATGACCAAATGATTAGAGAGCTTGGGTGGGATCAAGGCAAGTTGAGGAGCCCAAAGATAACCCCAGGTAAAATCATTACCGCCCTGAGACCTACAGGAGGAGGAAGGGAACATGTTATTGGCGCCTGGGTGAGCTGGGAGAGTGGCTGTACATCCACTGGGAGGAACAGTTCCTTGCAGTGGTGCAAGCAATGACCATGCAGAAGCAGAGAGAATGGAGAAGAAATACTCTGACCTCTCTCTCCTCATGCCCTTTGATCTCTTGCATTTCCTCTTATTAGCCAGATGCAACCAGAAACCAGATGTCAGTGGACCCCAGATAATATAACCTGTAGATGTCAGGATGGAGAATGGATTTGGGGAAGGGCAGAAGGTGAATGACCAGGACAATCACTATCTGGACCAATAACAAATGCCAATCTCCACTTTTGCTGTAAGATAGTATTTTCCAAAATGTATTCTAAGTGGGGACTGGGTGGGTGGGTAGGAGAGGTCAGTGCTATAGTTCATTTTAGAAACACTAGATTAACACATTTATTTTTTTATTTAATATATTTTATTTTATATAATTCTTACATCATTTTTCATTTTTGCACAATGTATGCATTTTCAAAAATAGATGACTGGATCAAGAAGATATATATATATATATGCACACAATGGAATATTACTCAGCAATAAAAAAGATAAACTCATGCAATTTGCAGCTACATGGATGGAGTTGGAAGGGATCATGCTCAGCAAAATAAGCTGGAAAGACAAAGAAAAATACCAGATGATCTCACTCATAGCAGGGATTTAGAAAACCTAAATAAGGGACCACGAAATAGATTAACACATTTAAACAGGCTTCACTGTTCCAGGAATTTTCAAAGCTACAATATGCTAAGGCTTGTAATATTTTTTAACAAATACCCATGATGAGCCATGTTCTGGCCTGGGTTTTGGAGGTGCAGAATGACCAGGATAGACCCCCCCCCCCACTCTTGCAGTACTTACAGTCAAATGGAGCAAACAAGAAACAAAAACTGAATTACAAAGTAAAGTGCTTATAGTGAGGTTCTCAGGTCAGATGAGAATAAAGCATGCAGCACAGCTCAAACAAAAGTTTTAAGGTTCAGAAATCAGTGTTTCTGGAAATTTTCTAGGAAGTGAAGGGCCCTCTGGAAAAAGAGCATTCTTAATTTTTTCTTGACTATTGATTACATATTTTGGTCTGAAATTTACATAATTACATACCTAATACCTAGTTTTTGATGACAGCATTTTGCCCTGTTGGCCCCAGATAGTCAATCAGAGAGTAAATGTGATATTTATGGAAAATGGATAAAGGGAAGTGACATGAAAGAAAAAAAGAAATATCTTAGCTGTCAGTCATTTAAATGAACAGCATTTTTCTTGGACACTACCCTATAAGACAAGGTGATCTTGTTACTAAATGGCTATAGGGTGGTGTGTGTAAGGAATAAACCTATTTACCAGGTTTTAAGGAATACTCTACCAAAGCTTAAGACAAAGATTGGAAAATAACTTTCAGGCAGAATGTGTTTACAATACACATTTACCTAACTTTCTATTAGAGAGGAAGCTTTTATATCAAAAATATTTGTGGCCAGTTGTTGTGGATATGGTCTGCTGCCCCATATCCATGCCCTTTCTTGGCTGTGACAAGTGACCCTAGCTGTTGTGAGTGTTGTCTGCTAAGTACCCATGACAAGCCATGTTCTGGGCCAGGTTTTGGAGGGTACACCACACCCCCTTGCCATTCCCCCCATCCATACCTCCTCCAAGGGGAGCGGTGTATGTCAGAGACTTGGGGCTACATCCTGGCTGACTTGGTTGCTTTCACACCCTCCTGATATATTTTTTCTAAAGAGCACTGCCTCATTCGGCTGTGATGTGATCTCTTTTCTTCATCAAGCTTCACAGGGAACTATGAATCAAAGGGATTTAGAAGAAATGACACAGCAAGTTAATGACAGAGTAGGAAAGACATCATTAGCCTCTTTACTATTTTCTGTGCTGGTTTTTCCATTGTGTCTAGTTTGAGATCTAGCTACATTGGCTAATTGAATAGTTTTCCATTTTGATTCATGGTCAAACAGGATGTGTGGAAAAGTTTATTGGCGAACACATTGTTATCCACATCTATGAAAAGCTCAGCTTTTTAAATGATTAGTCACCATTATTCTATGTTGGAACATTGGTGTAAATAATAGGCATAAATATCTATAAGGAAAATTTAAAATGTGAACTTCCAAGACCAGCACTTTTGTGTGTGTGTGTGTGTGTGTGTGTAACCACCTTCTTTTTTTAAATTTATTTTATATAATTCTTACATCATTTTTCATTTTTGCACAATGTATGCATTTTCATTTTGGTTATAGTCCCCTTACAATTGCACCCCCCTTATTTTGACCCTAGTTATTCCTCTCCCCTCTGCCCCATAGTGTGTCTCTGGTTTATAGTTGCTTGTTGATTTTGATTTTTTTCTTTATTATAGATAGTCTTTTTCCTGGTCCCTTATTTAGATTTTCTAAATTCCTGCTATGAGTGAGACCATCCGGTGTTTTTCTTTTTCTTTCTGGCTTATTTTGCTGAGCATGATCTCTTCCAGCCCCATCCATGTTGCTGCAAAGTGCATGAGTTTATCTTTTTGATTGCTGAGTAATATTCCATTGTGTGTATATACCATATCTTCTTGATCCAGTCATTTATTTTTGGGCATTTGGGTTGTTTCCATAGCTTAGCTATTGTAAATAGTGCTGCTATAAACATTGGGGTGTGGGTGACTTTTTGAATTAATGTTTCTGTGTCATTTGGGTAAATACCTAGGAGTGGAATTGCTAAGCCCAGCACTTTAGAGAGCTCTTGAATAAGCTGTCTTCCAAGAAATAAGGGTTATAATCCTTGAAGGACTTTTGCACCATATTAAATATTGTTAGAATAACTTTGGCATTATATGCTGTGGTTCATAATACCCTATCATACATATTTCATTCATCTTCATAGTAACCCTGTAATCTGAGTAAAATATTGAAGTCTGTTTTTTTTTTTAGTGAAAAACATGAAGTTTAGAGATATTAAGGGGCTTGCTCAATGTCTAGTCAATATTAAGTTGTCTAGTGGAGATTTGACAGTTGTTTTTTTAATTGGCAAATGTGGAACATTTCTACTTTATTGTCTGTATCCACTTCATCATGTTTTGGATTTTTTAATTATTGGATTACATTCTATGGTTTAATCATCATAAAAGCCTACTGATATTTGTATTTTACAACTCAAGACCTAGAATTCCTTCAAGATAACAAAAATAGGCTGCATAACTAAGCATTTACCCAATTTCTATAAAGTTGATGTATCAAGATGTTTATTTCTCTCTACTTAATATAAATCTGACTTGTGGTTCTCTAAAATTAATGTCCATTGATTTCTCAGAAAACTGCGTTCACTATACAGAGTTTGGTTTTTAGAAAAAACAATCAGTACATCATTATTGATTATGTATCGCCTTTCCTTCAGAGCTGTTGAGAATGTGACTACTCTTCTAAATAGGTGCTCAGACATAACACTTTATTTAATTCATTTCCCAAAACTAGGCTTTCTGCTTGCCAGCTACAGCATCGTTTACTTTAGAAATATCAATATATTTTTTTCAGCCAAAAAAAGTGTCAAACAAGAAAATATTGCCCCAAGTGTTAGCTTTTATACTTGGAGCAAATATATGGTTTCTGCTTAGTGGGAGAAAATAGAAACCATTTCTGCTCTGTAGCTTAAAATATACCCTCTGTTTGCCTTATCTCCTTGAGTTTGTGCAGTTAAAAGTGACAATGGGAATATTGATGAGCCAGCAAGGGAACACTGAGCTATTGATGGACTCAGGCATATCTTGGGAATTATCATTCCAAATGCCTTATGCACTTATTTCTAACTCTGGGCATGAAAGAGCCAAGCACATTTCATGTAATTGCCATACTCGGAGGGTTCCAGGGGGAAATTACTGATCACAATTATTTACTTAAACACAAATGGGAAACTCAAGTAACCTCAAGGTCACAATGAAATAGCTCTGGACTTGGGTTACAACTTCAAAATTAATGGGAAAGAGCAAGCAGTAATGCCATTGGGGTGCAATCAGCAATCTCACCATAATTAAAGACCCCCAACTAGCCAAATGACATTACCCACCAATCAGGGAAGGGTGGGAGTTTTTCCATTCCAGCAATTTTTTTTTTAAAGATCAGAGGGATGTAATTTCTTGCCATGCATTTCTATGCCTTTAAGAAGGCAGGTGTCCTTCAGTGGTGTTGATGAACTGATTGTCATGGGCAGTAGTTTTAATTACTTTTTAATCCTCAATAATCATATTATCAGAGGATTTAAATACCATCTCATGCCTGGCATGGGGCATTAGGCACCACACACAGAAGGTATCTGTGTACAATTAGCTCTGATGAGCATAGAAAGCTTAACTCTGCAAGCTTCAAAGAAACATAACTTGTAAGTTGATCAAGTCATGCAGCTTTGGAGATCTGTTAGATTCCCAGAAGCTCTCTTGTGAGGCTATTATAATAACAAGATGAAGAAGATTTGGAATGGAACAAGAAAAACATTTGGAACCCCAGCCTACAGAACTTTACTAAGTTCTGCCATCTGGACACATTCAAGCAATGATTCCATCCTGTGTCTGGACTGGTATCATTGTCATGACTGTTTTTTCATAGCATGTTTATAGCATTGTTGATAGTCTTGCCCCAGATTTAGCCTTCACACAAGGAAATGGATGGCTCTGTTCTGTGACCTCCATGAAACCCTGTTTTGGCTACTAACACTTAAAGATGTGGATGCCAGGAGGCTTATTTTCATGAATAGAGTAAAAATAAGTAAAGCAGAGAAATGAAGTAATAATGAAGTAATAATAATGAAGTAATAATAAGTAATAATAATAAAGTAAGTAATAAGTAATAATGAAGAAAATGCTTTTTTAAAAACTTTCCTTTCATGGTACTATATCTGAAATTATGTATAATTATGTATAAATGAGAGGTGTTCTCTGATTTGTCTTATATTTTCTTTTAGATTTATATTTTTTTAAAGATTTATTTATGCATACAAGAACTGGGGTACAGGCCAGAGGTGGGGGTGTGTGTGTGTGTGAAAGGATTCACCAGAGACAGAGTAGGAAACAGAACAGGCAAACTGACTGAAATATACACTGCTGAAGGGAGCAGAGGGTGACACAGGAGAAATCTACTGCGCCATATGGGTAGCTCCCTGGGAGGCCAGGGATTGAACTCATGCTGCAGAGGCTGCAGATTGCTTCACAATGCTGTGCTTAACCCCTTGCACCACCAGAGAGGCCCCTTTTTTAGCTTTATCTAAATCATTGCTTCTGATTCCATCTGCTAGATCTTGCTGGTGACAGAGCAGACATCTGGGCCCCTTCTCAGGGTCCGGAGGGGTGTCACTAGAACTCAGGATGATGTAGCAGTAGCTAGCTTGAGAGTGACCAAGCTCACACCTTACATCAGTTATTCTAGCTGAACAGGTCCTACAGAGGGCTGTTTTTTTTACAAGAGATTTAATCTTCCCTTAATCTTCAGCATGATAATTGAAACGTGTAACTGCTCTGAGAAGTTGAAAATGTGGGGAAACTGAGGCAGATTTGAAGAATTCTTTTCCAAAAATCAGAGTAGTCAGCTCTCCTAGGTGCAATGAAACTTCCTAGTGTGCCACCAGGGAGGCCCTCATTTTTAGAATTTAAATGTGAAATTCATAAGGGGGAAATCTGCAAAATGAGGGCCTCCCTGGTCAGCAAATGTATTTGGGATTAGCCCTCCGTGAAGATGCTCACTGTTCTTTGATTTTTCAGCAAACACCTAAAAATGACCAATGTTGGTCTCTCTGTAACTTTTTGATGGCTTCCTTTGTCATGGATTTTTACTTCATATTTTTTATGTATAATCAAATTGATGGCAAATACTTAGAGAATCTGAATGGAATATCTGAAAGATTCTAATTTTTTTGAGTTTCTCATTCTCAAGGAAGTTTATTCTACCTATCTGGAATAACCCAGAGTAAGATCCAAATAATATATTACTGGGACTCCACAGAAAAATCTGTTCTTTTCTGATACAACAAAGTATTTTATAGCCTCTACTTTTCAGCCATTACGTTAATTTTTCTTAAAAAAAAAAAAAAAGAAAAAATTAAAATCTAAGTAGATTGTTAAATAACCTGCATGCTGTTAAGGAGAAAAGCAATTTTAAGGCCCCCCACCTTGGTTGATTAGGCCATATGTGTACCAGACAACACCTGACTCACATGCAAAATGTTGCCTTCAGTTTGGGGTCTGCAGCTGCCTCCCTTGAGAATAGGAACAGAAGCCTCTCATTCCTTCTACAGTTTTCTGTGGCTCTTTAAGTGAAAGTTCTAAAGAAGATAAAAATTAAGTTATATGCCAGAGAGGTATTTAAATAAAAGACATTAAAGATCTACCCTAATATTATTCCACGACTCTTATTCCCAAGTAATCTGTTATCTCCTTTTATAGTCTTTTTTAAAAGTATATTATTACTCCTTGCAGAAAAGTAAAGTTAGATCATTTGTATTTGTCTTCATGTTTTCAGTGACTGATAGGCAGGTTTGGGTTTTTTTTTTAATGAATATCCTTTTTGTTTCTTGAAATGAATTCATCTGTTGTAAATGTAATGTTTTATTTTCAATTATTCCAAGACCTGAGGTATTAATTATCCCAGCAGCAAGTCAAACTAAAACACTGGTTACAGACATTTAAACTTTGACCCTAAGTAGTAGTTGCCCTTCAAGATGATTCATTTCATTTTTTCTCTCCAGAGGTCTAATCTTTCAACCCTTCCCAGACAACCTATAATTCTGCTCCTTTGCCCTCTCTAAAATTACCCAAGTGCTGTCTGCCTTCAAGGGAGATTTACAGCTCTAATGGCAAGAGCAGTGAAGGTCAGCCGAAAACTTTGGGTCTATCTGCCTGGGGACAGGGGATTCCTAAATAATTTCAACAGTCCCTGAAAATAATGATTGGTTTCAGTAACCTGATGACAAGCAAAACTACTATCCCATTATAGCAAGGAAGTTTGCTTCTTCACTGGGAAGAATCCATTTGCTAAGTTCTGTACATAATGATAACTAACTGTGGAGCAGAGTAAACATGACTGGCTCTGTAATGCCATAAATAAGCCATTAAAAGCAGCAAAAACTGCAGGAGTTTGTGGGGTGCTTGTTACCCTTTAAGTACACACAGCACAGGGTTCTCATTCCACATCTTTCTTTCACTTACTTTCCTTGGGGGCATGCAATGCAGGCGCCTGTGTTTTATCGTTCATCATGAAACCTCTTCAGGCCCGGTGTCCTAACTTAGCTTAAAAGATTTATGAGAAGATTTCGGTTAAGTTCTTTTGAGGCCTTGCTCTCAAACTAGGTTGATATCTATAAACTTTGTGAGCTAGAAATTGGCTCTGATGGCTAGAGTCAATTCTTCATTACTTGAGAGGAATTTGCTTGTGGTTACCCACCACTTCTCTCCTGCCTCTCGGTCAGCCATCAAACATCAAAGGCTAGCTGGGGAGGAAAGGCAGCTGGCAGGGACTGGGGGTCAGCGTGCGTGCCTGTGACTCAGCACCCTTCCATCAGCATTGCTAAGGCAGATATTGCACACATTCATTCAATACTCACTAAGTTTATTTTTTTATAATAAATTTTATTTTTATATTCCTCATACAATTGCAACCCCCTTTTGACCCCAATTCCTCCCCTCCCCGCCTCCCACCCCCCATAGAATGTCTCTGGTTCATAGTTTTTTGTTGATTTTGATTTTCACTTTCTTATAGTTATTCATTTTCCTGGTCCCTTATTTAAGTTTTCTAGATTCCTGCTAAGTATTCCTGAATACTCACTGAGTATTCCTGAATACTCACTAAGTTTAATTACGATTAACTCCTTAGTATTTTGCAGAGTTCCCTCTTATGAATTGCATATTTAAATTCTAAAAATGAGGGCGTCCCTGGTGGCACAAAGGGTTAAGTCTCAGCACTATGAAGCTCTCAGCAGCCACTGCAGCAGGAGTTCGATCCCCAGCAAGGGAGCTGACCCACATGGTGCGGCAGACCCCTCCTGTCTCACTCGCAGCTCCCCTTCAGCTGTGTGTTTCATTTGATCCGCCTTTTCTACTCCCCACTCCATCTCTGGTGAATCCTCTCACCCCAACACCTCTGGCATACACCCCAGCTCTTGTGTGCATAAATAAATAAATCTTAAAAAAAATAAATTCTAAAAATGAGTGAGCTTAGCCAGAGATTTGTCTATTTTGTTATATTTTTCAAAAAGCAAGCTTTTGGTATCAAGCTTTTAGATTTGTTGATTTCCATCTTATTTCTGCTCTGATTTTTATTGTTTTCTACTACTGACTTTTGGTTTTGTTTGTCCTTTTTCTACTTCCTGGAGAAGTAGAGAGGTTATTGATTTATTTCTTGTTTCTTGGTTTAGGCCTGTATTGCTATATTCTTCCTCTTACTACTGTTTTTGCTGTATTCCATAAGTTTTGGAAGGTTGTGCCCTTATTGACATTTGTCTTGAAGTATTTTTTTGATTTCTACTTTGATTTCCTCATTAACCCTGTAGTCTTTCAGCAGCGTGTTATTCAGTCTTCATGTATTGGAGGTTTTCCTTGCTTTCTTTTTGTAATTGATTTCTAGTTAGATACCTTTATGGTCAGAAAACATGCTTGGTATGATTTCGACCTTCATGAATTTGTTGATAATTTGCCTCAGGACCCAATATGTGGTCTGTTCTGCAGAATGTCTCTTGTATACTTGAGGAGGAATGTATATTCAGCTTTGGGGAAGTGCAGTGCCCTATAAATGTCTATTAAATCTAATAGACATTTCTGTCTAATTCTTTGTTTAAGGCTGTTATGTCCCTATTTATTTTCTGTCTAATTGACCTAGCCATTGGTGAGAATGGGTTATCGATGGCTCCTACCACAAATGTATTTTAAACTTGTCACATATGTGACAGGTGGGCCTCTTGTCAATTTTCATTCTCAAATAGAAAGAAAAACATACCAATAGTTTGGGCACATTTCTGGAATATCAAATAGTTGCATTCCTAAGGGTTGGTTTAATCTCTTTTTTTTTAAAGATTTATTTTTATCTATTTATACAAGCACTGGGCACAGTCAGAATCGCGGGAGGGTGGGAGAACCCACCAGAGCCAGAGCGGGGAGCAGAGCAGGCAGACTGAAGTACACTGCTGAGGGGAGCAGCGGGCGGCAGGAGAGGCCCGCACACCATGTGGGACCCTCCTCAGGTGGCCGGGGAGCAGCTGGGGATCGATCCAGCACTGCAGCAGCCGCTGGCAGCCTCGCAACCCAGTGCTCAACCGCTGCGCCACCGGGGAGGCCCAGGGTTGGTTTAATTTCTTAGTTGGCAACATGAAGAACATTATTCATATACTAAAGATGTGAAATTTTTTCTAATCCATATCATCTCCTTTATGGTTTCAATTTCTGTAATTAGGATCACTCAAAAATCACCAACTGAATACCCCAAACAATCCCAAACTGATACTTGTTAAATGGACATGATCCCCACACTCAAAGAAAACAGAACTGGACAATTTTCCATAAATCTGTCCTCAGAAATATTCTCCTCCATTCCTTAGCTCTTATTTGCCATTCTTAGAGTGATCTTACCCTCCTTGATCTATATGAAGTAAGAGATTCTCTTCTTAGTTTGAGAATGTCTTCAAAGAGTTGTTCCCTCTTAAATCTCTTTACAGTTTTAACTGTACTACTGCTTTCATTCTACAAACTTTGCATAATCATTTAGTGTTGCTGCTTCCTCTCCTCTCAAGCTGGATTCATGAACAAATTAAATGATACAAACCACACTCACATACACACACTACTTGGCTTATATTTGTCCTGTTTTAAGGTAAAACTTTTCTGTCAGTGTTGGTATGTCCACACTCAGAATAATCATAGAAGAAAAGTTATAGTTTTTCTAAATACTAGGTCATTATTTCACTAATTGCTATTCTTGTTTGGATCTACTTATGCAGGCTTGAAGGACATAATTTAGCCTGGCTTCCTTAAGTAAGTTTCTGCCTCATTTTTCTTCCTTTATTCAAACTTGCTTTGTCCTTTTTTTCCATCCTTCAGTGTGATTATTAATCATTTGTCCTTGTTTTTCACCAAACTTAGATTAAATTTCTTAATAAAAATCTCCCAAATACTAAATCAGCATTTCCTATGCAGCAAAAGGCACATTCTTTTACACTCTCCACCATAGCATATGCCTCCAAAACAAAGTTAGATATACTATTTTTGCTGATTTTTATGTTTGAGCTTTTGTCTTCCTCAGACACTCTGGATATATGGCCCTATCACTATGATTTGGTCTCTTCTTCATCTTTGTGTCATTGACCCTTCCATCTATTCACTGATACAATTACTTTACTTCAAAAACAGAAATAAATCTACCCAAACTGGGGATGGAATTATAATTTATTCCTTAGGCTGACTTTCTTGATTAATTTCTCACTTTTCTTTAAGAGTAGGAGATGACTTTTCATACCACCTCTTGGCCCTTGCTTGTCTGCTTGAGCCAACACCCTAGAACAAGTTGATAAGAGTCAGGCAGCACTGGTTATACATATCCCTTTCCATCCTCCAACATATTCTGCACTAATTCCTGAAGTGCTCATCAAGGTAGCCTATCTATAGTTGGCTAACCAAATGAGCCTTTCTTGAGATTTTTCAAGGAACGAAAGCCAGTATTTCCTCCCTGGCTTCCATGCAGCTTTCACTAATACCAAGTTAACTTCTTTGTGTTGCAAACAGCCTCACGAATTATGTACTGTTATGTCTATTCTGCAAATCTACTGCCTCACAGGTGGAGTGTCTTTGCCCAAATTACATACCTGCTAAATAGCAGAGATGAAATTAGTACCCAAGAGTCAACCTGACTTCAAAAATAATGATTTTGTCTACACTGCACTATATCATTCTGTCTCTAAACAAATTCCATCTTTTCAAGAGACATATGATCCTACAAGACCTACCACCTCTCCAAGATGGAGTACTGAAAGTAAAATTCACATTCTTTATTAATAGCCCATATATGTATCGTCAAGCAAATTGTCAAGCAAGCAGGGACAAGTGATTCCATGACTATTCATGATAAAAAGGCTTTATAAAATCATTTTCTAGCTTTAATGACTGAGGGTTCATTTAGACCTTTATCCAAACTATTATTTATAAGGTAGTATCACTACTAACTAGCTCCCAAATCTAGTCAAAATGTATTAGCTTGTTCTTGAACATTGTTGACTGTGACTGTACATAGCATGTTTGTGTCTACAAAATAGCTGTCATCAGAAAATAGGAAAAAAATCATTTTAAATGTGGATGGATGACTCATCTAACATTAAGACTTGAATATATATTTGAGAACATCTGGATTTTCAGCTACACGTCTCTGCTCCCTCCCAGTTGGTTAGCATTTTGAATATAAATGCGTCTGTCATCCTTTCTTGTTTGTTCTGCCTTCAAAGGATTCCTTGGTTTTTTGCCTCCTTCTGTTCATTTTCATAAACCTGGTCTGCGGCTTTATATTCTTTTTATGCTTTAAAACCTTTGTAAATGAAGTCTCTCTGCCTCCAATTCATTCAACATTCCATAAGAGTCAAAATTAATCTTTTAAAAATTTTGCTTTTACCCCCACAAGTGTTCCCAATTTCTACTGATTTCATAAAAAATAAAACTGCTTAGTCTAACTGCTGAGGCTCTCCGAAGTCAAGCCCTTCCTCCATCAAACTTCCTTCACTCTGGTCCCCAGAATAAAACCATCATGCTGATAGATAGAGCCAGTTCTTTCTTTGGGTTCCCTGTGAGCCTGCACTGCAGAGCGTTAAGTCCCACCTCGTGGCCACAGCCATGTGGCTGCCTTGATTTGCACCCCCCCCCATCCTGCTCATGTGTCATGATTGAATGGGTGTGTGATGGAACCGCCAGCTACTAGATGGCAGAGCACATGCCAGTGACCTGAAGAAGGTTCATGAAGGGCATGGGCTTTGTGCTGCCACACAGAGGCTGAGTTTCAGCAAGGAATCTTAGAGGGGTGGGGAGTATGAAGAAGGGAAGAAACTCATGGGGAAAGGATTACACCTGTGTTAATTTATTATTAAATATTACAGAATGAGGATGAGAGAGAAACTAGGTGTTGGGGAAATAAAGCATGAGCCTATTTCTGGGATTTTGGGAAGAAACTGGAGATTATAGAAGTCAGTGAACCAGCTGCAGAGATTTCTATTCTCTTGTGTGGAACCTGAGATTTACAAAATCTGAAGAGAGTGTTATCTGTACCTGCACATGAAGTACCTCAAGGCTGCCAAGAACAGAAAATAACATCAGGGAACCAGCACTGACACTCTCAGGTGTGCAGGAGTTTTCAAGAGCACCAGCACATGAGATTAACTCTTCTCACAGCCCCCAGCTCCTCTCTTGTAGCTCCAAGCACTTACCAGGCTCACCTGCAGTTTAACAACTCTGCTTTTGTGTATGTGGGGTGCTGTGGGGGGCTGGAGGAGCTGGGGAGTCTTTACTATGAATCCTAAAGGTGCACAACTAGGCTAGAATCATGTCTTTGGAATTTTTCCCCCTTTCTTGAAACACACGCATTTTTTTTCTTTCAGCCATATGTAGTCTGGAGATGTGTAGGAGGAAATGAATGTAGTAGGAAATGAAATGAATGCTCCAGTGCTCTAAGGGTATTTTCCTTCTGGAGTAGCTGGATGATAGAAGGGTCTTCCTAAACTTATTCAACATTTTCTCCACTGGGAGTCACAAATCTGCCAGCAATACTAAGTCTCTGACAACAGCCTTAACCAGCCTGGGTCTGGCCACTAACTTGGGACAGGAGGTTTGAAGAGGTCTTTTGATATGCAATTAGCACTGAGAATTCAGTGAAAGTTTATTTTCAATGTGGTGTTTCTGTGGAAAGGTACAGACAGAGCTGTTAAATTACTTAACCTTTTAAAGCTTCAAGTTCTTAACTCTAAAATGTATATAATTATAGTACCATTGTCTGTCTTCTGGTATTATTGTGAGGATTAAATAAGATCATGCATATAAAGTCCTGTGCATATTGCCAGGCATCTGGCAAGTGCTTCAATATTAGCAGCTACAAAACTATATTGATAATGTATACAATAACTCCTTGTTTTGTAGAATTGTTTGGAAATAGAATGCATTTTACAAGTAACTAAACCTAATTCTGCATTAAAACTGTAAATTTTCTTTTTGTTTTAGTTGAAAATATTTTAACATGTATTCCATGTATTTCTTCTTCTTAATTCCACAAAGTGAGAATGGAATGGAGCCCTGGGGGCTCTGTGGGAAGGATGTTGTACTTTAATCCCTGGATTTTCAATTGCTGTGTTTTTAAAAATTAGACCCCAAAGTGATTCTAAGAGTCTCAAGACTAATACCAAGTTTGTTTCAACCTGTGTCTTTTTCATACCCCCAAATACCTTGCAATTATTAGAGGAAAGGAATTTAATTGGTCCATTTAACAAATCATTGTTGGGTGTCTGCTATGGTCTAGGGATGGCTCTAGATGCCATATAAGTAGCAGGACACAAAAGGGACCAAAAAAAATTCCTTTTCCCAGGTGGTTTGCTTTCTGATTTTTTTATTCAGGCAATAAACAAAAATAAGTTTTATATCACTTAATAAAAGGTGTTAGTGGCAAGGGGTGGATTATGCTTTTAAATAGCCAGACAAACCCCTCATGGGTATGGTGCCATTTGAACAAAGACTTAGAGGAACTAAGGGAACTAACCATGTAGAATTATGGGGGAAGAACAGTCTAAGCAGAGGGAACAGTAGCTGAAAAGACCCTGAAGTCACCTGCAATTAAGGAGCAGCAATGAGATAGGGAGACTATTGCTAAATAAGAGGAAAGGAAGGCCGAAGTCCAGAAAGTGTCGAAGATACGAAGGTCCTCTTCAGGACCTTGGTTTTTCTTCTGCAAAGTGGTTGTTTTGAGTAGGTAAATGAATTGAGTTTTCAAAAGTTCTTGAAATGTTTAAAAGTCGATTCCAGGGAGGGGGAAGGGGAATAGCAGAGGTCAGTGTTGCAATCCAAGTGGGTAATAATGGTGGTGGCTAGAGAAGTACACAAGTTCTGGATGTATTTTGAAAGTAGGGTTCAAGAGAGAGTGCTGATAATGACTCCAAAATTAGTGACCAAAATGATTAAAAGAATGGTATTATGATAAGCTGAGATGGGAAAGATTCATGTAGAACAGGTCTGAAGATGAAGGAGTTTGGTCATATGGGGGTTGCCTGAAATGCCTGTTAAGCACTAAAGTGACAAAGTTAAATATTGCATTTGAATATCTGAGTCTGGAGTACTGAAGAATGATCCAGAAACAATCCCTCGTATTAATGATCAGTGTTTTACAATGGCATCAATACAATTCAATGGGGAAATGAAAATATTTTACAAATAGGTATATACCTATGAGTAAAGAGTCAAACTTGGATCTCTAACTGGTACCATATCTATACATCAATCTGAGACTGAACATAGATCTATTTGTAAAAATTAAACAAAAACTTTTAGAAAAAACATAGGAGAATATCTGCACCACCCTTAAATGGGAAAAATGGGTAAAAGTCTTAATTCATTTCATAAAAGAAGGCACCAAGTAATCAATAAGCAACTGAGAATGTGCTCAATATCATTAGTTATTATAAAACCCATGAGATACTACTTCACACATTAGAATGGCAAAAATTATATTTCATAAAACCAAATGTTGGGAAAAACATGTCATCACATCAACTCTCGTACCTTCCTATTTAGATGTCAGGATGGTACAATCACTATAGGAAATCATGATGGCAAATTAAGTTCAACACATATCTGCACTTTGACCTAGGGAAATGCAAATATGTGTATAAAAAGGACATAAAACATACGTACAAAAAGACATGTACAAGCACATTCATAGGAGCTTTATTAATGATATCCAAAAATCTAGAAACAACCCAAATGTGTGCCAGCATATGAATGGATAAAACAATGGTAATATAGTAGGCCCTTTGTGTGCATGTGTTCTGCATCCACAGATTCAGTCATGGATGGAAAACACATGTAGTGATGCCTAAAAGTGTTGCATCTGTGCTGAACAGGTATAGAATTTTTCCCTTGAAAAATAACTCATTGTATTGATGCCATTGTAAAACACTGATCATTATTTCCTAAACAATAGGGAATAACAACTATTTACATAGTAATCTAGAGATTACTTAAAGTGTATAGGAATATGCATATAAGTTACATGTAAATATTATGACATTTTATATAAGACACTTAAAAATCTATGGATTTTGGTATCTATAGAGATCCTGGAACCAATTTTCTGCAGGTACCCAGGAACAGCTGTGTATTCATATAGTGAAATACTACTCAACAATAAACAGGAACAAGCTATTGACACTTGTTCAATGCAACTACATGAGTACATATCAGAAATATTTTGCTGACTGAGATAAGCCAGACCAAAAATTAATGTATCTAGTATGATATGACTTCATTTATAGGAATTACAAAATTGGGCAAATTGAAGTTAGAAAATCCGAAGACTGGCACCTCTCTAGTCAGGTAGTGTTGGCTGAACAGGGCATGAGGGAATTCTTTGAGGTGACAGAAATGTTCTATGTCTTGATTTGAGTATTGGTTGTATAGGCGTAAATATTTATCAAAATTCATCAAACTGACCTTTATGATTTGTAGAATGAAAGCTATTTTATTTTAAAATAGAATTATAAAACTGGTTGTAGTTAGCTTCCTTCTCTTTATACAGACAGCTGAGCTCACTGTTTTCTCAGATTATCACAAAATTTTCCTCCCAACAATCAAAAAACACAAGCTAAATGTAAACCTCTTAATTTCTATTAGGTGTTTCTATTTGTTCTTAGACCTTGTGTTAAGGAGAGAGGACAAGAGAAAAAAATTAGAAAAGGTAGAATAGTTGTTATGGATATGTCAAAGCTGAGTTATTTCTTCCAGGATTCCAGCTGTCCTAGTTGTACCCAAGGTTAAAATAACCTAGTGTAGGTAGTTATGCATTCTGTGCTTTATGCAAAATTTGAATGTTCCCACCAGAGTTTTCCAAAGAGAAAAATACACACTTGCCAAATAATTGATTTAGCTGTTTTGTGAGCTGATTTAAATATTTATTCCATTTTATTTCTTCTAAACTCAGATCATGAATGGGGACTGAAATCGATTACATAACATGCAGCTGGCAGAACAGTGTCTGAGTTTTCTTCATATTTCACCATGACCCAGTTCAGTCCAAGAGACTCACTGAGTCTTAGAATATGGGGATATTTATTTTTTAAAACTTGAGCTCTTTATGACTAATTATCACTCAAACTCAGAGGTTTTTGAGATTTTTAAAGAATTTTACATATGTTAGCTAATTCCAAATTACTGAGTTTTCATGACCACTTTTTGCAGTGTGTTCTACCACCCACTTTTTAGTCAGGCTGATTATAGTCATTCCTTCATGTGTTCATGCTCCCTTTAAGAACCTTGAGGTTCTTATAATTTGCTAAATGCCAGGAAACTAGAAACCCAGTCCAATATTAAATAATTATGTGTAAAATAAGTGCATACCCAATAACTAGAATTAGCATAATTTTGATTTTTAAAAAATGTATTGATGAAACTCCATAGAAAGTGCATATATAAGAAATTAGAATATTTAAAATAAAAAGAAAAAGTGTAGATTAGTCACAAAATGGGTTAGTTAAAAAAACAAAAATTGGGACAAAATAAGGAAGTCTCTTTTATATAAAACATCAAAAGTAATTCCAATTTGAATAAGGCTTTACAAGTACAAAAATCCACTATAAAATAGGTATGTAGGTGAATATTAATATATTCTTGAATGGGGCTATACTTTCTATCATGCTCAAGACAGAAATAAAAGAATTGATTGATTTTACTACATAAAACTGTAACAGCTTTACATATAAAGAATGAATAAAATTATAAAGCAATCAGCAGAGAGAAAAAGAAATGTACATTTATCACAACCCAAGAATTAATAGGTTTAGTATATAAAGAGTTTCTACAAACCAATTTGAATATCGCTCAAGTACAAAATGGACAAAGAACATACAAAAGCGATTCATGAAGGAAATGTCTGCAAGAATAAAGAATTAGAGGGATTCTTCTAAATAAGGAGGGACTTTGTTTAGACATGGGCTTTATGACTGCTATTTGGGCAGATTTATAATCTCAGCCCCTCTCCTTATTTCCTGAATAGTATAATTGGCCAGTTAAATCAAGAATCAAAGGATTTTCACTGATAAAGCAATATTTTTCCCTTCCATTGAGCAAGACTACACTTAGAAGACAAGTGGCCTGACCTTAGAATGCAGATTATGAACATGGAATAGGAAAATGGTCTTGGCTTCTCCATTTTGGAATCTATGGCTTTGTCTTTTGTTACATAGTTGTCCTAAATTTCTGGGATAAACAGCCATAGACACCAAACATTGTTTTGCATCTCTTTGGTGCAGTGATCAGCTGTCTAGAGACAGTCCAGTAGAATGGTCAGAGAGGGGAACATAGACTATTCTAGAGTCATGGCTACCTCATTTGGAATTCTGCCTCACAATTTATGATCTGAGTCCTTAACCTCTCTAACCCTTACCTTCCCAACTGTAAAATAGCAATAATAATGTACCTATAGTGTAAAGGTATTAATGAATATTTAATGAAATTGTGCCTGTGAAGAACTAGCATTGTGACTGATGCAAAGAAACTACTCAGAAATTGCTGACTACTATCTTCATTTTAAGCAAAGGACCTTAATTCTACCTTCTGAATAAAAGTGTGCTAAGATATCAAAGGATGATTTAGTTTCCCCTCATGTAGTACATGAGGAAAGTAGAGTGAAATAGAAGCTCTGATCCTAGTGCTAGCTCCGCCTTTCACGTTAGAGATAGCATGACTACTCTGGATCTCAGTTTTCCCAATCTGTTAAACTTCTTAATTCTATACCCCTTTCTGTCCAAGATTTTTCCCTAGAGAAATATAAGTCAGAGATTTCAAAGTGCAAACCGCTAGAACTATGACTCCAGTAGAACAGTAATTATGTCATGTCAGTCAGAAGTTCTGATTGACAGTTAAGTATCTTTAGTTTTTCCTTCATTTTTACTTTTTGGGTAACTGAGGTAACCAAAGTAGGTATGGCTGTATTTTTTCATCCCCCAAATAGAATAGGTAATCAGAATTTCAAAATGGTAGAAGTAGTTTCATTCACAGTGAACTGCAATCAACATCACAGATTAAGGGTATTGTACTCCAGAGTATGCTCAATGAAACAGAAAAGAATTTCAAGTACCAGTTTCAAAATGGTAATTAATATCATTCTAAGAATTTATTTCTCCTCTTGATCTGCATCTCCGGAGCATAAGCATGCTTATGCCTCATATCTGTACAGTGTGAACAAGCTGTCTCACAGAACTCTTCCATAGTTTTATCATGGTAAACTTTCATTTCAAATTGACTCTTATGGTGAGATGGGCTCTTGGATGCCCACAGAGCTGTACTCCCATGGGGCTTTTGAAGTGCCCCAATATATCCTGGCCACAGATGACAGACTGCAATTCATAGTCATGGAAACTTGGATGAAGGGTGCATCACCTTTTAAGCACTGTATCTTAAAAACTATCTGTGCTTCATGATTTAACCTTAGATTGCTATAGTTCCCAGCTCCTATTTGACATAGAACAATAGGCAAAAAAATCCGCTCTTCAGAACTTTCTTCCCTACAAAGAAGTTCACACTTAAAATGCCAAGAGTATGAGATGAGCGCTGTTCCAGGGCACTGTCATGACTGGAACTCCTAGGGCGTTGGCTTCCTCTCTGGTTGTTCAGCCCACCTTGTAGGACACCATATATCAGAAGCAGCATGGCCAAGGCCAACAGCTACACCTGAGGAATCTTTAATTTTTTAATTATTTGATAAAAGGAGTTTATTTAGCATGCTACAAAGCATGGAGAGTGCTTTACTAGTGAAAAGTTTGCAAGCCACTACCCTGTGTGCTTGAATCAATGAAAACGTCTCAACAACTAACAGTTTCATAGGAAAGTCTAAGTGACTCTAATTTACTCCACAACGCGTGTAACAATAGTAATCATGAAGACACCCAATGGTGTCAGGTATTTATAGTGAGCCAAGAACTCCAAACCTCTTTATGTAGATTATCTCCTTTAATGTGTTTCTTTTCATAAGTAAGGATACTGAACAGTAAGAATAGGACCTATTGCCTCTTAAACAGATAAAGGAGTTTAAAAAAAAGTTTGAAAACATTTGAAATTGAATTCCTTGTTTCAGACAAACCACTGACAATAAGCCAGCCACATATATGAGAAAGATCTTTGCACTGAAGTTCCAACTATTTAGAAGCTAGCAGGAGTCAGTGAAACACATGAGTAACATATACTGGCATTTAGAAAAATTAAGTGCATTACCTACTTAAGAATCATCACTGAAACATTTTTAGCTTATTCTTGATGTTTCCTTGCTTTTCAGCACCCTCTAGGCTTGTAAATTCACATAATTAGTATGAAAATACTAAAATAACATGAATTTTAGTACTAACCCAAGCAAAATGTAATTAAGGAAGTAAATCTACAATAGAAAAAAAAATCACATAATCTTTTGCAATGTCCAAGAAAATGTCTTTTGGATTATCTGCTATTAAAATATATATCATTCATATTCCCTTTTGTCCTACTTATTCATTTATTCATAATTATAGGAACCTGCTAAATACACAGGAATTGGACTCTGAATTAAGGCAGATCATGGGAAACTGATGATGCTGAATTGATGGAGAGCATCTGTTGTCACCATCAACTTCCCAGTTTCCTTCTAGAAGGTCTCCTCCTGGAGGTGTCCTTTGATCTTTAAATAAAGGTGCAAAAGAGAGAGAAAAGTCAACATTGGCCACATGTAGGACTGTGTCATTGGGCCAGAGAATTCAAGATAGATTTATAGATAAATCTTTCACAACCAGAAAGATTCATTATACATCTGAGTCTCACCCCCCCCATGGGTGTTGCCCTAATCTCCCCCAAAATACAGAGGTCACTTTGAAAGTGCCTCAGACAAACTCTAAATTACCAAGATTACTTGCAGTTTCTTTGAAAATGACTTTCATGTGAAAATGCTTCAGTAACATAAAAGTTAATCACCCCCTATCATTACTTGCATCTAGCAGCAGGGTAAAAAGGAAATTAAATTCTTCTTCATTTTTTCCCTACAAAATGAATTCGAACTTCTCTCAATCTTCTTTACATTATATATAGATATGGAATACGCCCCAATGCTCCCCCCTACTTTTTCTAAAATAACAAGGTAAAACACAGTCTGCTATAAAAATTTCAAAGTCACAGAGGAATTCCAGGGAGACCTCTGTTTCTAAATATCAGAGGTCTATTGAGAAGGTCTGAAAATACAAGTTCAAGAGAGGTTAAGTCTCTAGCAAATATGTACCTCATTGACATAGTCAACATAAACCACTGAAGGCCTCATAATAATCTGTTACCCTACATATTTTATTGTTAGGGTTCAGCTGATCCTTTATGTGCATTTTAATGAGGATTCCCAATCCCCAAATTTCCCCTCTATTCCAAACTATGTTGCTGGCTGACCTGAATGTAAAATGGGAACTTTGTGTTTTACTAACTCCAGGGTGCTCAGCTTGAGCTCTATGAATAAAATATGACCCTGATCATTAAAATGTAATAAAAGCTAGTACTTTGAAACTTTAACCTAAACAAGTCTGCACTCTAATCTTGGGGGCAAACTTCAGCTGTTCTCCCAGCAGGGATGCCTCTGCAGAAAGCCCAGGCCTCATAGAAACCACCAAAACCTGCTCTTCTGAGACATGACAACTAAACACAGCCATTTCCACAGTGGGGTCTCCTGGTGACTCTCGGCATGCTGTAATTTGCATGCTACAGGGTCCTTATACTCATGCTCCTCCCGGAAGGAACAACGCAATAGCCAGAAGTCTGACTCGGGTGGCATAGCAGTTAAGTTTGTGGTTGAATGTCCCTCAATTGTCTCTCCAGAATTCTTTCAGGAGAACAGAACAAGGTGACCTTTCCACCAGTTCATTCTTTAAGGGAAGAGTGAGCAGAAAGATTGACTAGTGGACTCGAATGAGAAGGTCCACATGTAAATAGCCTGGAACTACCATAGCTGCGAATAAACTGAGCTCTTGGAATTTCTTTTTTCACTGGTGCAAATGTAACCCACACAAAGTCAGTCAGTGGGAAATATCTTTAATTGCTGCTCCTTCTAAGAATTCCCAGAAAAGATATTAACACCCAGAGAGCTATAAGGCCTGTTTATATATTGGGGTGAAAAAGTCAGTTTCAGCTCCCACCTCAGTATGGAAGTCTTTTTTTTTTTTTTTTTTGAGAATATGGTTGAAGGTTTCCCTCCTCCTCCTATAGCAAAGACAGAAAGTGTAACTGCCTGACCAGAGGAATAGAAGTTTCCTTGAAGAAAAAGGAAGTAGCAAATAAATGAAAATGCCCAGATATTCTCAGATGTTTTGCAGTACTTAATTTTATACTTAAAGTGAATTGGGGCAATCACGTAAAAACAGCCAGGGAGAAAGGATTCAAAGTATAAATCCAAGGACCCAAACATCCTAGTGCCAGGGAGGAGTTACTGTATCAAATAGTGGGCTATGATTTCTCCAGAAATGCTGGTCACTGTACATTTTTACAGATGATATGAGGCTGGCCGCAGAGGGTAACTGAACAAAACAAAAACACATCAATGGAAGCCCAAGATTGGTTGAGGCTTTTGAAGGATAGACCAAACCTTTGCTCAAACTCTCAATGTATCTTTTCTCAGATCTAGAACTCTGCTGAGTAAATTTCTGTTTAAGGGATTTGCTCAATAGCTTGAATCTTTTAAAGAGACAAATCATCAGATAAAGTGGAGCTGGAAACTGTTTAGATGCAATAATGCCCAAATTCTGTGCTCAAATTAAGTATATTTCCTATCCTCAGTTCTCTAGCTGGCAGAATGTCCAGAAGACTATATTTCCTGAACTCTAAAGTTAAGCTTAAATTTGAGAATTACCTTAATTATTGACTCTTTCATTTAGATAAGAGTCAGGGAATGACTGATGTTTAGATCTCATTTCTTCCTTAAGTTTCTTTCAACCTACTGGATAATCGGTACATCTGGAACCAGAGAATAACCTGGGTAGGGGATGGTAACAATTCTACTAACATAGGATGATATTCAAAATGCTTGCCTGGGCCCTCTCTGGTGGCGCAAGGGGTTGAGTACAGCACTATGAAGCTATCCACAGCCTCTGCAGCACATGTTTGACCCCCGGCCGGCCAGGGAGCTACCCACATGGTGCAGCAGACCTCTCCTGTCTCGCCTACTGCTCCCCTCAGAAGTGTATTTCAGTCGATCTGCCTGTTCTGCTCCCGACTCTGTCTCTGATGAATCCTCTCACACCCCACACCTCTGGCCTGTACCCCACTACTTGTATGCATAAATAAATCAATCTTAAAAAACAAAACAAAACAAAATGCTTGCCAGTTAGCATGGGGCTCTGGGGGTAGGAATCTGAACTTCTTTGGCTGTTGCATGATTTGATTTGGGGGCAGTTCCCAAAGAAGGGGCTGAGGGTTCAGACAGCAGGGGCTGGGTGTGACTTAAGCCTGAAATTGATTGCTAACTCAGCATTTTAATTGTTGCTGCCACTTTTTTTTTCTTTATTCCTTTTTTTTTTTTTTTAAATAGAGGCATGTTTTAATTTATTTGTTTGTTTGTTTATACATGCACTGGGTACAGTCAGGAGCGCGGGAGGGTGAGAGAATTCACCAGAGCTAGAGCAGGGAGCAGAGCAGGCAGAAGCACCGAAGTACACTGTTGAGGGGAGCAGCGGGCGGCAGGAGAGGTCTGCGCGCCATGTGGGACCCTCCTCCGGTGGCCGGGGAGCAGCTGGGGATTGAACCGGTGCCACAGAGGCTGCAGGCAGCTTCCCAACCCAGCGCTCAACTGCTGTGCCACCGGGGAGGCCTGTTGCTGCCACTATACTGTCTCATCCTGACTGAATGAAAGGAGTGGTTTGCAGATTACAGTTCAGAGGGACTAGAGTTACGGAAATTGAAGGTCAATGGAATCAAAATTTTAAGTGTCTCTGTAACCTCCTCTCCCCTTTCTCTTGACTAGCTCTCCTTTTTTAATATAGCTCTTCTATTTGATGCAATTAGTCATTACCTCTCTTCTCTTAAAACAGCCTTGCCCTCTTCTGCTACCTTTTTTTTTTTTTTTTTGCTTTTTGCTTTTTCTCATTACTGATGTTCACCCCTATAATGTCTTAAAACCATAATGCTGATTTTTGTAGTATTTTTCTGTAAATCTTTGTGGTTTACTTTATTTAACGGCTTTATGTAAGGAAGTATACACATAGGACATAACATGAGAAATTAGCCTCTGTCTTGTTTGTGTACAGAAGAAACTCATTTCAAGATGACTAATATTAAAATTCCCCACCTCGCCTTCCTTGCATGCATTGTTGAAACACACACCCTGTATTCGGCCTTCCCAAACCAATAAGCCAGATTTGTTTCCATAAATAATATCATTATATTGTTCCGTTAAGATCATGAGTTTAGTCATTGATCTGTTCTCCGTGTCTTCCATCTGCATTATCTACCCTTGTCCCACACTTTCACAACCTTGGACAAGCCCAAGAAGGACAGTCATATCCCTTTCACTTAGAGCAGCCTAATCAATGAAGCTTAGTCAGCAGATTTCAAGGAGTACTGCCAAGCCCAGTAGATGACATGCACAAAAATAGCCAAGATCCTCCAAATCAAGGGGAGGAAGATTTTGCTACTCCTCTTCATGTAGCTATTCCACATGTATTTTGACTCCTAGACCTGTTTGTGTTGGACTGATTACCTCCCCTTGCCCTACTCTGCTCTGTTTCCCAGGGTTCCAGGTCAGAGGGTTTCTGGCTGAGAGGCCAATGGGAGAGGCTGGGAGGAAAGGAGGGAGAGAAGGAAGGAGAAAAAAAAAATCAGTATGTGTCTCCCCTTTCCTTTCTGCTTGAAACTATTTTCTCCCCACTTTCCTGCTTCAGACAGGACTCTGGGAGGACTCTCTCTTCCCTGGTTAGTTTTTAAGACTCTTTTATATTGTGTGAAACCAATTTCCTAAATTGTTTTATTTTTTGTTTGCTTATGCCATAAAATAAATGAATCTTAGAAACATAACTTTGGGGGTTTTGTCTAAATTTTTTATTTAAGTACCATTGTTTTACATTATTGTTAGTGTTTTTGGAAGTATTGAACAACCTTAGTCATTGCGTCCTCTCCATTTTGTTCTTATCCTTTCTCCTTCCCATCTGGATGTGCCAGTTCTGTGATCAGCTTTCAAGGGTTAGTTTTAAGGCTACCTTTATCTGACCTTTTATTTGGTTTCTCTGTATTTGACATGTTAGTGACATCAGCAGTATTTGTCTTTCTCCTGCCTTATTTTGCTTAACATAAATCCCTTCTAGCTCTCTATCCATGTTGCTGCAAATGGCATGAGTTTGTCTTTTTTGTTCTCTGAGTAGTATTTCATGGCATATATATACCACAAATTGACCCACTCATCTGCTTTGGTTGTTTCATTATCTTGGCTATTGTAAATAATGCTGCAATAAGCAATGAGAGTGGAAGTGTCCTTTCAAATTAGTGTTTTTGTGTTCTTTGGGTAGATAACTAGGAATAGAATTACTGGATCATATTGCAGATCCCATTTTTTAAAGATTTATTTATTTATGCATATAAGAACTGAGGTACAGGCCAGAGGTGTGGAGGGTGAGAGGATCCACCAGAGACAGAGTGGGGAGCAAAACAGGTGGATTGACTGAAATACACTGCTGAGGGGAGCAGCTGGTGAGATTGGAATGGTCTGCTGCGCCATGTGGGTAGCTCTCTGGCTAGGGATCGAATCTGTGCTGCAGTGTCTGTGGACTGCCTCATGGTTGCATCTCAACCCCTTGTGCCACCAGGGATGCCCTTGTATTTTTTTTAACTTAACATCATAAATCATTCTCATGTATTAGCATGTGTGTAAAATAACTTTTTTTAAAGATTTCTTTATTTTTATTTATTTATACAAGCACTGGGTACAGTCAGAA
Source organism: Talpa occidentalis (assembly GCF_014898055.3). Lineage (NCBI taxonomy): Eukaryota > Metazoa > Chordata > Mammalia > Eulipotyphla > Talpidae > Talpa > Talpa occidentalis. The sequence continues at coordinate 84,237,488 of NW_023603184.1, read as the reverse complement.
GCGCGGGAGGGTGAGAGAATTCACCAGAGCCAGAGCGGGGAACAGAGCAGGCAGAAGGACCGAAGTACACTGCTGAGGGGAGCAGTGGGCAGCAGGAGAGGTCTGTGCGCCATATGGGACCCTCCTCCGGTGGCTGGGGAGCAGCTGGGGATTGAACCGGTGCTGCAGAGGCTGAGGGCAGCTTCGCAACCCAGCGCTCAACTGCTGCACCACCAGGGAGGCCCTAAAATAAATTTTATTGCAAATTATTAATGGAATGTGAACTGTGGCATCATTTCTGAAAGACCCTAGTCTTAAGATGTCAACCAATAAACAGAAACTTCTTGAGACAAATCAATGTATTAGATATGTCCTTGTGCAAAAGTGCCAGACTCTAATCTTATGGAATCAGCAACAGCAGAAAGTCAACCTGCTTGGCTGAAAGAATTCTGAGTTAGTACCCAAAGGAAGACAAATGATGAATGTGGCAAATAAAAATACTATGGGAAATAGATGTAAATGCTGCCAAGTCATTAACCAAGAACCAAGACTAGATTTATCACAAGTAAAAGCCCAAACAACATAGTAGGGAGCCAAAAGTGGGGAGACAACACACTCAATTTTAGTAGCAGCCCGTGAAACTTGGATTTGACTTCTTACTCTACAGCACCAACTGGTACCACTTTTATATCACTGGAAAGGATACTTACCCTCTATAATTCTCCTTGTCCCATCATAAAAAGCAGATAGTGTAGTAATCTAACTTAGAGGGCTGCTTGGAAAGTTAAATGAAATAATACATATAAAGCACATAGCAAGTGCTCAAAAATTACAAATTTTGTGCTCAAAAATTACAAATTACAAATTTAATTAAAATTAAATTTGATGATGTTTCTATACCTTAAATACTGCATATGATGAAGCTAAATGAATTCTCTGTGGTGTTTCCAAGGCACACCAGTCTTGTGGGGGTCAGATATCCTGAGATACAGGGTATCAACTTGATCCTATTTTAAGATAGTCATCATCTTAAAAAACAGCACTTAAATTGCATTCAAATAGTAACAAATGGCACCTTACCTCTGACTCCAAGCCCTTGACTGTTTCCTGGGTACAGGGTGAAGTACTATTTCTAAAAGTCTGATCATCTAGTACTAACAGTCAATCCTACCTCAGGTCTCAGATTCTTGAAATTCATCCTTCATTAAATAGCAGTATCTATTAGCAAAGGGAAATATTGAAGTCCACTTCCAGGCATTACATATTCCTGACAAATAGAAATGTATTTAAAGCAGCCAAAGAGAAGTAGGTTTATCCAATCAGGTCCTGTGATCAGAGGAAGGCAGGTGTCATGACAACAGTAGGAGATCGTAGAGTTACTAAATTCTAAGGGTCTGAAATTGCTCAACATGGCACAACACCCAGCAACTTCAGAACATGTGTTTCTTTCCTTAGTATTGACCCAGGAGTGACAGTTGACTTCTTTCTTAATTTGGCAGGAAAGTTACAACTTCCTTCATGTAGGAAACATCCAGGAGCTGGTTATGGATAGGAGACTTGTGGAATTTTCCTGTTTTTCTAAAATTTGTTTTAACCTATGCCCAAGAAATTCAATTTCTAGATGCATACACAACAGGCCATCACCCATATGTGCATGTACAAGGTAGCATTAGTAACTTCATTCATAATAACCCCATATTGGGGCCTCCCTGGTGGTGCAAGGGGTTAAAGCATTGCACCATGAAGCAATCAGCAGCCTCTGCAGCACAAGTTCAATCCCCGGCTGGCCAGGGAGCAATCCACATGGCAGCAGACCTCTCCTGATTTGCCCGCTGCTCCCTTCAGCAGTGTACTTCTCTCAGTCTGCCTGGTCTGTTCCCCACTCTCTCTCTGGTGAGTCCACTCATGCCCCCGCATCTCTGGCCTGTACCCCAGCTCTTGTATGCATAAATAAATAAATCTTAAAAAAAAAACCCATAGTGGAAAAAAAGCCAAGTGTCCATAATTAATAAATTATGGTATCTTCATATAAACAAATAATCAGCAATGAAAATACATGTCCTACCTTTGCATGTAACAGTATGAGTCAATTGCACAAACATAATATCATTTTAAGTCAAGAAGCCAGACAGAAAGAGAATATATACTATATGATTGCTCATATTAAAAGCTCAAAAACAGACCCCAATGTATTGGGTTGTTGGAAAAGTCATGATGCATTTTTGCTTGAAAGACATGAAAAAATACATCATGACTTTTCCGACAACCCAATAAAATGTTGGAGGTTCTGAGAATGGTCACCTTTGTCAGGAAAGAAGGAAGCAGTGACTGGAAGGTGTCCAGTGGGGTTTCTGGGATGCTAGTAATGTTTTATTTTTATACCTAGGAGTGGTTATATGACTCTGTTAACTTTGTGCTAATTCATCAGACTGTTGCTTTGATTTGTGCATTTTATATGCATATTACACTTCAATTAAAATACATTAAAATAGACTACCTGAATAGACCAGCCTAATGGATAATTCAGTCTAACTTTCTTAAGATCAAACAAAGAGATATGGGTTGGGGTTGCTAGTTATGGTGTCACCATTAAGTTAAACTTCCTTCTTTTATTCATATAACTTGTTCTGAATCTAGTCTAATGGGCCATTATTACCTTCTTGAAATTACATCATTTTTATTATTTGATTTAACAAGTACCATGTATCTATTCTTGCTATAACAACGTTTCCTTCTCTGTATCAAATGATCTCTTTTAACCCTCAAGGGGTATCACACCCATCCTGGTAGACCAAAATTTAATCAATAAGTCCACTTTCATCTTTCATCATTTTGCCAGTGTGTTTGGTGTATTTTTTCAGATTCATATTCCCAGAGTCCTAAAATTTTAATCTCTGTTGATAGAACCTCAAATTTGTAGTTTATTTTTATACATGTCCTTCTGTCTCCCTGAGATTTCAGTGGCCTTCTTTGGACCTGATCTGCATTCATTTTGTCTTTCCTGAGATTTCAGTGTGTGTCGATTCTAGGGGAGTTGGGTGAGCCCTGCATTGCCTGAGCATCCATCCCTCTCCTGCCCAGGCTTTTCGGATCTTTTTGGCAGCTTTAAGGAAGATAATTGCCAGCTGTCTGGGCTGGATCAAAGCTGTTTTCTTACCTTTCATGTCTGTTATTGAAAATTGCATTATTTGTATTTTCCACGTTGAAACTCAGAATATTCACTGAGCCTACCATTAACTTTCTAAAACAAACGCTACTAGACATTCCTAGATTTTCTTGATTCTATTTGCAAGATTGACCATATCAGTGTGCACTCCTGCATTCAAAATAATTACAAAACACTTCAAAATGCATGGGCCCAGCATCAGCTCCTGCATCACAGGTCTCCTTGCTGGTCCAGAGAAGTACTTATTTAATTCTTAGTTTACATTTCCCAGCATTTGTTTGATTTCTTATCCTTAATATTTTCAAAAGTCTATATACCATATATATTTTTAATATTTTACATGAAACCTAGTCTAAGGCCTTTTGAAAATCAATACATGTTTCTAGTAGTTAACACTAATCCAAGTAATAATAATAATAAATGACATTAGGGAGCTCATCATATTTGAGGGCCGAGCTAAGTGATTAGATGTGTTTATCTCTTTTCATTCTTTCAAATGTCCATGAAGTTAACAATTGGCTGAGGTCACCTCTCCCTCTAATGGTTCAGCCTTGCTGTGAACCAGATGTGCTTGGTGTTGCACATAGTCTTAGCACGTAATCACTCCCTATCCAGCTTATTTCCTTAAATAATTGAACTAGATAAACCAAGTTGTATGAAATATTATGAGTCTTAATTATCCCAAATTAAAATTAATTTCAAAGCTAAATTTAAGTTATTTTTGGATTAGGAAAACTCTTAAATTATCTGCCACCATTTGCATTGGTAATCAAGGTTTGAATGTAAATAGTAAAGTGTAAATGGAAAAAATACTTGGTACAAAATTTTATCGCAAAGAAAGGACTTGAAAGAAACACCATTTTTATTTGACTTCACTGCTGCAGGCTAATCTGATCCTGTTGCTCTAAAGGTATTGCTAGTAAATACAGAGGCAATCATATTAGCATCTTTAATTATGTTTGTTACTGCAGAGTAAGAGAATAGGAGAAAAAAGTAAGAAGACAATAGGATTAGTGTGCCAGTCACATTTTTAGTGTTAATAGTATGAATTGGTTTTAAAATTGAAAGGCTATGATAAATGCTCAGATACTAGGTGCAGCAATCTCAAGAAAGTCTTGCTTTAACTTTCAGAGAAAAATCCATTAAAAAAATAAAGTTAAACTAAATGAATTTAAAGATCTTTTTTTTACCCAGTGCTACCTGAATAAGGCAGTATCCCACCTAGGAGACAGAAGGGAGCTCTGGAGAGCTGTGTAAAATGAATGGTTCTTACAGGCCGAAGTAGACAGGAAAAGTAAGTTGCTAGCAAAGAGTAGATTGTTTGTGGCAAGGTCACCTTCCTATGGGGAACAGCAAGGGTCCAGCAGGCAGATTACTTCACTAGTGCTGACCAGGTAATTCCAGAGGCTGAAACTGCAATTAGGTGAGGTGTTAAGTCTCAGCTTAACGATATGGCCTTAGCACAAGTGACTCCATCTCTTAGATCTCCTTTTGATTTTTCAATCAAGGCACCACTCATTCATGTGTGACTCAGAGGCATGCTCCTCACATGCATGTCAATACAACACAGCCACCACCAAGGAAACCATAGTCCTCCACCACAGTCCTCTGTGCCCCTCCACACTGCACTTTCCTTTTTAACAGAGTGAAGGGCCAAGGAGGTGCTGAGAACATTAATGTCTGTAAAGATATAATAATAGAGTCCAATAGGTTGAATGCCTTAAACTTAACCACTAAGATAAGTTAGGGTCAGTATGAAAGTGTTCCTCTAAAATTGCTCCTTTAAACCTAACTCCTGGATAAGAAGATTTTAACAGCTTCGTTTAAAACGAGCTGCAAGAAGTCTGATGGTGAAGAACTGCTGGACAGACGTGAACTGGCATGAATTTCATTCTGGAAGAAATATTTTTATCCTCAACATCATTAGCTATGTGACTGAATCAAGAAGAACACTTGAAAATTAATTACACATCTACTCAAAAATGGAGATGAGCCAATATACACAGGCCAAGAAAAGGCTCATTAGCTGAGTGTGTTAATGCAAGAGCTCTGAGGTCATATAAGACTCAGTGCAAACCTCAGTCACCTTTGGGGATTGGGCAATGAAGACAGAGGGCTGATGGGACCTGAAAGATAATTTATTCATTTTAAGTGTAAGCCAGTTTCACTGAAGTTGAACTATCTCCTTGGAAGTGATAATAAAGTACTCACCGGAAACAAATTTCTCCATGCGAAAAAAGAAAAATAGAGCCCTAGATATCCACATTGAGTCGCCTTGCCTGTCTTAACTGCAGTTGCAGGAGGAGGAGGGAAGGAGGAAATGACAACTCTATTTTCTTTGTCCAAAAGGCAGTATAATCCTTTATGGTGAAGCAAAGAGTTTGGTGTCTAAAATAACCCCACTGCTGTCACATTTTTTCCTTTTACCCTGCTGTTTTCTTCATGTTCTTATCAATACTTGAAATTTGTATTTGTCAAGGATCTACTTGTTGGTTGCTACATACTGATATTTACTCCAATGTAAACTCCATGCAGGAAGGGCTGTTGTCTCTAAGGCTGTGCTCCCAGATCATAGAAAGCCACCTAGAACAGTAGGCACTCAATATATGTGGAATGACAGGTGGGAGATTGTTTGATTAGCTGGAGTATCAGAATATTCTTCATAATGTTAACATCTGGGCTTGATTTCATCCATGAGGCGCATTGACAGGGAGGTAGGGTAAATGACATTAAACCCCGAAATCTATGCCCAACTTTGGACTGTTTTAAGTACATACACATACTTAAGATTTTGCTATGCAAAGGAATTCAAGTTAAAACATACTTTGTTTAAAAGTGCTCCATTGTGTGAAGGATAGAAACTAGACTTTTTAAAATTATTCTTAATTGAGGTAATATTGGGGTACCCCCAGCAGGTATTACCATCATAATGCACCCACCACCCAATCACCCATATTCTACCACCATAGACCATTATTCTTCTTTTCCTCTTGTTCTTTTTTTTTTAAGATTTATTTATACAAGAACTGGGGTACAGGCCAGAAGTGCGGGAGGGTGAGAGGATTCACCAGAGACAGAGCGGGGAGCAGAACAGGTTGACAGACTGAAAACACTGCTGAGAGGAGCAGCGGGCGAGACAGGAGAGATCTACCACACCATGTGGGTATCTCCCTGGCCGGAGATACCCACCATGTGGGATTGAATCCGTGCTGCAGAGACCGCGGACAGCTTCACAGCACTGCGCTCAACCCGCTGTGCCACCAGGGAGGCCCTTCCTCTTTGTTCTTAACCCCTCACCCCCACTTTGGTGATTCAGTTCTGTAGTCAGCTATCAAGGGCTAGTTTTTCAGCTTGTCTCTATCTGGCTATTGATTTTGTTACTCTATATTCCCCATAATAGTGACACCATCCTGTATTTATCTTTCTCCTCTGACTTATTTCATTTAGCATTATCTATTAAAGCTACATATATGTTGCTGCAAATTGAATGAGTTTATCTTTTTGTTTGCTGAGTACTAGTCCATTGTATATATATATACCACATCTTCTTGATCCTTTCATCTTTTTCTGGGGCACTGTGGTTGTGTCAATAATTTATCTGTAATAAATAACACTGCAATAAACACAATAGTGCAAATTTTCTTTGTATTTAGAGTTTTTAAATTTGGGGGTATAGATGCCTAGGAGTGGGTCAAATGGGTCAAATGGCAGATCCATTTTTAATGTTGAGACACCTCCATACTGCTTTCCAAGAGGGCTGGACCAGTTTTCATTCCCTCTAGCAGTATAGGAGGGGTCCCTTTTCTCTACATCCTTACCAGCACTTGTTGTTTCTGGTCTTTTCAGTATGAGCCATGGTATCTCATTGTGGTCTTGATTTGCATTTCTCTAATGATAAGTGATTGTTGACAATTTTTCATGTACCTTCTGGCCATTTGAATGTCTTCTTTGGAGAAGTGTCTGTTTGGTTCTCTGCACATTTTTTGGTTGGGTTGTTTTTATAGCATTTTATGAGTTCTTTGTATATTTTTGATAACAGTGCTTTGTCAGGTGCATGGTGTGCAAATATTTTCTCCATTCAGTAGGGTATCTTTGTTTTAGTTATGGTTTCTTTCACTGTACAGAAGTTTTTTCATTTCATGTACTCCCAGCTATTTATATTCTTTTATTTTCCTCGCTGTTGGGGATAAATCCTTGAAGTCATCAATAAAGCTTATGTCATGAAATTTTTTGCCTATGTTTTCTTCTATGTATTTTATGGTTTCAGGTTCTATACCCAAGTCTGATACATTTGAGTTAATTTTGCTTGAAAGTGGATGTCCAATTTATTAGAGTGCTACCCTTGATCCAGTGTATGTTTTTGGCTTCTTTGTCACAGATTAATGGTTCATATATATATATGGGTTTATTTCTGAGCTCTCAATTCTATTCCATTGGTCTGTGTGTCTGTTTTATTTCCAGTACGAGGCTGTTTTAATTAAGTTTATAATATAGCTTGAGGTCTGGAAGCATGATACCTCCATTCTCTTATTTGTCAAGATTGCTTTTGCTACTAGGGGTCTTTCGTGGCCCCATTTTTCGGTGGTATTTGCTACAGTTTTTGGAAATATGTCATTGATATTTTTATTGGGATTGCATTAAATCTGTATATTGCTTTGGATAGGATGGACATTTTCACAATGTTTATTCTTCCAATCCATGAGCAGTGTATATTTTTGCATTTCTTTGTGTCTTCTGTTTCTTTCGACAGTGTCTTATAATTGTCTTTGTATAGATTATTTACCTCCTTTGACAGGTTTACTCCTAGATATTTACTCTTTTTTTTTTAGTGTAATTGTAAATGGGATCACTTATTTCTTCCTTTTATTTCTTCATTTTTTGTGTAAGGAAGGCAACTGATTTGTGTGTTTTGATTTTATCCCTGCCACTTTGCTAAACTTTGTTTCAGTTAGTTTTTCCATGGAATCTTGAGGGTTTTCTATGTATATTTTCATCTGTA